>NC_142367.1:23805967-24405967 GCF_059441175.1 Urocampus carinirostris | reverse complement strand
TTGTTTATTATTTATTTAAGCCGGTTCTATCTCTCATTTTCTTGATAAGGAACATTCTGAGATTTGTGAAGAAGATGCTACATTAGGCTACATCGAAGCAGTTATATAAATGCCCTCCACATAACTTCGCATCTGTCTGTATCTTGCTAAGGGGCATTTATCGTTGATCTTATTTAGATTCAACCAGGGACGCGACTTGCTTTTTTTCTTTTACTTTTCATCCTTTTTTCTCTTCTTTTTTCATATTTCTCTTCCTTTTGAAGGAATAAGGTCACTTGGACTCTCCCTATTTTGTCTTCTTGCGCTTTTATCACTCGTTTCCAGTGGCGCGACAGAAGTACAGTGACATCTAGTGGAAAAATAATGTGAAAATTAAAGGCACAGTGTGTATAGAGGCAGGGGCCCTTAACTCTCATCCTGGAGATCCCCGACTTAGAACAATGTAGAGACTGTCTAATGATTAAATACGTGTTTACATTGATTATAAGAAAGAAAGGATGTTTCTAGCTTTTACAATTGTTTAGTAAACAAATGAACATTGCTCAGTTTCTTGAAAATTCTCGTTTTTAAAAAAACAGAAGAATTTTCACTTTGTTTTTTGCATTTGTGATCCCTTTAATATCTAAACCAGTTTAGTTGCTGTAAAACGGTTGATTATCGTACTGTGCCGCGGGAAATTATTCGTGTGCCTGTGCGGTCTAGCGAAAGCTATCTTTTTGTTTGAATATTTTATCGGAGACGCAAGAGCACTGACTGGTGGTATCCCGCTAGATTTTTTTTCGATGAAAGAAATGTGCCGTGGCTCAAAAAACGTTAAAAACAATGCTTTCCATAAACACAATGACATTTTGCTTGCAAAAAACATTTTATCGCAAGAAATCTTGCCTTCGTACCTACCTTCCTTCCTGCCTTTGTGCCTTCCTTCACACTCTCAATCGCTGGATAGAGGAAGCAACACGAGGGGGTGGGAGCTCCTCTATGTGTGGACAAAGATCTTATCAAATCCATTCCTTCCAGCTAGTGCACAGGTGTCAAAGAGGCGGCCCGCGGGCCAGATCAGGCCCGCTAAGGGATTGAATCCGGCCCGCGAGACAACACTCAGAGAAGCGCAGGAGAAAAACAAGCTGCAGGTTGAAATATGTTAACTTGATGTTGCCAAAGCCAGGTGCCTCTCACAAAGACATTGTACTTGTATTTATTTCTCTCTCTCTCTCTCTCTCTTTTCCACCCCTTTTCTCCCACTCTGTCTCTTTCACTCTCTGTCCCTCTTTTTCTCTTCCTTTGTTATTTGTCTCTTTTAACCTCTTTTGCTCTAACTTTTTTCCTTTTCTCTCTTCTCATTCTCTCTTCATACCCTTCGCGCTTTCTTTTCTCTTTTCTCTCCTTCTGTCTTTCTATTTCCCTTTGGATTTCTTTCTTCCTCTCCCCTTCTTTTACCCCTTCTCACGACTTTTTATCTTTAGTTTCTCACGCTCTCTCCCTCTTTTTTCTTTCTTTGTCCCGCCCTCTCTCATTTTCTCTCCCTCTTTCTCTTATTTCTTTATCTCTTTTATCTACTAGTCCCTGACAGGATGTTTGTTCTATCGTGTGGCCCCCGAGTTCAAATGAGTTTCACACCCCTGATCTAGTGTATATATCCTCCAATCATTCCCAGAGGCTTGATACTTACCGATCAGCAGCGTCAAAGTCTTTATAAGAGTTTTCAAAAATAAACAAGCGAAAAAAACGCATTTTTACGTTTTTGGCATTCGTGGACAACGCTTCCGAAAATGTATTTATACGAATATGTTAAAGACGCGGGGAAACAGATACGCAATAGAGGGAGACTCTGGCCTATTTTTTCCATTTGTGTAATGAAAGCTTTCTTCCCGATCCGCAGTCTGCCACTTAAAAACGCTGACGTAGTAAAAACGGGATGATAAAATGAAATAGTGTCACGTGCCAGGTTTTATTTCCTCGCTCACAGAATTTCATTTCACCGAGGAGGGAAGAGATCCGCAAACTAATGTTACTAAGAAACAAAAATGGATTCGTTGTGTTAAATAAACGTCAAAAGAGAGTTATATATTGTTATTTTTCACAATAAAATCAGTGATTGAGAGCTAAAATAGTCACATCTCCTAAATTGAGAGTATAAAGTCACTCAGGAGCAATGTTCCCTGTAATTTTCCTTCCGGGTCTGAGCGTTCACACAAAGTGGGTGAGCCACGCTTGAAACAACAGTGAGCAACGGCAATCCCAAGTGTGGCAACTAGGATCATTATCAAACATGTCCAAAACTTGACATCAAGTTACATTTTGCGGAGTTTCCGGCAATGCAAAATTATTTTTCACTTTTGAATGAATTGACTCATGTACGATGGCCTACAAACGTCATTTGTTTTTACAATTCTTTCACAAGATATCCATTTCTTTTGATTTCCTGATATATTTTGTCGCATAATACTAACATTTTGGGGGGCTTATTGAGTCGGTTGTGAGATACAGAACTGTACTTAATCACAATTTTTAGTGGAAGTACAATGTTGGCAACAAGATTCACTTGATATCATTGGAAATGATTTGAATGCAACACAAATTTTTCTTCTTTTTTCCGTGTTTTTTTCTACCTTTTTTAAAATTCCTTTAAAAAAAATCTCATTGTGTTTATTTTTTCTGAGCTGTTACTTTTTTCTTTTTGTTCTCTATTTACTTTTTTCTCTTCCTTTTGTTTCTTTTTTTATCAGCTTTTCACAACTTTTTCATTTTGGTACTTTTTTCTTTTTTGTTCTATTCCCCCCTTCCTTTAAGTCGTTTTGTGCATCATTTTACATCATATTTGGTCATGTTGGGATTAAAGAAGCAAAAACAACCCGAAGAGCCGTTTAGGACCCGAAAGAGCCGGTTCCTTTGAGTGAGCCGAGCCGAAGAAGCCGGTTCCTCGAAAAACTCTAATAACTTTACTCAACTTCGTTCGCCTTCGACTCGACTTCAAAATACCGCGTTTAGGACACAAGGTCAGGGGAACCCATGTATTTTGACCTTCATGCACTGTAACTTTGACTTAAGTCACTTCTTAATGAGTCATTTTGAGCCCTGATTTTTGTGCGCTGGCTCGATTTTCTTGTGCGCTGAGAATGTGCGGGCAGTGCGCAATTGCAGCTTAGAGGGAACACTGCTCAGGAGGTAATATGTGGAGGACTAATTCTGCCATATGGAGAAATAATTGCATACCTTTAATGTGACCACAGTGTACCTGTCCCACCAAAGATCCACATTCACGCTGGACTGGACGATGAGGTTTTTATTACAGTTGCTGCAAACGAATGAGTCACGACACATGGTAAGCTTCTCTGCTGGCTTTGATCTCTTTGATCTCGTTGACAGCTCGCTGTTAGACTGCTCTAAACATATTAAAGAGCTTTCTTTTCAGTTTACATAAAATACATATTAGAATATCAACCATCGCAATACATTTTTACATCCATTTTAACAAGATACTTTTAACAATAGATCGTATATTGTTTTTTTAACGTTTACAATGAATAACATATTTTTCTTTAGTTGAATCTTAACCAACATCATCCTTTTTATATATATGAGAAAATAGAAATAATAAAAATAACGAGTATAAAAACGGGTACAATTTACCTGCAAATGAGAGAGAGAGATGAGCATGAATATGAAAATACACAAATGCAAAGTTTTTAGGGCTGTGAACCGGTCATCTCCTAAAGGCCACTTTTGGAACCAACTATTAAAAAAAAGTCTGTAAGATTTCGTTTTTCAGATTTGGATCAAATTTAACAAGGTACCAGGTAAGGCTTCAAGCGATGACCTCTGCTGTTTTCGCGCTACACTTATCTGCAGGTATTCAATTTGCGAAAAAGAAATCAGGCGAGAATGAAGCGCTCTTATACCGTTACAGTAATCCCTCGGTTATCGCGGTTAATGGGGACCGAGACCAAACGCGAAAACTGAAAATCCGCGAAGTAGCGGCGCCCCTTCAAAAATGCTTAAAAAAATGTATACAGGTATACAGTATAACCCCCCCCCCCCTGTATACGGTACACCATATATAACATGGGTAGAGAGAGAGAGAGAGAGATAGTGAAATTCACGTAATAACAAAAAAAACAAAAACAAATATGTTGTATGTACACAGAATAGGACTGCGGCGAAACCACTACGAAGCATTCAGTATGATTGTATTAACCGCTCTCAACCACATGCAGCCATTGCAGTTTATTTTGCTTGTTAACACTACCGGTTACATATTGAAAATAAAAACGGTAAAAATGTGATATTTGATGAGTGTTTTGGGAAACAACAGTTAAAAAAATGGTCTGTGTTCATTTTAATGAAAGTAAAAGAGCTAGCTTCTGACAATAAGTGTGCCCGCTTTGAGACTGGGAGGTCGCTGGTTCGCGCCTCGGCCGAGACATACCCAATTGGTATAATGGCGGCGCCCTCTGGCTGCGGCTGCATCGGCTCGCTACAACGGGTCAGGTGTATCGACATTTCGTTCTGTGTACATTGTTACAAAGAATGACAATACAAAGGAAATTATTATTATTATTATTATAACAACATACTTTAGCTTGCGGCATCGAACGGCTTTTACAACAAATACACCAAACCACACACAATTAGCCGTGTTTAGGTAGTACAAACAACCGCTCGCTTTTGGTATAATAAAATCAAACTTGCGATGAAATGTGACAGAAGAATATACTTACGTCGCAGAGTTTCTCCATTAAAAACTGAGCGCCACATAAGAAGGGGGTGAGGTGGGAGGAGTTAAAGGAGGGGTGGTGAGCGAAGCGGGTAACTCACCATGACTAAGAATTGTGTCAGGGCCTCCCCCTCCCCTTCACAATAAGAGTGTCCACACCGTGTCCTCAGTTGACATAAGCTCGCGCTCAATGGCGTCAAGTCAATAAATGCTTTTATTGAGAAGGTAAGGGATATTTTTTAGAACCCGCAAATGTGGAACCGCGAACTAGAGAGGTTCCACTGTATCTCTTTTCCTGAAAATATAAAATCACAACAGCATACACACTGGTTACGTAACCGTCCACCGAAACAGGAGTTGACAGTAACCGTTAACATTTAAGCCCTTCAATTTTTGCCTACCTGACCTTTCCACACGGACACGTTTCAGAGTGCAGAGGCAGCAGTATTTTGAGGAGGCCATGTTTTACCGATAGGGCCTTGAAATCTCATGTTATTGCCACTCTCATTTGATTTGCTTTTTAAACCCCTTGAGAAAAAGGATTGAGGCCTGCGTTCTGCAGTTTTTAGACCGTTTTGACAGAAAATGGGGTCAAATGCTGTACCGTTTTTACGCCAGATGCGACGGGCTGCACGCATTCCGAAAAGTACAATTCTTGATTCATCGGTCCACAGAAAGTTTCTCTAAAATTCTTGAGGATAATCAAGATGCTTTTTGGCAAATACTAGAGGAATCCTTGTGTTGTTGTGACAGTGGTGGTTTTAGCCTGAGAACTCTCCCATGGATGCCGTTTTCGGTCAGTGTCTTTCATCTAGTAGGGTCATGAACACGGACTAACAGAGTCCAGCGAGGCTTGCAGTTCCTTGGGTTTTTTACCCATGGATGAGCCGTTGTTGCATTCTTGGAGTCATCTTAGTTGGTTGACCACTCCTTGGAAGGTTTTCCACTGTTTTCTGTTATGACAGTGGTGGTTTTAGCCTGGGAACTCTCCCATGGATGCCATTTTTGGCTAGTGTCTTTCATCTGGTAGAGTCATGAACACGGACTAACAGAGTCCAGCGAGGCTTGCAGTTCCTTGGGTTTTTTACCCATGGATGAGCCGTTGTTGCATTCTTGGAGTCATCTTAGTTGACCACTCCTTGGAAGGTTTTCCACTGCTTTCTCCATTTGTGGATAATGGCTCTGACAGTGGTTCGCTGCAGCCCTACAACCTAGAAAATGGCTTTGTGACGTTTACAAGACAGATGAATTTCCATTACTTTTTCTCTATTTTTTTGCTGGACTTTCTTTGGATCCTGGTAAGTCAATTGTGTTCTTGAGATTTTGTAGCATACTTCACTTTGTGTAAAAGAGATAAACGGGTCGGAGGGTGTGTCATTTCCTTGCCTCAGAACGTCACTGCTATTAAAATAGTTTAATGTCAGTAGGGCTGCAACAACAAATCGATAAAACCAATGATTAATAGCAGACTACTTATTTCATCAAATCGTTGTATCAGGCGATTTATGAGCCACTAAGCGCATTAAATCAGTGAAAATAAGAGTGCATTGAATTTCATTGTGATGTTAAGGGTTGTAGTACCACGTTAGTCCAGCAGAGGGCTCCTTTAGACAGTTCATTAAAAAAGTATCTTACACTTGAAAAATAAAATCCTTTTAAATTTGATCATTACAAACAAAGGTTGTATAAGTTTGATGCATACAGTTCTATGTATTATTCTTTAAATAAAGAAATATAAATGGTTGGAATTTATTGTTAAGTTATTCTGCAAAACACTTAATATTCTGTTCTTCCATCTGTCGAAATAAAGAAAAAGAGGAAATGAAAAAAATTCATGGTATAATCAAAAAAATTAAGACATTTTCATCGATTATTAAAATAATCCTTTGTTTCAGCCCTAGATGGCAGCAAAAACAATTAGTTTTTCTTTTAAGTATTTACAGTTTTAATATTGAAATGTGTCACTGCCTTTCTGTAGTCATTTGGATAATTCCTTCATTTATAACTTAAGTCCTTCAGTCATTATCGTACCGCTTCTCCCATATTTTCAGTTTTATTTTGGAGGTCCAAGTGACCTTGAAAACATGGGTATCATCAAATCAGTACTTTGAACCGGTTCAGACAAATACTTTTGTTCGGCTAAAGTTTTTTCTTTAGGTTTAATTTCGACACATGGACTGCCCTCTGAGTATAAAAGGTATTGTCAGTCTTATTAGTCTTTACAGTTTTAACTTATGTATGCCCGGAATATTCTTTAAAATAAAAACATCTCTCCAGCTTTTACGGTTAACCGACCCAAAGTGTTCCAGATATAGGCTTTCCTATTTACTACCCTGGGGTGTCAGTGGGAGACGGGGGACACCCCATGGGACCAAAGCAAAGTGACCCCCCCCCCCAAAAAAAAACAACAGCGTCTTGTAAATAATAATTCAAAAAAATACTTTATTAGTTCTTTCTGGCCCATTTTTAAAGTGCAGCATTAAGATGAAAACCTCTTTACAGAATCAAACCCCACAAAGGATACATTTTATCCAATTCAAGCGTTAGTGAAAAATCCGATTTTAAAAGATGGCCGACCATTTTTCAAGGCACTTTCCAAGCTAGGTGTCGTAACCACTCCACCACATCCTCTTGTGATAATTCTACTCCCTTTGTTTTGTTCTGTTACTAGTATTTTTTTTAAAATGAGGACCTTTTCAAGCGTAATTAAAAACGTAGAGCTATAAGAGGATTGATAAGATTTGTGTAGCGTATTTAGCCTTAATGCTAACACAGCTGTTTAGTACATACATGTCAATGTTAGCGGAAACAGTAACAAAAAGCACATGATTGGAACACAGTCTGGAAGTTACAGTAGCTAACATCAAATGCTAACTCTTAGCAGTTAGCTTTGTACATAATCCTGAACCTGTTAGCCCTGAAGCTAATTTGTGCTTCGAAAAACAACAGTGTTGCCACGTTAGCTCTTGGTGCTATCTATCTAGCAATGTCAAGTCAAGTCCTGTTGTGACACTCTTAATCACAAAGAGTCTCAAAGGGCTGCACAGACCACAGATTATTGCAAACCACAGACTATTATTACACCATACCCTGATCTAAAACCTACATGAGGTAAAAAAACGCGCCGCTTCCTCCTTCCACCTCGCTCATGTCAAATGTCATTTCCGCTTCTCTCGAATACCTTACAAGAATGATTATCAGCTAATCATCAACCAGAAAATAAAAGTGCAGCGAATGCTAACTAACCAACATGCATGTGTACTTAATCCTATAAAATAATTTGAGCTTTTACATCAACTAAAAAACAATCGTGAAAACATGTTATTGAACAGTATTGTTAGCTGTGATGCTAACGGTCCTAGTCCTCTTTGAGAAGTCTCATTTGATATATAGTGACTTTCAAGGTACATTGTGTAATATTTGACCTTTAGACTGCACTGGATTATCTAAAGCGAACCAAAACCAGGCCCAAATGAGCACAGCGTAGCAGCATGATGCCAGACAAACATGGCGGCCACCTTAGATGGGGATTCCACTATGTAAAAGGAATAGGCAAATATACATAAACTATCATTCAAATCATTTTTTTACTGATTAATGATTTTTGTACCATGAAGAGATACTAAATAGTATCCACCAATGTTCACTGTAATTTTCCTGGGGTCTGAGTGTTTACACAAAGTCTGTGAGCAACGCTTGAAACAACAATGAGCAACAGCAATCCCAAGTGTGGCAAATAATCCATTATCAAACATGTCCAAAACTTGACATCAAGTGACATTTTGCTGAGTTTCCGGCAATGCAAAGTTATTTTTCTCTTTTGAATGAATTGACTCATGTACAATTGCCTGCAAACGTCATTTGTTTTTACAACAATTCTTTCATAAGATTTTCATTTTTTTCTCCCCCTGGTATCTTTTGTCGCATAATATTAACATTTTTGGGGGCTTATTGAGTCGGTTGCACGATACACAACTGTATTTAATCACATTTTTTTTAGTGGAAGTACAATGTTGGCAACAAGATTGACTTGGTATAATTGGAAATTATTTGAATGCAGCACAAACTTTTTCTTCTTTTTCCCTGTTTTTTTCTAAAAAAAATTTAATTCCTTTAAAAAAATCTCATTGTGTTTCATTTTGGTATTTTTTTCTTTTTTGTTCTATTCCCCCTTCCTTTAAGTCATTTTGTGCATAATCTTACATAATATTTGGTCATGTTGGGATGAAAGAAGCAAAAACAACTTAAAGAGCCGTTTAAGGACCCGAAAGAGCCGGTTCCTTTTAGGGAGCCGAGCCGAAGAAGCCGGTTTTCGAAAAACTCTACTGACTTCACTCAACTTCGTTCTACTTCGACTTCAAAATACCGCATTTAGGACACAACGTCAGGGGAACCCTTGTATTTTGACCTTCATGCACTGTAACTTTGACTTAATTGGCTTCTTAATTAGTAATTTCGAGCCCTGATTTTTGTGAGCTGGCTAGATTATCTTGTGCGCGGAAAAGCTCTGGGCAGTGCGCACGCGCGCACACACGCAGCTTAGAGGGAATGTTGGTATCCACTGTCCCTTTAAGTTTCAATTGCAGTCCGTTTTAAAAAGAAACATCAAGTTCTTACATAAATGAAGCTTGCCGTTCATATTTCAAGCAGCGGGTCTCGTTCAAGGAGCGTTAGCGCTTTGATCCGTAACAATCAACGTCCATTACGGATAGAAGATAACAAAATGCTTTCAAAGTGATCTCCCCTGCTTATGAAAATCAGATTTTGAAGAGGCCCTTACCTTTCCAGGCTCTTACCCAAATGGACTACGTGGTCAGAAATCCTCCGCAGCTAAACCGTCGGGTGGCCGACGCCGACCCGAGGGAACATTTTGGTTTACCGAGTTCATAGAAGCTGCAGTTGGGAACGTTAAAGGTAAGTGATTTCCAAAATAGACCGGCACGACGCTCAAGTCTGAGGTCATCCCAATTGCTGAAATGATCATGGGAAAACACTTGCTCTAAAAACGAAAAATAGAGACAACAAAAAAAGGAAAATTCAGCATGAATAAATATATAGCGGCCCCCTCTACATAAGAGAATTTTAGCTCACCCCATTTTCGACATGGCGTCTGTAGATAAAAAAAGGAAAGTTGACTGTGTGGGCCACTACTTCCAGGACAAGGGAAAATTGGAGTGTTTTCTCCAAAACAATTTCGCATGGTTAATTTGCCAAGAAACTATGGCTTTATTAAAGAATATAATATCAAGAGGCACCCTCAGACAAAACGTGCTAACCAACTGGAAACGGGCACTGTGAAAAGGTGAAGCAACTGGAAACTGTTTTAACGGCACAGCTGCATTTTTACATGAGACCCTGCGAGTCAAATGAAAATGCTACTAAGGCAGGCTACGAGGTTGCAACGTTGACTGCCGAGCGCTGCAAACCCTTCACGGAGGGTGAATTTAGTCAAGACTTTTCAAAGAATGCCAGGCTGGATAGTCGGCCTTCCCACATTTTCAGCTGACCAAATCTGGCCCCCTGCTTTCTGAAAACCCCTGCCCTAAAGATGAAATGGGAAGAGTTTATTTGAGTGCGTCTAAGATGATCACATACTTGCACGTGCAACAAAAGGAGCTTGGCAAGGGCTGCAATGATAATTTCCACCAGAGGGCGGCGTCAGCAAGTAGAATATTTTGAAGTGACGACACCAGCTTTAAAAAGGTACATTGTGTCACATTTCACCATTAGATGGCACTGTATTGTCTAATGCGAACGAAAACAGTGCCAAATGAGTACAGCATGGCAGCAAGATGGCGACTACCAGGTATGGATTACGCTATGTAAAAGAAATACAAGAGTTTCCATCCATGATTTTTTTTTTTTAAATTAACATTGAAATGATTGTTTATCAACCAGTTCAGGGTGTCCCCTGCCCACTGCCCGTAGATAGCTGGGATGGGCTCCAGCACCCCCGCGACCCTACTGAGGATAAGTGGTGCAGATGGATGGAAGATAGCAGTGCTCTAGTTTGCCCGCGTCCCTGCGTCCAAGTGTCGAATCCCCGAGACGCAATTTTTTTGACACAAAATTGTCTTTATTACCCGATTACCTATTTTTGACAAAGATTTAGCGCACTCCAAACTTTTCGGCAGGCAGATCCGCCATTGTTGTTTTGGTCTCGCGGTTCGAGTTTTCGTCTGCACGCCGATCTCGGCCAACAAGATCTTGTTGCTTCGAGATGACGTCATTGTTGTGGTGCTTGTCGTCGAGTTGAGGTGAAAATCAACATAAAATTGGTAATTTCCTCAGTGTCAGTAATAAGTCGAAACATAATGCAGAAAAGGATAACAACGGCAGTAAATCCGGCACGAAAAAAAGCGGTGGAGAAATTCTTCAGAAGATCGCGAAGGCAAGGAAAACACGCGTGTTGAAGCGAATGATGCGGCGAAAGAAAATAAAATACTGCTAGCAAGAAAATGATTCTTCTGCCAAAATGGACTCAATTATATTCCTGGTTACGCTATGAGGAGAATATGGAGGCTACATGTTCTGTGAAGCATGTACCCAGCGTGACAAAAAAACTGGATTGCATGAATCATTTCACAATACGAACTTTCAGAAAACTGCATTGGATCGGCACAACGACAATGAAAACCACAAATTAGCTATGGAAATTCTGTTGCTGCAGGAAGAGAGAGGCAAGTGAAACAGATACGACATCAACAAGACTTGGTCATGCTTACACTGCTAAAGAGAGTTAAGTGGATGGCAGTATTTTCTGTACTTTGTCTAATGTACAATATTGTGAACGGAAAAATCTGAAGCGATAATTGCTTTGTATTACCAATTAACTGTGATGATTGAAACTGAATGAAAATATAGATTTGTATCATTATTTCAGCAATATTATTTTGTATAATTTACAATATTGTTGTGAACTGAAAAATCTTGAAGAGATAACTGATTTGTATTGCCGATAAACTGATGATTAAAACTGAATGAATATATAGATTTATATTACATGTTTGTCGCCGATTTACAATGTCAACCTGGATAAGACTTAATTTTGGGGAGCCATAGATCTCTGTTGGGACCCATAGATTTTTGAGCATGCCAGTCCCGGGACCCATCACTTTTCACAGCTAAAATGAACACTGGATGATAGTTCATGTATTTTTGCCTATTATTCAAATCGTGTTTTTTTTCACTGAATGAAGTTTTTTTTCGGTCCTACTAGGATGCACTAAATATGACACTCTGTCCCTTTAAAATCTTACCTCTAATTCGAGCTGGATCCGAGAACTCATTCTTCTCGTATGTAGAGGTGCCACTGTACCATTTTCAAAGTCTCTATGTTCTACATGATGTTTGGACATTGCAATATAGAAGTTAGCATCTTTATCCTAACCCCTGTATATTTAATTTAGGGTTCCTTTTAGAGGCAATGCGTCAAGGTGACCGAGACCTCTCCCGTGGCGACGAGGTCACTCAGCTGGATGGGTTGGTGGAAGGCGACCGCTCTCATGGTGCAGGACGCTCCGGCCGCCGTGCAGAAGTAAAGCCAAACGCCGAGCGTGAGGCCCACACGAGGCGTTTTCGGCAACTCTGGAACTTTGGCGCTGACGCGAAGCGGCTTGGACACGTCCGCGATAAGGCCGGTAACCGCTTCGGCATCTAGCGACCACTCCTCACCTGTAAGGTAAGGCTTTGATTTAGATACAGCGCCGTGAAAACCTGTCAATGCGTTTAATCATTAATATTATCGATTTGTTGTTGCAGCCCTACTGCCATTGAATTATTTTAACAGCAGTAATGTTGTGAGCAGGGTTGGGTAGGGTTACTTCAACTTGATTACTTTCAATGACTTTTGGATTACTCCAATACCAAATATGCTAATAAAAGACAAAAGAAACTAAATATGAATAAAATGATGACTCACAACTCGTGGTAAGCTTTCTCTCCTGGCTTTGATCTCTTTGATCTCCGGCAAAACGAACATCAAATGCGACAGAAACAAAATGAAAATAAATCTAAACAGCTTGCATACATCATTTTTGCCGTTCCATGTATTCCGTTACTCCCCAAGCCTGCACAAAATTTTGTAATTTTATTTGTATTTAGTTTATTTTGTCTTTTATTAGCATATTTGGTCTTGGAATAATCCAAAAGTCAATGAAAGTAATCCAGTTCAAGTAACCCTACCCAACCCTGGTTGTGAGGCAAGGAAATGACACACCATCTGACTCATTTATCTTCATTGTGACCTACAGTCCAATGAAAAAGTATTTGCCCCCGCTCTGAATTTGGTGTTTTTTTGTTTTGTTTATCACTCAAAAAGGTTTCAGATCATCAAAAATATTTTAATATCAAACAGAGATAACCCAAGGAAATACAAAATGCAGTTTTGAAATGTTGGTTCTATTTATTAAAGGACCCAAAAACATTAAAAACGTATCTGGATCCTTGTGAAAAATGAATGGCCCCTGTTCGGTCTAAAGAGACCACTGATGTGTGGGGGAGCAATGAAAATGAGCTAACTCTAGAAGGAAATTCAGGCAAAGACTTGTTTTGTTTTTGAACAACTGCAGCTGGGAAAGAAGCGCGGGAGGAACGGATAATTTACTCGCCCTTGTCTCGCTGGTCATGCTCTTCTGGCTTTTCCCCAGTCTGCCTTTGTGTTATATTGAAAAAAGAAGACATGGAAAAGTACTGGTATGTTGAGACAAAAGACAAAAGACCACCTCCCTGGAAAATTACCAACACCTTCAAACAAAGACTGGAAGACGAGGAGACGGCCAAAAGGGACATCAAACTGATTAGAAATACACACCTTGGGTAAATACGTTTAAGCCTACTTTACAAAGTTATGGTGACTACGTCCGAAATTGATTGCCACTACCTATTTTGAATGAAAAAAATCACTGAAACCATCTGTGGGACTAAGTGAAGTAAGCTACAAAATCTCAGAAACACAATTGACATGCCACTATCACATTTGTGCCCTCAAGCTCAAGCGCTCTTGGATCGTGCAGCAGTGCAACAATCCGAAGCACACCAGCAAGTCCACCTCTGATTGGGGTGGCCAGGTCAAAGTCCAGAATTAAATACAATTGAGACACTGTGGTGTGACCTTAAACAGGTATTTCATGCGAGAAAACCCTCCGATATGGCAGATTTGAAACCATTTTGCAAAGAAGAGTGGGCCAAAATTCCTCTTACGCATTGTGAAAGACTGATTACCAATCGTTGTATACATTTAGTTTCTGTTATTGCTGCCAAGAGTGGCGCAACTGGCTTTTAGGTTCAGGAGCCAATTAAGATTGGGTTTGATTTTTTTGTGTGCCTTAATAAATGGAATCAACATTTGAAAAAGGCATTTTGTATTTTCTTGTTTTTTTTCCGATGTGATAATAAAATTGGTTTGGTGAGTAATAAATATGCCAAAAACACAGAAATCAGAAACGGAGAGAACACTTTTTCACGACACTGTAAATTGCATAGCTATCCAAAACACTTGGGTCCAAAATAACCTAAATTGTATGAAAAAAAGACAAAAGGTGACATCATTTGTCGGAGGTTGGTAGAGAAAGAGTTCAACTCTGTAAAACCCAGTGTTGTAAAATGTTATTTATTCCATAAAGTGGTAGAATTGTTTTGGGGTTTTGTTTGGGTTGACTTTCTTCACATCATCAGTCATTGGCTGCTATTTTTCAGATTCAAAATGATTGTGGGTGTGACATCTGTGTATAAGCCCAGCCCACTGGTGTAAAATGTTTAAAATCTGAAACGCTTTAGGATTTATTTTGTTGACCGTTTTCTGTAACAAGCAATAAAACATGCAAATGTTGTTTTTTTACCGGGGTATAAATAACTACACATTTCTGTTCTAACCATAAACACAACTGGCGGTTAAGGGATCTGTAAACCATGAACAACAGGATTACTGTCACGGTTGCCATGGCGCCCAATTGGCCCTGCCCATGGGCGCCAGCTGCAGCTTGTTGACAAGATTGGCTCCCTGTCAGTATTTAAACTCTCTTCTGTCAGTCCCCTTTTGTCGGTCCGTCTGCAAATCTCTGTTTTTACACGGCAAGCCCTTTTTCGCCTGTCCTGTGTTTTTGCACCTGTTTTTCTCCCGAATTACAACCTGTTTCAATCTCGACCTCGTCTGTTCCCCCGCCCAGAATAATGATCTTGACCACGTCTACTCTCCTCTCCCGGCTTTCGACATTTTTTCCGTTCCTGACACCACCATCGCTCGCCACAAAGTCCCACTTCCGCGTCTGAGCAACCTACTCCCCGCGACCAGCGATCTCCGGATCGTGTGTGCACTCCTTTCCCTTCTTCCCAATAAAACTGTGAGTAACGTTACGCGAGTGGGTCCTGTCTCCGTTCTAGTCTTGACAATTACATTTTCTGGGTTATTTTTACATAACATCCCAATTTTCAGCCATGTTTGGTCAAAGAAACCCAAGAAGCAGGCTTACATTAAACCTAGCAGTGGATCTCGTTCAGGTTTTTTGAGTGTGGGTAAAAAACAAAAACCTCAAACAAAACAACACAGAATCTGATTGATGCGATAGAGTCAGGACGTGACGTGACAGGGCGAGGAGCAAACATGGGCGAGGGGGCGCTAATTCTTCCGCTGATTAATGACGCAGATTCCTAGCGCGGCGTTCCCAGGAGGAAGAGGACTAAAAAGCCTCCATTTTGTCCTAGCGTGCCCTCCAATCCGCCGAATTGCCCCCTATGGACAGATCAGATCAGCTTAAGTCTAGACCGACGCGGGGATCATGTACCATAGCCTGGCCGCTAATTATCTTATGCGAGCCGGCACGCTCTTATCGTGCAAAGAAGAAAAAAAACCTTTTGTGTTGCTGATACTGATAGCTCAGAACGATGGAAGAACTTCCGGACCTAATATTCGGCTCATCAGCTAGGGTGACAACACATTCTTCTGTTCAACAGCAGGGCCCGACAGCTTTCGCTGGTTTACCCCCGCTGTATTATACGGGTGCCCTGCCCATCCCTTAGAAGGCATCCAAACATCCCACTATCCTTTCACAACACCTTTCCACTCGTTCCTATCACCAACAAGAGCTCTATCTTCCACTATATTTAGACTTCTTTCCTGCAATGCAACTAAGGGGAAATATGGATTGAGAAAATTATTTAGCCCCGATGCCAACACAAACGAATCGATTTGTACACACGTTTCAAGAAAGCGAAAACAGTGACACGATTGGAACACTTGTGAACAGTTACGGAAGCTAACACTTAGAGGGAGCCATTTTTTTGTTACAGATTGGCATGAAGGGCTGTGATTTTTGGACTGTGGACTTTAATGAAGAACATTTAGTTTCAATCGCGGGACTTGAAGTCGGGTTTGGGTTCATTTTGTGTTTGTGTTACATTTTTTTAATGTGGGCGCATGCGGCTTATATACAGGTGCGGCTTGTGTATTTACAAAATTGGTTTTCCTCTTAAAATGTGGTGGGTGCGGCTTATAATCAGGTGCGCTCTATAGTGCGGAATTTACGGTAGTTCTAACATAAATAAAGCCTGCTGTGCCTAAACTCTAGTTTAACTCTACTCTACTCTAGTAGTAAATGTTTTTTTAAACATTATAAAAAGACAATTTCCACCCAGCCACCACTACAGGTCTCTCAAAACTAAGACAAATAATCTCAGAGACAGCTTCCTCCCAGGGTCATCACCCCCCTAAACGAGCACACAATACCGTGACAACATATCTTGCAACTTATTTGAGGTATTTTCCATTTTTGTTGTTGCGAAATGAAACAATGGAATGATATACTATCGCACGTAACTGAAAATATACACCTTGTGACTTATTTCGGGTTATTTAATTGCTGCTGTGCACGGCGGAGCAGTGGTTAGCACGTGGGCGGCACAGTTCTGAGGTCATGAAATCGAACCTCCTGTGTGGAGTTTGCATGTTCTCCCCGTGCTTGCGTGGGTTTCCTCTGGGCACTCCGGTTTCCTTCCACATTCCAAAAACATGCATGTCAGGTTAGTCGGCCGGTCCAAATTGTCCCTAGGTGTGAATGAGCGAGCAAATTGTCTGTCCCTGTGTACCCTGCGACTGGTTGGCAAGCAGTTCAGGGTGTCCCCTGCCCACTGCCCGAAGATAGCTGGGGTGGGCTCCAGCGCCCCTGCGACCCTACTAAGCATAAGCGGTGCAGATAATGGATGGATGGATAATTGCTGCTGCTAAATGTTATTGCACTATTGTTGAGATGCATAGTTCTATTTCACTGCATTATTATATCTTATATCAGTTTTCTAAGCACTTTTTTTCCCTCTTTAAAGTCTTTATTACCTGGTTTACCCTAGAGTGCTATGTCTCATCTCGCTGCATATCATGATTCACAATGTTGATATCAATGACAATAAAGACAATTGAATTATAGGTTTCCTCTTGTGCAGATGTGATTCTGACCTTCAGCAGAGAGAGCCCAGCAGCTCGGCGCTTCCTCTGTGAGCTTGGCACCGTCAGGAAGCGACAAGGCCAACGACATGACCACGGTCTGTCCGGGGCAAACCGACACCGGCGGCATATCTATCCTGACGGCCCCTCGAGGCATTTTGGGCATTTTGCTGGGAGCCTTGGCTTTGGCAACTGTGGAGTCTGGAGTGTCTGAGGAAAACACAAACTAGGGGAGGATGACAAATGTGAAAGTCAAGAAGGTGAAGATGGTCAAATGTGGTATAGCATCTCACCGGTGAGATGGTCTTTGAGTGGAGGTCCAGGACTTTGACTTGGTGGTTGTTTGTGTCGGCGACATAGAGGAGCTTGCCACCGGCGCCTACGCAAATTCCGCCGGGCTCGTTGAAGCGGGACGTGAGAAAATCCGGACCCGTGACGTCGCCCGCTTCTCCCGTGCCAGACAGAGTCCTGCACTGCTTTGTCTTGGGGTCCACCACTTTAATCTATGAAGTAGAGCCGATCTTTCTTTCATGATCTTTCTCAATATTTTTATGCAATGTTGAGCCCCAATTTGCACCTTGTGGTTGTAGGAGTCGGCGACGTAGAGCAAGTTTTGCTGCGGCGACCAGGCGACCCCAAGCGGATGCTGCAGCTTGGCGTCCACGCCCTTGCCGTCCACGTCGCCGAAAGCAAAGAGGTTCTGGTTCCAATGCGGCAAAAGAAGATCAGGTGATACTTCCGTAAAATCAGTTTCATCACTATTATGAGCCATCAAACATTTTTACATGAGAAGTGTTGATCAAGCCAGTCTCATATTTGTGGCCAAAAATGATACAACTTCTTTAATCTACCTTGGTCATATCTCTCGAGAAGGGTGACCGACAGCAAGACAAACACATACAATAACAAATAAATTAAAAAAGGGGGAAAAAAGCAAAAAACACACACAAACATTTTGGACCATGGCCAACCCAAATGCCCAAAACCCAAAAAAGTTAGGCACCTCGGCATGGAAGTTGGTCATGCTTTCGTCCCTCCAGATGAAATGGGACACCAGAAAGTGGCCATGTCACTCGGGTCAGGGTGACACAACACACTCTTTTGTTCAACAGCAGGGCCCGACAGCTTTCACTGGTTTACCCCTGCCGCATCATAGGGGTGCCCAGCCCATCCTTTAGAACGCGTTCACAATCCCACTATCCTTTCACAACACCTCTCCACTCCTTCCCATCATCAACAAGAGCTCTAGCTTCCATTATATTTAAACCTCTTTCCTGCAGCGCACTCATAACACCATCTATCCACGTCAATGGCGGCCTTCCTCTTGGTCTCCTTCCATTGACTTCTGCTCTCTAGATCCTCTTCAACATTCGCTCCTCATCCATCCTCTCCATGTGTCCAAACCAACCGGGTACTCCCATAACCACACGCTTGCTCAGTTCCACTTTCTTTAATATGGTCCCAAAAATGATTATTTATTTACGACAAATGGTGTTCCTTTGCTCATCAATACAGGAAGACCAATTTGAAGGCCCATCGTACCAACGAAGCGGGCACAACATTTCCCAACATAGAAGTTAATCTGTTGAGGGAATTAGGACAGTTTATGTTACGCATTAAAATACTCCATCCGGGATATGAAAAAGACAAAAAAAGCCATTCAGAGTGGCGCTTTATTCCCAATACAATTGTCAGCAGCAGATAAAAGGAAGCCACAGTTTGCATGACAGACGCTAAGTGATCGTTTTCCAATTACGGCTCCCTTGATTTGCAGAAATGTTCTATTGGAAGGCCGAATAAAGACCTCAAAACAAAGTGGTGAGACAACAGAAGAAATGCAAACAGAATGTCAATTAGATAACAAAGCACAGGATTACTCCATAAAACCAGACTATAACCAAACTCATTCAGTGCGGATGCGGAGGAGCCGATGCTGAAGCAAGATAGAAAAAACCCAACGCCGCATGACCTCTTACCCACCGTCGGGTCTCTCTCGCCGCCAACCAGCAGCTTGACGGCGCCGTCCTTGAGCGCCAGCGTGCGCACCGTGCTGCTTTCGCTGTCGGCCACGAAAACGCAGCTCCAGGGCTCTTCGGGGGCAACGGCCAAGCCCGAGGGCTGGGCGAAGCCGGCCTTGTGCGGGTAGGCGTTGTTGCGGTTCTCCTCGGCGCCGCTGCCGGCCCAGCGCACGCAGGTGCCCGCCTTGCATTCGCTGTCGAGGTTGTGATGTTGTTTTTGCACACAGGTCTGATTGAAAAGCCATTTTTCTGCCTGCAGTGGTTGGCCTGTCTCACCTTCCTTTGGGCAGTTTCCCATCTGCCAAGAACAAAGCCCAAATCTGATGGGTACCTGCCATGGCAACCCACAGCACGTTGTCTTCTGCACCACCTACGCACGAACCACACAGACAGGCCTGTTTCCGTCACGGCTTCCAAGTGTAATTGGCTCAATATACATTTCCGAGCTAAAATCCAGTAACCCATCTGCCCTAGTTTGACCTACAAGGCTGCCCCACATTAGCTCACATAAATCCCCTAGGATTACGACAAAAGTCTGCCAGTGGGAATAGGTCCCGAGTTTCAAGGCGAATAGATTTTAAGAGACGCCACTTAAATTTGCTCTGTGAGACTCACCGGCCGAGCCGAGCGCAACATCCCAGGGAGAGCTGATTGGCTGCTGATCTCCCGTTGCACCGCCGGCTTTGTCCATGCCTTGGACGCCCAGGCCGGCCAGAGTGCTCACCCGCCCTTCCGACAGGTCGATCTGTATTAACGGGCGGGGAACATATGAGCAGGAGGCTTACACACACACACACACACACACAATACATATAGGTTCCTCTGACCTTTCGGATGAGGTGGTTTTCAGTGTCAGCCACATAGACAATGTTGCCCTTCATAGCCACGCCCTGAGGGGAGTTGAAGGCGGCTTCGGACAAAGAGCCGTCTCGCCTTCCGCTTTCTGGCCCTGCAGTCAAAATAAATTGATTTCTATCCATTATCTGCACTACTTATCCTCAGTAGGGTCGCGGGGGCACTGGAGCCCATCCCAGCTATCTTTGGGCAGTGAACTGGGCACACAGGGACAGACAATTCACACGCTCATTCACACCTAGGGGCATGTTTTTGGAATGTGGGAGGAAACCGGAGTGCCCGGAGGAAACCCACGCAAGCACGGGGAGAACATGCAAACTCCACGCAGGAGGTTCGATCTCATGATATCAGAACTGTGGTGCACACGCGCTAACCACTGCGCTGCCGTGCTGCCATAAATTGATTTCATTTTTCTGAATCGTTTGTTCTGCAATGCAAACAAACATCTTGTACTTTGCAATTGTGAGTAAATGAATGAATAAAAGAAGGGGTGATGAAGGGAGGAGCGTAACAAAGGAAGGAAGGAAGGAAGGTAACGAGGGGTGAATGACAGAAGATAGAAAAGAGAGATGATAAAAAGGAAGGAAGCAAGTCAGGAAGGAAAATAAGTGAGAATTATGCAGGTAAGGAAGTACATTAGGAAGAAATGACACAAGTATGGAAGGGGGGGAGAGGGCAGCAAATAAGGCAGGTAAGCAATGAAGTAAGGAAGGAATGAATAATGGAAAAAGCAAGGAAGTAGGACAGTAGGGAAGGGAGGGGGCAGGGAAAAGGGAGAAATGGCAGAAATAAGATAGGTAGAACTGACACAGGTATGGAAGCAAGATTGAAAGAAAAAAATCAAGTAAGGAAGGAAGGGAGCAAGGAAGGAAGGAGAGGAAAAAAGGAAGGAATGAAGAAGTAAGAAAGAGTTGAATGAAATAATGAGTATATAGGAAGGAAGGATGGATGGAAGAAAATAATGATGGAACCAATTGATTAGGTGTGTAAATTTGAATTAAAAAAATGGATACTTGAAAAAAATTTGAATGCAGTGATTTTCATTTAATTTGACAAATATTTACTATTTTTGTAGCCTATTAAACTTAACCGACCATTAATTTAAACAAATTTGTGCTAAATGGTGTTCTGAATCAGTTTTAGGGGAAAAAAATACTGTGAGAAAAACTACAAGGCAGGATTCTTGGGAATGTAATTGGTCAGTAAGCCTTTTTCAAGCAAAACCGCGGTTGTAAAAAGGTTTATACATCGATTTACTACACCCAAAGCCAAAAAGTAGGACTCCCTTAATAAGTATTTGGAGAGCCCAAAGCCAACAGCAGCCACTGAATGAGATCAGCCGACAGAAATAAAAGTCCCACTGGGCATTCTGTCCCCGCGATGGAGGTCGGTGCCAGTTCTCAGCGCGTGCATGGTTCCGGCCGCTGCCAACTTGTATGTCGGCCTGGGAACAGCCCCGCAAGCCGTGTGGCTCCTCGGATGATTTTTGAAGCATGGGAATGATGTCAAAAATATACAAAAATCTTGTTTTGTTTTCATTTTGCGGGGCGGTCACAGTTGAGAGTGTTATGTTTTGGCGATTTGGGCCAAGCAAAACATTACATTAGGGATCGCACTCGGGTGCATGTTGCATAACGCATACCGTATTTTAGGGACGATAAGTCGTGTCGGAGTATAAGTCGCACCAGCCGAGAAATGCATAATTAATAAGGAAAAAACATATACAAGTCAGAACGGCGTTTACGTTTTGTTTTTGGGAGAATTATTTTGGGATAAAATCCAACACCGAAAACATAGATGTCATCTTAAAAGGCAATTTAAGATGAAAGAGAACAACAGGCTGAATAAGTTCTACAGTATACGATCCTTGCATGATTGACATGCATGTTAATTTCAGTACAGTGGAACCTCGGTTTTCGAACGCCTCTCAGTTCGGACAAATCGGTGTTCGACTAAAGATTTCGAGAAATTCTTGCTTCGCTGTTCGGTCAAAAAAATCGGAGTTCGAACGCCGGTACGCTAGGGTGCGATGCTGAGCGGCGTACGGGTGTTTTAGCCCCTAATTATGCCTCCGAAGGTGAGAAAAAAAAAAAAAGTTGTTCGTCCAACTATTGCCTTTAAGAAAGACATAATAGCTAAATATGTAAGAGGTGTACGAATTTCCGATCTTGCTAGTGAATACAGCATGGCTAAATCTACCATCAATACGATATTAAAGAATAAGGAGGCTGTGAAATCGAGTGATGCGGCTAAGGAAGTTAGCGCTATAAGCAAGCAACTGCCGCAAGTTTTGGAAGAGGTTGAAAAACTTTTGATGATTTTTCTCTCCCCACTGTCCACCACAAAGGTAAGAAATCCTATTCATAATCCTTTTTTTTTTTTTTTAAACACGTTCATGTTAGCGTAATCTTTCGTACGTAAGATTACGCTAACGCGAACGTACGATTAGCCTGGGTTAGCTTCATGTTTACGTTCATGGTAAACATTCAGGGTGTTGGAACGGATAAAACGATTTTACATTACTTTTAATGGGAAAAACCGATTTCGGTGATTGAAAAAAAAAACGGTTTTCGAACAGGGTTCTGGAACAGATTATGGTCGAGAACCGAGGTTCCACTGTAATTACGTAACTTATTAAGAATAGTTATTCAGATAACTCTAGAAAAAAATAGCCTTCCAACGATCATTTTCACTCCAAATCTCTAAATGCAATGAAACTTTCATCCTCTGTAACCTTCCGCTTCTACGTTGCTTACATCAAACTCATCGTCACCTCCACTTTCTGCTTTTCGGCTGAATATTTCAATCTTTGCAGTTTGTAATCGGCAAAATATGATATTCTTTTTGGTGCCATTTAGGTTCAGTTGTTTAAGCAAGTTGAAAATATTTACTTTGGCGAAATGACGCCTAATCTTTTGTGTCACGATTAGTAAGGAAAGGCTCTCATTTCACCAAAGTAAATCATTTCAACTTGCTTAAAAGGGATTTCTATACAAGGTGCAATTTCTATGTGCTTTACTGTTTTACTACATTTGCCACAAAAATTAGATATGAATTAATTTTAGTAAAGTTTAAGAAAGCATACTCATTTAGCGGGGGAGGCTTATGGGGGTATTTGTCGGCATAACACGGCAAGGTTGAAATGATAAACACAGGTCTAGACCGCCCTCTTGGGGTTCTGTGTGAAAATAACATGTGAAATAATAATGATGTGTCAATAATTTCACAGATAAGTCGCATCGGAGTGAGTACAAATGGCATGGAAAAAACTGGCACAGTCCAGCTACGGTATTCAGAAAGGAAGAAAATGCAATATGGTATGTTACCTCCGATGACATATAACACCCGATGAGTAGGGGACACCACCAGAATCCGGTGATGTCCCGTGTCAGCAATGGCCAGCCTGTCGCTGGTGTGGTCCACACAGATCTTCCCGGGAAAAGACAGAATGCCGGAGGGCAAAAAATCCCGGTAGAGCTTGACACCCACCGGGTGCGCCCGCAGGAGCTCCTTCTTTCGGTAGTATCTGAGGCTGACGTCGGCAAAAAGCGTCAACTTGTCACGATGGCCCTCGCCCACCAGTGAGAAGAGCAGGTTGCCCCGCGGGCCCACCAGAACCAGTGTGGGCCAACAGGAGACTTCCAGCTGGTGCCAGAGACTCGCCTCGCCGTCGTTCACGACTGGGTGGCGGATGTCGTAGCGGAGCACGGCACTGCGGATGTTTTCCAGAACCTTAGTAGGAAAAACAAGAGTATAATTTACAGGTGGTGTCCGGAATTTCAATGTATTCTACAAGACGCCATCTTCTGGCTGAATTCATCATTGCAGCCACTGCAAAGCTCCTTTTGTTGCACGTGCAAGTGCAGTGACTCACTCTAATGAACTCTTCTTTTTTTCATCTTTTTGGGGGTTGGGTTGGCATTTGGAATGTATTAGAAACGGTCATTTTCTCACTTTCACCATTTTCATCCTTGATAAAAAAGAAAACCACAAGCATGCTGGTGAAATCACTCTTCTCTCCTATTGCCCGCCTCCTTTTCTCCAGCGCAATGCTCTCTGTAACCAAGTACGGTGATAAAAGTACGATAAAAGAAGATATGCGCGGTGGGAAAAATATATAAAGGCTTTTTGAACTCAGTGGGGCATTATTAACACATACTTAATAGAGAAAATATTTAGTTTTACATTTTTTAGGGACAGCTCAAAGTACAGACCCCACCTTCAACAAGTTTAAACATTTTTTTGTGATTAAAACTTTAACTGCAGTTAACTTGACATTAGACAAACAGCTGAAATATCCCTATTTCGAATAGACAAAATATTCAACTCAAAAATCTCAGAAGGCAGGGAATGGATGAGGGTCCTCTTCTAATGCAGTGTTCAGGTTTGCCCGCGTCCCTGCGTCCTAGACGCATCATTTTTGCTGGGGACGCATAGTCTCAAATCATCGTGCGTCCCCGGTACGCAACTTTTTTGACACAAAATTGTCATTATTACCCGATTACTTTTATTAAATAAAGATTTACCGCACTCCAAACTTTTAGTCAGGCAGATCCGCCATTGTTGTTTTGGTCTCGCGGTTCGAGTTTTCGTCTGCACGTCGATCTCGGCCATAGAGATCTTGTTGCTTCGAGATGACGTCATTGTTGTGGTGCTTGTCATCGAGTGAAGGTGAAGGTTAAGTATGCCTCCGAAAAAACTGTTTGTATTAGGTGAAAATCGACACAAAATTGGTAATTTCTTCAGTGTCAGTAATAAGTCGAAAACGTAATGCAGAAAGTGATAACAACGGCAATAATTCCGGCACGAAAAAACGGCAAGGAAAACACGTGTGTTGAAGCGAACGATTCGACGAAAGAAAATAAACAAAAGAATACTCCTAGCAAGAAAAGGACTTCTCTGCCTAAATGGACTCAATTATATTCCTGGTGACGCTATGAGGAGGAATATAATGGATTGGACATTGAGAAGGTATTACAACTGTGGTGGGACAGCAAACCACGAAGAATATATGAACTGAAAAACCTGAAGTGATAACTTGCTTTGTATTACCAATTAACTGTGCTGATTAAAACTGCATGAATATATAGATTAATAGTTTAGCAATATTATTTTGTATAATGTACAATATTGTGAACTGAAAATCTGAAGTGATAACTGCTTTGTATTACCAATTACATAACAATAAATTTTGGGGACCCATAGATCTCTGTTGGGACCCTTAGATTTTTGATTATGCGAGTCCCTGGGACCAATCACTTTTCAGAGGTAAAATGAACACTGCTAATGTGTTTTTTTGTTTCTATTATTTGTCTCTATGTGAGCTCAATTGTGGTCTGATTCTCATTCCAAATAAATAAAGTTCAGCTCAACACAATTCAAACTAAATCAGAATATATTGTGTAGACTTACCTTTTCGTTAGGGAATTTGGCAGAATGTACACCGACAATCACAAGTCCATCTGAAATGAAAATTTTAAAAGACAATGGTTTTATAACTTCTACTTATAATAGAGCTGACAAGTAAAGTTATTCAAAGACCCTTAATAATAATAATAATAATTTCCTTGTATTGTCATTCTGTGTAACAATGTACACAGAACGAAATGTCGATTGCATCTGACC
This sequence comes from Urocampus carinirostris, assembly GCF_059441175.1. Lineage (NCBI taxonomy): Eukaryota > Metazoa > Chordata > Actinopteri > Syngnathiformes > Syngnathidae > Urocampus > Urocampus carinirostris. The sequence goes on along the minus strand of NC_142367.1, from coordinate 24,380,322 downwards.
CGATGCAGCCGCAGCCAAGAGAGGGCGCCGCCGACCACTTTTTAAGTCTTAGGAATGACTCGGCCGGGGCGCGAACCCGAACCTCCCAGTCTCAAAGCGGGCGACGATGTTTCAAAAAAATATATAAAATATATACATAAGTCAATAAGAATGATTAAGTAACATACAACACATGTTGGAAATAAATTATATTTATATGTATTGAGTAAGCATTTATTCTTTGTACAATCGATCCAAAAACTCCCAATAAGTATTTGAATGGGTATCTCTCTCTCTCATTTCCACACCTTTTCTACCACTCTCTTCCTTTGCTGCTTTTTGTCTCTTTCTCTCTCTGTGTCTTTTTAACTTCTTTTGCTCTAACTTCATTTTTTTCCTTTTCTCTCTTCCTACCCTTCGCGCTTTTGTTTTCTCTTTTCTCTCCTTCCGTCTTTCTATTTCTCTTTGGATTTCTTTCTTCCTTTCCCTTTTCCCCTCTCTCTCATGACTTTATCTTTTGTTTCTCCCTCTCTCTCCTTCTCTCTCTTTTTCTTTCTTTGTCCCGCCCTCTTTCTCTTATTTCTTTATCTCTCTTTTTCTTTCTCTTTAATCTACTAGTCCGGCCCCCGACAGAGTGTTTGTTCTATCGTGTGGCCCCCCGAGTTAAAATAAGTTTGACACCCCTGATTTAGATCTACAATTCCTGTGTTTTTAAGTTCAATAAACAAACAGCGACAGACAAACCACAAGTTTTTGCTTTCATCTCCTCAACTGGAGTTGTTGTCAACAAAGGCATCTCTATCTCGGTTACAAATCCCACCAAACTGTTTCCTTGAAATCATCAGATTGTTCCGATGCTACACAACTTAATTGCTGTCCAAAACATGTTTTTCAGCCTTGTGTTGTTCAGCTGAGAATACTCTTTTGATCCAGGGAAGCCTTAGCTAGCAGATTATCCGATAAAACAGTTAATCTCCCCAAACATGTTTACCTCCATTTAAAAGCCCGTCATTGATATTTGTCTGTTGACTTTTAGTGCTTCACAGACATCATTTACGCCTACTACTGGATCACTAGACTACTCACAAGCAGTGTTCCCTCTAAACTGCGCGCGTGCGCACTGGCCGCACATTCTCAGCGCACAAGAAAATCTAGCCGGCGCACAAAAAAGAGGGCTCAAAATTACTCATTAAGAAGCGACTTAAGTCAAAGTTACAGTGCATAAAGGTAAAAATACACGGGTTCCCCTGACGTTGTGTCCTAAATGCGGTATTTTCAAGTCAATGTCGAACGAAGTTGAAAAGTAAAGTTAGTACGAGTTTGTCGAGAACCGGCTTCTTCGGCTCGGCTCACTAAAAGGAACCGGCTCTTTGGGTTGTTTTTGCTTCTTTAATCCCAACATGACCAAATATTATGTAAAACTATGCACAAAATGACTTAAAAGAAGGGGGGAATAGAACAAAAAAGAAAAAAATACCAAAATGAAAAAGTAGTAAAAAGCTAGGGAAAAAAAGAAACAAAAAAAAAGTAGGAAAAGTAAATGGAGAACAGAAAGAAAAAAGTAACAGCTCAGAAAAAATGAACACAATGAGACTTTTTTTTTACAGGAATTTTTTAAAAAGTAGAAAAAAACCCACAGAAAGAAGAAAAAGTTTGTGTTGCATTCAAATAATTTCAAATTGTATCAAGTGAATTTTGTTGCCAACATTGTACTTCCACTAAAAAATGTGACTAAGTACAGTTCTGTATCTTGCAACCGACTCAATAAGCCCCCCAAAATGTTAGTATTATGCGACAAAATATATCAGAAAATAAAAAGAAATGGATATCTTGTGAAAGAATTCTAAGAATAAACGACGTTTGTAGGCCGTACAACCTTTGCAATAGTCAATTCATTCAAAAGAGAAAAATAATTTTGCATTGCCGGAAACTCAGCAAAATGTCAAGTTTTGGACATGTTTGATAATTAATTATCTTGCCACACTTGGGATTGCTGTTGCTCACTGTTGTTTCAAGCGCTGCTCACCGACTTTGTGTGAACGCTCAGACCCGTAAGGAAAATTACAGGGAACATTGGTCACAAGTCATATATAGATATAGGAGTAAATGACTTTTCTTCCCCCACCAAAATCATATTCCAATGATGACTGGCAAGTGGGAATGCTTACTGTGGGAGTGACTGAAGTGGGAGGCTCCCACACCTCTCAGAGCACAGCAGCAGACAGAATGTACTCAAAGCGGTGCCAAAGATAAGGCCAGTGTGATGAAGTGGGGCGAATATATACCAGTCTGTGTACGTGCACGATAGCCAACGTCCGGTTTGGCGACCATATATATTTAGCTGCTCGTCGACACGTTTCGCCGATGACGTGGCTGTGTACTGGCTTAGTGTCACGTAGGGTGAGGATTAGTTTTATGAAATAAGAATGGTTATTTTATTGAGCAATATTATATACGATAAATTAACAGCTTGCTTTAGATACCTTGATTCTAGCAGCAATATTTAAATAAATAATTTAAATGACGCTCGACCATAGAGTGACTATTTATACCTTAACTTTCATCCCGGGTACAAACCAGTACCGATAAATTGAACACCTGAAATAAACACCAAGAACTTTTTAACGACTTTCAAAACCAATTTCCCAATTTCTCTGCAACCATTATATCTGTAATTTACATATGCAATTTTTCATCTTGCGTGTGCATTTATCAAGACATAAGATTTTTGGATCTTGAGTAACTCGCATATATTGGATTCTGTTAGGTAAAATGAGTATTATGTAGCATGTATTTTTAGTTGCTGGAAGTGTATGGCATTACAATTTACCGCTGGGAAACACTTTTTTGCGTTGCCCATAATAAAATGTCCATAAATGAGTGACTCAAGGAAGCAAGGTTTTGGGTGCTCTGAGGAGAGTGATGAGCAACAAGAGTATGAGTATGGATGTCAAGAGGGGACTGTATGAGAGTGTGATTGTGCCGACTGTGTTGTATGGTGCAGAGACTTGGAGCCTTAATGCAGATTTAAGAAGGAAATTGAATGTTTTTGAGAGGAAGTGTTTGAGGACTATGTTAGGAGTGACAAGATTGGATAGATTGAGAAATGAAATTTCGAGAGACAGAACTGGAGTAGTGGTGGAACTGAGCAAGCGTGTTGATAAGAGAGTACTCGGTTGGTTTGGACACTTGGAGAGGATGGATGAGGAGCGAATGTTGAAGAGGATCGACAGAGCAGAAGTCAATGGAAGGAGACCAAGAGGAAGGCCACCATTGACGTGGATGGATGGTATTATGAGTGCACTGCAGGAAAGAGGTCTAAATATAATGGAAGCTAGAGCTCTTGTTGGTGATAGAAAGGAGTGGAGAGGTGTTGTGAAAGGATAGTGGGATTGTGGACGCGTTCTTAAGGATGGGCTGGGCACCCGTATGATGCGGCAGGGGTAAACCAGTGAAAGCTGTCGGGCTCTGCTGTTGAACAAAAGAGTGTGTTGTGTCACCCTGACCCGAGTGACATGGCCGCTTTCTGGTGTCCCATTTCATCTGGAGGGACGAAAGCATGACCAACTTAGGTGCCTAACTTTTTTGGGTGTTTGGGCAATTGGGTAGGCCATGGTCCCAAAAATTTTGTGTGTGGTTTTTTTTTGCTATTTTTTTCCCTTTTATTTTCTTTGTTATTGTATGTGTTTGTCTTGCTGTCGGTCACCCCTCTTGACCAAGGTAGATAGTAGAAAGATAGATAAATGATACATAATCCTTGCAGTAATATACATTTCATAATGCCCTGTCTTCTTGGGCGCGACCCATAGGAGGCGAAAATGCTTTACAAGACAATACGGTACAAACTAATGACAGCTGTGGTTAATCACGAGGAAAGAAGAATGCAATGGCAAAACGAAGCCACCAGAGAGCAGCATTGGCAAGATTTTCAAGCAGCTTTGTTGAGAAAAATGGAAACTATTTCAAGCATTTACAATCACTTGAAAACACAAAATTAAAATTCAAGGATTCCAAGCACCCATATGAACTCTGGTTTTGAAGGTTGCGGTTTCCTTTACAGTGGTTTGCTAGGTGTACTATACATTTAAAACAAATTTAACATCTCATGGTCTGACTCCACGATTATGCATTATTTAAGGACAATATCATGTGTTGCAAGACAGACAATACATCAATTTTCCATAATTTAACTATAGAATGTGAATTCTGTTCCCAACTTCACACTTTACTGTAGAAACAGAACAGAACCTTGGACTGAATGTTTCTGCTCAAGATGGTGAAGGTCCGGCAAGATGTGCATGCAGTTGATGCAGCAATAGGTAAAGAAGTCCAGCAGGACTATTTTCCCCGCCAGCTCCTTGTTGAAAGACAGTGGGCCCTCGGTGTTCAGCCATTCTAGACCTGCAGCAAACCACAAAAGAATTATTATACTACCCGTCATAAGAATACCCGAGTAGACAGGTACTGAAAATGGCTCACGAAGGATGGGTCATTGTGATTTTTTTTAAGAAATTTGATTTCTAAACAGTATAATGTTTTAGTGGTTTACCGAGTATATTTTAACCCAACTTTTAGGACCTACAACAATATAGTAATAACATGATATCGAGTTAAAAAATACTAATTTCTGATGTAGCTTTGAAGCCTGTCGTATTTTTCTATGGAAGCATTTTAGAATGATGTTTTTTGACTACGGTAATCATGCACTGTATGTATGCATGCATGGCAACCCATGAGATGAGTAAAAGTTCTGTTTGCAATAATTCTGAGTTTCAAATTGGACTGTCGGATTAACCTACCAGTATGTTTTCACAATGTAGGACGTTTCAGCAGAATAATGGAGCCGAGCATGAAGAGTGTTTGTCTAGGACACATGTGTCAAACTCCCGGCCCGCAGGCCACGTCCGGCCCGCCGTGTAATCATATCCGGCCCGCAAGACCATTTTACATTATTGTTATTAATGGCCCGTCAATATGAACAACGCCGTATCATCCCGGACATCATATTCTGACGTGTTAGTCACTGTACCTATTCCTTCATATATGACATATACTATTACTATATACCAGGGTTCGGGAACCCATGGCTCGCGAGCCATATATGGCTCTTTCTATGAGTACCTGTGGCTCAGAGACAAATTTAATTGCATGCAAAATTTCTCCACCTCGTTCAAAAGAGCCATTGATCCTGTTCAGATACACGCAAAGCCAAACCAAGACTGAAATACAAAGCAGTACTTTTCAGAATATATAGGGCACGTTTTCACTACAATTTACAGTTAAGGTGTCACACAAAAAGAACTCGTTTTGGCTGTACAACGCTAAAGAATCCTTTATATAAAAGCTCACTATGTAATCTGTGTTCAGTGTTCAGATACTTTTTGATGAATCCACAGAACAAATTGTAAATGCGCCAAAACACCGGAAGAGAACTTAAAGTTATTTGATTGGGTGAGTGGGAGGGATGGGTGGAGCTATGCAAAAAGTGCAGGCACACCCTCACATCTCTCGCCCTACTCCGTCTGCGCCAAAGGTAAGCACATCAGGCTCCCTGTTCTCAGAATGTTGTGACGTTTTTACAAAATAATTTGTGTAGCATTTTCATATTTCTACTTTTGACAGGAGATATATTAAGGAAAGCAAAATCTTTTGGGATATTTAAGTTTTTTTTAATATATACATTGACATAGGAGCAAAGGAATTTGAATGTTATTTTAATGTTAAGTTGTTTAAGTTAATTTCTAAGTTGTATAATTTAACAAGATATTTTTATTTACAGCAAAATAATAAATACTGTATAAGTGATTTCAGGTTTAAATGGAATATTCTTGTCTTTTTTTATTCCTATTTATGTTCCAAAAACATTCAGTTTAAGTGTGTTCAATAAATGTTTATCCTGGTTGGCCCGCGACCTTAAGTGTGTTTTGAATTTTGGCCCCTTGTGCAATTGAGTTTGACTTCTCTGGTCTCGGGACTAAGACATCACAGGTTCGATTCCCGCCTTCTCCGGGTTTAAAAGTCGAAGTGTCACACTGATCCCCTTAGGTATAATAAACAGGTCGACGCCTTGCATGGTCCGCTATCGATGTGTGATTGGGTAAGTGTGAAGTACATTGTAAAGTGCCAAAGAGCTGTATAAATGGGTTAGTGCGCAGCTGGATGGACTCCATAAGATTCGGCAACCTGTGAGGATAAGCAGTGCAGAAAATGGATGGAAATGCAGACGATTTACCATTGCCATTTAGAATTACATTTTCATTTCTCAGCTCAAAGAACCTTGCGACCCTTAATCTCATCAATTATTATACAGTGTCTCTAAATCACCACCCAGTGGTGTGTTGTGGTAGTGCAACATATAGGCAGGAAAACATCAATTAAAAGGTTCTAAAAACAAAGTATTTAAAAAATCTCCCTTAAAAAAACATTATAAAACCTTTCTCTTCAGATCTTATAAATCATTGAAACAAAATACACATACTTTAGATGGGGGAACTAAAACACTTTTGGTACTACTATTATCCAAAGTACTAAAAATAAAGAATAATATGATTTATTGAACTAGTGTTGACTATTGAAATAGATTCCAAAAAGAATAAAAAACAAATTGATTCGGGAATCCTGAAAAGGTAGAGGAAGTATATCTTCCATCTTCTTTTTGCTTGTAGCAATGCTAGCTAACCCAAACATCGGAGTTTGTGACAATTTTAAAGGCTTACCAGCCTCAAAGTCGGGCATCTTTAGTTCTTCCCTCTCCTCCATCCCTTTCAGATACTCATAGACGAGAGTTTCCATCGATTCTTGCGTCTCAGCTTCATTTAAAGCACATTCAAGCTCACTTTGAAGAGGGAATAGAGTTGACAAGCTACACCCGGAAGCCATGTTTGGAACTTCATATAGGGTAAATTCATCATTTATATTAGCCTCGCTACTTTCGTCAAAATACGACGACTGAAATAAATTGAACAGACAACACAATTACATGTTTGTTTTTTTTACCACATTTTTTTCGTGGTAAAAATGTGTTTTTCTTGCATTTGTAAATTTGATATTTTCTTACCACGAAAGAGCTATGTTTCATTTACATAAATAAAATACATAATATAAGGATGACCTGTTTCGTATCAAGTGCAATTTCAAGTTTAAAAAAATCTTTATCAAAGAGTAATATTTCCGTAACTCCTAGGATACTAATTCTTGTCACAATAACCAGCGTCGAAAGTGCCGCTCTATTTGGTGTAATGCATTTACTTAATTCAACCTGGCGGGGTGGCGGTAAGTGTTACAATTGACATGTCGCTTTCGTAAACAATAAGTATTCGTTGCAATTCCTTACAATAGTTTTTGTTATTATTTTAGTGTTACCCTTTACTGGGTTGGAATGTTAAAACGCGTCAATTCTTTTGTTATCACGAGGGTTTTGGGCACGTCGAGTTGTATTATTTGATGCCCGTAAGGCTTCACGTTGGTCCCAAATGTCCCAAAAGACCGACTCCGAAAGCGACATTTGGGATTATAAACCTCTCGTCAAGAAAAAGAAAACAAAAGCGTCGTCTCCTTGTGGGAATGCGACCAGGAGGAGATGCACGAAGGCGAAACGGTCATGTAACACAAAAACTCCTAGTGACGTCACTTCTAATATAAACAACGGACAATGTGATCCCAGCTCTTCCTCGCTTGAAATTGAGACACAAAATGTTGGCAATGAAACCAAGGAAGACTTTTGTCCCATTTGCCAAATGCCATTCCGTATTTTATTGGTGCAATCGCAGAGATGGCATGTAGCTGAATGCCTGGATACGCCAAGGGATTCTTGCAAAGGTAAGGATGAGCTTCATTTGGTTACGTCTGCAATTATTGCACTGTTTTAATACTGTCCGTGTCGTAGAATGTCCCGACGGCCGGCTTTGCTCGTCCTCCGTTCCGAATCACTACAAGAAGTTCAACCACACGCACTTGGCGTACGCCAGAGCCAACAGCCTTGACAAGCAGACTCACTCAGAGGACTTTGAGAGCCTTACTCCTAACAAAGACTCCCTTGGAGACCATGCTGATGTGACCTCTTCGCCGGCACCATCCCAAGCCATTAACAGTCTCTTGTTACTGCGTTCGCCAGGGCCGGGGGACATGAAGAAGAAAAAAGGGTGGTCATCCAATGGCCAGTCATCGGCGACCTCCTCACAGGAAAGTAGGACAAAGACACCAGATGAAACAAATACTCAGGACAACGAGGATCTGATTTCCTACTCTCCTCTTTCGGGACCCCCGCCTGAGACAGTCCAAGAAGAAGGTTCTGAAGACTCCATGGTTCTCTTCAGCGAAGATGAGCCACTTCTAGATTTAATAGATGACCTAGAAGACAACAGTAAGATCTCACCGATTAAAGCTGAAAGCTTTCAATCCCCTCAGAAACAAGTCTTGGATCGTCTGAAGGAAAGTCTTCAAGTTTCATCTTTTAAACCCACCCAGTTAAGTCCAGCACCTTCACAGAAGGTTCAGACTGGCCCGGGTCTTAGTTCTGGACTCAAACAAACGGACATTGGAGTGTTCTTTGGCCTCAAAGCGTTGAAGGTAGAAGAGAAAGCTGAGGTTTCTAGAACCGCAGTCGGTGGGGTTTCCTCAAAGAGGAACTGGAAAAAGAATGAGGCTGGTGATGCGGATCGATCCGAGGTTGATGTTAGCAAAGTTGGCAACAAACTGACTAAAGGAAGAAACAAATGGTGGAACAGAGAAAATGGTGATGAACAAACACGAAGGTGTCCGTTTTATAAAAAAATCCCTGGTATGTCACCTCTATTTCCTGCTACTTGTCTAAATGTTACGATTTCAGGTGTAATTTAACTTCCCTCAGGTACCTCGTTCGCCATCGACGCCTTTCGGTACGGGGCCATCGAAGGCATCACGTCCTACTTCCTGACCCATTTCCACTCGGACCACTATGGAGGACTCACCAAGAATTCCACCTTCCCCATCTACTGTAACAAAGTAAGCCAGGATAAGCGATTTTGGATGGGAAATGTGATGAAGTGGGTGAGTTGTGTGCCTTAAAACCTGAAATTGATCACCTCAGATCACCGGCAACCTCGTGAAGAGCAAACTGAAAGTGCATGAGAAGCATGTGCATGTCCTCCCTATGAATACCAGGGTGAGCGTGGAGGGAGTGCAGGTCATCCTCCTGGACGCCAACCAGTATGTCATAATTCCTTTTTCTTCCTCCTTATACAGTGGCTTGCGAAACTTTTGCCCCCTTGTACTTTGTGACCTTTTGCCACATTTCAGACTTCAAATATAAAGATATAAGACTGTAATTTCTTGTGAAGAATCAACAATAAGTGGGACACAATCATAAAGTGGAACACACTTAATTGGATATTTTAAACGTTTTTAACAAATTAAAAACGGAAAAGTGGGTGTGCAAAATGATTCAGCCCCTTTACTTTCATTGCAGCAAACTCTGAATGAATCAATGTTGATCTAAATGACTAACGATGATCAATGGAATCCAGCTGTGCGTCATCAAGTCCCTGCATAAATGCACCTGCACTGTGATCGTCTCAGAGGTCTGTTTAAAGCACAGAGAGCATCATGAAGTACGAGGAACACACCAGGCAGGTCCGAGATACTGTTGTTTGTAAGTATCAACAAGTTTAAAGCTGGATTTGGATACAAAAATATTTCCCAAGCTTTAAACATCCCAAGGAGCACTGTTCAAGCAGTAATTTTGAAACAGAAGGAGTATCAGACTACTGCAAATCTACCCAGATCGGGCCGTTCCCCTAAACAAACAATGGGGCTGAATCATTTTGCACACCCACTTTTTGTTTTTTTTATTTGTGAAAAAAGTTTAAAATATCCAATTAAATGAGTTCCACTTCATGATTGTGTCCCACTTATTGTTGATGCTTCACAAGAAATAACAGTTTTATATCTTGATGTTTGAAGTCTGAAATGTGGCAAAAAGTCACAAAGTTTAAGGGGGCCAAATGGTTTCACAAGCCACTGTATTATATTTTCATGCAGTGGTGTTGTCGCTAACCCTTTTATTCCTTTTTTGCAACTTTTACAGTTGTCCAGGGGCAGCCATGTTTTTGTTCTTCCTTCCCAACGGACAGACCGTCCTCCACACAGGCGACTTCCGGGCCGATCCTTCTATGGAGGTCTACCCGGAGTTACTGGGGTGCAGGGTGCACACGCTCTACCTGGACACGACGTACGTAACTGCTCTCGACATGTAGCGTTTAAAGGGACAGTGTGTAATATCTAGTGGTACAAAAAAAACCTCATTCAGTCAAAAAACGTTCATTTGAATACCAAGCAAAAGTACTAGAACTATGATACCAATGTTGATTTTTATAAAATCAATTATAGAGCCAGAAGTTTGTATTTCATTTCAGAGTGGAATCACTACTTAGAAGCTGTCCTGCTGCTACACTGATCTCTGTGGCACTGGTTTTTGTATGTGTTAGATAAAACGGGGCCATCTAGTGGTAATATATTCGAGGCTGTAATGCAGCGTTTCCTAAACTTTTTGGGAGCAAAGGCACGCTTTATTTCATCAAAAAATTTAGAAAAAATATTTTCCAGCGCGGTGGTTAGCGCGTGTGCGGCACAGTTCTGAGTTCATGGGTTCAAATCCAGCTACCAACCTTCCTGTGCAGAGTTTGCATGTTCTCCCCGTGCTTGCGTGGGTTTCCTCCGGGCACTCCGGTTTCCTCCCACATTCCAAAAACATGCATTTCAGGTGAATTGGCCGGTCCAAATTGTCCCTAGGTGTGAATGAGCGAGCGAATTGTCTGTCCCTGTGTGCCCTGCGACTGGCCGGCGATGAGTTCAGGGTGTCCCCTCCCCACTGCCCGGAGATAGCTGGGATGGGCTTCAGCACCCCCCGCGACCCTACTGAGGATAAGCGGCACAGATAACGGATGGATGGATTTTCCAGCACCAGCTTAATTCTTTTTAAAGCTCAAGTTATCATGTTGCCTAAATATGCAAGTCTCAGTTTTCTTATGTGCAGGTTGTTCATTCTAATTAATAATGTTGGCGTTATTTTGGGTTTTACTTCATTTTGTTAACCCAAGTTTTACAATATTTATTTTCTTGTTTTTCTAGAAAAACACAGTCATTATTTTTATTTAAAAAAGACACTTAAAACCAGACAAATCATTTTTTGTGAGGGTCTGGAACACCCTCCACCCCTAGAGGGCCCCAACCTGGGGGGAGTGGCTGGCTAGCACCATCCTGCACCTAAATTATCTTTACACCTGGCTTTTTGTTACCATTTCAGCTCTTCATATTGGTTGGTCATTTTTACTTTATTTGATTACATTTTTTGCCGTGCAATCCTAAACATCTTCATCAAACAAAATAGGTTATCTGATATATTTCCTGGTACAACCATACGAGACCATAATTATTTTATAAAAGGACAAAAATAGTAATCTGCTACCACCTGCTGATATGAATGAACGTTATAGTTACTCATCAGATTACTTGAAAAAAGCAAAACTATTGAATGTTGGCAAGGTTTTTTTATTTGTAAACCAAAAATTGTGCAATTTCCAGCAGAACAAAACTCACTGGTTGAAATACACTCTTAAAATTCGAGGTAAGAGCGGGCCTAGAAAATCCGACCCGACCCGCAGTTATAAAAGCCCAGACCAAGCCCAAAGCAAACTAAAAATTTTCATGTTCTATATGTGTGGACTTGGAAAATAGAAGGGAATGTGATTTTGGCTGTCTTTGCAACCCCCGCCGTGTGCCCACTTTTCCGGGCGAATCCTCCACTAAAAGAGGGAACATTAAAAAAAGAAGGGTGGATAATATTTTAGAAAAGGCAGTGAGAGAGAAGCCAGGCCCGAACCTGTGCGTAATGATCGACATTTTAAGCCCGACCTGAATTTAAGTCCGGGTACGGGCTATGACCGGGCCTTTGATTTTTCATCTAAGTCTAATGCAGCCCTTTGAGACTTCTTATGATAAAGGGATATATAAACATGACTTGACTTCATGTAATTGAGGACCGCTAACCATGAGGTTCCTTTAGGTATTGCAGCCCAGAGTACACCTTCCCCAGGCAACAGGAAGTCATCAACTTTGCCGCAAGTGCCGCCTTCGAGTCTGTGACGTTGCACCCTCGAACCCTCGTGGTGTGCGGGTCTTACTCCGTGGGGAAGGAGAAAGTCTTCTTAGGTGAGCTTCTGGCATGATTTTATTGACGTGTTGGACAGGAAAACCGAAAAACTGAAGGATCCTTGGCTTTTTGCAGCCTTAGCGGATATTTTGGGCTCCAAAGTTTGCCTCTCCCGGGATAAATACAACACGATGTGCTGCCTGGAGTCAGAAGACATCAAGCGATGCTTGACTACCGACTGGAAGGCGGCGCAGGTCCATGTCCTTCCCATGATGCAACTCAACGTCAAAGTAAGGGAAAAATAATGATACATTTATCATCCCCATCATAATTGAAAATGTGTTTTTGCAGAAACTACACGAGCATCTTGGAAAGTTTTCCAGCCAATACAATCGTCTTCTGGCCTTCAAGCCAACCGGTTGGACCTTCAGCCAGAAGATGGCGTCATTGCAAGACGTCCGACCTGTCGTCAGTGGAAACGTATCTCTCTATGGTAAGATGACAGATTGGCTCGAGTGTGTCTGAGGCCTGTCAACCCATTTCAGCGCCCCATCCATCCATTCATTATCTGCACCGCTTATACACAGTAGGGTCGCGGGGGTGGTGGAGCCCATCCCGACCATCTTCAAGCAGTGGGCAGGGGACATCTTGAACTGGTTGCCAGCCAATCACAGGGCACACAGGGACAGAAATGGTCTGCATTTATATAGCAATTTTCAAGTCAATGAAGACTTCCCAAAGCGCTTTACAATGTGCTTCACACTTATCCGTTCACACACTCACACACCAATAGCGGCCGTGCAGCCATGCAAGGCACCAACTGGCTTATTGGGGGCATTAGGGAATCAGTATCTTGCCCAAGGACACTTCGACATATAACATGGAGAAGCCGGGAATCGAACCTGCGTTCTTTTGATCCCAAGACGAGCGCTCTACCTCCTGAGCTATTGACAACTCACTCGCTTATTCACACCTAGGGACAATTTGGACCGGCCGATTAACCTATCATGCATGTTTTTGGAATGTGAGAGCAAACCGGAGTGCCCGAAGAAAACCCATCTAAGCACGGGGAGAACATGCAAACTCCACACAGGAGGTTCGATCTCATGACCTCAGAACTGTGCCGCACACGCGCTAACCACTGCGCCGCTGCCCATTTCAGCGCCCCGTGATTGAAATTTTAAAATGAAACTAGGTTTTATAGAATGTAGTTTATAAATATATTTAATTTTGCCAATCAACCTTTTACAAGAGATAAAAAACGTTTTTTTATTGATTAATTTATTAGGGAAAATTCACTTCCACTGACTTAACCAGGGGAAAACAAAAAATGCCTGGAAAAAAAAAAAAAAAAAAAAAACTTTACAATGGGTGAATGAAGGCAGACGGATTGGATGGGCCAGCAGCGTGTGGTATTTTAGAAGGGTAATAGTAGAGGGGATCAGGCTTTTCCCAAAGTGGGCCCAACTACATCCTATTCTTCTGTTTCTGTGCCCTGACGGTATCCAGATGAAGTATCGGTGCAATGGGTGAGTTATATTCCAGTCGAATGATGGAACTGTTATTTAAGTCTGAGAGGTTGCGTGGGTTTCCTCCAGGCACCCCGGTTTCCTCCCACTTTCCAAAGACATGCATTTCAGGTAGATTGGCCGGTCCAAATTGTCCCTAGGTGTGAATGAGCGAGCAAATTATCTGTCCCTGTGTGCCCTGCGATTGGCTGGCAACCAGTTCAGGGTGTCCCCTGCCCACTGCCCGAAGATGGCTGGGATGGGCTCCAGCACCCCGCGACCCTACTGAGGATAAGCGGTGGAGCTAATGAGATGAGATGAGGTTGGGTGTGGGTAGGCAACTAGTTATCCTTAAAGAGACAGCTTGTATTACTTTGTGGGTTCTACTGGTGAGAAAAACTTTTCATAAAAAGAGAGATTTGAACAAAATTAGCAGGAGTTGCTACTGTACAAACATGCACTTTTATAAGTGCTCGTAGGTTGAGGAATTTGCATTATCTTTACATGAGCCTCACCAAGAGAAGAATGACAAAATGATCCGCCATCTTATTTCTATGTGTAGCCAGAATACCTTATGAAAGATTGGATGAAAAAAAGGGGAAAATTGTAAGTTTTGTTCTATTTTTTGAGTCTATGTAGTTTATATTCTTCCTTGTGCTTTTTAGCACTCGTTTTTGGTTGCACTACACATTGCAGCAACATAAAAAAATACATGTACTATCATAATTATGCATTATGCGAAAAAAAAAAAATCAATTATTTTACATGAGTGTCACTCAAAGGGAGCTGACATTAAAGACTGCCGTCTTGCTGCTACGGAAAGCAAGAATTTAAAAAACGCTGGGCAGAAAACGAGAAATAAAATGGTGCGTTCTGGACTCTTTAAGGTTGTTTTCTTCTTTGTGCTTTTAGCCTATATTATCAGTTGCACGACACTGCGGTGACACCTAGTGGTAAAATATTACACTGTGTCCCTTTTTGTTTTTTCTGCTAATGGTCCTTATGCCCAAAAAGTTTGGACAGCTCTGCTTGAGTTGCAGGTTCTTACCCAGCAAGCCTTGGCATAACCTCCCTATTCATCCGCAGGGGTTCCATACAGCGAGCACAGCAGCTTCGCCGAGCTCAAACGTTTCGTGCGGTGGCTGCGACCGCTGAAAATCGTCCCCACGGTGAACAACGGAAGCTGGGCTGGCAGGAAAGCCATGGAGAAGCACTTTAGCGAGTGGCTCGGTTGAAACTCAGGTACTCCGTGTACTATAGTGGAAAGATCGTGCCTAGAAAATCCAGCCCGAACCGGGCTTGCAGGTATTAAAGCCCGAACCATCCCGAGGCTGACCCGGTGACTTGATTTGAGGGACCGAGCCCGAAGAAAGGCTGAATATTCATATTATGTGAAGGCCAGGCTCTGATTTTTTTTTTCCCAAATGATCCACTCGTCATTTTTCTTTTTCCTTTTGTCGCACGGTGAAGGATCTATACGACTGGTTCAGTCCCCTTCTCAGGTAGCGCCGTCAAGCGCCTCAACCCTCCACTGCTTGACACAAAGAAGAACCAAAAGCAATGACTGCTGGATGATTTTAAAAAAAAAAAAGAGTTAGTGATAGACAAGCCTGGCCTGAACCCGAACGTAGTGATTGACATTTTAGACCTGACCCAAATTCCGGGCTTATGATCTTACCCCTAATGTAAATAAATCATAAATAACGATCCCAGGTTTTATTTCCAAATAAGACTTAAATGAGGGAAAAAACGAGCGGATCAGTGTAATGATACAATGAGAATGTATGATATCAATGCAGTTTTTATCAAGCACTTGGATATTTTTCTAACAATAAATGTTTTATATTCAGGGTTTGTACACCTCTATTTCTTAAAAACAAACGGTACTACTAAGGGGCAGTATAATGCAGTCATAAACACAAATGAAAAGTTTCACAACTACTGTAAGTGACTTGATCAAGTACCCCATACTCAGTGTACTTGTTTTACAAACTATACACGCTGACAAGTAACTCCCTTTTTTAGATTTAGGTTTATTTTTTCTAGGACTTCACTAACTTATCATTCGGTCAATATAAAATGTTTTAAATATACATTTAGTTTATATACAGGAAACAACCATCAGTGAACAAAATGAACATTTGTAAAAGTCCCGAGTACAATGTCTACAAACTACGCAGCTCATTGCACAATCAATTCATTTTTAATACGAGAAAGCTTTACAAAAGCATTCTTCTGTTTTGCCGTTCTACAATTTAAACACCGGTTCGGATTATATTTCTCGTTTAAGTCATGCATACAGCCAAATCCTTTTCAATAAGTTAGTGATGACAGAAGCATTTAACACCATAAAGCATTTAAAAAGAAAAATAGTGGCGCAAGCACTCATCAGAGATCCATGTTGTCCAGAGGAAGCAACCCTGGAGTTTGGGTTTATAATTTTGTACGGGTGATTGTTTAAAAGACCTGGAAAATGAACGGAAGCGAGTGCGGCAACAGGGAAAAAGGATATTGTGTAATAGGATCTATTTTCACCAGTTGAATGCAAATTGGGATTTTAAAAGCAACATTTCAAGATATCCTATATTGTGAACTTCTCATTGTATGGTGCAAAATTATTCTAAGCAGACTGGGGGGAAAATACTCAACAAAGCTATTCTATTTTTCTTCGTTGTTGTTGTGGTGAAGTTATTAAATCATGTTTTATGGGGGGTTTTTTTTAGTATGAGAATTTTTGTCAAGAATACACAATTTTGAAAACAATTTCAGGTTTTCAAAGAGTGAGAAAGAAAATAAATATGCTATGATCCACTACCTCATTCAGTGCCATGACGTATAAATACATTTTAGGAGCGATTTCAAAATGTAATTTAAAAAATATTGTTTGTTTCATTCAAAAAGAATTAAACTATACTAAAGGCTTTGGCCGCTGGGAAGTCAAAGGGCATGACAAATTACCACTTGATGGCAGGAATGGCCTTGATCAGATCTTTGTCCACACATTGAGGAGGCCCTACTTCCTCGTTTTGCTTTACTTCCCCTATCCAGCGTTTGAGAGTGTGTAGGCATCCCCGAGTGAGCCAAATTCTGTGATCACGTCAGGGGAAACCGCAGTCATTGACAAGTTTATGCATAAGTTCAGTGTTCTAGCAATTAAATGTTATTTTACTTACAAAGTGCCCTTGTCCTTATAAAAAGCATTGTTTAGATATTGGAGGTATCTCAAATACAAAAAGAAAAGCACCTAAGTGAAAGTTCAGCTTGAAATCCATACTTTTAAAAAAAGCAGTTTTCTTGTGAACAAATATTTTCAAGAAACTTAACAATGATCCACAGTTGTTTACTGGTAAACCCAAGAAAAATGAAAGAAGCTTTCCTTTGATATGTGCTATATCTATATAGCTACAGAACGAAATTTTCCCTAGGCCTTCGAAAATGAGTCTCTTCCCATTTGAGAGAAACGTCTGGCATTGAATGAGTTAATCATTACATGAACAAATCAATTGCCTTTTAAATGTTGGCGTGCTGTTGATAAAATACACAAGAAAATGAAATTGATGGCATGAGAACATTTGCCACCATTAAGCGTAAATTCAACCCGTACAGGATGTTAACATCAAGATTAGAAAGTGAGTGTGATATTTATATATTGTGACGTGAATGATCTATAGATTTAATATTTATTTCGCCATAGAGTCACAGTAATGAGATACTTCGAATGCTACATTGACCCGTTCGACACGAATGAACCTGAGGATTGTACTTGTTTCGTCTGCAAATCATACCCAAGGGCATGAACAGGATCGAAACCGCACGTTAGCGGGATTATCCGGACAAGAAAATGGCAGCGACAGATGCGGTCATAAAAGTGAAATGATAGTAGAACATGCATATCTCACAATGCCTGCCGATCAAACGTGACACCACTGTGTGAAGAAAACCCTAAAGGGGAGGGGAAAGAGGTTTTACCATCAGTGCCACTAAAAAAAAATGTTTCGTTCCGGGCCCGATGTTGGACAATGGAAAAAGTGTAGCGCTCGTTCCCGCGGGGCCGAAACTCTCCCTGAACGGTTCTTCCCAGACTGCTTCATCCTTGGCTCAGTTAAAGTAGAGCTCCTTGGTCAGCATGGAGACCACGCAGGGGATCTGCTTCTTCTCGCTGAAGCGCGGGTCCTCCGACCACGACTCGAAGCTGGTGGCCACCATGTAGTTGACTCGGGTCAGGATCTGCATGATCTCCAGCTGCTTGCCGAACTCGTTGAGGACGTTGCACAGCGCCTGCACGAACCAGGACCCGCGCCCGGGGTTCCTCCACGAGTAGTACCCTGCCAACGTCAGTCAGATTTACAAGCACTCGCTTCATTCTCGCCACCGGCAGGCTTCTTAAGCCGGGCCGCCAAACAGAAATGGTCAAAATATTATGACAATATATATATATCCTAAATAAAATACTACTAACAAAAAAAAAATGCTTTTTCTTGGTGCCAGCTTTGTCCCGATTGTCCCATTGTGCGTCCATGTAAAGTAGGCTTAAACGTATTTGCTCAAGGTGTGTATTTCTAATCAGTTGATGTTCCTTTTGGCCGTTTCATATTCTTGCTGTCTTTGTTTAAAGGTGTCGGTACTTTTCCATGTGGGTGGTCTTTTGTCTTTGTCTTAACATACCAGTACTTTTCCATGTCTTGTGGTTTCAATAAAACACAGAGGCAGACGGGGGGGTGACCCAGAGTGAGTGTGGACGGTGAGCGAGAACGAGCCAGTTGCTTGTCCTCCCGCTACTCTCCCCGCTGCAGCTGGTTAAAAACTTATCAAGTCTTTGCTTGATGTTTTTTCTACCGTTAGCCAATTTATAGCTCTCCCACACGTCAGTGGCCTGCTTCTTAGACCCCACAATCATCCAATCTAAGTGTATTTGGAAATCACCTTTAAGGCAATACATTGAAACTTAAAGTGCTGTATAAGGCCATGAGATCTTTCGCACAGGAACAACAAATCCAAAAGAAAGAACTCTACTACTTTTGTGTATCTGAAGATGAATGGGATTTTTAAGGACAATGAGTAAATACATAATAAATTCGATTTTGGTTTGTGTTAATACTTTACGTTGTCAATGATTTATTTTAATCATGGCTGCACGTTAAACCGATTTTAGGGGTGTGCATTATTCATGAACAAATACAACAAGTGTAATCCTGGAGATTTGTTCTAGAAATGTCGTTAGATCCTAATAAACAGACTCACCTGGCACGGTGGAGTAGGCGAACAGGAAATCGGCCTCGACCGGAATCTTATGTCTTGGGTTGGCGTCCGTCTCCAAGCTGTCGTTGGGAGGACCCGAATCCGTCTGGATGCCGTCATCGAACTCTGAACCCCGACAAGCCTGGGGACATTGACGCAACACCTTGGGATATAGTCCGTATGTTACAGTGTCGTGAAAAAGTATTTGCCAATTATAATAACGCGCAGAGACAACCCAAGGAAATATAAAGAGCAGTTTTCAAATGTTCCATTTAATAAGGCACCCAAAAATCAAAACCTATCTGGCCCTATGTGAAAAAGTCATTGTTTCCTGGACCTTATAGGTTGTTGGGCTAACTTTGGCAGCGATAACAGAAATCAAATCTTTTGGCCCACTCTTATTTGCAAAATGGTTTCAAACATGCCATATTGGAGGGTTCTCTAGCATGAACTGCCCATCTAAGTTCACACCACAGCATCTTTTGACTCATCAGTCCACAGAATGTTTCTCCAAAATTCTTGAGGATAATCAAGATGCTTTTTGGCAAATACTAGAGGAATCCTTGTGTTCTGTTGTGACAGTGGTAGTTTTAGCCTGGGAACTCTCCCATGGAAGCCATTTTTGGCCAATGTCTTTCTTCTAGTGGAGTCATGAACACCGACTGAGTCCAGCAGGGCTTGCAGTTCCTTGGATGTTTTTCGAGGTTCTTCTTAACCTCCTGGATGTTGTCTCACTCTTGGAGTCGTCTCACTTGATCAACCATTCCTGGGAAGTTTTGCCACTGTTTTCTCCATTTGTGGATAATGGATCTGACAGTGGTTCGCCGGAGCCCAAAAGCCTTGCAAATGGCTTTGTGACATTCTCCGAAATGATAGATTTTTATCACTTTTTCTCTATATTTTTCTGAAATTTCTTTGGATCGTGGCATGTTAATTGTGTTTTTGAGATTTTGTAACCTACTTCACTTTGTCTAACAGATTCCATTTAGGTGTTTTCGCAAAAACTCTGACCTATTTGTGAGTGATAAATATGAAGGGGGCAAATATTTTTTACGGCACTGTATATGTTATAAGAGTGATTTGGACCGTACCTGGATAAAGAAGAGTTTGGGCTTGCCCACCAAGCTTTTACACATGTCCCCCCTGAACAGAGAGGTCATGGTTTTGATGGGCATGGCGCCATCCGTGCCGTAGATCATGCCCTCTTCGCCGTGGCTTAACAGGATGCAGGCGAAACATGAGCTATCACTGTGGTCCTCTTCTGAAGCTAACACAGACAGACGCACTTAGTTTGAAACACTTGTGCTAATTTTTAGAATATTTTTCCAAATTGTTCAATGTTCAAAGTATGCTAAAATAATAACAAATGATCCTTAAATGGCAATGTGTATTATTAAGAGCATCCCAATGATAAAAAATGCATTCTTAAAAAAAGACAAGATTGATTTGAACAATAAGCAGAAATACATGAGGTATCACATGAATGTGCAATATCTTTAAATACTCATAGGTCACCTTATTAAAATGTATTTTACATAAGATTAGGCTAACGGTACCCCCCTAAATTGAAAGAAATTTTTGGAGAGGACGTCGTTGGGCGTCGCCCCAAAATATACGCAGAGACAGAAATATGGCGGAAAGGGTGGCAGGGCTAATCATGCAAATGAAGGGCAAATGTATTATGCACACTGCAAAGAACTCGACCAAATGACAAATACTCGATTAATCCATTAATGTTATTATTGACAACATGAATAAGCATACTGTTCCTTCAAGCGTCAGAAAATTTAAAAAAAACTTAAAATTTTTGGTCCACTGCCTGGAACTTTATCGAATTTTTCTTGGTATTGTTTTCCTCTTCTGATGAAAATAAGTCAAAAATAAAATCATGAAATTGACATGGTGAAATTTGGCAAAACATTTTGCTTATTTATTTTAGCCGTAACACTTTAGAAAACATTTACTTTTTGTTGAATCATGTATTTAAATGCCTTAGCTCATTTTCTGTATTATTTTCCATATACTAAAAAAAATGTGTTAAAATATATTCAATTAATCAGACAAGGAACTAGCAAGGAACCAAGGGGAAGAAATACTAATAAAGGTAGGAGGACAATAGAGAGAGCTACAAAAAACAACATGGGTGCAGGATCGTGACAGTGTGTCAATAACATTGTGGTTTAATATGTACACATATATGCCAAACTAGGTTTTTCTAACGTAACCCTTGCGAGAAACAAGGCTTCACTTGTGTACATTATATGTGGGTAATGAACAGCCCCCAGTAGCAGGTAGTTGCCTTGAATAGCTGACGCTGCTATCGGTTAGTTAGCGTGTCAAAGGGAAAAGTGTGAAGCACATTGTAAAGCGCTTTGGGAGGTCTTCATTGACTTGAAAAGCGCTATAGAAATGCAGATTTACCGTATTTTCCGCACTATAAGGCGCACCTAAAAGCCTTTATTTTTTTTTCAAAAGCTGACCATGCGCCTTATAATACAGTGCGCCTTATATATGGATCAATATTAAGTCGCAAAGTCTTGCAACTAAAGCAAGCAGCCGCCGATTAGATTTTCCCCCGAAGGCGAAGGCGTCCGCGCTGTATGCTGGGATTTATATACCGGTGTTTCATTTCCTAACCAATGTGTCAATCATCATTTGAATCAGTCACTATTGGCTAAAGTTATTCGGAGGTAAAGGGGGCGGATCCTTTTCATCATTTACAGGCTCGCATAGGCTAAAAGGGCGAAACAAAGCCTGCAATTGGCCGAAAAAGATGAATGTGAATCACACGTTGGTTGGGTTGCACTACGGCATAGAGAAAACATTTTTTAATATTCTGTATTTGGAAATATTTTACTCTCCTGGATTTACTACACTCACAGTTGTAAGAAGACCATGGTTACGTATCATTATTGAACGTGATGGCTGCAAGAGAACTTAGGTGAGCTATGCGGATTTATATTTTCCCGGTATCTTGTTTTTAGAACGATCTTGATGTTTCTGTGATGAGTCCGTTTTAAACTCAATTCAAAGTGTTTATTGTCATGCTATCAATGACACTCATGACAATTCCGTTGCAAATAGCGCCCCCCTTACTCACCCTCCCTGAGGAGACGCTCCATCTTCTCGCAGGTCTGATCGTTGTAGATAAAGACGTTAAAACCGAGACTCTTGAAGCATTTGAACAGCTCGCCGGCGTCGCGATCCGTCCCGTTGCGTACGTTCATCCCTGTCCAAACCACACAGGGAGCGCTCAGACGTCTGGCTTTCGCCTTAAAAGCGCGTTTATTGCTTTCGGTACCTGTCTTTTCGTCAAAGTTCTTGTTGTTGATGATGATGCACTTGCCCACTCGCTGGTGGCTCATCTTATACTGGAATGTTGGTGAGACAATTCTGTAATGGCTTTCAGAAGAGTAGTCCTGCTCCCGCGTCTGGCCATCCTTATTCTTCTTGCTGTGAACGGAGATTGACAAATGGATTACAAAGCAATCTTTTGGTGCATAAGTGGCTGCTATAAACAGGGTTCGTACAGTGTTCCCTCTAAGCTGCTCGCACATTCTCAGCGCACAAGAAAATCTAGCCAGCGCACAAAAATCAGGGCTCAAAATTACTAATTAAGAAGCGACTTAAGTCAAAGTTACAGTGCATGTCAAAATACACGGGTTCCCCTGACGTGTCCTAAATGCGGTATTTTGAAGTCGAGTCGATGTAGAACGAAGTTGAGTAAAGTTAGTAGCGTTTGTCGAAAACCGGCTTCTTCGGCTCGGCTCACTAAAAGGAACCGGCTCCTTCGGGTCCCAAATGGCTCTTCAGGTTGTTTTTGCTTCTTTCATCCCAACATGACCAAATATTATGTAAAATGATGCACAAAATGACTTAAAAGAAGTGGGAATAGAACAGAAAAGAAAAAAAATACCAAAAAGAAAAAGTAGTGAAAAGCTGAGAAAAAACGAAGCAAAAGGAAGAGAATTTTTTTTAGAAAAAAGCTAGAGAAAAGAAACGTAGGAAAAAAGGAAATGGAGAACAAAAAGGAGAAGTAACAGCTCGGAAAAAGTCAACAGAATGACTTTTTTTTTAAAGGAATTAAAAAAAAAAGTAGAAAAAAACACAGAAAAAAGAAGAAAAAGTTTGTGTGGCATTCAAATAATTTCAAATTATATCAAGTGAATCTTGTTGCCAACATTGTACTTCCACTAAAAAATGTCATTAAATACAGTTCTGTATCTTGCAACCGACTCAATAAGCCCCCAAAAATGTTAATATTATGCGACAAAATATATCAGGAAATAAAAAGAAATGGATATCTTGTGAAAGAATTGTAAGAACAAACGACGTTTGTAGGCCATCGTACATGAGTCAATTCATTCAAAAGAGAAAAATAATTTTGCATTGCCGGAAACTCAGCAAAATGTAACTTGATGTCAAGTTTTGGATATGTTTGATAATTAATTATCTTGCCACACTTGGGATTGCCGTTGCTCACTGTTGTTTCAAGCGTTGCTCACCGACTTTGTGTGAACGCTCAGACCCGTAAGGAAAATTAGAGGGACACCTTCATGGCTAAATTCAAGAACTTTGAAGGCCAATTTTCCCAGATGACCAGTTCAAATTCACAATAGTGGACTTCACCCACAATTCAAGTATGTTTCAATTCTTAAAACACATTAAAGTTAAAGCTTTTAAGGATTTCAAGCACTCGTACAAACCATGGTATTACATAGCCCACGAGGCTACTATTAATGATGAAATAACACGGTTTGTTGAGGTAACCACTCATACTATGCAATTCTAAAGCAGCTGTAAAGATGACATTAAGACCCATCCATCCATTATCTTCACCGCTTATCCCCATTAGGGTCGCGGGGGCGCTGGAGCCCATCCCAGCTATCTTGGGCAGTGTTTTGGGGAAAGACAACTCACTCGGTCTTTCACACCTAGGGACAATTTGGACCGGCCAATTCACCTAACATGCATGTTTTTGGAATGTGGAAGGAAACCCACGCAAGCACGAGGAGAACATGCAAACTCCACACAGGAGATTCGATTTTATGGCCTCAGAGCTGTGCCACACACGCGCTAACCACTGTACTGCCGTGCTGCCCCGACATGGAGCAAAATACATATAAGCGGGACGCGACTGTAACATTCTCTGAGTGGTGAGAAAATGATGAAACATATATTACAATATGTCCTTTAGATCTACAAATGGCATTAAGATGGTGCATTATTTGAGTTTAGTTTGGATTGGAGTAAACTGTTATTACATTATTTTTTCCGCTTCAGATCTCAAAGTCATCATGTGAGTAAGGATATACGATAATGATAAAACCCGTGTATATATATTGGTCATATCATTGCAAAAATGATGGATTCCAAATTGATAACTGGTTACTTTAATTTAGGCTATGCTATTCTGAACAGACACTGCTTTCCTGACAAAAACACTAAAAAGACACACAATATAATATTTGCCCATGTTTTTGTCTATGTCACAGTTGCCATGGCGCCCAATTGGCCCCGCCTGCGTGGCACCAGCTGCGGCTCATTGACCGATTGGCTTTCTGTCTTTTTAAGCTCAGTGGTCTCATTTTTCCTTTGTCGGCCCGTCAACGGACTTCTGCCCCGCAAGACGTGGGTTTAGACTCGGTCCTGTTCCTGTTGGTATTTCCTGTCCGGTATTTTTCCCGTTTATTTTGTGCTGTTTAATATCGGTTTCCAGTTTCGTTCAAGTTTATTTTTGTCCTGTTTATTATTTTCTCCAGTTTTCATTCCTGTCTAGTTTGTCCTGTTTATTTTCTATTTCCTCATTCATTATCTATCCTGTCTGTCCCGTCCTGTCCGGTATCGACCACATCCGTCCGATATCTGCTCGGGCAATTGGTGTCGATCTCGTCGGTCTCTGGCTTCCTGTCTTTCCACGCCAGACAGCTGCTTAACGTGCCTGACTCCTCATTTCCCGTAAAATAAAATCTGCTGTGAGAACGTCGCGCATTTGGGTCCTGATCCTGTTCTGGTTCTTGACAGACTTTCTTTTTTTCGAATGTTGCCCAAAAAATTAAATCCCAACTTACTTGCAGGGAAAAAAAATGCAGATTTTTCTTGTTATACATATTTTAAACATATTTCCAAAGTAATTTGGGAAGAATATTTAAAAACAATCAGGCAGATGGATCTGATATAGAAGATCTTTTGCAGCATTTTCAGGTCTTTTCTTCATAAGATCACCAAATTATTTTCCGTCATTCAAAATAGATCTTTTTTTAAATAGAAAAAGAGCAAAATTAAATATGAGAACATTTTCGCTAGTTTATACGCAGCACATACGAAAGATTTTGTATCTGACTAGTGTTCTCTTTTATTGATGTTTACTATGTTTGTGTACTGTGACTTAATGCTAAATCTATTCCACCCTGGTACTCCTGGAAGGGGGATTACCACTTGTGAGGCCCCTTCTCAAGGTTTCTTTTTTCCTCACGCTGAGGTTTTGAGTTTTTCCTTGCCCTCATGTCGGTTTCAGATCAGGCCATGGTGTCATTGTAATTCTGTGCAGTACTTTGAGACATTTTTGTGATTAAGGGCGTCACAAATAAATGTGACCTGACTTGAAGAAGCAGAACGTAATGAGGACGGTAATCGTTGGGTAGGGTTACTTGAACTTGATTACTTTCAATGACTTTTGGATGACTCCAATACCAAATATGCTCATAAAAGACAAAAGAAACGAAATAGGAATCAAATGACTCAATTTTGTGGAGGCTAGGGGAGTAACAGAATACATGGAACGGCAAAAAATGATGTTGGCAAGCTGTTTGGATTTATTTTCATTTTGTTTCTGTCGCATTTTATGTTTGTTTTTCCGGAGATCAAAGCCAGGAGAGAAAGCTTACCACGTGTTGTGAGTCATCATTTGTTTCATAGTTAGTTTCTTTTGTCCTTTATTAGCATATTTGGTATTGGAGTCATCCAAAAGTCATCGAAAGTAATCAAGTTAAAGTTACCCTACCCAACCCTGTGTATCCCCGGAAATACCTCATCATTTCTGTACGATAACAGTTTTAGCCCAACGCAAAACAAATGAAGTACTTACTCAGAGACCAAAAAGTACATAAGCGTTCCAGTAAGGCATCAACGTAATCCAGCCTAAATAGGAATCCGATTCCCAAACATTTCAAAGTGTAAACAGGAAAACGAAGGCAGAAGTATCAAGAATGCAAAATTAGCGAGAGTAAATGTCCTTTTGGCTATTCTGAAGTCGCTGCCGTGTTGCCATTCATTGGCAGATCAATCCAGATGGGCAGCGTTTTCCAGAAGAGCCCGGCCACCGGGGTCAACAAAGCCCCGGCCGCGTAGCGCGCTGGTTTTCTATCAAAGGTGTGATTTGACGCCCGAGCTCTCCGCGCCACCTCCTCCCACCTGCGTCCGATGCCAGGATGGGCAGAGGAGGGCGCTGCGGATCACGTGGCCATTGACTTACCCGGGTTCGTCATCAAGCGCTACGCCACTCTGCATCTGCAAACCAATATGTAGCTCCTGATGAGTTTTGGGGGGGCGGGCGAGGGCTAGGACACTGACATGCTCTCTGTGCTGGGGCGAAAAACCCGACTGCGTGTCCGGAGGTCGGAGAGGGGGGTGCCGCCGGAAGTGGGGGGGAGGCATCCACAACCGCCGTCCTCCACCCTGACTCAGCAACCTCGCCAACACACCAGCGTTTTCCAAAGGCCTATTCAAGCCGAGGGCCCCCCGAACGTCACGTCGCCGTGACCACGCGCGAGGTCAATGGGGATAGCACTCGGATTGGGGGGTGCATCGACGCGATGACTCAGTGGTGGGCCATCGGGGCCTGCAATGTCTTCTCTGCTGGCCTAGACACTATCTGGATCATCAGTTCTGTGCCTCACTAGGGTCACGGGCAATGTTCCCTGTAATTTTCCTTATGGGTCTGAGCGTTCACACAAAGTTGGTGAGCAACGCTTGAAACAACAGTGAGCAACAGCAATCCCAAGTGTGGCAACTAAATCATTATCAAACATGTCCAAAACTTGACATCAAGTTACATTTTGCTGAGTTTCCGGCAATGCAAAATTATTTTTCTCTTTTAAAAGAATTGACTCATGTACTATTGCAAAGGTTGTACGGCCTACAAACGTCGTTTGTTCTTACAATTCTTTCACAAGATATACATTTCTTTTTATTCCCTGATATATTTTGTCGCATAATATTAACATTTTTGGGGGCTTATTGAGTCGGTTCTGAGATACAGAACTGTACTTAATCACATTTTTTTGTGGAAGTACAATGTTGGCGACAAGATTCACTTGATATCATTTTTCAATTTATTTGAATGCAACACAAACTTTTTCTTCTTTTTTCCTGTGTTTTTTTCTACTTTTTTTTAAATTCCTTTAAAAAAAATCTCATTGTTTATTTTTTCCGAGCTGTTACTTTGTTCTCCATTAACCTTTTTCCTACATTTCTTTCTTTTCTTTTTTTCTGTCTTTTTTCTAAATTTTTCCTTCTTTTTTTTTCTTCTTTTTGTTTCTGTTTTTCTCAGCTTTTCACTACTTTTTCATTTTGGTATTTTGTTCTTTTTTGTTCTATTTCCCCCTTCCTTTAAGTCATTTTGTTTATAATTTTACATAATATTTGGTCATGTTGGGATTAAAGAAGCAAAAACAACCTGAAGAGCCGTTTAGGACCCGAAAGAGACGGTTCTTTTTAGTGAGCCGAGCCGAAGAAGCCGGTTCTCTACAAAATACGTACAAACTCTATGTATTCTGTTACTCCCCAAGCCTGCACAAAATTGAGTCATTTTATTCATATTGAGTTTCTTTTGTCTTTTATTAGCATATTTGGTATTGGAGTGATCCAAAAGTCATTGAAAGTAATCCAGTTCAAGTAACCCTACCCAACCCTGTATATATACCTGTAAATGCCTGTATACAAATATGTTTTAGTGCTTGGCGACCCCTGCTGTGGACGCATATGTAAATGCATAATGAGGTGAGTTATTTAGTTCATCTATTTAACCTTTTGCCACGTTTTCTGATCACATTTGCACTGAATTAATTCCTTTGTGGTTATTTTAATCTCTTCAGTGGAGACGTTGTGCCCGCGAAGGCAGTTCCCTACACTGGGAAGGCAAAAGTAAGGTAAATACATCACTTGAGTGTGTCCATTTACCCAAAGAGTAAAAACCTCCCCTTGCGGTCAGGTTTAGCGTCGGTCACGTCCACCGACATTTCATCTTCTGGATCTTCAAGATGAGTTTTCTCGGTAGGTTCTCCAGCCATCTGTGGTTAGCATCCTGTTAGCGTCATTTGACCAAACTTTTATTTCGCTTACTTTGACTAAACAACAAGTCAGTTGTGCATGGATAGTTTAATTGATGATGCGAATATATAAATTACTAGTTATGTCAGTAGTTAAGAGAAAATAAATGACATTGTAACGCAAGGTGGAACTCCGTGTTAAGCGAAAAGTAGTTTTATTACGTTTCCGACTATTTAAGGGGTTGTCACACTGTCAAAGACTCACGTTGTGTTGTTATAGTGGTTTTTACGCCGATACGTTGTAGTTGAATGAAAAAAAAAAGTCGTTCGTTCTGCAGAAACACGCTTTCACTTCCTCAAAACAAAGTTCTTCGGCCAAGTTTAACAGGGAATCTCCAAGAGGCGTTCACTTCTGACGTGGTACTGTAAACACTTCCTGGTTCTTGTCTGTGCGTATGGCGGCCATATTGGATGGGTCACGGGCACGCTTAAAAATGAGGGTAAAGGGAAAGTGTGTGTTACTTAGCGCCTCCTAGTGGTTAAAAAACACAACGTATTTAAAGAAAATGATACTGATTTCAATCATAAGCAAAAATGCAAAAACTTTTATATAAAATCCGGATCTATTAAAGTACTCTGTCACGACCGGAACTAACAGGGGACCCAAATGCGTAGCGTTCCCACGACACTTTATTAAGGATCGGGGGGGGGGGATCCGGGAGAGAAGGGTAAACAGCGATCTGGTGTTTGCTGGGGTGGTGGAACAGGAAGCTCTCCCGGCCGGTGACAGGTGGCGAGGCGGACAGCCAAGTCGAAGAGCAGAGGGCGATCGTGGATTGGAGCAAGTCGGATAGGAGAACGAAGCGCAGTCATGGATCAGAACAAGTTGGGTAGCTGGGATAGGAGAACGAAGCGTGGTTGGGGATCGTAAGCAAGACAGGGAACCGGAGACGATCGGGAAGCCAGGAGAAGCAATCAGGCAGGAAGACGGGGTTATTTTCGATAACCTGTTTTGATATCAATCCTGTCTGTCCCGTCCTGTCCAGTATCGACCCCATCTGTCCGATATCAACTCGGGAAATTGGTATCGATCTCGTCGGCCTCTGGCTTCCTATCATTTCACGCCAGACTGCTGCCTAATGTGCACGACTCCCCATTTCCCGTAAAATAAAAGGCTTGTGTGAGTAACGTTACGCGTTTGGGTCCTGATCCTGTTCCGGTAAAATTAGGCTCAGTCAACCACTCAAACATATATGCATAAGGGCACTGAGTGATATTTATATGTATAAATAATAAGCTCATTTGAAAAATAAATTTGGAAGGATTGATCATGTGTCTAAATACACCAATCATGTCGGCCATTTCTCATGCCGGTTGGAAATCTTATCTCATCTCATTAGCCGTACCGCTTATCCTCATTAGGGTCGCGGGGGGGCTGGAGCCCATCTCAGCCATCTCCGGGCAGTGGGCAGGGGACACCCTGAACTGGTTGCCAGCCAATCGCAGGGCACACAGGGACAGACAACGCATTCGCTCATTCACACCTAGGGACAATTTGGACCGGCCAATTCACCTGAAATGCATATTTTTGGAATGTGGGAGGAAACCGGAGCTTATATCCCGGTAAATCGTAATGACTCATCCCTGGTGAGCTGTTTTCAGAAGTCACGTTTATTTGTGACGAGCTAAATCACAAGAAGTCGTAAAAGGCTACAGACGATTATGACACTATCCCCTGATCTAAAACTGACATGAGGGCAAGGAAACACTTTCCTTTTTTTTTTTCTTGTTTTGTGTGTGTAATGTGTAAAATTTGTTTTGCGTCATCTCCCTTCCATGTTTTGTACAGTTACAGCTTGTTAGTGTTCCAACAGATCCTGTGTACACTATCAATAGCTGTGTATTGTTTGTTCATGCATCATCCATGACAGCCTGGTCATCCTGGAAGGGGGATGACCTCATGTGCGGTCCCTTCTCAAGGTTTCTTCATTTTCCTCATGTTGAGGTTTTTGAGTGTTTCCTTGCTCTCGTGTAGGTTTTAGATCAGGGGATAGTGTCATAATATTCTTTGGTTTGCAATATCCTGTGGTCCTTGCAGCCCTTTGAGACTGTCCCTACTCAAGGTTTCTTCATTTTCCTCATGTTGAGGTTTTTGAGTTTTTCCTTGCCCTTATGTAGGTTTTAGATCAGGGGATGGTGTCATAATAGTCTGTAGTCTGTGCAGCCCTTTGGGACTGTCCCTTTTCAAAGATTCTCCATTTTCTTTATGTTGAGGTTTTTGAGTGTTTCCTTGCTCTCATGTAGGTTTTAGATCAGGGGATGGTATCATTATAGTCTGTAGTTTGTAAAAATCTGTGGTCTGTGCAGCCCTTTGAGACTGTCCCTTCTCAAGGTTTTATTCATTTTACTCATGTTGAGGGTTTTGAGTTTTTCCTTGCCCTAATATAGGTTTTAGATTAGGGGACGGTGTCATAATAGTCTGTGGTTTGTAATAGTCTGTGCAGCCGTTTGAGACTCTTTGTGATTAAGGGCCAAACAAATAAACACGACTTGACTGAGGTTTTGAGTTTTTCCTTGCCCTCATGTAGGTTTTAGATCAGGGGATGGTGTCATAATAGTCTGCAGTCTGTACAGACTCCTTGTGATTAAGGGCGTCACACATAAATATGACTTAACTTTACTGCTTTTTCCTTTTTTTCTTTTCTTTTTCATTTTTTATATCCTTTTTTGATTTTTTCTTTTCTTCCTTTAATTTGTCTTGTTTTCTTTTTTTTTCCTTTTTATTTTTTAACTTCTGGCTTTTTTCTCCACTTTGTTTTTACCCTTTTCCATTCTTTTTCGTATTCAACTTTTTTCGTTTTCATTCTTTGCGAGAGATGAGAAGAAACACGGTCCATTTTGTCTCCGTAGTCCGCTTCCTGCTTGTTAAGTACTTGTTGCCAGTAGCGCGACACAGTGACATCTAGTGGTCAAATCAAGCCCACTGCCCCTTAAAATTTTATATCAAGGCAGGGGGCCTCGAGGTATAATCCATCTGACTCCCCCGGTATAAATGGCGCGTGCCGCAAAGAGTTTGGAGTTATTTGGAGAGACGTGGACGGGTTCTCTATCTATAGGTATTGTTCAGCGTGCAACACCGTGTCCCTCCCGATGTCTCATAACAAGGTTGACCGAATTGTCCAACGGGGAATCATGACACACTTCCATTAACATGTCCCACAGACGGACAGCTGAGCCCACCAGTGGACAAGAAGGGGAGGTCCATCCAGAGACATGGTGTCAAGTAGGAGACGTCTGTGGCGCAGGGACAGAGCTAAGTTTATCAACTGAGAGACACACATCGCCTACAAGTTGTCTGCCTACTGAAACTTGTCCGGAGTTTACGTTTTTTCGGAAGAAGGACCGAGGATTACAGGATGCAGTCTTGCGCGAGGTGCGGGTTTGTGGTGTACCCGGCGGAGAAGATTAACTGCATCGATCAGGTAATGAGAACAACACTTGATTGATATTGTAGTTCCAGGGGTCTCTGACAATTTTCAAACTAAGAGCTATTTTTAAAGGCAACCCTTTGGATGAGAGCTAAGATCTTGGGCCCGTGCTAGAACCGGGCCAGGTTAGGGTATAAGACGTCAATCATTAAGTCAAGCCGGGTTGTTCTTCTCTCTTCCCGATTTGTTTTTCTTTGTGGAGGATCTCCACAGCATGCACTCTGTTCGGCGCACTTACTTTTACTGAAGTCATTATTAAGTTACCTATTTTTTACTTCAGTGCCGTACTTTGGCGCCCTTCGGCGAATAAGTTCTATTATTTAGATAACGCTATCATAAAGAACACACTTACAAACAATAGTTTAAACTCCTAATCTCGAAATCCAAAGAAAAGTTCATCCTCGGTGTCGAGGTAGAAGATGCGCGACTTCCTCCTCCCACCTCCCTCACGTCATATGTCATTTCCGCTTCTCGCCAATAGCTTAGAAGCTTTATAAACTTTCTGCTTTTCGGCCAAATATTTCACTATGAGCATCCTTTAATCTGCACAATATTATTTTCTTTTTGGTACAATTTTGTCTGGTCTTTGACTTGGGTAACGTACTTCGGTGCCATACTTTGGCGCCCTTCGGCGCATAAGTTCTATTATTCAGATATCGCTATCATAAAGAACACGCTTACAAACGATCGTTTCAACTCCAAATCACGAAATCCAAAGAAAGGTTCATCATCTGTGTTGAGGTAGAAGATGCGCGGCTTCCTCCATCCACCTCCCTCACGTCATATGTCATTTCCGCTTTTGGCCAACAGCTTAAAAACTTTACAAACTTTCTTTCTGCTTATCAGACAAATATTTCACTATTAGCATCTTGTGATCTGCAGAATATTCATTTATTTTGGGTTTTGGTACCATTCGTTCGGTCTTTGACTTGAGTAACACACTTAGGCGCTGCACTTCAGCCGAAGCGCGTACTTTGGCGCCAAAGTGCAGCGTCGGGATTTCTTCGTGCCCGGTCCCTTAGATCAAGTGAATCGGTCGGGCTCGGGCTGGTTCGGGTTTTTATACCCGTCGGTCAGGTCGGGCTGGATTTTTTTAAACCCGATCGTATCTCTACTTTGAACATACATTTCTAAAATAACAACCTAAGTTATTACCAGGTTGTAACTATCAGAAGTGAAGTCTACCATTTTAACATGTCAGTTAGATGACCAATCATTGGTGAGCTAATTTCAGAACCTGTGCAGGGGCCACTCAGGTGTTCTTAGGCCCTAAGACTTAGGGGCTGCCAGGGGCCCGCAGGCACCGCGTTGGAGACCCCTGCTGTGGGTGATTGATGATTTATATGTTTAAATAATTTGTTTTTCGAAAAAATATATGTTTTACATTATTATAGACTATCTATTTCTATATTTTTTATATTTATTTGTATTTTTTGTAAGCTGAGGTACTGGTTCAAGGAGAGGTGGGAAACATGTGGCTTGTGAGTTAAATAAGGTTCGCCGGAGGATTTTAGCCTGAACGTCCACTAACAAGAACTGAATACATTATTTTAATATTGATATGAATCGATATAAAGAAATAATCATAAAGTTTAAAAATGGTCCCAAAAAATACTTGTTTCAAATGTTTTAATAGAAACTCTGCGTAGGTCTAAATCTTTAAAGGGACAGTGTGTATTATTCGACCACTTGATGTTGCTGTGTTTTGTCGTGCAAACGGAAACAAATGCTAAAAAGCACATGGAAAAATACCAACTACGGAGATTCAGACTGACCAATCCGCACTTTTTTCTCTCCAATTTTTTGGGGCCAGCCTTTCACAAATTTGGGGTTCCCCTAAGACAGGGGTGTCAAACTCATTTCAACTCGGGGGGCCACACGATAGAACAAATATTCTCTTGGGGGCCAGACTAGAAGATTAGAGAGAAAGAAAAAGAGAGAGAAAGCAATAAGAGAAAGAGAGGGAGAGCTAAGGAGAGAGGGTGGAACAAAGCAAGAGAAAGGGAGAAAGAGAGAGCGAAGAGAGAGAGAGAATGTGAGAGATAAAAAACAGAAATAGTGAGAGAGGGGAAAGAAAGAAAGAAAAAGAAAGAGAGGAGACAAAGAGAGAAGGAAAGAAAAACAGAAGGAGAGAAAGGGAGAAGGGGAAAGCAAAAGAGGGGGAGAGAAAGAGAAAAAAGGATAAAAGGAAGAGAGAGAAAATAAGGTAAAAAGACACAGAAAGAGAAAGAGACAAAGAAAGAGAAAAAAAGAGAGACAGGGAGCGTGAAAGAGAGAGATAGAGAATGAGAGAAAAAGGGAAGAAGAGAGAGAGAGAGAGAGAGAAAGAGAGAGATAGAGTTCTAAATACAGCATTTGTGGGAGGCACCTGACTTTGGCAACATCAAGTGGACATATTTTAACCTGCAGCTCGTTTTTCTCTTGCACTTCTCTCTGCCTTGTCTCGCGGGCCGGATTCAGTCGCTTAGCCGGCCTGATCCGGCCCGCGGGCCGCCCGTTAGACACCCCTGCTCTAAGGGAAAATGGCGGACAATTACGTCAGCTCTCCTTCGGTGATGCTCATATTATGTAAAATATATCAAAATTTTGGGGTGTTGCAAGTATTTTAATGACAGTTCATGTATTTTTGCACCTTGTTTAAATCAATTTTGTTATATTTTAATAAATTATTTTTTTTTACCAATAGGGGGCACTAAATACACTGTCGTTGTTAATCAACACCTTCTTTAAGAACCTAGCATTGAATTCCAAAATGAGTTTTTAATCCGATTATTTTCGTCTATTGCTCGGCTTTAGCCTCAGATCATGCTAAATTTGTAGTCCTGTCTTCTTACCACCATATTCTACCTTAAAGGTACTGTGTGTGATAATTGACCACTATATGTATGCTGTTGTGCCACCAAAAACAAGTGCTGAAACGAACGAGGAAGAATACAAACTACGGGGATTCATAGAGACCAAAACACCATAAAACGTTCCCTCAAAATTTGCAAAGAAATAAAAATGAAAGAAGAAAAAGAAGAAAGAAAATAAGAGGAAAAAGGAGGAAAAAAACTGAGAAGAAAAAAGAAAGGAGAAAACTTAGTAAGACAAAAAAGAAAACAAAAGAAAAAAATGAAAAAGAAATGAGGAAAGAAAATAAGAGGACAAAGGAGAAAAAAATGAAAGAAAAAACAAAAAAACGGAGAAAGAAAACAAAAAAAGAAAAGAAAAAGAAAAAAAGGAAAGAAAATAAGAGGAAAAGGGAGGAAAAAGGAAAGGAGAAAAAAATAAAAAGTAAGACAAAAAAGAAAACAAAAGAAAGAAAGAAAAAGAAAAAATGGGAGAAAATAAGAGCAAAAAGGAGGCAAAAATGAGAGGAAAAAGGAAAACAGAAAAATTAAAAAGTAAGACAAAAAAGAAAAAAAAAGAAAACAATGAAAAAGAAATAAGGAAAGAAAATAAGAGGAGAAAGGAGACAAAATAAAAGAAAAAACAAAACAAACGGGGAGAAAAAAATTAAAAAGTAAGACAAAAAAGAAATGAAAAAGAAAAAAGGAAAGAAAATAAGAGGAAAAGGGAGGAAAAAGGAAAGGAGAAAAAATAAAAAGTAATACAAAAAAGAAAACAAAAGAAAGAAATAAAAAAGAAAAAATGGGAGAAAATAAGAGCAAAAAGGAGGCAAAAATGAGAGGAAAAAGGAAAACAGAAAAATTAAAAAGTAAGACAAAAAAGAAAACAAATGAAAAAAATGAAAAAGAAATAAGGAAAGAAAATACGAGGAGAAAGGAGACAAAATAAAAGAAAAAACAAAACAAACAGGGAGAAAAAATTTTAAAAGTAAGACAAAAAAGAAAACAAAAAAAGAAAAAAGGAAAGAAAATAAGAGGAAAAGGGAGGAAAAAGGAAAGGAGAAAAAATAAAAAGTACCGTAAGACAAAAAAGAAAACAAAAGAAAGAAATAAAAAAGAAAAAATGGAAGAAAATAAGAGCAAAAAGGGGGGCAAAAATGAGAAGAAAAAGTAAAACAGATAAATTAAAAAGTAAGACATAAAAACAAAAGAAAGAAATGAAGAAAAAAAAGGAAAGAAAATAAGAGGAAAAGGGAGAAAAAAACAAGAAAATATATTACAAAGTAAGACAAAAAAGAAAACAAAAGAAAGTAAAAATGAAAAAAGGGGGGGGGGGGAAGAAAAATAGAAAAATTAAAAGCAAAAGGCCAGAAAACCGTGACTTATAACATTGTTAAAATGGCGGCGCCCTCTGTTGGCTGCGGCTGCATCGGCTCGCTACAACGGGTCAGGTGTATCGACATTTCGTTCTGTGTACATTGTTACAAAGAATGACAATACAAAGGAAATTATTATTTATTA
Organism: Urocampus carinirostris; assembly: GCF_059441175.1. Classification (NCBI taxonomy): domain Eukaryota; kingdom Metazoa; phylum Chordata; class Actinopteri; order Syngnathiformes; family Syngnathidae; genus Urocampus; species Urocampus carinirostris. Next base: position 24,344,361 of record NC_142367.1, on the reverse strand, counting down.
TTATTAAAAGAAAGAAAAACAAGTAAAAGAAGAAGATAAAAACATGGAAAATGACAAAATAATACTTAAAATGAGCAAGACCTTTTTTTTTAGTCTTTTTTTTTTTTTTTATAAAAAAACAATCATTACAGTCAGGTGCAAAAGAAAAAAGAACCCATACGTTTTGGGGGTAAGCCATAGCACCAAGATGGCGGCCAATCATGTCAGCTCCCTCTTGTGAGGATCCTCATTTCTCGATCATGATAGTTTATATAACTTTTTTTATCATTTCAACGGTTTTTACTTTTTTCAAATTACGTTTTTTTTTTAACCACCAGGAGGCGCCAAATACTACACACTGTCCCTTTAAATAATATATCCTTCTTTCCTAGAACTGGCACAAATCCTGTTTCCACTGCGATGTCTGTAAAATGGTGCTAACAGCCAATAACTTTGTCAGCCACAAGAAAAGGCCTTACTGTTCCGTGTGAGTACTACCAACCAATACCTAGCGCCGTCGTTTTTTTTTTCCCGAATCTCGCCAAACCTAAACTCGCCTTTTCCCGTTTTGCAGACATAACCCAAGGAACAACACCTTCACCAGCGTGTACGAGGCGCCCATTAAAATCACCGCCGCCACGGAATTCCAGGCCACAGATGAGGTGAGATGATGTCATGACGCTTTCACTAATCTTTGCAAAACCCTTTGCAAGGTGACACTATTTATCCTCGGGCACTTTTTAAACACCCTTGCTATTTCTCCCACTTAGAAAACATAGAGGGGTCTGAAATTTTCATCGCATGTCCACTGTGAGAGAGATAAACTAAAAAGAAAAATCCAGAAATCACAATGCATGATTTTCTAACAATGTATTCGTGTGATACAGCTGAAAATAAGTATTTAAACACCTGTGTAACATCCAGAATTCTGACCCGTTAGTCCGGCCATACAGATACAGAGGAGTCATGGGAGAAAGTTTTGTGCTCAGATGAGACCAAAATAGAAATTTTTGGTCACAATTCCACGAAGCGTGTTTGGAGGAAGAAGAATGAAGAGTACGATCCGAAAAACACCATCGCGACTGTCAGTCATGGGGGTGGTAGCATCATGCTTTGGGGTGTTTTTCTGTACATGGGACAGGACGAGTGCACTGCATCTAAGAGAGGATGACTGGGGGCATGTATTATGAGATAGTTGCTGTATTTCTGTAGTATTTTTATAGTAATACTGTACTTTTTTTTGTGTTTTGTAGAATTTCTACAATAGGTTTTCTGTAGTATTTTTATAGAATTACTGTAGTGGTATTCAAGGCATTTCTGTACTTTTATTTTGTCATATTTCTGTAGTATTTTTATAGTGTTACTGTTGTTTTTGTAGTATTTTGTAGAATTTCTACAGTTGTATTTTTGTGGTATTTCCATAGCATAGTTTTTGTAGAATAACTGTGGTATTTTTGTCGTATTACTTCAGTTGTGTTTTTGTAGTATTTCTGCAATCAGATTTTTGAAGTATTTCAGTAGTATTTTATAGTATTACTGTACTTTTATTTTTTAGTAGTTTTTAGATTTTCTATTTTTGTAGTTTTTCCATGGTATAAATATTGCAGTATACCAGTGGTATTTTGGGAGTATTACATGAGTTTTTTTTTTTTTGTATATTTTTGTAACATCTTCGTAGTATTTTTATAGTATTACTGTACTGTTATTTTGTAAAATTTCTTCCTTAGTATTTTTGTAGTATTTCCATAATATAATTTTTGTAGTATATCTGTGGTATTTTTGCAGTATTTTTGTAGTATTTTTATAGTAATTCTGTACTTCTATTTTGTAGTGTTTTGTAGAATTTCTTCCGAAGTATTTTTGCCATATTTCCATCGGATAATTTTTGTCGTATATCTGTGGTATTTTTGCAGTATTTGTGTAGTATTTTTATAGGAATACTCTACTTTTATTTTCTAGTGTTTTGTAGAATTCCTACCGAAGTATTTTTCCTGTATTTCCATCGTATATTTTTTGTCGTATATCTGTGGTATTTTTGCAGTATTTGTGTAGTATTTTTATAGTAATACTGTACTTTTATTTTGTAGTGTTTTTTAAAATTTCTACCGAAGTATTTTTGCCGTATTTCCATCGGATAATTTTTGTCGTATATCTGTGGTATTTTTTGCAGTATTTCTGTAGTATTTTTATAGTAATACTCTTCTTTTATTTTCTAGTGTTTTGTAGAATTTCTACCGAAGTATTTTTGCCGTATTTCCATCGGGTAATTTTTATCGTATATCTGTGGTATTTTTTGCAGTATTTCTGTAGTATTTTTATAGTAATGCTGTACTTTTATTTTGTAGTGTTTTGTAGAATTTCTACCGAAGTATTTTTGCCGTATTTCCATCGGATAATTTTTGTCGTATATCTGTGGTATTTTTGCAGTATTTCTGTAGTATTTTTATAGTAATACTGTACGTTTATAAAGACAACGGCCTCAACCTTTACTCTTATACTATTGTCGAAAAACTAGAAACAAATTACACAAAAAGTCCCGTTAGCTTGCTAACTATACGGATAATTTCTAAGCTAAGCTAAAACTTGCTAACAGGAATGCAAAAAAAAAAGTACATCGAAAAATATAAAATATCTCGTACTTACGGACAATTTTTGTCTAAAGCAAGACAAACGATTAACATGTTTACCACAAGAGGGCACTCCAATACCACTATATATGTTTCTTAAAGGGAAAACAGTTACTACTAGTTACAGTTACTATTGTTCGATTATTTTTTTTCAATGTATCCTTTTACTTAGTACTTTCCAAGTAGTGTTGTGATAGGTCTGACCTAGTTTTATCAGATATTCTTCAAAATCCAGCTGAGTTTTTTTGTAGTCCCTTGAGGGAGGACTTTGTCCGGGTCACAAGCCCAGAATATTCAGTTTATTACTTATTTTGTTTTGAATGTCATAAAAGTCCTCAGAGGAACTACTCTCTCCAGCTTTTGTCTCTTCGTCCGAATCCCGGCTGTCCACCATGTTTTCCGGTATATAAGGCGCACCGGATTATAAATCGGAATTCTGGCCATTTTGTGGTTTTTGATGCGCCCCCCTTCGTGTGTTTTCGCGGAAAGGTGGTCGAGAGGGTCTCATGACGGCAGCCTGAGGGAATGGAGACGGCTCTTGGGGTTATTTCGGTGTTTCGCTCGCAGGCTCTACGGCTAAAATTAAACGGCAGGAAAAGGATCCCGGTTTCGTCCCCGCCCCCGTCACCTGTTCCCGTCTGTCGGATTCCGTGGCTTATGTCAGCGGGGGGCTAGCCAAATGATCTGCTAGCTAAATCCTGATATATGATCTAAGTCAGGTTGGCATCGGGTTAAGAAAATCCGTCTGAGGGGCGGAGCCTATCCAATTTTTTTCATTTATCATGAATACATGTACATCTTGTACTTCTTTATGTGTTTTTTTTTTAAATATATTAATTTCAATTTGGTTTTGAAACACACACACACACAACGGGTCCCTGCACTAAATTTGATGTTTAGTGGTATAGTATATCCGTCGTTTTTCTCCCCTGAAGTTTGATTTTGGTAGTATTTCTGTGGTATTTTCGTAGTATTCACGTTTTTTCTGTAGTCATTATTTTGTATGTTTATCTGCAGTAATACTGTAGTTGTATTTTTGTAGTATTTTTGTCGTACAATCTTTGTAGTGTATCTATAGTATTTTCGTAGTTGTACTGTAGTTTCATTTTTGTAGTATTTCTGTCGTACAATCGTTGTAGTACAGTATATGTACAGTACTTTTGTAGTAATACTGTAGTTTTATGTATGTAGTATTTCTGTAGTCATTATTTTGTATGTTTATCTGCAGTAATACTGTAGTTGTATTTTTGTCGTACAATCTTTGTAGTACAGTATATGTACAGTACTTTTGTAGTAATACTGTAGTTTTATTTATGTAGTATTTCTGTAGTCATTATTTTGTATGTTTATCTGCAGTAATACTGTAGTTGTATTTTTGTAGTATTTTTGTCGTACAATCTTTGTAGTGTATCTATAGTATTTTCGTAGTTGTACTGTAGTTTCATTTTAGTAGTATTTCTGTCGCACAATCGTTGTAGTACAGTATATGTACAGTACTTTTGTAGTAATACTGTAGTTGTATTTTTGCAGTTTTTCTGTAGTCATTTTGTATTTTTATCTGTAGTAATACTGTAGTTGTATTTTTGTAGTATTTTTTTCTTACAATCTTTGTGGTATATCTATAGTATTTTTGTAGTAATACTGTAGTTGTATTTTTGTAATATTTCTGTCGTACAATCGTTGTAGTATATGTATAGTATTTTTGTAGTAATACAGTAGTTTCATTTTTGTAGTATTTCTGTCGTACAATCATTGTAGTATATGTATAGTATTTTTGTAGTAATACTGTAGTTGTATTTTCGCAGTTTTTCTCTAGTCATTATTTTGTGTTTTTATCTGTAGTAATACTGTAGTTGTACTTTATTTTTGTGGTATTTTGGTCGTACAATCTTTGTATTATATCTATAGTATTTTTCTAGTAATACTGTAATTTCATTTTTGTAGTATTTCTGTTGTACAATATGTATAGTATTCTTGTAGTAATACTGTAGTTTTATTTTTGTAGTATTTCTGTAGTCATTATTTTGTATCTATTTCTAGTAATACTGTTGTTACATTTTGTACTATTTCTGCAGTTGTATTTTTGTAGTATATCTGTCGTACAAACTTTTTAGTATATCTATAGTGTTTTTGTAGTAATACTGTAGTTTTATTTTTGTAATTTTTCAGTAGTCTTTATTTTGTATGTTTATGTGTAGTAATACTGTAGTTGTATTTTTGTAGTTTTTCTGTAGTCATTATTTTGTATGTTTATCCGTAGTAATACTGTAGTTGTATTTTTGTAGTATTTTTTTCGTACAATCTTTGTAGTATATCTAAAGTATTGTAGTAATACCGTAGTTGTATTTTTGTAGTATTTCTGTCGTACAATTGTTGTAGTATATGTATAGTATTTTTGTGGTAATACTATAGTTTTATTTTTGTTGTCATTATTTTGTGTCTATATCTAGCAATACTGTTTTTGTACTTTTGTACTATTTCTGCGGTTGTATTTTTGTAGTATATCTGTCGTACAATCATTTTAGTATATCAATAGTAATTTTGTAGTAATACTGTAGTTTTATTTTTGTAGTTTTTCAGTAGTCATTATTTTGTATGTTTATGTGTAGTAATACTGTAGTTGTATTTTTGCAGTTTTTCTGTAGTCATTATTTTGTATTTTTATCTATAGTAATACTGTAGTTGTATATTTGGAGTATTTCTGTATTTCCATTGGATAATTTTTGTTGTATAGCTGTGGTATTTTTGTAGTATTTCCATAGTATACTTTTGTCGTATATCTGTGGTATTTTTGTAGTATTTCCATAGTACAATTTTTCTCGTATATCTGTGGTATTTTTGTAGTATTCATGTTTTTCTGTCTCGGTAGCTGAAATACCGTGAGGACGGCGACCGTTTCATGTCCACCTTCCACCTCGACATGAAGTCCATGGAGCTGGAGAAGGCACGTCTGGCCAATCAGGTACAAGCCATTTCCCAGTAATTCTCAATGTCCCTCTCCAATGTTTTTTTTGTATTCAAGCAGTCCTTCCAGACCCGGTCAGAGTACTCCCAGCAGCAGACTTGGTACAACCAGGAGATGGTGACCCTGTCGCAAGCTCACACAAACATCAGCAACGTAGGTTTTTCCATAGTACTCGAATACTTGGATACTTCTTTACAGTGCAGAGTACTTCAAACGGTGATGTATAAAAGTGTAAAGTCAAGGTCGAGTGTTAATTTCTCAAAAGTACTTCACAAACAAGAAACTGAAATTCCCTTTCCCACTCTCCGTTGACATTTTTGTAGTATACCTGGAATTTTTACTATAGTTGCATTTCTATAGTATTTCTGTAGTCATTATTTTGTATGTTAATCTGTAGTAATACTGTAGTTGTATTTTTGTTGTACAATCTTTGTAGTATATATATAGTATTTTTGTAGTAATACTGTAGTTGTATTTTTGTTGTATTTCTGTCGTCATTATTTTGCATGTATATCTAGTAATACCGTAGTTTTATTTTTGTAGTATTTTTGTAGTATTTGAGTCATCAATTTGTAGCATTGCTGTAGTTTTAGTGTAATTTTATGTTTTTAGTATTTTTGTAGCATTTCTGCAGTTGTATTTTAGTAGTATTTCCATAGTATAATTTTTGTAGTATATCAATATTATTTTTGCAGTAATACTTGTGTTGTATTTTTGTAGTATTTTTGTAGTCATTATTTTAGTAGTATTTCCATAGTATAATTTTTGTAGTATATCAATATTATTTTTGCAGTAATACTTGTGTTGTATTTTTGTAGTCATTATTTTTTAACATTGCTGTAGTTTTATGTTTGTAGTATTTTGGAGTATTTCTGCAGTTTTATTGTTGTAGTATTTTCATAGTATAATTTTTGTAGTATATCTATATTATTTTTGTAGTCATACTTGTGTTGAATTTTTGAAGTATTTCTGTGGTCATTATTTTGCAGCATTGTAGTATTACTGAAGTTTTATGTTTGTAGTACTTTTGGAGTATTTCTGCAGTTGTATTTTTGTAGTATTTCAGTCGTACAATCTTTGTAATATATCTATCATATTTTTTTAGTAATACTTGAGTTATATTTTTGTAGTATTTCTGTAGTCATTATTTTGTAGAATTGTTGTAGTATTCCTGTATTATTAATGTAGTTTTATGTTTGTAGTATTCTTGGAGTATTTTTGCAGTTGTATTTTTGTATTGTTTCCATCGTAAAATCTTTGTTGTATATCTATTGTATTTTTGTAGTATTACCTGAGTTGCATTTTTGTTGTACTTCTGTAGTATTTTTATAGAATTACTGTAGTTGTTTTTATAGCATGTATGGACTTTTAATTTGTAATATTTCTGTAGTATTTTCATAGTGTTACTGTCCTTTTTGGAGTATTTTGTAGAATTTCTACAGTAGTATTTTTGTAGTATTTCCATAGCATAATTTTTGGAGCATATCTGTGGTATTTTTATAGTATTGCTTCAATTGTGTTTTTGTAGTATTTCTGCAATCAGATTTTTGTAGTATTTCCGTAGTATTTTATCGTATTACCCTACTTCATTTTTTTGTATTTTTTAGAATTTCTACAGAGGTATTTTTCCATAGTATAAATATTGTAGTATATCAGTGGTATGTTTGTAGTATTACTTGAGTTGTATTTTCGTTGATTTCTGTAATATTTTTGTAGTTTTTTGATAGTATTACTGTACTGTTATTTTGTAAAATTTCTACAGTAGTATTTCTGTAGTTTTTCCATAGTATAATTTTTGTAGTATATCCGTGGTATTTTTGTAGTATTACTTGAGGTGTATTTTTGTAGTATTTCTACAGTCAGATTTTCGTAGTATTTATGTAGTGTTTTACAGTATTACTCTACCTTAATTTTGTAGAATTACAACAGTAGTATTTTTGTAATATTTCCATAGTATAATTTTTGCTGTATTATGTAGCATTTCTGTCGCAATATTTTTGTACTATTTCAGTTGTACTATTTCTGTTGTGACATTTTTGTATCATAGTATTACTGCTGTAATATTTTTGTAGTATTTCTGTCGACATTTTTTTCGAATGAGAATAAGGACAATATAATACGTTAGACTCTGTTTAATCACTACATTTGCAATTGAGTTGTGTAGTACTTTTGTCGTATTTTTGTTGCATTGGGGACCAAATTGGTACACCCGAAAAATGTAGTAATACTATGTATTACTAAGGCAACATAGTTTAACCATTTTTTGTTTGGCGGGGCCGTAGTTTGCCCACCCTAACCTAAAATCGCCCCTGTATTGTAATATAATATATATAAATGTATTAAAAATGTTATATCCGGACTGCAGGTCACTGATTTTCGAGTTGTTTGTGTTCTGATACTAATGTATTAGCAGTATTTTTGGTCAGTTTTACTGCAGTACAATGTGAAGAGTAATACAAACTTTGGGTTCCGGATAAAGTACACGCAAGAATACGAGCAGTCGGAAGGGAAAGGCAGCTTCGCCGTCACGCCAGGATACCACCTGACCAAAAAGGCCATCACTTTAGCCAGCGACGTAAGGGTCCGTGTGCCGAAGGGATTGTTAAAGGAGACCGGATTCCTGATGCTTCCGTGTGCATTATCCCCGACAGACGGACTACAAAAATGGCCGCCAGGAGAGGATTTCCCAATACTCTGCTTTCGCGAACCCGCCCGAAGTGCTGTTGGCGCAGGGACAAGGAAGGATGGGAAGCGAGGTGAGTCTTTGATGTTTCGGGCACCGGGGGTGTCGAACGTGTGGCACGCGGGCCACATAGGGCCTGCCTAGGGTGTGAATCCGGTCCGGAGGGATAACGCTGAGAGAAGCAACTGAAGCTGTGTTACTTTCTCTCTCTTTCTCTTTCTGGGTCTCTCGCTCTTTCTCCATTCATTATCTGCACCGCTTATCCTTAATCGATATCTCTCTGTTTCTCTTTTTATTAGTCTAATCCTTTTTCTCTCTTTCTTTCTCTGCGTTTCTTTTTCTTTGCTTTCTCTCTATATTTCTCTCTCACTTCCTTTTTTTCTTCCTACCTTTTCCCTTTTCTATTTCTTTAGATTACCCGTATTCTCTCTTCCTTCCCTTTTTTCTCACTCTTTCTATCTTTTTAGCTCTCTTTCTTTCTCTTTTTATCTTCATTCTTCATATTCTCTTTCCATCTCCCTTACTTTCTCTTTCTTTCTCTCTTCTCTCTGTTTCTCTATTTTACACTTTCTTTCTCTTTCGTTCTTTTTCTATGCTTTCTCTTTTTCCCTCTAACTTCCTTTTTCTTTCTCTTTCTCTCTTTTCACATTTGTCTTTCTTTTGCTTATTCTCTCTCCTCCCCTATTTTCTCTCCCTTTCTTTCTCACTCTTGCTACCTTTTTTCTTTTTTTCCTCTCTCTCTTAATTTCTCTCTCTCACACGCACACTCTCTCTCTCACTCTCTTTCTCATTTTCCCTCTCCTGTTCGCTCTCTCTTTATTTTGCTTTCTCTATTATTTTCTCACACTCTTTCTTTCTCATTCTCTCTTTCTTTCTCTTTCTCTTTCTAATTATCTTTCTGCCTTTTCCTCTCTCTCCTGTGTTCTCACTCTTTTCTGATTCTTTCTTCTTTCACTTTTTCTCTCTTTTTTTTCTCCCTCTGCCTCTCCTTTTCGTTTTCTTGTTATCGCTCCTTTTCTCACTCTTTCTTTCTCTTTCTCTCTTTCTTCATCTTTCTTTCTCTAATTATCATTCTCCCTTTTCCCTTTTCTCTTGTATTTTCACTCTTATATGAGTCTTTCTTTCTTTCTTTTTTTATTTCTTTCTGTCCTTTGTTGGTTCTATCTCTCTTTCTCCACCTTCTCTGTTTTCTTTCTTTCTTTCTTTCTTTCTTTCTTTCTTTCTTTCTTTCTTTCTTTCTGTCTTTTGTTATTTCTACATCTCTTTCTCCCCTTTCTCTTTTCTTTGTTTCTTTCTTTTGTTCTTTCTTTCTTTCTTTCTTTTGTTATTTCTTTCTGTCTTTTGTTATTTCTCTCTCTCTTACCCCCTTCTTCTCTTTCTCTTTTCTTTGTTTGTTTGTTTGTTTCTTTCTTTCTTTTGTTATTTCTTTCTGTCTTTTGTTATTTCTCTCACTCTTACCCCCTTCCTCTCTTTCCTTTTCTCTGTCTTTTACTCTCCCTTTCTCTCTTTGCTCTCTCTCTTTTCTTTCTTTCTTTCTGTGTCTCCTCCCTTTTGATCCACCAGCCCGTTTTTTTGTCCCACCACGTGTCCCTCGAGCTCAAACGAGTTGGACTTCCCCCGACCAACGCTCGCACTCGCGAGATGGCTTTTCGACTCAGTTGTTTTCGGGTCGGGGGCAAACATTCGCATTTGAAATCATTTCATAGGGGGTGGGGGGATCGACAAAGGCTGAAAACTAGATGCCGACGTCCATTATTTGTGTTCCAGTCTTCTTCCACGGAGGAGTACGAGCGGCGCAAGGGCAAAGGCAGTTTTCCGGCGCATATCACCCCCGGATACAAGACCTCCAAGAGGGCCGGCCAACAAGCCAGCAACGTGAGCAGAAACTGGCACGCTCGCCGTAGTTTGGTCAAAGTGGCGTCCGCACCTTGAAATCTTGCGACTCTCTGCCGCCATCTCCTGGCTTCATGTCATGATTGCGGCCTCAGTCAGCTCTCTTTCAAAATGTTTCCTCTCTCTCTCGTTCTGAATTTCTCTCTATTTTGATCCCTATCCTTTATTTTCGCTCTCGTTCTCCCTTACTTTTTCTCTCTTTCTCTCTGTTTTTCTATTTTTGTTGGGTTGGTAAAACGTTCATGTCCCTAAGTAGAATTCCACCTGAACAAATCGTCTCAGTATCAGAGGAAAAACCCCTTGTTTTCCCGGCTTAAGAGACGGCCATTTTGTAAGAGGATCATGCCTCAAATCACAACCAAACATGAGTGCTAGAAAGCACATGGGAAAAATACAAACGACGGAGATTGAAAGTGATCAAACTGAACCTTTTTTCTTCCCTGTAAGCAGAAAGATGGCGGACAATGACGTCTTTAAGCGAGGATCATGTTTTAAAAAAAATATACAAACGTTATTTTCTTGTTTTAAAAAACGCAGGTTTCTATGATAGTTCACGTATTATTATTTTTTCAAATCCATATGTTTTTTCTTTTTAACCACTAGGTGGGGCGCGACTTAATATAAACAGTCCCTTGATTAAATAGAGGTACAGTGGAACCTCGGTTCTCGACCATAATCCGTTCCAGAACTCTGTTCGAAAACCGATTTGTTCGATCACCGAAATCATTTTTCCCATTCAAAATAATGTAAATCGTTTTAATCCGTTCCAACACCCTGAATGTTTACCTTGAATGTTCAACGTAAACTTAAAGCTAACCCAGGCTAATCGTACGTTCGCGTTATCGTAATCTTATGAATAGGATTTCTTACCTTTGTGGTGGTCAGCAGAAGGCGCTCGCACACCTCCTTCATATTTGGCTATTATTTCTTTCTTAAATGCAATAGTTGTACACACTACTTTTCTTTTTTCACCTGTAGCAACTTTGCCGCTTGAACTGACTTTCTTCGGAGGCATAATAAGGGGCTAAAACACCCGTACGCCGCTCAGCATCGCACCCTAGCGTACGTACTCACGCATTACCGGCGTTCGAACTCCGATTTTTTTGACCGTACAGCGAAGCAAGAATTTCTCAAAATTTTTGGTCGATTTGTTCGAACTGAGAGGCGTTCGAAAACCGAGGTTCCAATGTATATTTTATATATATATGTTTGTTTGGAAGAATCGCTTCAAACTGGAATTCAACCACCCAGGGCCGTAGCCCAGCAAACACACATAACGCGCACCGCATAGGGCATCAAGACTTGAGTGAACATGGCCTCGAAACGGTAACAAGAGTCTGGAGCAGAGAAAGGAAAAAAAAAACGAGATGAAGCTCATGCCTTGCTCGCCGGTAGTCAATGTTAGGATAAAAAAAATCATTGTACCGTATTTCCATACCCATTTGCCGCACTGTTTTAAAGGGCGCGCAGTTTTAAAGTGCGCACTGTTTTAAAGGGCGCGCTGTTTTTAAGGGCGCACTCTCTTTGGTTCGAATTGCAGGTATTTTTTTGTCAGTTCATATGGCGCACCGGCCTATCAGATGCGACCACCCCGGCGCACTGGCCAATTAGATGCGAGTCTCACACAACTGTCTCTAAAACCGAAACAAGTGTGCGGAGCAAAAAAGAAACCATATAAAGCATTTCTGCTTAGGGCACGGAAATGACTAGCAACTACCCAAGTCTCAAAGAGTTAAACAAGCCACAATGACAACATCCCCCAGATTTTCTATCGACTTTCTCCAATCGTTTCTACATCTACTAAAATCACTCGTTTGTTGTTTTCTTCCAGATCAAATATCGTCACGTCTACGAGCAGGAAATGAGGGGCAAAGCCAGCGCCGACTCAGCCATGGCTGAAATGATCTACGCCAAAGAGAATGCCGGCAACTTCAGCCAGGTTATTGATGTTTATCGCTGCTTTCTGCTTTCATACGTCATACTCTGCTGTTCAAAAGTTTAGGGTTGTTTCATAATATCCTTATTTTGCAGTTTTTTTCCACTGAGAATAACATTAAAGTAATGAGAAATGTTCTGCTTTTTCTTCCTGTATTGAGGCCCATTCCAGCCAACAAGATTCCAGTGTTCTAATAGTACATCCATTGTGTAAAATACTAAAAGAAATTCAAACTATTCATAAAGCGTGTACTTAAACATGAATAATTATTTAACAAATATTTATATACTGGTAAAAAGCTAAAAATATAACAGTTTTCAACCTTATACTGTACCTTCAAGCAGTGCTCCAACGGTACACACTCATACTACTATTTCATTCTTCGACTTGATTGTTGTTGCCACCGTTTTCCATTTTTCCTTCCCTTTATCACCTATTTTTTTTTCGGGACCCATAGAAAATGTGAAGAAAAGGGAAATCTGGTTAGAAAAGCTATAAAATGGACCTCCCTTTTAAAGCTATTCAATGCAACAAATTGCCAAGAAACAGAAGATCTCCTTCAACGGTGTGTACTACTCCCTTCAGAGAAGAGCACAACCGGGCTCTAACCAGATTAGGAAGTGGAAAGATGACAATACATTAGATATAATAGAGTCACCAGTTAAAGGTCCTCAACTCGTAGCTCGGTTAAGTAGTACCTGAAAAACAGCAGTGCTAACATATGAAAAGGAAACCTGGAGATACTGGCCTTCAATATAAAGCTCTATCCAGTTTGTTGAAATCTAAATTGATATGTAATTTTCTAGATCGCCTACATGGAAGGGTACGAGCAACAGCGGGGGAAAGGAAGCTTCCCCGCCATGATAACACCCGGCTACCACTTGGCTAAGAAGGCTCAGGAAAACGCTAGTGATGTGAGTAAGCTCAATTTGTGTTTCCCCTCTGATAGGCTTATCCTATTTCGGACGGTTAAATAGTTTCAGGTGTCCTTGAAAGGTTTATAAGTCAATATTTTCTCTATAAGTATGTGTTTACAATACTCTGAGTTCAAAGAGCCTTTATATATGATTTTCAACCCTGCCTATCTGCTTCTGTCTTACTTTTACCCTCGGGGCGGGGAGAGCGATTTCACGCTGTATTCTGGGATGAAAATGGTGAAAGTAAGAAATACAGTCCAAATGCCAACCCTGTTGGGAATTAAATCTATGACAAATGTAATGTTTACCAAATTGTTCGAATGAGTTATCTGACTCCATTAACCAAACATACCCTTCATTCACTTAACAATGCATGCTCGTTTCTTTTCGGGAAAACATGGGCAAGAGACCGGCATTTCCACACGGGGGCGGATTTAATTTCTTAAGTAATAAACTAAGTGAATTCACACGAATTAGCCGAATTATCGTCGCTCGAGGCTTCATCGAGCCTCCTTTTCGATTGTCCCTCTCATTTTCCGATCTTCTGAAGTTCTTTCTCCCGGCCCACACTTTTTTCCCAAACTGGCGTGTCGGCTCCTCCCATGGGCGTGCTGACTCCTCCCATAAGTGGGCCAGAGAAAAAACCCCGATGTGGGCTCCTCGATGTCTGAAGAAACTCAAAACAACACCAAGCGTTTTTTCAAAACAAGGCCTGACGTCCTTGGTCAGCACCGTTATCAAAATTCCCCAGCCAAAACACTCCGCACTTGGAACGGCGCGACCTGTCATCGAACTTAAGCCTTCTCTGTGAAAAATCTTCATTGCATTCAATAAATGTAACTTGTATATAATCCTTTATAATAAAATGTATAAAATATAAAATCCTTAAACCCCAAAAAATGAAAAAGGAACATTTTATTTGAGCGCGTCTAAGAATTTTCACATACCTGCACGCGCAACTAAAAGAGCTGCAATGATTTGCATTAGATGACGTCAGCCAGTACAATTTTAAGTTGCTTTAATATCGGATACCTGCAAAGATAATTGGATGTAGGGCTGCAACTAACAATTAATTTTATAATCCATGAGCCGGTCGATTATTTTTTTCAATTAATCGATGACTCGGATTTCACCAAGACATTTTTAATTTCCTCCCCTTTGTTCGAATATTGAACAGAATATTCTGTAATATAAAATAGAAAAAACATGTGTTTGTCAATTTACTTGACAATAAACAAAACTGCATATTAATGTATGCAAATATATAAGATACTATTTTCCTACCTCCTTTTCCAAACATCATATTATATTTGGACTTATCATACAAAACAAAAACGAAAAATAATACATTTCAATTTGTGGAGATTTGTTTTTACCACAAAAAAATATATTCAAAATTATTAATTTTGTTTCTTGGTGAAATAATCAAACACTACAAAGTTAAAATGTAATGCTAATTTTATTTTGAATGATGCCATGTTCAATATTTAAGATAACTTTTAAAAAAAAAAACAGTTTTGGCGTTCTCTGCAGGACCAAAGCGGTACTACACCTTTTAGCGTCACAACAGAATTGTAAGCATTCTAATTTGCATTGATTTAACGCAATTTTTAGCTCATAAATCACGCGATACTGTCACGACCAGAACAGAATCAGGACCCAATTGCGTAACGTTTACCACCAGTTTTATTGAAAGAAAGAGGGAGGGCTGCGCCTATGATCCGTCAGGAACGAAAAAACAGGTCGGTAGCCTGGGACAGGGAGAGGAAAAAACATGGTCGGGGTCAAAAATGAGTCGTAAGCCTGGACAGGAGAGTAGACGTAGTCGGGATCAAAAATGGGTCGTAAGCCGGGACGGGGGAGCAGACGCGGTCGGGAACAAAACAGGTCGGAGACAAACGGGAGCAAAAACGGGACAGGCGGGAGTCAGGGTCAAAAAAAGGTTTGCCTTGTATCAACAGAGGTTGCAGACGGACTGACAACAGGGGAGTGACAGGACTGGGTTTAAATAGGGACAGGGAGCCAATCAAAAGGTGATTCACATTGGTATTCATAACAGATACAACAAATCGACGATCTAATGAGTTGCCAACACGTGTATCGATTAGTAGTTCATTGTTTTGACGATGACCTCATTGCTACTTCTGGCCAATGATGTTGCTGTTCTTTGATGACCACACCCTTAAAGGCGGATCTGCTTTTTGAACCTAATAGATTTCAAGGACAATTAAAAGGTGTCAGGGGAGGTATTTTAGGGACAGGATGGACTTTATTATCCGAAGTCTCATCCTCGCAAGTTCAAACTCCATTGATGTCTTCTCTCCCTATTTTGAGTGTCTACTAAGCTTATCGTGGAAGTTGCGTCCCTGAAAAACGCATTCCTCCTTCTCGTTTTCCTGTAGCTGAAATACAGAAAAGACCTCAATAAGATGAAGGGCAGCTCCCATTACCACAACTTGACCTCTGAGGAGAACCTGGCGTTGGTGAACGCCAAGAAGATCAACAAGCTGGTCAGCGAGGTGAGAGGTTTTTTTCGGGTTCGGGTTTTTATTTTTATTATTGACGGATGGTTTGCATCGATGACGTTCCGCGGCTTACCTCCGAGGCCCGGATGATGTCAGTGGACATTTGGGTGTCTGTTACAAGTCGCTGGTGAGCCAAGTTCTATTTCGGCCATTCTACGAGAGTGGGACGTCTCACTAAGGAATTCGCATGGCGGCTGTAGTTTTTATTGGGTCTGACTTCATAGATAGACCATAGATAGATACCATAGATAGATGGATAGATAGATAGATGTCTAGATAGATGTCTAGATAGATAGATAGATGTCTAGATAGGTAGATGTCTAGATAGATAGATGTCTGGATAGATAGATGTCTAGATAGATAGATGTCTGGATAGATAGATAGATGTCTAGATAGATAGATAGAAGTCTAGATAGATAGATGTCTAGATAGATGTCTAGATAGATAGATAGATAGATAGATAGATGTCTAGATGGATAGATGTCTAGATAGATAGATAGATAGATAGATGTCTAGATGGATAGATGTCTAGATAGATAGATAGATAGATAGATAGATAGATGTCTAGATGGATAGATGTCTAAATAGATGTCTAGATAGCTACATGTCTAGATATATGTCTAGTATATAGATAGATGTCTAGATAGGTAGATGTCTAGATGGGTAGATAAATGTCTAGATGTCTAGATAGATAGATAAATGTCTAGGTAGATAGATGTCTCGATAGATAGATGTCTAGATAGATAGATAAATGTCTAGATGTCTAGATAGATAGATGTCTAGATAAATAGATAGATGTCTAGATAGATAGAGAGATGTCTAGATAGATAGATGTCTAGGTAGATAGATGTATAGATGTCTAGATAGATAGATGGATGTCTAGATAAATGGATAGATGTGTAGGTAGATAGATGTCTAGATCGATAGATAGATGTCTAGATAGATAGATAGATGTCTAGATGCATTTATATAGCGCTTTAATCAGTCACTGCAAACCTCCAAAATGCTTTACAATGCACTTCACACTTTACCCATTCACTGATAGCCTTGACAGCCATGCAAGGTCTACCTAGTCATCAGGGTTCAGTGTATCGCCCAAGGATACTTAGAGGGAATCGAAATGAAATGATCTGCATCTATATAGCGCTTTTCAAGTCAATGAAGACTTCCCAAAGCGCTTTACAATGTCCTTCACATTTCCCAATAGCGGCCGTGCAGCCATGTAAGGCGCTAACCTGCATATTAGGGGGTATTAGGGGTTCAGTGCCTTATCCAAGGACACTTCGACATGTAACACGGAGGAGTCGGGATTCGAACTGCGGTCTACTGATCCCAAGACGAGTGCTCTACCTCCTGAGCCACTGCCGCCCCAACCTGCGACCTATCAAAACGAGCGTTTTGGAGAGGACGTCATTGAGCGTCGTCCCAAAATATACGCAGAGAGGAGATATGGCAAAAAGGGAACGCCCTTTATTGCGTTCAAGAGCATTTAAAGTTCCAGAAACGTTCCCCATTGGCCTTAATACTGTCCTCAAAACAACTAATATCTCGTGATGCGCTTTACCTCCTGATGACAAATAGATCTTTTTCACTATTTCTCTGATTTGACAAGGCGTATTTCCTATATGGACTGTCAGGTTGAGTACAAGAAAGACCTGGAAAACAGCAGAGGCCACAGCATCAACTTCTGCGAGACGCCACAGTTTCAGAACGCGTCCAAAGTCGGCAAGTTCACCAGCGATGTAAGCAAAAAAAGCAATATTTTGAATCATAAACCTGACGGTTACAAAAAATGTTGTTTTTTGTTCTGTGTGACACACAAGAACAAATATAAAGAGAAGTACATGGACATGAAGGGCCACTACGAAGGCTCCGGGATTGACAAGAGGACCATGCACGCTATGAAAGCCCGGACCCTCGCCAGCGACGTAAGCGATATGATGGAGGCGGTTTTAAAGGGACAGTGTGTATTATACGACCGCTAGATGTCGCTGTTTTGTGTCGTAAACGATTGCTATTAAAGCTGTTAGGAATAAAATATTGAAAATGTACCGTTTACCAAATTGTTAAAATGAGTTATCTGACACAACCAAACACAACCTTCATTCACGTAACATTAATTAATTTAATTTCTTAAATAATTAAAGTAAGTGGACTCCATCGAATATATGGCCGAATTAGCGTCGCTCGAGTCTCCGTTCAGCCTCCTCTCTCGGCCCACGTTTTTTTTCCGCGAGCTGGCGCGCCGGCTCCTCCCATGGGCGCGCCAGGAAAGCCCCCTTGCCTCGATGTCTGAGGAAACTCAAAACAACACCAAGCGTTTATCAAAACAAGGCCTGACGTCCTTCGTCAGAGCCCTGTTATCAAAATTCCCCAACCAAAATATTCTGAATTTGGATCAGCGTGACCTGTCATTGAACTTCAGCCTACCCGGTGAAAATCTTCATTGCACTCGATAAATGTAACTTGTATTCAATTGCATAAAATCCTCCACAGTAAAATGTACAAAATCCTTCAAAGCGCAAGAAAGAATACAAAGCGACCAAACGGTAACATTGTGAGTTTAGTATCTCACAAGCTTTTGTTTTTTTCGGGTACCCTTAGCAGCAAGATGGCGGAAAATCAGCTCCCTCTAGGGGTGGCTCTTGTTATGTAAAATAAATGTTCATTTCTCGACCCAATGAGTATTTCAAAAAAAGTGACTCTCTTTTGTGATCTAGATTTCGTACAAGCAAGGTCAGGATCACGATCAAGCCGAATTCACTTACCAGGCTACGTTGACACCGGGATACCGCAGTCAAAGGAAGCTGGACCCACTCAAAGACGTGAGTTCTATTACCGTCCTCCCTGGGTATGAGAGGTAAGATCTTTAGCCTGAAATGTCAATCATTACGTATGGGTTTGGGCCTCTCTCTCGCTGACTTTCGTGAAGAGGCCCTGAATCGAAAGAGATGCCCAGCCCAACCCGAACGTAATGATTAACATTTTAGGCCTGCATCGCTGCACTCAGGGCCAGAAGGGGACTGAATACATCGCGCGGATCGGCGCAGCACAAAGAATAATGATGGGTGGATAACGGAAAAAAATGTCAGGCGAGAAAATCCCGGCCTACCTTGAACGGCTTGCATTACCGCGCTCGGATGTGTGGTAGGAGGACTGAGCCATTGTGTAGATCCTCCACCGCGTGACACAAATAGAAAGAAACAATGACGCGTAAATAATGGGAAAAAAATGGCAGCGAGAGAGAAGCCCTGCCTAGCACGAACCCAAACGTAATGATTTACATTGGCGCAGCACAAGAGGGGGCCTATAGCCATCGCAAGGTTCCTCCACCGCACGACAATAAGAAAAAAAACAAAGAACAATGATGTGTGGATAATGGGGTAAAAAAAAAAAGAGATGCGCGGCCCGAACCCGAATGTAATGATTTACATTTTAGACCCGGATCGCCAGTCTCTGTCGCGCGCTCTGCGCTGGGGGGGGACTGAATCCATCGTAAGGTTCCTCCACCGCACGACACAAAGAAGAAAATAACAAAGAACAATGAGGTGTGGATAATGGGGTGAAGAAAGAAATGCCCGGCCCGAACCCGAATGTAAGGAATGACATTTTAGACCCACATCGCCAGTCTCTGTCATGCGCTCTGCGCTGCGGGGGACTGAATCCATCGCGAGGTTCCTCCACCGCACGACATAAAGAAAAAAAAAACAAAGAACAATGACGTGTGGATAATGGGATAAAAAAAAGAGATGCCCGGCCCGAACCCGAATGTAATGATTGACATTTTAGACCCGCATCGCCAGTCTCTGTCATGCGCTCTGCGCTGCGGGGGACTGAATCCATCGCGAGGTTCCTCCACCGCACGACACAAAGAAAAATAAAACAAAGAACAATGACATGTGGATAATAGGGTAAAAAAAAAGAGATGCCCGGCCCGAACGTGAATGTAAGGAATGACATTTTAGACCCACATCGCCAGTCTCTGTCGTGCGCTCTGCGCTGGGGGGGACTGAATCCATCGCGAGGTTCCTCCACCGCACGACAAAAAGAAAAAAAACCAAAGAACAATGACGTGTGGATAATGGGGTAAAAAAAGAGATGCCTGGCCCGAACCCTAATGTAATGATTGACATTTTCCACCTCGCCGGGTTTGGTTGCCTGCTGGCAGATCCCCCACCACGTGACACAAAGAAAAACAAAGAACACTGATTCAGATATACTTTATTATCATTCTTGTACACCTGTATACAGAACGAAATGTCGATGTGTGATGCATGGATAATCAAAACAAAAAGGTCAGTGAGAGAGAAGCCCGGCCCGAACCCAAACGTAACGATTGACATTTTGTTTTTGTTTTTTTAACTACATTTTTTCGCAAATAAAATATGAAAATCCGGTTCTTCTTCAGGCTCAGTCCCTGAAATCAAATGAATTTCTCAGGCTGGCTGGTTTAAAACCCGCGGACCTGGACCGTGTCTGGCCCCGTGCCGATTATTTTCAGGCCCCGATCTAAGTTCTCGTGAGTATGCACCCAAATGATCGTTGAGGTTTGTTATTTTCGTCCCTGCAGAAGAACTACCGACAGCACATAGACCAAGTCAAGTACAGTGCGGTGGCAGAGACCCCGGAAATCCTCTTGGCCAGGAAAAACGCTCATCTCATCAGCAATGTGAGTCACATTGGTTTTTCTGACGTAATTGGCAGAAAATGTACCTCGTTTAAAGGGGCAGTGTGTATTTTTTGCGGGCCACTTGCTGTATTGTGTAGTTCAGTCCTTTTTATGATTAAGGTCTATACAAATGTACATGTTCAATATTTAAGAAAAACGGTTTTGGCGTTCTCTGCAGGATCAAAGCGGTACTACACCTTCTAGCGTCACAACAGAAAACGAGTACTGAAAAGCCCAAAGAGGGATATAAACTACAGAGACTCAAAGTGACCAAAAACGCACCATTTTACTTCGGGTATCTGTAGCAAAGTTAAAAAGAGAGAGAGAGAGAGAAAGAAAGAAAGGAAAAAGAAAGAGAGAGATAAAAAAGAGAGGGGAAAAGAGAAAGAAAAAAAGAGAGTGAAAAAACGAGAGAGAGGGAATAAGAAGGACACAGGAAGAGGAGGAAAGAGAGAAAGACAAAAAATATAAAAGAGAGGGAGAGAAGGGGAAACAGAAAAAAGAAAGGAAAAGAAGAAGAGTAAAGAAGAGAATGAGAGGGGAAGCAAGATGGCGGACAATTATGTCAGTTCTCTGTCGGTGAGGCTCATATTATGTAAAATAATGCTATTTTCTCGACTTATGAAAACTCAATTTTAAAAAATATCTCTTCCTTTGTTAGTCCAAGTATTTTTGCTTATTACTTAAATATATTTGTTCCTATGAATAAAAGTTTTTTTTACTACGAAGAGGCGCCAGATAATACACACTGCTCCTTTAAAAAAAACCCGAATCCCAAAAATTCAGATCATTTTAAGCAATTTTTAAATGATTTTTCCAACTAAAAGAGATGATAAAAACTTCATATAAATACTTTAATTAAGCAGTATTTTGTGCAACTTCGGTAAGATTTGTTTTTTTCTAGTACAATAGTAAATAGTCACTTTTACTGTATAGCAGATAAAGATATCTTTGCTTGTGTATACCGTAGTTCTTTTTCCCATTATTCAAATGAGAACAATCATTTTCCATAGCGCTTTTCAAGTCACTGAAGACCTCCCAAAGCGCTTTACAATGTGCTTCACACTTACCCATTCACACACACACACACACACACTCACACACCAATAGGGAGTCAGCCTCCAAAAGTTTTGAGGATAATCAAGATGCTAAATGTTAAATGCTAAATGGTAGATGGACTGCATTTATATAGCGCTTTTCAAGTCAATGAAGAGCTCCCAAAGCGCTTTACAATGTGCTTCACACTTACCTATTCACACACACACACACTCACACACCAATAGGGAGTCAGCCTCCAAACGTTTTGAGGATAATCAAGATGCTAAATGTTAAATGCTAAATGGGAGATGGACTGCATTTCTATAGCGCTTTTCAAGTCAATGAAGACCTCCTAAAGCGCTTTACAATGTGCTTCACACTTACCCCTTCACACACACACTCACACACCGATAGCAGCGTCAGCGTCAGCCATGCAAGGCAACTACCTGCTCATCAAGGTTTTAAGGTTTTTCGGAGTTTTGGACAACCACAATTGTTAATGTTTGAAATCTAAAAGCGCCGACCAATCACAGTCAAGTTTTTATAATATCACAAGCCAATAAACACCGTTCAAAGTTTGCAAGCACCACACTATGCCACACCCACCGTGTGAGCTCATTGAGTGTCATGGCGGACTCCGTAAACATAGTCCCAGAGTCAACAAACGAGAAGGAAACGAAGCCTGCACCAAAGAAGGGCGGTCCATCACTTGTTTGGCCCTTTTTTTTTTTTTTTTACCCATATCAAAAAAGTTTCCTTATTTTAAAGGAACAGTGTATTATTAAGGCCCTTTTAGTGGTGAAATAAAAACTTTTATTCATCATAAAAAAAAAAAGTTTAAAAAATAAACCACAATATAAAAATACACTATCATATAAACATGGAGTCGTTCAAATATTTGCAAGTTGAGAAGTGTGGATTTATTTGACATAACACAAGCCTCATTTTAACGTTGTGCTTTTTAGCACTCATTTTGGTTGCACTACAGAATAAAGTGAAACCTCGTGGTCAAATAATAAACACTATTCCTTTAAGATGTCATATTGGACCCCTAGATGGCATTGTATTGTCTAGTATGGGCGAGGGCCAGTGTGGCAGCAGGATGCCTGATAAAAATGGCGCCGACTTAAGTGGGCACTTCACTGTGTAAAAGAATCTCCATCTTGGATTTTCTATAAAAAAATAACATTAGTATGATAGTTTACTTCGATTATTCTACTGCAGAAATACTAAAACAATCTATGACGGAGATACAACAAAAATACAACTGCAGAAATACTACAAAAATGATACAAAAATACAACAAAAAAATCCACTATTGAACTACTACAAAAACACAACAGAAATACTACAGAAAGTACTTGAAAATACTTTTATGGAAGTACTTCAAAGATTCCACGACAGAAATACAAAAAAATCTATACTATCTATACTACAAAAATCTACTACAGAAATATTACAAAAATGAAACAAAAAATACTACATATATACAACAAAATATTGACTACGGAAATATTACAAAAAATACTAAAGATATACAACAAAAGAAATCTACTATGGAAATACACCAAAAATGATACAAAAATACTACATATATACGACAAAATATCTACTAGGGAAATACTACAAAAATACTACAGATCTACAACAAAAAAATCTACTATGGAAATACAACAACATCATAACCAAAACATTACAGAAATACTTGAAAATACCTTTATGGAAGTACTACGAAAAGACTACTTCATAAATACCACAAAAATAAAACTACAATATTTCTAGAAAACAGAAATATTACAAAAATGATACCAAAAAATACTACATATATACAACAAAATATTGACTACGGAAATATTACAAAAAATACTAAAGATATACAACAAAAGAAATCTACTATGGAAATACACCAAAAATGATACAAAAATACTACATATATACGACAAAATATCTACTACGGAAATACTACAAAAATACTACAGATCTACAACAACAAAATCTACTATGGAAATACAACAACATCATAACCAAAACATTACAGAAATACTTGAAAATACCTTTATGGAAGTACTACAAAAAGACTACTTCATAAATACCACAAAAATAAAACTACAATAATTCTAGAAAACAGAAATATTACAAAAATGATACAAAAAATACTACATATATACAACAAAATATCTACTTTGAAAATACTACAGAAACACTTGAAAATACCTTTATGGTAATACTACAAGGATAGTTCAAAAAATACAACAAAAAATATAAAATAACATTAGTATGATAGTTTATGTAGTTTTGCCTCGTATTCAAATCATTTTTTTTTTGGGTGAATGTAAGTTTTGTACCACTAGGGGGCACTAAATATGACACTCTGTCCCTTAAAGAAAAGTGTATCTCATTTAGAAGTTAAACATCTAGTAAGGTTATAAGAAAAGTACCTAAAACAGGCATCATCTTCTTCAAATGCTTCAATATTTGCGTCATAACACTTTCCCACGATTACCCAGCTTAACTACAAAGCAGACTACGAGAAGACGAAGCACTTGTACACGCTCAACGAAGACTTGCCCCAAATCAAGAGAGCCAGAGACAATGCCGTCTTGTGCAGCGACGTAAGTACGGACCCTAACTCCTAAACCCCTTCATATTTTTGGTAAACAAACCCTGTCATTTTCCTTACGGGCCTGAGCGTTCATACAAAGTGGGTGAGCAACGCTTGAAACAACAGTGAGCAACGGCAATCCCAAGCGTGGCAACTGAGTCATTATCAAACATGTCCAAAACTTGACATCACGTTACATTTTGCTGAGTTTCCGGCAATGCAAAATTATTTTTCTCTTTTGAACGAATTGACTCGTGTACGATTGCCTACAAACTTCATTTGTTTTTACAATTCTTTCACAAGATTTCCATTTCTTTTTATTTCCTGATATATTTTGTCGCATAATATTAACATTTTTGGGGGCTGATTGAGTCGGTTGCAAGATACAGAACTGTATTTAATCACATTTTTTAGTGGAAGTACAATGTTGGCAACAAGATTCACTTGATAGAATTGGAAATTCCTTTAAAAAAAATCTCATTGTGTTTATTTTTTCCTAGTTGTTACTTTTTTCTTTTTGTTCTCTATTTACTTTTTTTCCTTTGTTACTTTCTTTTCTTTTTTTGTGGCTTTTTTCTAAATTTTTCCTTCTTTTTTCTCTTCCTATTGTTTCTTTTTTTCTCAGCTTTTCACAACTTTTTCATTTTGGTATTTTTTTCTTTTTTGTTCTATTCCCCCTTCCTTTAAGTCATTTTGTGCATAATTTTACATAATATTTGGTCATGTTGGGATTAAAGAAGCAAAAACAACCTGAAGAGCCGTTTAAGACCCGAAAGAGCTGGTTCTTTTTAGTGAGCCGAGCCGAAGAAGCCGGTTCTCGACAAACTCTACCAACTTTACTCAACTTCGTTCTACTTCGACTCGACTTCAAAATACCGCATTTAGAACATAACGTCAGGGGAACCCGTGTATTTTTACCATCGTGCACTGTAATTTTGACTTAATTCGCTTCTTAGTTAGCAATTTGGAGCCCTGATTTTTGTGAGCTGGCTAGATTTTCTTGTGTGCGGAAAAGCTCTGGGCAGTGCGCAACTTAGAGGGAACACTGGTCATGACACATATCATTGGAAAGCTTCAACTCTTCCCATTCAAGATTTCGAAACGTACTTATTGCAATAACATCACGACCAGTCTCTTACAAGATACCTGAAAAGCTGCCGTCATCAATCATTTCAATGCCCCAAAAAAAAAAAAAAAAAATCCGCCTAAATGTATTCCTGCAGCATTGGAATTTCCTGCTTGTAATCCGTCCCTTAATTCGTTTCGTCCCGCTCAAAAGTAAACAGACTCGTGAGCTGATTCCCAATATGGCCGTTACCCTCTGACCTTTCCATTGACACCACTCTCGACCAATTGCGAATTTTTCACACACGGTCCACAGTGTTGTGATTACCGATGGACCCAAATGCAGGGAGCAGGAAACTCATAGTATTCCAAAAATGATCGTATTTTATCACAGAAATCTTCAACAAAGTCAGAGTCAAAAACAACAATAAAAGTGTCTGAATCATGAAACAATTAAACAAACCTTACCAAGCAGGATGCCCAAGAAAATGGAATGACGATAAACAAAGTTGGAGATAAATATCACCTGACGCTGAATGCTGTCTGAAAATGTACTTATGATAGTTAGGGACACGTGTGGGTTGATTGGACCCACCTGTCCCAATTCCAAATTAATCAGGCGCCCTCTGGTGGATGGAGGCGGTCCAGACCCTAACACACAGCCTGTATTGAAAAAAACAACACGCAATGAAAGCCAATGAAAATTCCCGGACATAAACATATTCAAATCAAACCTGAAAATAACTGCGTAATGCGATCTACAGTGATTGACTTCTGGAAAGAGAAGTCAAACATTAACAACTCTTTCACAATGTCTAAAAAATGGCCAAAGTAAAATACACAATTGCAAAGGTCAGTTTGGGACATAAATTCATAGTGTTCCCTTTCAAAGGAGACCAAAACTGAGCATATCTCACAAACATCATTCATTTGACTTTGGGTACGTCATGGTTTGGGATTTCCCTGCTTCCTTCCAGATCAAATATAAAGAGGCTTGGGAGAAGACCAAATCTAAAGCTTGTGACATCGGTGTGGACGACCTCAGCGTCAAGGCGGCCAAAGCGTCCCGGGACCTTGCCAGCGACGTAAGAAACTGAACAAAAAACGAAACACGAAAAAAAGCGTTGGAAGACTGACAGAATAAGGAGTTACAGTTATTAGTTACTTCAATTAAAGGTAAATTCAGAGGACCCCCGCTCCAAAAATGAGTGTGTTCCGCTGAAAGTAAGCTGAGCCCCTTAAACTGCATTAGAAAAAGCCACATAATCAATAAAATGGACACCAAGATCGTTCTTTTTTCCTTTCTTTCTTTCTTTTTTTTCTCTTTCTTTCTTACCTTCTTTTTTTCTCTTGTTTTTTCTAGCTTTCACTGTTTCTCTCTCTTCCTCTCTACTTTTCTTAATGTCTTTCCACCTCTCCCCCTCTTTGTCTTTCCCTTTCTTCTCCTCTCTTTCTTTCTGTCTATATCTCTCTTTCATTCTTTCTTTCTTTGTCTTTCTTTCTTTTTCGTTCTCTCTTTTCTTTCTCCGTCTTTTTTATAGCTCTTTCTATGTTTCTCCTTCTATTTCGGTTTATTTCCCCCTCTCTTTCCATCTCTCTCTCTTGCCTCTTCTCTCTGTCTCTCTGTCTCTCTCTCTCTCTCTCTCTCTCTCTCTCTCTCTCTCTTCCTTTTTTCCTCTTTTTCCACTTATTTCCCTTTCTCGCTTTCTCGCTTTCTAATTTTCTCTTATTCTCTCTCTCTTTTTTTCCTCTTTCCCTGTTCTTCTCTTACCCTCGCTCTCTTTCTTTCTCTTTCTCTCCTGTTCAACGTTCTCTTTTTTTTTCAAGTTTCTCTTTTTCTTTCTCCCTCTCTTTTTAACTTTCTCTCTCTTTCTTTCCTCCTCTTCCCCTGTCCTTCTCTTACCCTCTCTTTCTTTCTCTCTCCTTTTCAACTTTCTCTCTTTTTTTCAACTTTCTCCCATTTTCTTTCTCTCTTTCTCTCTCTCTCTCTCTCTCTCTCTCACTTTCTCTTCCTCCTCTTCCCCTATCCTTCTCTTACCCTCGCTCTCTTTCTTTCTCTTTCTCCTGTTCAACGTTCTCTTTTTTTTCAAGTTTCTCTCTTTTTCTTCCTCCCTCTCTTTTTAAGTTTCTCTCTCTCTCACTTTCCTCCTCTTCCCCTGTCCTTCTCTTACCCTTTCTCTCTTTCTTTCTTTCTCTCTTGTTCACCGTTCTCTCGTTTTTCAAGTATCTCTCTTTTTTTCCCTCTTTTTCTCTCTCTCTCTCTCTTTCCTCCTCTTCCCCTGTCCTTCTCTCACCCTCTCTCTCATTTTCTTTCTCTGTCTTCTATCTCTCTCTCGCTTTATCTCTGTCGCTCTTTTTTTATTCCTCTCTTCCTCCCTCTCTCTCTAATCAACTAGCCCCCCCCCCCTTTCGGGAGAGCGCTTTTTTTCTACCGCGTGGCCCCCGAGTTCAAACGAGTTTCCCCCCCCTCCCCCCGACGCTCCTTCGTACAACCTTTGGGTCCCGAGTCACGGCGAGCGCCATGTTTTCCAGCTGAAATACAAAGAAAGCTACCTGAAGAACAAGGAATCGGCGGTGGGCGTCAACGTGAGCGACTCCAAGACCTTGCATTCGCTCCAGGTGGCCAAGATGTTCAGCGACGTGAGTCCTTCCTTCGGGAAAGGGGGGCAAAGGCCGCCCTCCGTCCTAGCTCACCCCGAGGTTCCCTCTCCAGGTGGCGTACAAGAAGGGCTCCAAGGAGAACCGGGGCCAGTTCAGCTTGTCCATGGACATGGTCAACCTGAGCCAGGCCAAAAAAGCCCAAGCTCTGGCCAGCGACCTGGAATACCGCACCAGGCTGCACGACTACACCGCCCTGGCCGACGACATCAAGGTCCAGCAGGCCAAGAAAGCCTATTCACTGCAGAGTGAGGTAATCAATTAGGGAACGCCAAAAAACACCTACCTTCCTTTTAAAGACCAAGAACCTGAAATCGAATGTGAAATAATGCAATTGAAGGCCACGCTGTGTTGTGTTTGACCACTAGATCTTGCTGTATCATATAGTGCGGGGGTGTGCAAACTACAGCCCGCAGGCCACAAGCGGCCCGGCAGGCTTCTTCATCCGGCCCTCCGAACCAAAATGGTCAAAATATTATGACAAACGGATACATAGTATTACTAATAAAACATTTGTGTGTCTTCAACATAAATACTACCAAAGAAATTCTACAAACTGAATGTAAAATGTAGTGCTTGAATATATATCATTTTGCTTTTCTACAATAGAAATACTACAACACTAATACTATGATACAAAAATACTACTACAAAAATATAACCCCCCTGTAATACTGGAACAAATTTCTACAGAAATATTGCAAAAAAATGTACTATGGAAATACTACTAAAATGCTGCAAAAATAAAACAACAGTAATACTACAAAAATATTACAGAAATACTACACATATAAAAAAAGGTTCTACAATGGAAATAGTGCACGAATACAACAGAAATACTGCAAAAATACTTCTACAATAATACTACAAAAACACTGCAGAACATTTACAAAAATATTACTACAGAAATATGACAAAAATAAAACAAAAAATACTATAATCTACTATGGAACTACTACAAATACGTAACTGAAACACTACAAAAATACCTTTATGGAATTAATACAAAAATTCAATTGCAGAAATAATACAAAAATCTACTACAGAAATATTACAAAAATGACACAAAAATACTAAATATACACAACAAAATATCTACTACAGAAAAATACTACAAAAATACTACAGATCTACAACAACAAAAAATGTACTATGGAAATACAACAACAACATAACCAAAACAGAAATATTTGAAAATACCTTTATGGAAGTACTACGGAAAAGACTACTGCAGAAATACCAGAAAAATAAAACTACAATAATAAGACAAAAATACTGCAGAACTAAAACAAAAATCGAACTGCAGAAATACTACAAAAATCTACTACAGAAATATTACAAAAATGATCCAAAAAATACTATATATATACACAACAAAATATCTACTACGGATATAGTACAGAAACACTTGAAAATAATTTTATGGAAATACTACCAAAAAAAAAATACTTCAGATATACAACAAAAAAATCCACTCTGAAAATACAACAAAAACGCAACAGAAATACAACAGAAAGTACTTGAAAATACTTTTATGGAAGTACTTCAAGTATTCTACTGCAGAAATACCCAAACAATCTATGACGTAGATACTGCAAAAATACTACAGAGGTACAACAAAAATACGACTGCAGAAATACTACATAAATCTACTACAGAAATATTACAAAAATGATACAAAAAATACTACATACATACAACAAAATATTGACTACGGAAATATTACAAAAAATACTACAGATATACAACAAAAGAAATCTACTATGGAAATACACCAAAAATGATACAAAAATACTACATATATACGAAAAAATATCGACTACGGAAATACTACAAAAATACTACAGATCTACAACAAAAAAATCTACTATGGAAATACAACAACATCATAACCAAAACACTACAAAAATACTTGAAAATACCTTTATGGAAGTACTATGAAAAGACTACTTCATAAATACCACAAAAATAAAACTACAATAATTCTAGAAAACAGAAATATTACAAAAATGATACAAAAAATACTACATATATACAACAAAATATCTACTTTGAAAATACTACAGAAACACTTGAAAATACTTTTATGGTAATACTACAAGGATAATTCAAAAAATACAACAAAAAAATCCACTTTATACTATACTACAAAAACGCAACAGAAATACTACAGAAAGTACTTGAAAATACTTTTATGAAAGTACTTCGATTATTCTACTGCAGTAATACTAAAACAATCTATGACGGAGATACAACAAAAACTGCAGAAATACTTCAAAAATGATGCAAAAATACAGCAAAACAAGCCACTATTGAAATACTACAAAGACTTAACAGAAATACTACAGTACTTGAAAATACTTTTATGAAAGTACTTCGATTATTCTACTGCAGTAATACTAAAACAATCTATGACGGAGATACAACAAAAACTGCAGAAATACTTCAAAAATGATGCAAAAATACAGCAAAACAAGCCACTATTGAAATACTACAAAAACGCAACAGAAATACTACAGTACTTGAAAATACTTTTATGAAAGTACTTCGATTATTCTACTGCAGTAATACTAAAACAATCTATGACGGAGATACAACAAAAACTGCAGAAATACTTCAAAAATGATGCAAAAATACAGCAAAACAAGCCACTATTGAAATACTACAAAAACGCAACAGAAATACTACAGTACTTGAAAATACTTTTATGAAAGTACGTTGATTATTCTACTTTAGTAATACTAAAACAATCCATGACAAAAATACGACTGCAGAAGTACTCCAAAAAGTAATCCTACAAAACTAAATATCAAACGAAGGTCTTAAACCGGTGATTTTATGGAACCTATCTATTTCAAAAGTAATATAACATGTACATAAATGAAAAAAAACACGGATCCAAGATCGGCCCCCGTTTTGGAAGCCAACTCGACTCCAAAAAACGAGCGCTAAAAAACATGGGTTCCTAACAGAGAGAACAATCTGTGCTCTTACTCCTCAGAACCTCTACCGTTCCGACTTGAACTGGATGAAAGGAGTCAGCTGGCAAACGGACGGTTCCCTCAACATGGCCCAGGCCAAAAAAGCCGGAGATCTTCTCAGCGACGTGGGTTTTTCTACCGTTCGATAAAAATTCTCGGGTGACGTTTCGGAATCTTTTGCAGAATAAATACCGGCAGAAGGTGGATCGCATCAAGTTCACCCAAGTGGCGGACAATCTCTTCACCAAACACGCCAAGAAGAGTCAGGAACTTCAGAGCCACGTAAGGTCCCGAGCAATGTTTCCCTGTCGTTTTCCTTACGGGTCTGAGCCTTCACACAAAGTGGGTGAGGAGCGCTTGAAACAACAGTGAGCAACGGCAATCCCCAGTGTGGCAACTCAATCATTATCAAACATGTCCAAAACTTGACATCACGTTACATTTTTCTGAGTTTCCGGCAATGCGAAATTATTTTTCATTTTTGAATGAATTGACTCATGTACGATGGCCTACAAACGTCATTTGTTTTTACAATTCTTTCACAAGATTTTCATTTTTTTTCCTGGTATCTTTTGTCGCATAACATTTTTGGGGGCTTATTGAGTCAGTTGCACGATACACGACTGTATTTAATCACATTTTTTTTAGTGGAAGTTCAATGTTGGCAACAAGATTGACTCGGTAGAATTGGAAATGATTTGAATGCAGCACAAACTTTTTCTTCTTTTTCCCAGTTTTTTTATTTCCTTAAAAAAATCATCTTTGTGTTTATTTTTTTCCTAGCTGTTAGTTTTTTCTTTTTGTTCTCTATTTACTTTTTTACTCTGTTTCTTTCTTTTCCCTTTTCTGGCTTTTTTTTTAATTTTACCTTCTTTTTTCTCTTCCTCTTGTTTATTTTTTCTCTGCTTTTCACTAATTTTTCATTTTGGTATTTTTTTCCTTTTTGTTCAATTCCCCCCTTCCTTTAAGTCATTTTGTGCACAATTTTACATAATATTTGGTCGTGTAGGGATTAAAGAAGCAAAAACAACCTGAAGAGCCGTTTGGGATCCGAAAGAGCCGGTTCTCTTCAGTGAGCCGAGCCAAAGAAGCCTGTTCTTGAAAAACTACCGACTTTACTTAACTTCGTTCGACTTCGACATTGACTTCAAACGGGGTTGGGTAGGGTTACTTGAACTGGATTACTTTCAATGACTTTTGGATGACTCCAACACCAAATATGCTAATAAAAGACAAAAGAAACTAAATATGAATAAAATGATGACTCACAACACGTGGTAAGCTTTCTCTCCTGGCTTTGATCTCTTTGATCTCCGGCAAAACGAACATCAAATGCGACAGAAACTAAATGAAAAGAAATCCAAACAGCTTGCCAACATTTTTGCCGTTCCGTGTTTTCCGTTACTCCCCAA
This sequence comes from Urocampus carinirostris, assembly GCF_059441175.1. Lineage (NCBI taxonomy): Eukaryota > Metazoa > Chordata > Actinopteri > Syngnathiformes > Syngnathidae > Urocampus > Urocampus carinirostris. Next base: position 24,312,411 of record NC_142367.1, on the reverse strand, counting down.
GCCTGCACCAAATTTAGTCATTTTATTCATATTGAGTTTATTTTGTCTTTTATTAGCATATTCGGTTTTGGAGTAATCCAAAAGTCATTGAAAGTAATCAAGTTAAAGTAACCCTACCCAACCCTGACTTCCAAATACCGCATTTAGAACACAGCGTCAGGGAACCCGTGTATTTTGACCTTCATGCACTGTAACTTTGACTTAATTTGCTTCTTAATTAGCAATTTCGAGCCCTGATTTTTGTGCGCTGGCTAGATTTTCTTGTGCGCTGAGAATGTGCTTAGAGGGAACATTGAAATGAAATTGTTTATTGAAGGTATTGTTGGATACATTAATCAAAACATGACACAAAAAGAAAAACTAATGCTGAGAGTGAGCATGGCCAAATATGGTCACCTTACGCCCCCTCCCCTAAGGAAATTTGACAGATCTGTTTCTGCCAACCTTTGCTTAAAGGTTTGCACCGTATTTGCACTAATAACCCGGTCAGGCAAAAAATTCCAAATTTTTGGTATCCTGAAAGAAATAAAGTTTCCGTGCAAGTTGCTGGTAGGTCTAGGCACCCGTAACTTATATCTATGACCACGTAAACCATCAACACGACAGAACTCAAAAAATTGATCAAAAGGTACATCGATCATTCCATGCAGTACTTTGAACACAAAAATTAAATCAAATCGAATTCTACGGAGCTCCAAAAAGTCCAAGTTCAGTCTTTGTAGTCTTTCCGGATATGACAAGCTGTGCATCCCAGGTATCCGCTTCGTATACCGTCGTTGAACTCCTTCCAGTAGGTTAATGTCCTTGAGTAAGTAAGGGTTCCACACAACGCTGTTATATTCTAACCCGGGTCTAACATAAACGCAAAACATTCGAACTAAGAATGCTGGGTTCTTGTTGTAAAAGTTTCTGTAAATGTTTGATGCTATGTTATTGGCTTTGTTGGTAATTTTGGCGATATGCGTGATAAACTTTAAGTTTGAAGTAAGAGTGACACCCAGATCCTTATGTTCAGTAACAACATGCAAATCATGATCATTAATGTTATACAGCGGAACAGAACCATGTAAAAACGACTGTGCTAAGCATTTATGAGATGACAATTGCAGTTGCCACTTTTCGGACCAAAGAAAAACTGATTTAATGTCATTTTGGAGAGAATCAATTGTTCCTGTCACCTGGGTTTTTGGTAAGAAAGCCGACAGTTTAGCATCATCGGCAAAAATTGAGATGTCACTACTTTGAATGGCCTCAGGTAGGTCGTTCACAAAAAACAGAAATAATAATGGTCCTAGTACTGAGCCCTGCGGTACCCCACTACAAACTTCCGACCACGCTGAAAGAACATCATCAATTTTTACGCATTGTTTACGATTTGACAAATATGCTGTTATCCATTCAAGCAGTTTTCCCCGAATACCATAGCATTTCAGTGTTTGTAAAAGCTTGTTATGAGACACTTTATCAAAAGCCTTGCAAAAGTCTAAGTAAATAACATGACCAGCCATATTGTGAACAAAAAACATACTGGTAATATTATTCAAATGAGCTATTAAGTTAGTCATGGTAGAATGTCCGGACCTAAACCCATGTTGTTTAAACGTAAAAAGATTGTGCTCCTGTATAAATTTCCATATGGCATCTGAGATAATTTTCTCAAACACTTTACAGACGCAGCTAGTCAAGCTAACTGGTCTATAGTTGGCTGCACTTGTTGTGCTCCCCCCTTTAAAAATCGGTATGACAATAGCACTAAGCCAGTCCTCAGGCAGCTGTGAATCCTCAAAAGATCTAGAGAACAGGTAAAATAATGGTTCACATAAAAAGTCAGCTAGCTTTTTAAGCAAGAAATTTGGAATTTTGTCAGGGCCGGCTGAAAATTTGCTGGGAAGTTTTATCAAGTATCTGTGAATCAACTCCTTTGAAAGTTCCACAGAATTTAGAACAGCTGAGGTTCTGCTGGGAAAGTCGGGTGAAACCCCATTGTCACGACCAAAAACACTGGCATACTGATCATTTAATATACGGACATTGTCAGCATTATCTGTAGCAACGGTACCGTCAGATGCCTTCAGGTTGGGAATAGATGCCCTAGAAATTAGTTTACGGTTGATGTATGAAAAGAATTTACGAGTATTATTAGCCTCTAAAACTTTATTTTCCTCAGCCACCCTTTGCCGCCTGATGGCCCTCCGCAGTTCCCTTGAAGCATCTTGATAACTTTCCAAGTATGCCAACTGATCACGTTTATAAAGCTTGTGAATAAACTGCTTTCGCCTATGCAATTCAGCTATATCACGGTTGACGTGAGGTGTTACAGCAACTGAGGGTACGTATACATATATCAAAGTGTAAACAACAGATTTAAATATTGCCCACATTTCTTCAATATTCCCACAACTATCAAATAAGAGGTACCAGTTGACACTAGACAGAAAGTATCTCATGCCATGTAGATCACAGTCTTTAAAATTTATGTAGTTCTGAGCAGCTGTATCTTTTTTAAGAGCCAGGTTAAGTTGGAAAGTAACAGAATCGTGATCACTGGTAGAAAAACTCGGCCCAACGTCAATGTTTTTAACCAGATATCTGTCAGTGGAAAACACAAGGTCTAATACATTGGCCCGAGTTCCACTCCAGGTCGGTTCCCCGTTGATCTAAATGGTGTCCCTCAGCTGGCGTATAAAGCAGACACGGAGCAGATGATCCATCGCTACACCATGACCAAAGACGAACCTCTCTTCAGGCAAGCCAGGGCGAACGCCGACCTTCTTAGCGCGGTGAGTGTGATCTTTGCTACCTGCGACCGTACACCCCCACCGGAAAATTCGGACGATAAGCCGACACTTTTTGTCAAAAGCTTGGGGCTAATTGATGCATTTTTTTCCTAATGGCCGCCAGGGGGCCCTTTTCGGAGCAGACCTTATTGCCTCGCCTCAAAATATGTAAAACAAGATGCAGGGAGAAGTCTTGGCGGGAGAGGGAGAGCTCGTTTAATTATCTTCATCAGCGTACAAAACAGAGATCTCATTCGTCTCAGAGACAAGTGGCTTTTTATATCCTAAGAAAACATCTCAAATTACTTTAGCACGTCCCACTCGCGATGACCCACGTGTTTATCTCAGACAGAATGTTTTCGTCCTCTTTCGATTTTTACAATTTCACAATTTCCAAGAACTCGTTGGGGTCGGCTCGACCGCATGTTCCCCGCCAAGAAGAATGCTATTACGTGGCAGCCCAAGGCGATTAATAATAACATTCGCTGACATTTACACTCGGGAAAAACAAGTCTGGAATTTCCCGTTTTATAAACAAATGGGCTCTCCTTATGTCAAGCTCGACTCCAATAATCCACAACACCCCGAACAATAAGAGTGAAACAGGTGGAATATATGCGTCGAGGAAGGCGCAACTTTAATGTAATATGGCGCTTTGTGCATGAATAAAACAAGCATGAACAGACCCTCATCGTGGAAAAAGGTGTCAATCGAAAGGGGAGGGCTAACTAATAAATCGGGAATCATTTTCCGAGTCTGTTTATTTTCAAAGGAGAGTTTTGGAGCGTAACGAACTGAATACAATAAGGAACCTCCAATGAAGAAGAAATGCTTTTAGGCGGATTTTTTTCATCTGTCAGCGTTATTGTGTGTTTTGGAGTCCAGATTTTTACACAATTGGATTCTATGGATTGGCGACTTTATGGCTTTAGAGGATCTGTTTCTCTGATGATGATATTTTTAAATGTTTTCAGGCGTGCCCTAAAAACAAAGACTCACATCTCCATCTCAAATTCCTGTTTGTCTTTTAGAAAGTCTACAAAAGTCAATGGGAAAAACAACGGGAAAAGGGCTTCGAGCTTCGACTGGACTCCCTTTCTATTCTCACCGCTAAAGCCAAGAGAGACCTAGCCAGCGACGTGAGTTGGTTTTTCGTTCTAAGGACAGGAGTCACCAAAGACTCGATGGGTTCGGAAGTCACGATATAAGAGCGTCCTAAGCTACTACGCTGTTGGGAATCAAATATCAAAATGTAGCGTTTACCAATTTGTTCGAATGAGTTATCTGACTCCCTTCACCAAACACAACCTACGTTCACCCAACAATTTATGCGCGCTCGATTCTTGACGGAAAAGATGAACAGGAAAGCCGAAATTTTCACACGGGGGCAGATTTAATTTCATTAACAGTTTAACTAAGTGTACTCCATCGAAAACGGCCGAATTAGTGTCGTTGGAGTCTCTGGGAAGCCCTCTTTTGAAGTCCTTTAGCTTCTCCTTATTGGCACACATCTCCCTGCAAGATGGTGTGCCGGCTCCTCCCATGGGCGTGCCAATGAAGCCCCCTGGGCTTCACCATTTTGGAAAAGAGCGTCGCGATGTCTGGAATTACCGAAACAACACCGAGCGTTTCTACGTCATCAAGGCCTTTCTGCGTCTGGATGTGCTGATTATCTTATCAGCCTTACAACCCGTTCCCGCCGTTCCTGTAAAGAACATTTTCTACTCGGGTGCCCTGACATCGCACCAAGGCCCAGCCAGTGAATATCTTTTGCATTAAATGTAATTTGTATTCGATCGTATAAAATCCTTTATAGTCAAATGTATAAAATCCTTCAACGCTCATGCTTTTTCAAGTGGTTTGACATCCGAACCGATCAACACGAGGATTGGGTAAACTCCTCTGATTAAAATCCTGCTTACCACTCGTTCCCCGGCAGGTCAAATACAAAGAACAGTACGAGAAAAACAAAGGCAAGGTGATCGGTATCAAGTCTGTCACCGAGGATTCCCAGATGGCTCACTCGGCTCTGGCTACCAAACTCCAAAGCGGCCGCGACTACAAGAAGCAATACGAAGACACCAAGACCCGATTCAAGTACAGACTTGGCGTTTTAATACCGTTTTAACCTAGAACCACAACGTGAAGATGTGTCCTCCCACCCACCAGCGTCTCTCTGGACATGCTGACCATCAGCCAGGCCAAGAAGGCCCAAGACCTGGCGGCAGACTACAACTACAGGACCTTCCTGCACGAGTACACCACCTTACCAACCGACATGAAGGTCGCCTGGGCCAAAAAGGCCTACGGACTGCAGAGCGACGTCAGTCCCAAGAACAGAACCCGGTTTTTAGTTGCATTCAGGAAGAATCCACGTACGTGTTTTTCTTTTACAGAAACTGTACAGATCGGATCTGAACTGGATGAGGGGCGTCGGCTGGGAGGCCGGGAAGTCCTTGGATGTCCAGCAGGCCAAAAAAGCTGGAGATGTTCTCAGTGAGGTAACTACCAATCGTCTCAGCCTGACTGACTGGAGCTTAGCATTGATTTCACAAGCAACATCCCAATTTTAGACTCTCAGAACTAGGTTAAGTACCAAGTCAGTGAACTTCATCGAGGAGCACGTTGATCTAGTCTGGTGTCCGGTTGCCTAATAACACTTCCTCAAATGCCACATTTGATGTTTATAGGCTTCTGATTTTGGGACCTAGAGTTTGGGAAGGGTTTGTATAACCAGAATGTGTGACAACAGTTTACTACTGCTCTTAGAGAGCACTGAGAAACCATGTTCTTGAACAGGGGTCTCCAACGCAGTGCCATCAAAGGAAAGCTGGGTCATTGTGATTTTCTTGCCAACTGATATTTTTAGTGGTTGACTGAGACTATTTAACCCTACTTTTATAATTAACCCTATAAAACCATAGTACTAACAGAGTAATAACAGATTAATAACAGAGTAATAACATGGTAAGTAGCTCTTGGCTTGTAAAAGAAGATGATACCTCTACAAACGAGATCAATCCGTTCCTGCATTGTGCGGTAATGTGGATTTTCTCGTATCTCGAGCGAATATTCTCTATACCAAATAACTTAAATCCAATTAATCGGTTCCATACTCCCAAAATCCTTCAAGTCAATTCTTAACAGCTTTAAAACACTTCTTCCAGATCACAAAAACACATTCAAATATTAGTTGAACATAGAAATATAGTTCTAAGATAAAGTCAAGACCAGGTTTAAACATGTGTTAGTCTGGTGAGGATGGGCGCCACCAGGCTGTACTTACCAAAGACACACCACAGGAAATGGTGACCCTACGAACCTAGTGGTTAAGGGCCCCCACCAACCAACCAACCAAACAACTTGTGCCTTTAAAAAGTACCTGTTCAAGACCAGGTGAAAAGTCTGGAGAGGGATGGGTGTCACCAGGCTGTCCTTGCTCAAGACACACCACAGGAAATAGTGGTTAAGAGAACCCAACAAACCCACCGACCAACTTGGGCCTTTAAAAGGTCCCAGGTTCGGGACCGGTCGAAATTTTATGTTGGCCTGGGAAGAGATGGGTGCCACCAGGCTGTACTTGCCAAAGACACACCACAAGAAATGGTGCCCCTAAGAACTTAGTGGTTAAGGGAACCTGACCAATCAACTAATCAACCAATCAACCAACCAACCAACCAAACAAACAGCTTGTGCCTTTAAAAGGTCCCTGTTCAAGACCAGGTTGTACCAGGCTGTACTCGCCCAAGACACACCACAGAAAATAGTGCCCCGACCACCCGTGTGCCTAAAGGATCCAGCCAACCAACATGAACTATCATACCAATGTTAATTCTTATAAATATCCATGGCTGGAGACATCTTTTAGATCCATACCCAGTAGTCTCCGCCATGCTTGTCTGTCATCTTGCTGCTACGCTGTCCTCTCTGCACTGGTTTTCATTCGCATCAGACACTACAGCGGTCAAATATTCCACAATGTACCTCTGACAAAATCCTCCTCCCTTTAGAAAAAGTACCGTCAGAACGTCAGCTCCCTGAAGTTCACAAGTGTGGAAGACACGCCGGAAATGGTTCAGGCCAAACTCAGCAACAAACTGGCCATTGATGTGAGTACTAGCTATCATAGGCGGTTATCCGGTACGCTAACATAAAACGCTGGTTTTCAGAGGTTGTACAGAGAGAAGGGTGAAAATCTGAAACACATCTACACCCTCAACGAGGAACTGCCCGAGTTGGCGCAAGCCAAGATGAACGCTTTGAACATCAGCGAGGTAATCGGAAACAAAACAAGAGACCGTTTTGTCTTGGAGTGTCTTTGACACGTTGAAACGATCGGATTACAGAAGCGGTACAAGGAATCCTGGATGAGACTACGTGACGGGGGATACAAACTACGTCTGGACGCCATTCCTTTCCAGTCCGCCAAAGCTTCTGCTGACATACTCAGTGATGTGAGTGAATCATAGATGTCAAAGGTGCGGCCCGCGGGTCAGACATGGCCCCTGAGATGACACCAATTTGTGTAATTTTTTCACTGAATGGTACTTCTCCTTGAGGTATGTTTTCGCTAATCTAGCTGTCGCTCTTCGGCTAAGGATGCAATAGATGTTGCAATACACAGATTTCGTCAACATGAAACAAAGGCCATTCATAAGCTCAAGTATATAGAATAGAATAGAATAGAATAGAATACAGTAATCCCTCGGTTATCGCGGTTAATGGGGTCCAAGACCACACGCGAAAACTGAAAATCTGCGAAGTAGCGGCGCCCCTTCAAAAATGCTTAAAAAACGTATACAGGTATACAGTATACCCCCCTGTATACAGTACACCATATAGAATACGGGTAGAGAGAGAGAGAGAGAGAGAGTGAAATTTATGTTATAACAAAAAAAACCCAAAAAAAAACGTAAAATATGTTGTATGTACACGGAATAGGACTGTGGCGAAACCACTACGAAGCATTCAGTATGATTGTATTTACCGCTCTCAACCACGTGCAGCCATCGCAGTTTATTTCGCTTGTTAACACTGCCGGTTACATATTGAAAATAAAAACTGTGAAAATGTGATATTTGATGAGTGTTAAACAGTTAAAAAATGGTCTGTGTTCATTTTATTGAAAGTGAAAGAGCTACTTTCTGACAATAACAACACACTTTAGCTAGCGGCATCGAACGGCTTTTACAACAAATACACGAAACCGCACACAATTAGCCGTGTTTAGGTAGTACTAACAACCGCTCGCTTTTGGTATAATAAAGTCTAACTTGAGATGAAATGTGACGGAAGAGAATATACTTACGTCGCGTCGCCGAGTTCCTCCATGATAAACTGAGCGCCACATAAGAAGGGGGTGAGGTGGGAGGAGTTAAAGGAGGGAGGGTGGGCGAAGCGGTAACTCACCATGACTAAGCATTGCACCAGGGCCTCCCCCTCCCCTTCACAATAAGGGTGTCCACACCGTGTCCTCAGTTGACATAAGCTCGCGCTCAATGGCGTCAAGTTAATAAATGCTTTTATTGAGAAGGTAAAGTATATTTTTTTAGACCCGCGAAGCTCTGAACCCGCAAAAGTGGAACCGCAAACTAGCGAGGTTCCACTGTATACCTTTATTGTTATTGTTACAAAATGGGTCGAACATATTGTGACAACAAAATTGGACGTGGCATTCCAGTATCACTTTTAACAGTGAGGATAAAAGAAAACAAAGAAGATAAAGGAACAAAGAAGATAAGGTTATAGGCTAGATTTAAACAGTTCCACTGAGGTTGCCGATTGAATCTCAAAGGCCAGAGCATCATTAAACCCGAAATCAGATGCATAAGTTGTCACAAGCCAGGAACGGAGACAGGACCCAATAGCGTTTGTTTTACTCAGTTTTTATTGAGAAAGGGAGCAGTGCTTGCTTCCACGATCCGATGATCGTCGGTCACAGGTAGCGGATGGCAGGAATACAGAAGTGACGCTTCCGTGTCAAGCGAGGGGAGTCGTTGACAGCGGGAAAACAGGTCGATGGCCGGGACGGAGGAGCGAAAGCAGTAACGAGTCCAGAAAAGAGGTCGGCAACAGGTATCAGGCAGGAAACAGGGCAGAACAGGTCGATGGCCGGGACGGAGGAGTAAGGCAGAAACGGGTCCAGAAACAGGTTCGCAACAGGTATCAGGCAGGAAAACAGGGCAGGATAGTACAAAGCTAGCCTAGCTGAGAGCATAGGTTCGCAGACGGTCTGACGCTGGTAACAGGGAGCCGGCGCGTTTAAAAAGTGGCAGGCAGCCAATCAGCGACCGAATCAGTAATCATGACATAAGTATTATTTTTGGTGTGACACACGCTCAATTTTATTGCAAATTACACTAAACTAACTAAGCCTCAACTTTTACTCTCTCCTTACTTTTTATTTCGTTTTGTGTCATACTTGTATGAGTCACTCTTTAATTTCTACCCTCTTATGGCAAATTGGAGAAAAGTGCAGAAGTGGTAGGAAATAGAATCGGAGGAAGGCCTAAGTTTGGTCGGTTGGATGGGGTGATCTCATGGGTTGTCCCTTCTTATGGTTTCTTTATTTTCCTCATGTTGAGGTTTTTTAGTTTTCCCTTTCCCTCATGTAGGTTTTAGATCAGGGGATGGTGTCATAATAGTCTGTGGTTTGCAATAATCTATGGTCTGTGCAGCCCATTGAGACTGTACCTTCTCAAGGTTTCTTCATTTTCCTCATGTTGAGGTTTTTTAGTTTTCCCTTTCCCACATGTAGGTTTTAGATCAGGGATGGTGTCATAATTATAGTCCGTAGTCTGTACAGTACTCTGAGACTTCCTCTGACCATAACTTGACTTATGTTAGGGTCTAGATTGGACACACCTATTATGATGACTGATTTGGATCACCTGTGCCTGCTCATTTGGCGCCAGCCGCTGCGGGCTACCTGATTGGTTCCCTGTCCTTTTTTTAAACCCAGTCCTTTCACTCTCCTGTTGTCAGTCTGTCAGCAAACCTCTGTTTCTACAAGGCAAGTATTTTGACGTCCGTTCCTGATCTCCCCGTTTGTCTCAGACTACCAGTTTTTGACCCCGACCACGTTTGCTCTCCCATCCCAGCTTACGAGTCGTTGCCATCTCCCGCTCTGAAAGATCCACTTCCGTATTCGGATCACAACCCGATTGTGTAAAGGACTTGCCTCCCGCCTCCAGCGAGCACCGGATCGCGGGTGCTGCCCATCTCCTTTCTATCAATAAACTTGTGGTTAACTCTATGCATTTGGGTCCTGATTCCGTTCCAGTCGTGACAACACCTGTACCCAGTTCCCAAACTAGTTGGCGCCCTCTGGTGGGAGGAATCTTACTTAGACCTTAACATGTTGTTTATGGCTAGTAGATTTTTGCACTTTATTGTATTTCAATCCAAGTCTATTTAAAGAAATATTTAAGTTGAGTGGATGAAGACTATTTCAATTACTATTTTATATGACATTTCTTTGTAGCCCACTTTTGCACGACATTTGACATTTTTATGTCATTACAGCAAAAATACAAGGAAGAGTTTGAGAAGACCAAAGGGAAGAGGATTGGACTGAAGGGACTGCAGGATGATATCAACATGGCTCATTCCGTTTACGCTAACAAGCTGCAAAGCGACGTAAGCACGTGTTTCTGTGTAGTTTTGTGGGTGATGGACCCATGTGGGGGAAGCAGGAACTAGGGGCCAAGGGTGCTCCAAAAGAGGGATGCGATATCATAACAAAAATCAGGAACAAAGAGAAAAAACAAGCAAGGGTTCACGAAACATCGAAATCTCGAAACAAAACAAAACCTGACAAAGACCAAACCGTACATGGAAAATGCAAGGAATAGAGTAAGAAACTAACGAGCAGGCAAACAAAAGGTCCAAACAGGAAACAGGCAAAAAGAAGGCCCCTTGGCCGCTGCTGGTCTCCTGTCCAGACTGCAAAGGGCTTTCTTCTCACAGCCGATACCGGATACCAGGCATGGACCTTCGGGTCAGGTCATATTTATTTGTATAGACCTTTATCACAAAAAGTCTCGAAGGGCTCTACAGAGCGCAACAACAAAATAACGAGTGAAATATTTGCAGTGTAAGATATTTTTTGTGGGAACGGGAATATTATTCACAAAATATGTAAAAAGTAAATAGATAGATAGATACTTTATTTATCCCCGTAGGGAAATTCACACTTCCAGCAGTCTACCCCGTTGTTTATTAACAGATGAACATGATGCCCTAGGGGTGCTTGTAGCGGAGTGGATGACGTCACGCTAGTCCAAAAGTTCGACATCCCTGCGGCAAATGGAAATCTTTTCTTTGCGAAAATCCAGGGATACACCACCTCGTGTTAGCAAGTCCGCCTCCTCTCCGATTCCCCCCGGCTTTCGTGTCTCTGTATAGCGGCGTTGAAGCAGGATAGCTCCGGGTAGCTCCGGGTGGCTACACGTTAGCGTCCGGAATGCTAAACGTGAGCCACGTTTCCGCAAAACACAGCAACTGCGCTCCCTGTGCGCTTCGATGTTTTCCACCAGCACTCGATGATCTTATTTGGTCGTGAGTTCGCATTTACCATGATTACAGATGGTACCGAAGACTTATAACGCCGCTAGCCGCTTCGCTAGCTCCGGCTCTTCTTCCACGATAGGCCCCTTCATCACGCCGGCACGAGAATTCTTCAGGGCAAGGAGTTGATTCCTTGAATAAACGCATTTTTGTGCGCTAAAACCCATGTCCATAGGATAGAAGTAATCCATAGTGTAGTTGTCAAAACGGGAAGAAAAACACCGAAGATAGGAGCAGACAATAAAACAATAAATCAGGGCAGCTGCTGGAAAAGGCAGCCGCTACATAACTTGGTTAACATAGAATCCAAATGCCAAATGTTATATCAATAATAATATAATGTAAAGTTCATACTGTAAGGTTTTAACATTTATTATACGGAAATCTGACTCCGAAGACACTTCCCGTGTCTTGTGTAATCCCTTACATTTGGAGCATGTCCAGAAGCCGGAGAAGTGATTGAGCCGAGTATAGTACACATATCAATTTATTTAGCCGAATCAAAGAGTTGAACAAATCGGCTTTCTTCCTTGCCAATTACAAGCGTGTGCATAAGACAACAGGGGCTTCCAGGGTTGCCCACTTCTATGACACATGGCGACGAAACGTTCAAGCCCCACGACCAAGCCGCTGGCTGGTCCGTGGTCGTCGATGCAAACTTCCCAACCATGATTGAAGAATGGGAGGAGGGGTGATAAGACATGCCAGGCACATACTCCCCCACTTAAGTCATTGTTATCTGCACAGAATGGAAGAAAAGGCCAATTCCAAGGCCAAGTGCGGTTAACCACAAACCTTCTCTCATAGTTTGCCCTCAAACACTGAAGTCAGATTTTAGAACAAGTATATTTGACTTAATGTAAGATAAAACGGTGTATAAAATAGTTTTTGACTTAAGTATTGAAGTTATATACTAACAAGCTAAAAGCGTCAAAGCCATATAAATAGCCAGACTGAAAGATGACTAGCCAGAAAGGAGGCCAAAATTAAGTTTGACAACTACTGAAAAAAAGACCAAATATTAGCTTAATAGCATGGAAAAAAATGTGAAAAGGCTATGCAGATAGCTTGCTAAATGGCTAAAAACTAGCTAGCTCATTAGCTTTGTAAAATGAACGAATGAATAAATGAATGAAAACTTTATTGGAACATCAAAATAAAAACAGAACAAAAAGAATAACTCAACAACAAAATAAAGTTACATAATATATTTGAAAAGGGGTAGTAAGAAGCAAAAGGAAAGGGGGCTCCGTTCCAACACCCTGAATTTTGGGCTCAGTTCCAACACCCTGAATGTTTACTTCGAATCATAAAGGTAACCCAGGCGAATCGTACGTTCGCGTTATCGTAATCTTCCGTACGAAAGATTACGCTAACACGAACGTGTAAAAAAAAAAAAAAGATAAAGAAAAGAATTATGAATAGGATTTCTTACCTTTGTGGTGGTCAGCAGAAGGCGCATGCTGTATTCCCTGAGCAAGATCAGAAACTCGCACACCTCTTTCATATTTACCGATTATGTCTTTCTTAAAGGCAATAGTTGTACGGATAACTTTTCTTTTTTCACCTGTCCTGCTTTCACCGACCTTCTTCGGAGGCATAGTTAGGGGCTAAAACACTCCGTTCACCGATATTAAAAGCGAAAGCAAAAAAAAAAAAAGGCAAGTGCGCACGTGATAACAGTTGGTCACGATCTACACCGGTACGCCGCTCGGCATCGCACTCTAGCGTACACACTCAGGCATTACCGGCGTTCGAACTCCGAATTTTTGACCAAATAGCGCATCAAGAATTTCTCGAAATTTTTGGTCGAACTGAGAGGCGTTCGAAAAAACGAGGTTCCACTGTAGTTGGAAATCGTTTGATATCATCTTGTAAATCGTTCCAGAGTTTGACTCCGCACACAGACAAACACATACTTTTCCTGGTGGTTCTCACCTTTGGGATTATGAATTCACTACAGCCCCTTAAATTATAATTTCCCTCTTTCCCGAAAATCCCTTCAGGTATGCCTTCCTGCAGCCTCCATATTTCCTTATAAAGCAGGGGTGTCGCGACCATTTTATCTCAGGGGCCACACGATAGAACAAGCATTCTGTCGGGGGCCGGACTAGTAGATTAAAAAGAAAGAAAAAGAGATACAGGAATAAGAGAAAGAGGGAGGGAAAAGGAGAGAGGGCGGGACAAAGAAAGAAAAAGAGAGAGAGAGGGTGAAAGCGTGAGAAACAAAAGATAAAAAGTCGTGAGAGAGGGAGAAAAGAAAGGGAGAGGAAGAAAGAAATCCAAAGAGAAATAGAAAGACAGAAGGAGAGAAAAGAAAGCACGAAGGGTATGAAGAGAGAGAGAGAAAAGGAAAAAAGAAAGTTTGAGCAAAAGAGGCTAAAAGACACAGAAAGAGAAAGAGACAAAGAGCAACAATGAAAGAGAAAAAGAGAGACACGGAGAGTGAAAAAGACAGAGACAGTGGGAGAAAAGGGGTGGAAAAGAAAGAGAGAGAGAGAGAAATAAATACAAGTACAGTGTCTTTGTGAGAGGGACCTGGCTTTGGCAACATCAAGTTGACATATTTCAACCTGCAGCTTGTTTTTCTCTTGCGCTTCTCCGAGTGTTGTCTCGCGGGCCGGATTCAATCCTTTAGCGGGCCTGATCTGGCCCGCGGGCCGCCTGTTTGACACATGTGTTATAAAGGAATGAGAGTAAAAAGGGACAGGTGTGTACATTTTGGACACACCCTTGCCCAGTTCCAAACACGCTCAGCGCCCCCTGGTGGAAAGAGGTGCACTAACCCTCTTCTCTTTCAAAATCCAGATTAAATACAAGAAGGAGTCAGCTAGCCTGCTCTCCAAGCACCACCTTCCTATGGATATGATGGAGGTGGCCCACGCCAAGAAGGCCCAGTCTCTGGTCAGCGATCAGGACTACAGGCTGACTCTGCACGACTACACCTCCCTACCCGACGACATGAAAGTCCTGGCGGCCAAGAAAGCCTACGCTCTCCAGAGCGAGGTACGGCACACCGGACGGGTTCAAAAACAGAACGGATCGGGAACGCTTCCCTTCTCTTTTGCAGAGGCTCTATCGCTCTGATCTCAATTACCTGAGAGGTGCGGCGTGGATCGCAACCGGAGCTCTGCAGATCGAAGGCTCCAAAAAAGCCACTGAGCTTATCAGCGATGTAAGACAATTTTGGTTTTGTTCAAAAAAAGTTAAAAGCGTTTCAGGAACCTTAAAAGAACCCAAATAGTAAAATCAGAACTACAGAATCAGTTAATCCAGATTTTTGCATTCGTTGCATGAACCAGAACAGGATCAGGACCCAAACGTGTAACGTTTCTCACACAAGGAAATGGTCTGCATTTCTATAGCGCTTTTCAAGTCAATGAAGACCTCCCAAAGCGCTTTACAATGTGCTTCACCCTTACCCATTCACACACACATTCACACACCAATAGGGAGTCAGCCTCCAAACGTTTTGAGGATAATCAAGATGCTAAATGGTAAATGGTCTGCATTTCTATAGCGCTTTTCAAGTCACTGAAGACCTCCCAAAGCGCTTTACAATGTGCTTCACACCCATTCACACACACACTCACACACCAATAGGGAGTCAGCCAGACAAGGTGCCTACCTGCTTATTGGGGTCATTGTCTTGCCCAAGGACACTTCGACATATAACACGGGACTCGAACTTGCGACCTCTTGATCCCAAGACGAGCGCTCTACCTCCTGAGCTAATGCCTTTTATTTTACGGGAAATGGGGAGTCATGCACTTTAGGCAGCAGTCTGGCGTGAAATGATAGGAAGCCAGAGGCCGACGAGATCGATACCAAATTGCCCGAGTAGATATCGGACGAATGGGGTCGATACCGGACAGGACTGGACAGACGGGATTGATAATGAAACAGGATATTGAAATAAAACAGGACAAACTAGACGGGAACGAAAACTGGAGAGTTGGTTGCTGCCGCTTTGACTGGCAATTTCAAATTTAGGGCTCACATTTTTCGCGACTCATTGGCCTTTTCTTTCGGCACCCTAGTAAAAACAATATTCGGAATTGCTATCTAACTATACAGTAGTGGCTGTTTTGAAAAGTGACATAAACCGAAAAGACGCGACATAAACAACTCTGCCAAAGGAATGCATTGCTTTTGACTGTCAGTAACAATAACGGCGTCGTAACGGAGGAGGAGACAATAATGACTTATAAAAAACGCCGTTACATAGCAGCATTATTTTTTCCATTGGCCGTTATTCCCAACACTCTTTATGAATGACATCATTTTGTGAGTGTTTAAACAGATTAACCAGTTTTGGGGGGTTTAGGGAGTTAAATTGTCCCTAATGTATATAGAATCCAAAAATCATACAGGTATTTTGGATAAATACGCTAAATAAAAGTACCGTAAATTCCGGACTATAGAGCGCACCTGATTATAAGCCGCACCCACCACATTTTAAGAGGAAAACCGATTTTGTACATACACAAGCCGCACCTGTATATAAACCGCATGCGCCCACATTTAAAAATGTAACACAAACACAAAATTAACCCAAACCCGACTTTAAGTCCCACGATTGAAACTAAATGTCCTTCATTAAAGTCCACAGTCCAAAAATCACAGCCGGCAAAATGAACGGAAAATGATACCGGTACTTAAGATTTGATGCAGACTTGCAGAGTCCGGGTCCTGTTGAAAGTAATCCAAGGAAAAAAGTGTATATTTCCAAAGGTAAGGGTGGGAAAAAATACATCAGATGAACACATTTACTCGCTTTTCTTTAACTTTTTACCCCCTCTTCTTTCCTTGTCTGTCCCTCACCTTTAGCGGTCCCCACTTAAACTCGGCACCCCGCGTTTGTTCCGCCCCTCATTTTTCGTTCACCCGTGCAAAACATATCAGAATAAGTGTCTAAAATAAATACAAATAAATACATTACAAAAATATACAGTTGCAAATACATATTATACACGGGTTACACATATTTACAAAGAAAGACGGTACACCCAGAGAGTTTTCAAAGCTTTAATAATAATAATATAGCTTTGACAGGGCAGCTAGCGGCCGTTAGAAAAATGACATAAATTGGCCGCATCACTGAATAAGCCGCAGGGTTGAAAGTTAGGGGAAAAAGTAGCAGCCTATAGTCCGGAATTTACGGTAATATAGCAGGAATTGAGAACCCTGACAGCCTGCTTGAAGAAGCTGTCCTTGAGCCTGCTGGTTCTGGCTTTGAGACTCTGCAGACGTTTTGGCTGACTCCAGCAAGTCGAAGAGGCTGTGAAATGGGTGGGTGGGGTCACCTGCAATCATGGTAGATTGACAAAAGAGGCAAGAGATGAGGAGGACAGCGCTATGATAACCGAACATTTTTCCCGCCGCAGAAAAAATATCGACAGTGGCCGTACAGCTTCAAGCACACGTCCGTGGCGGACTCCCCAGACCTGGTCCACGCCAAATTCAGCGGACTGATCACAAACGAGGCGAGCGCAATATTTTCAATGCTCCGAAGTCGATGAGATATTGACTCCGATTTGCTTCTCCCTTTAGCGTTTATACAAAGAGAAAGGGGTGAGCGACCAGCACAGCTACACCGTCACGGCCGAGAGACCCGAGATCACTCAAGCGAAGATCAACGCGGCTAACTTTAGCGAGGTAAGACCCGGGTTCTCCGTTTTAGCCAGGGGACCTTTCAAAACGGACGCTTTTCCTTTAGATCCGGTACCGAGACTCTTGGCACAATCTCAGGGCTCAGGGATACAAGCTGACCATGCAGGACATCCCCTTCCAGGCAGCCAAGGCTTCCACGGGAATTGCCAGCGATGTAAGATGAATATTACTACAGAAACAATATACCACCCCCCCAAAAAAATCATAATCATTTTGCAAATTCCAAGATAATTATTCCCTAATATATTTGTCAAGAACCGGAACAGGAGGAGAACCCAAACGCGTGACGTTTTTCACACAAGCTTTTTATTTTATGGGAAATGGGGAGTCATGCACGTTACGCAGCGGTCTGGAGTGAAAAGATAGGAAGCCAGAGGCCGACGAGATCGATACCGATTGTACGAACAGATATCGGACAGATGGGGTCGATATCGGACAGGACGGGACGGACAGGATTGATATCAGGCACTAGAGACTGGAGTCCGGTAACGAGGAGGACGAGATAGACGGAAGCGATACAAGACACTGGAGTTCGAAATTAAACAGGACAAGCTAGACGGGAACGCTACCAGACACTGGAGATCGAAATTAAACAGGACAAACTAGACGGGAAGGCTACCAGACACTGGAGATCGAAATTAAACAGGACAAACTAGACGGGAAGGCTACCAGACACTGGAGATCGATATCAAACAGAACAAAAAGCCAGGAACGAAACAGGAGATCGATATTAAACAGGACAAAATAGACAGGAACGCTACCAGACAGGAAACACAAACAGGAAACCGGACAGCACAAACTATTCGGGAATGAAAACTGGAGAAAATAATAAACTGGACAAAATTAGACGGAAACAAAACTGGTAACCGAAATTAAACAGAACAAAATAGACGGGAACAATACCGGACAGGAAATACCAACAGAAACAGGACCGAGTCAAAACCCACGTCTTATGGGTGCAGAGGTTCATTGACGGACTGACAAAGGGTGAGTGAGAGCACTGAGCTTAAATAGAAGAGAAGCCTATCTGTCAACGAGCTGCAGCTGGCGCCACACGGGCGGGGCCAATTGGGTGCCGTGGCAATCGTGACAATATTTTTGTCATGCTCCCAGAAAATGTTTGTAATAATACAAATTAAGAAGAAAAATTATATCATAAGCAAAACAATCGGCATAGTATTTGTTGTAAAATAATAAATTGTAAAAATATTTGTTAAGATGTACTTTAAATGATATTTTTAGTAAAATCGTCAAAAAAAATGCTTTGAATGAGAAATATTTTTTGCCAGTGGGACAACAATATTTAACTACAAATTATGACTATTTCAATGAATATGAATATTGCCTTTATTGTCATTGATAGCAACGTAGTGTTTACAAAGGGATTAGATATGGCACTCCATGGTAAACACATAAGAAGACTTAATAAGGAAAGATCACATGTTATTACAGCCTGACCCAGCCCGCGCCTGACTCATTCACTTGATTCTAAGGACCGAACCCGAAGAAAACCCAAATTTCCATGTTTATGTTGACAATTTTTTTGCACTATGATGACTATTTTTGCACCAAATGTATAATTGCACAAACCCTTATGTTACCAAACTGTATTACGATATCAAACTGTATGTAACATCCTACATGCCGACATTTCTTGTGTAAATATTGTGTAAATTATAACTATAATCTTATCCTCCTTGTTTTATAACCGCATCTTCTCTGTTCCCTTATCTTCTTGGCTCTTTTACCTCACAGTGAATGTGTGAACCTGGAGTGTCATGCCCAATTTCGTTGTCACAATATGTTAACCCATTTTGTAACAATGACAATAAAGGTATATTCTATTCTATATTTCATTTTGCGCGACAAAGAACAATGACGAGGGCAGCACGGCGGCGCAGTGGTTAGCGCGTGTGCGGCACAGTTCTAAGGTCTTGGGAACCTCCTGTGTGGGTTCAAATCCAGCTACCAGACCTACTGTGCGGAGTTTGTATGTTCTCCCCGTGCTTGTGTGGGTTTCCTCCGGGCACTCCGGTTTCCTCCCACATTCCAAAAGACATGCATTTCAGGTGGATTGGCCGGTCCAAATTGTCCCTAGGTGTGAATGGGCGAGCGAGATGTCTGTCCCTGTGTGCCCTGCGATTGGCCGGCAACCAGTTCAGGGTGTCCCCTGCCCATTGCCCGATGATTGCTGGGATGGGCTCCGGCACCCCCGCGACCCTACTGAGGATAAGCGGTGCAGCTAATGAGATGAGATGAGAGAACAATGACGATTAAAAGTTAGGGCCAGCCTAAACCTGAACATAGTGATTGACATCTTATGCCTGACCCAATCCAAATTTAAGGTTGGGCTCAGGATCATACCACTAGGTGGCGTTGTTCTCAACTGACCGTAAATATATTTTTCCATCCCCGCAGTACAAGTACAAACACAACCACGTGCTGGAAAAAGGCAAGCACATCGGCTCCCAGAGCGTCTCGGACGATACCTACCTGCTGCACTACGTTCAAGCCAACCGGCTAGCAAGTAACCAAGAGTACCGCAAAGACGCCCTGACGGCTAGCGGGCGCTACCACTTGACGCCCGACATGGTCAACTTGGTGACGGCTAAAAACGCTCAAGCGCTAGCGAGCGACCAGGACTACAGGAAGAAGCTACACGAGTACACGGTGCTCGCCGACGACATGAAGGTCAAGTGGGCCAGGAAGGCTTACGATCTGCAGAGCGAGGTGAAGACAAAGTATGCAGGGACGAGCGTTGAACTCGAAAATAATGGACTGTTTTTTGTCTAGAAACTGTACAAGTCGGACCTGAACTTCATGAAGGGTGTGGCGTGGGATGGAGTCGGAGCGCCGCAGTTGGAGTCCGCCAAGAAAGCTGGGAAACTTGTTAGCGATGTAAGTGGTGTTGGGAATCTCATCTCTTCTCATCTCATTAGCCGTACCGCTTATCCTCATTAGGGTCGCGGGGGGGCTGGAGCCTATCCCAGCCATCTCCGGGCAGTGGGCAGGGGAACTGGTTGCCAGCCAATCGCAGGGGCACACGGGGACAGACAACTCACTTGCTCATTCACACCTAGGGACAATTTGGACCGCCCAATTCACCTGAAATGCATGTTTTTGGAATGTGGGAGGAAACTGGAATGCCCGGAGGAAACCCACGCAGGCGCGGGGAGAACATACAAACTGCACAGGAAGTCTGGAGCTGGATTTGAACCCACGCAGGAGGTTCCCATGACATGAACTGTGCCGCACAAGCGCTAACCACTGCGCCGCCGTGCTGCCGGTGTTGGGAATATCAAAACGGCCGAATTAGTCGAAAAATAGAATAGAATAGAATATACCCTTATTGTCTTTGTTACAACATGGGATATATTGTGACAACGAAATTGGACGTGGCACTCCAGTTCCACATTTTACAGTGAGGATATAAGGAAAACAAAGAGATAAAGGAACAAAGAAGATGTTTGTACTGTCCTTGTTGTATAGGCTTTGTTTTCCTCCGGAGGGGGGGGTGTATGAAGTGGTGAGGGACAGACAGAGATGGGCGGATCCAACCAGATCTTTGATCTTGCTGTACACACGGTACAGTGTTTTTTTCCCTAATTGCTCAGTCCACGTATTGAATGGATTTGGGGAGTACAGTCCATAAACATGCCTGATCAAAGTCGCCGGCGACGATAAAAGAATAAGGGGAGAGATTCTCTACAGGTCACCCTCCCGCTTTTTTTTCTCGCAAGTTCAAAATCCATTGATGTCTTCTCTCCTTATTTTGAGTGTCTACTAAAGTTTGAACTTGTCTTTGGCCACACAGAAGCGATATCGCCAACTTCCAGACACCTTCAAGTTCACCTCAGTGACCGACTCGCCAGACATGCTCCACGCCAAGGCCAGCTATCAACAGTGTAGCGAGGTAAATTTCAAAAAACGGGAAATTTACAGTGCCGTGAAAAAGTATTTGCCCCCTTACGGAATTCTGTGGTTTTTTTTTGTGCATATTTATCACTCGAAAAAGGTTTTACATTTCATTATTACACAGAGACAACCCAAGAAAATACATTCCATTTATTAAGGCACAAACAAAAACTATCTCGCCCTATGTTGGTCATGGGTCCTTCACAACACTTGAGAGGAATTTTGGCCCACTCTTCTTTGCAAAATGGTTTCAAATCTGCCATATTGGAGGCTTTTCTCGAACGACCCGTCTAAGGTCAAACCAGAGCGTCTCAATTAGATTTAAATATGAACTTTGACTTGGCCACTCCAAAACCATCCATCCATTATCTACACCGCTTATCCTCAATATCCCATCCCAGCCATCTCCGGGCAGTGGGCAGGGGACACCCTGAACTGGTTGCTAGCCAGTCGCTGGGCACACAGGGACAAACAATTCGCTCGCTCATTCACACTTAGGGACAATTTGGACTGGCCAATCAACCTGACATGCATGTCTTTAGAAGAAACCCACGCAAGCACGGGGAGAACATGCAAACCCCACACAGGAAGGTTGGTAGCTAGATTTAAACCCATGACCTCAGAACTGTGCCGCACACGCGCTAACCACTGCGCCACCGTGCCGCCCCCACTCGAGAACCATCATTTTGTACTTAGAGCCATTCAGATTTGGACCTGCTCGTGGGTTTCGGTTTCATTGTCCTGCTGCATGAACCAAGATCGCTTGAGTTTGAGGGCATGAACTGATGGCCGGGTGTTCTCCTTCAAGACCTTCTGAGTAACACCAAAATTCATGATTCTGCCAACAACAGAAAGTTGTCCCGGTCCCGAGGCAGCAAAGCAGCCCCAGACCATCACACTGCCACCACCATGCTTTACATTTGGCATCTCGTTCTATTGGTCAAATGCTGATACGGCAGATGTAATGGGCTTCAACACCTTCCAAAAACTTCAACTTTTGACTTATCAGTCCACAGAATGTTTCTCCATCAGTCTTGAGGATAATCAAGATGCTTTTTGGCACATGTATTTTATGACAGCGGTAGTTTTCGCCAGGGAACTCTCGCATGGATGCCATTTTTTGGCCAGTGTCTTTTTTATAGTGGAGTGATGAACACTGACCTTAACTGGGCACAACACAGAAATCAGGAAGGGACTAAACACCGTTCGTGTTTTATGCAGTGCATTCATTCTGTTTTTTTCACGCAGAGGCTGTACAAATCGGGCAGGAACGACGATATGAACAAGTACACCTTGCATCCTGACGATCCCGACTTTGTCCGAGCGAAGATGAACGCCCTGCACATTAGCGACGTAAGCTCGACTACACCACGGAACATAAAGTCGTCAGATCTCACCACAATTCAAGCCAAAAGTTGAATATTTTTCTACTATTATAAATGGTGTTTTGGCTACCTGCTGCAGAAAGTCTACAAGGCTTCTGGGGAGCAACTAAGGATGCTGGGCTACGACTTGAGATTGGATGCTATCCCCTTCCAGACAGCAAAAGCCTCCAGGGAAATTGCCAGTGATGTGAGTTTTGTCCGAAATTGCACACATTGGGAACGGTTTTTTACTTAGATCTCAACTATTTGATTTTTTTAGTAGCATCAATGCAAAATCACAACACTTGCTTACACACAAAATAAGTACAGCGGAACCTCGGTTCTCGACCATAATCGGTTCCAGAACCCTGTTCGAAAACCGATTTGTTCGATCACCGAAATCATTTTTCCCATTAAAAATAATGTAAATCGGTTTAATCCGTTCCAACACCCTGAATGTTTACCTTGAATGTTCAACGTAAACATCAAGCTAACCCAGGCTAATCGTACGTTCGCGTTATCGTAATCTTCCGTACGAAAGATGACGCTAACATGAACGTGTAAAAATAAAAAAATCAGGTCGTTTACAAGTCATTTAGCACCACAAGTGGCTAGCGCTTCATTGGAAAGAGGGCTCCGTTCCAACACCCTCAATGTTGTGCTCCGTTCAAACACCCTGAATGTTTAACGTAAACTTAAAGCTAACCCAAGCTAATCGTACGTTCGCGTTATCGTAATCTTCCGTACGAAAGATTACGCTAACATGAACGTGTAGAAATAAAAAAAAAAGGATACAGAAAAGAATTATGAATAGGATTTCTTACCTTTGTGGTGGTCAGCAGAAGGCGCTCGCACACCTCCTTCATATTTGGCTATTATTTCTTTCTTAAATGCAATAGTTGTACGCACTACTTTTCTTTTTTCACCTGTAGCAACTTTGCTGCTTGCACTGACTTTCTTCGGAGGCATAATTAGGGGCTAAAACACTTCGTACACGGATATTAAAAGCGAAAGCAAAACGAAGCACGTCTGCACGCGATAAAAGTTGGTCAGGAAAAGAGCCATCTACACCCGTACGCCGCTTAGCATGGCACCCTAGCGTACGCATTCAGGCATTACCGGCGTTCCAACTCCGATGTTTTGACCGAACAGCGAAGCAAGAATTTCTCGAAATATTTGTTCGAACTGAGAGGCGTTCGAAAACCCAGGTTCCACTGTATAATGAAAAAATTATAAAAAAAAATACACCGATAGTGTTGTGGATTAACTGTAAATCAGCTTGATAAAAAACATCTGGAAGAATGTTATGAAACAATTTTGATACAACAAATCACAAGATGTTGACTGAGCAGAGTCAGGGCGGGAAAAATAATACTGTCGATTCCGAGAAAGAATACTTTCGGTTCAGAGGAAAACATCACGTAACCATGAGAACACAGTATAAAAGCCCAGCGGCTCTCAGACGGACTTTGAACGTGGCTTGAATGTTGTTGAATAAAGGTCGTTCCCTCTCTGCCATATTTCTCTCTGCGTATATTTTGGGGCGATGCCCAACGACGTCCTCTCCAAAAATAGATCCACGGATGGATGATAATATTAATGTTTAATTGATAATAATAATATTGTATTGTCAGATAGGGTTGCTCAGTTTCATTATTTTTTATTTTGGATTATTTTTTAAATTATTTTACAGAAATGAAAAATCCAATTATAAAAATCTTGATGATAGGCATGAAATATAAAAAATGTTATATAGTATTTCATTTATTTTCAGATGGCAAATGGTCGATCGTGTTCTCATTTGTACAGATTTTTCATTTTTACTAAAACGTGAAAATGTCTTTTTTAACCAAAAAATGGAAAACGGGGCTTAAGATTAGCAAAGGTATCTACCAACTGCTACATTAGACTTTCACTTTTTTATTTTAGGTGTTATTTTTCCCATTTTACAAGAAAAAAAAGCACATTTCCAAAATAGAGTCAAGTCCTGTTTATTTGTTTGGACCTTAATCACAAAAGGTCTCAAGAAGTCTTTGAGGGATGGGCACCACCAGCCTGCACTCGCCCGAGACGCACCACAGGATATATTGCCCAAGGGAAACGCAGCCACCCACCCTTCTTTTTTTCTCAACTTTTCACGACTTTTTCATTTTGGTATTTTTTTTTCTTTTTTATTCTATTTCCCCCCTTCGTTTGAGTCATTTTGTGCGCAATTTTACATCATATTTGGTCGTGTAGGGATTAAAGAAGCAAAAACAACCCGAAGAGCCGTTTGGGACCCGAAAGAGCCGGTTCTTTTTAGCGAGCTGAGCCGAAGAAGCCGGTTCCCCGACAAACTCTACTAACTTTACTCAACTTCGTTCTACTTCGAGTCGACTTCAAAATACTGCATTTAGAACACAACGTCAGGGGAACCCTTGTTTTTTTACGTTCATGCACTGTAACTTTGACTTAATTGTCTTCTTAATTAGCAATTTCGAGCCCTGATTTTTGTGAGTTGGCTAGATTTTCTTGTGCGCGGAAAAGCTCGGATTAATTGCGCACACACGCAGCTTAGAGGGAACATTGGTCACGACTCAAGAGCTCATTCCTCTGTTTTAGGTGCTGTACAAGGACTCGCACTTGCGCGAGAAGGGCCAGCACGTGGGACTCCGCTGCGTGGAGGACGACCCGAAGATGATGCATTCGCTGGCGGCCAGCAAGCTCCAGAGCAACCTGGAATACAAGCGGCAATCCAAAGAGGC
This sequence comes from Urocampus carinirostris, assembly GCF_059441175.1. Taxonomy (NCBI): domain Eukaryota; kingdom Metazoa; phylum Chordata; class Actinopteri; order Syngnathiformes; family Syngnathidae; genus Urocampus; species Urocampus carinirostris. The sequence goes on along the minus strand of NC_142367.1, from coordinate 24,287,370 downwards.
GCACTGCAACTTCAAAATCCACGCCGACCAGCCCGAGTTCCTCCTGGCCAAGAAGAGCCGGACCCAGGCCAGCGACCTAGCCTACCGGAGCAAACTCCACGACTACACCTGCGACTCGGAGCAGCTGCAACTCAAGCACGCCAAGCAGGCCTACAGACTGCAGAGCGACGTAAATGCTTATCGACCTCTACAGTACGGTGGCCCCTCTGCGTACGAGCTACTCGAGGAATTCCAGACACCGGATGTCTGTGGAGCAAAAATCCCGGCCGACATGCTAGATAGAATCCGAGTTACGAGAGTTCCAAGACCGTTCACCGCATTGCCTGTCCTAGTTAGAATGGGCGTTTCCTACATACCAGATCCCGCACTCTTGTGTTGAGGGATTATCACATTTTGTACGGTCTAAAACGACCACTGAAGTGTGGGAGAGCTAAAAAAAATATTGGCTAACCGTAGAAGGAAATTCAGGCAAAGACTTGTTTAGTTTTTTTACAACTGCAGCTGGAGAAGGATGATGTGGAGCCACCGCTGGGATCGTCTCGTATGTATTCAAAAAAGATGCGGGAATCAGTGACGTCAAAGGGAGACTTTATTGAAGCCAAAATCTCAAAGTCTCTCCAGATATGAGTGGCTCTTTATAGCTTTAACACAGCATGAGTAAACAATAGAGCACGTCCCCTTTCACGTGGCGTGTACACGTGAAAGGGGTTTTGTAATGATCACTTCTTAGGAAATGTTTTCTTCTCACTTTTCTCAGAAAAAGTCTTGGGTAACCCTGCTCCCTGCCAAAATCTCTTGGCAGGACAAACGCCAGTCCTTAATCGATCATTAATAATATTTGTTTGCCAAGAATTTCCCATAATGTAATCTCTAAACCACAACAAGGACCGTCTCACTGGCCACGCTCCTTTTGGCTTTCCCCCAGCTTGCCTTTGTGTTTTATTGAGATCAAAAGATAAAAGATCACCCATCAGAAATACACCCCATACATTGTTGACACAGTAAAAGACTGTTTGTAGATGCATAGAAGCCAAGTTCCAGCAACCATTGTGTTTGCTAATTGCGTTAGAAGCCTAACAGATGATTAGACAACCTGTGTGCAATGATGTTAGCATAGCTGAAAGCAGTTTAGCTGGGTAGAGAAGCTATAAAACTGACTTTCTTTTAAGCCAGTCCAGTATCTGGAGCATCACATCTGTGGCCACTCCAGTGTTCTAATCATAAATTGTGTTTGCTAATTGCGTTAGAAGCCTAACAGATGATTAGACAACCTGTGTGAAGGATGTTAGCATAGCTGAAAGCAGTTTAGCTGGGTAGCAAAGCGATAAAACTGACTTTCTTTTAAGCCAGTCCAGTATCTGGAGCATCACATCTGTGGCCACTCCAGTGTTCTAATCGTAAATTGCGTTTGCTTATTGCGTTACAACCCTAACAGATGATTAGACAACCTGTGTGCAAGGATGTTAGCATAGCCGAAAGCAGTTTAGCTGGGTAGCAAAGCGATAAAACTGACTTTCTTTTAAGCCAGTCCAGTATCTGGAGCATCACATCTCTGGAGCCTTTTTCAGCATGAAGCAGAAGAAGTCTTATATAATATAGTGCCTAGTCTTATCCCGACCCGCACAGGGGGTGTGTGACACGGCCTCTCTATTGTGCCTATGTGAGACTCAATGGTCTTAACTGGTTCAAACTAGAACTTCATTGAACTTTATTGGTAACCCTCCAAACTGGATAATGTGTGCAAGAGTGTTTTAGATAAGAAGTCACCAATGCAAGGAAGGTCCAGCTCAAGTCTTCTGAGAGGTCTAATCTGACATGAATGTGTTTTGTAATTAATCAGGGAGATGTTTTATAGCTATATTGGGATAACTTGCTTGATTTTTGGGAGGTCAAATTGGTTTCATTGGTTTTCAGTGATTTCTTATAGGAAAAATTCCTGGTATGGATTCTTCTCGTACGTAGAGGGGACACTGAACTGCCACGTCACATGTAGTTGACTCTTGACTGGTTGCCGTAGGTAAACTACAAGTCGGACCTGAACCGGATGAGGGGAGCAGGGTGGACCCCTCCCGGCTCCCACAAGGTGGAGCTAGCCCGCCGGGCCGCTGAATTGGGTCTGGCCGAGGGTGTGACCACGGATGAGGCCATCGCCAAGTACCAGCGCATGATTATGGTAAGTCGAGTCCTATTTATTTCTGTAGCCCTTAACCCTGATGCAGTTTTGTTAAAGAAATAGAATAGAATATATCTTTATTGTCATGGTTACAACATGGGATATATTGTGACAACGAAATTGGACGTGGCACTCCAGTTCCACATTTTACAGTGAGGATATAAGGAAAACAAAGTGATAAAGGAACAAAGAAGATGTTTGTACTGTGCTTGTTGTATAGGCTTTGTTTTCCTCCGGAGGGGGGGGTGTTTGAGGGGGTGAGGGACAGACAGAGATGGGCGGATCCAACTAGATGTTTGATCTTACTGTACACACGGTCCAGTGTTTTTTTCCCTAATTGCTCAGTCCACGTATTGAATGGATTTGGGAAGTACAGTCCTTAAACATGCCCGATTAAAGTCGCCCGCGACGATAAAAACTCCGTCGGGGTGTGCAAGCTGCTGTTTATTGATAGCAGCGGGCGGGAGATTTAGCGCTATGCTAACGTTAGTATCCGGTGGAACGTTAGCATCCGGTGGAACGTAAACAGCAAGCACAATGACCACAGTTAGCTCTCTCGGAAGATAGAAGGGTCTACACGATACTGCTAGAAACTCGATATCAAGCGAGCTGTGTGTGTCAATGATTCGGCTGTTATTGTAGCGCATAGTCCCCCACCCCTGTTTTTACCAGAGTCTCTGTCTCGTTTGTGCCGGTGAAGCGTGCGTCCTGCTAGTTGGAGTGCGGCGTCGGGGAAGCCAAGACTCCGTGATGACAAAAATACTCCAATTTCGGACGAAGCTGTTGGTGCTATCCGCAGCTTTAAATTCCCTCATTTTGTGGACGATGGATCTGGCGTTGGTCAGGAACATGCTTGGAAGCGCCTTCTTAGCCTAGGCTCGACCGGCAGCTTTTTTCTTTTGCTCCGTCGTTGTCGGCAGGCAGATCCACCAGGGAGATCCGGTGGTCTCTGTATATCCCTCGGGATGTTGTGGATGTTATTGTAGTTGCGAAAGGAGTCGAAGGGAAAAGATGAGGGATAAAAGAACACTAAAAAACAAAAGACGAACTGGAGCCCGTGAAGCCGCTGCACTCGCGTGCGCCGCCATCTTGAAACAAACTGTGTTACATTAAGTTTTGAAAAAGAAATACTGCCATATGGCATCGCTGGGCTTTGAGGTGATCAGGGTTTCTGTACCTGTACTCACTTTGTCCCAACAAATACAAAGAACAGCTAAGTGTATATTCCCAGGGTTGATTGCCTACTTGGCCCCATAACATGAATGGTGAATGCTCTGCATTTCTATCGTGCTTTCTCAAGTCACTGAAGACTTTACAATGTGCTTCACACTTACCCATTCACACACACACACACTCACACACCGATAGCGACGTCAGCCATGCAAGGCACCTGTTTATCAGGGGCATTAGGGGTCAAGTGTCTTGCCCAAGGACACTTCCACATTTAAATCAGAGATGTCGGGAATCGAACCTGCGACATATTGGTCCCGGGGCGACATACCGTTACTGAGCGAGTGGATCTGGGTTAACGAGAGTCAATGAGACTTACGGTGCGTAATGGCAGCTATCATGGTGATTGATTAGATAAATCCGGCAATCAAAGTTTTAGTTTGTCTGTAGTTAAACCTTCCGGGCTAAGTTAAGACAACAAATGTTGACTGGTCTACAAAGAAGACCCATATGCTCTAGCCAACAGCATTGGGTTTAGGTCTCAAATACAGCGATTACACAAGCCGCACCTGTATATAAGCCGCATGCGCCCACATTAAAAAATGTAAGACAAACACAAAATTAACCCAAACCCGACTTCAAGTCCCACGATTGAAACTAAATGTCCTTCATTAAAGTACACAGTCCAAAAACCACAGCCGGGAAAATGAACGGAAAATGATACCGGTACTTAAGGTTTGATGCAGACCTGCAGAGTCCGGGTCCCGTTGAAAATAATCCAAGGAAAAAAGTATATATTTCCAAAGGTAAGGGTGGGAAAAATATATATCCACTAAATATATATCTCCTGACGGACAGACCTTTTCATTTCATAAATCTAAGACACCACGACGGTCCTCCTTTGAAATCCGGAATTTTCTTTTCGGTGGCGATTGTTTTTGCTTTCAGTCTGATCTGCACAGTCGAAACACCTCGGCCATCTGCTCTCTGTGTGTTCACCCAGTCTTCTAGAAGGTCTTCCAGTTCGGGCCACCAAGTTTTATTACCCCGGAAAGCTTTTTTTCGCCTTTTTACATTTCTCCAGTTCTTCCCGCTGCCGTTTCCAGCGTCTCACCATCGATTCGTTCATGCCAAGTTTACGTGCAGTAGCTCTGTTTCCGTCTTTATCGGACTGCTCGATTGCTTTTAGCTTGAAAGCTGCGTCATGTGCCTTTCTTTTTGCATTTTGCATGATGAGGGTATGTTTACGCCAATTTAATTTATGCACAAGCCAAGAAGTTGCAGTCTTCCTCGGCGCATATATTCCACCGGTCTAAATCTCACCTTTTGTACTCGAGCGCCGCTGGCGGCCGTTAGAAAAATGACAAAAATTGGCCGCATCACTGAATAAGCCGCAGGGTTGAAGGTTTGGGGAAAAAGTAGCGGCTTATAGTCCGGAATTTACGGTACATGCTTTCGACATAGTTAAAATAACGACCAAAAAATATGGAAGGCTTTTCACTTCCCTGAATATGAAGAATCTAGTCCAACCAAACAAAGACAAGTTGAGGTTCAGACGTTTTGCAGGGTTTGTGACTTCAAGCCCAGTGGGCTCGACGTTTAAACACGACCACTGTCCAATGTCAATCTGGGCAGGTACAACAGGATCCATTGAAAATGTAAATCATCATAAAAGGAGACCGTGTAGAGAGAGTCCACTCCTTCAAATTTCTGGGTGTGCACATCTCCGACGACCCCTCCTGGTCTGCAAACACCAGAGCGGTGGTAGGGAAGGCCCAGCAGCGACTCCATTTCCCGAGAGTGCTCAAGAAAAAACAGCTAAAACAGCAGCTGCAGGTGTCCTTTTAGAAAGCCACAGTGGAGAGCATTCTGACGTACTGCATTACGGTGTGGTATGCCGGGTGCACGGCAGCAGACAGGAAAACGCTCCAGAGGGTCATCAAAACAGCCCAGAAAATCATCGGTTGCTCTCTGCCCAGTCTGGAGGTCATTGCCTGCTCTCGCTACCTCAGCAGAGCAGAAAACATCATCAAGGACTTTTCACCACATCTTCGACCTCCTGCCTTCTGGCAAGCGCTACAGGTCACACAAAACAAAAACAAACAGACTCAGAGACAGTTTCTTCCCCAGAGCCATTACCACCCTAAACACACACCGCACAAAAAACTGAAAACTCTCGCAAAAACACTACCTCATACGAACGTAAATGGTACTCATGTCTATGTTTCTTGCACAATGTTGACTGCACTATGTTTATTGCTCACCTTGCACAATGTTGACTATTTTTTTTGCACTATGATGGCTGCCTTTTCCAGCAGCTGCCCTGTTATCTCTCACTTGTTGTGATTTATTGTTTAATTGTCTGCTCCTATCTCGGTGTTTTTCTTCCCGTTTGACAACTACACTTTGGATGACTTTCTATCCTATGGACATGGGTTTTAGCGCACAAAAATGCGTTTATTTAAGGAATCAACTCCCTGCCCTGAAGATTTCTCGTGCCGGCGTGATGAGGGGGCCTATGGTGGAAGAAGAACCGGAGCTAGCTAAGCGGCTAGCGGCGTTATAAGTCTTCGGTACTATCCGTAATCATGGTAAATGTGAACTCACTACCAAATAACACCAACGAGTGCTGGTGGAAAACATCAAAGCGTACAGGGAGCGCAGTTGCTGTGTTTTGCGGAAAGGTGGCTCACGTTTAGCACCCCGGACGCTAACGTGTAGCCACCCGGAGCTACCCGGAGCTATCCGGCTTCAGCGCCGCTATACAGAGACACAAAAGTCTACGGGAATCTGAGAGGAGACGGACTCGCTAATACGAGGTGGTGTATCCCTGGACACAAAGAAAAAGATTTCCATCTGCCGCAGGGATGTCGAACTTTTGGACTGGCCTGTGACGTCATCCACTCCGCTACAAGCACCTCTAGGGCATCATGTTCATCTGTTAATAAACAACAGGGTAGACTGCTGGAAGTGTGAATTTCCCTACGGGGATGAAGAAAGTATCTATCTATCTATATCTATTTTTTGCACCAAATGCATATTGCACAAACCCTACGATACCAAACTGTATGTAACATCCTATATGCCGGCATTTCTTGGGTACATTTTGTGTAAATTATAACTATAACCTTATCCTCCTTGTTGTATAACATTATCTTCTCTGTTCCTTATCTTCTTGTTTTTTTTTAACCTCACTGTGAATGTGTGATGCTGGAGTGTCATGCCCAATTTCGTTGTCACAATATGTTAGCTCAGTAGCCTAGATGGTAAGGCGCCCGCTTTGAGACTGGGAGGTCGGTGGTTCGCGCCCCGGCCGAGTCATTCCTAAGACTTAAAAAGTGGTCGGCGGCGCCCTCTGTTGGCTGCGGCTGCATCGGCTCGCTACAACGGGTCAGGTGCAATCGACATTTCGTTCTGTGTACATTGTTACAAAGAATGACAATACAAGGAAATTATTATTATTATTATTATTATTATTAACCCATTTTGTAACAATGACAATAAAGATATATTCTATTCTAAATATGGTCTTTAGAAAAATGGCAACGTTGGACTTCAACCCTAACCCTAAGAACTTTCTAAGGGCTGTGCAGACTACAGAATACTATTAATATCAGGAAAAACATCACGTCTGGTTGACAGCCTTCTATGGTCAACATCATTTATCAGCTATTGAATATCAATGTCCTTTAAACACTTTAAACAGATCGAATCTGACCATGGTTCCAAATAATAAACCTACCTTCCACCTTGCAGATGCACTACCAGCAGCAAATGGAGGAGCAACAGCAACAGCATCAGCAGCAACTCGCTTCCAAACAGGAATCGTCCACCGAGGAGATCCAACAAGGTGTCAACCTGGACGCCACGGAAGTTCTCCACGTCAACCGGACCAAGACCTTCCAGACGATGCAGAAGAAGACCACCACAACCACCACCACAAGCAGCGCCACCTTCAGGTCCATGGAGAAGAAATCCGGCAGCACCACGTCCACCGCCAGGCAAAATGCGCTCAAGACCTCCGGCCAGGCCAAAGCCATCAAAGATGCTTAGAAGCTTTGGAGATCATGGCTACACTGAACTGAACTAACACTAGATGGATGTTTCATGGAAAAATAGTATTAAGCATGTTGAATGGAGATAGGACTTGTTACGTTGAGCAAAAAAGGACCTAGACACAGTGGCGGCTTTATATGGAGCAGAGGGTCTCCAACCCTTTTCAAGCTTAGAGCTACTTCTTGTTACTAAATTGGGAAAAGGGTACCCGGTTTGATATGGATTTCTAAAATAGCAACTTTGCTAGATGGCTTTCAAAAAAAACTAAAAAGTAGTTTGATAGTTAGCAAGAAAGGTCTACAGGTTAAACAACCAAAAGGGAGCTTAACCGCTAGCTAAAATGGCAACTGAATAGGCAGAAAGCTAAAAGCAAAAATAACAAAAAACATGGATAGCTAGCTAGAAAGGAGGCCTAGGTTTAGTTTGATACCGAGCACAGTAAATGTTAGCTAAAGCGCGGTTTGCGACACCCTTCTGCCAGAGCTCGCACTCAAACGCTGAAGTCATATTTAGGACAAGTATATTTGAGTTTAAGTAAGATAAAACAGTGTATAAAATAGTATATAACTTCAGTCTCCATAAATTATGAAAACTCTTGTAAAAAACACCCAGAAGACATGTAGTATGTACAAAACAGTATTAACAATGCTGAGCTAGCATTAGCAATTTCAGCCAAGTAACTTTCATAACTAACTGTTACCTTGACAGTTAAATGTTATCATGTTTTTGTCATAAATATTCCCCAAAAGCCTTCTTCAACTGGCTTCTTTTGGCGAGTTTTAGGCAAACAAGGAACTAGTTACATTGTTATGCTAGGCTAAATGGAAATTCCATTTCAGGACAAGAAGAAGTTGAACACACGATAAGAGAATATGAGGAGAATAACAGCTCCACCTTTTGGTAAAACCGCCACGGTGTTTTAAGTGAAAATACAAGAAAGGAGAAGAATAGAAGCGACACGTGACATGGAATGTTAGAATGTTATGTTTGCATTTCGGATGTATAATTTTGCAGCAATGGGTGGCCATTTTTTTTCACGCGAACCGCCATTTTGGTTTGGTGACGATATTTTCTTAGCTCGGGTTTAGCAAGGCGGTGATCCATTATGTCTGGCAGGTTCAGCTTTTTTTTTTTGACGTGGAAAACTCAAAGCTGGGCTGGGAGAAACTGCTTTCCAAATAAACATTCATATTCTGGGCAAACCTGAATTGGAGTCCTTTGAATCACCGTTTCTCGGTCGGTGTGCCGCGGGGATTTGTCCCAAAAATGAAAAAAGTCATTCTTCAAATGAGCCGACAAAAGACGCATTTTCCGTCGCGTTATTGCAAGCGGTTCGTGCTAGAAACCCCTCCGATATGGTAGATTTGAAACCATTTTGCAAAGAAGAGTGGGACAAATTTGCTCCACAGCGCTGTGAAGGACTCATTACCGATGAAGGATTTTATACATTTGACTATAAAGGATTTTATACGATTGACTCATACTGCAATGAAGATTTTCACTGAGTAGGTTTTAGTTCAACGACAGGTCAGGCTCTTCCAAATGCAGAATATTTTGTCTAGTTCTGTTGATAACAGGACTCTGACGGAGGACGGCAGGCGTTGTTTAGAGAAACGCTCGCCGTTGTTTTGAGTACTCCAGACGTCGGGACGCTCATCTACGAGATGGTGAAGCCCAGGGGGCTTCCTTGGCACACCCATGGGAGGAGCCGGCACAACATCTTGCGGGGAGATGTGGGCCAAGAGAAAAAAAGGTAAAGGACTTGAGAAAAATGCTTCCCAGAGACGTCGCTAATTCGGCCGTTTTCAATGGAGTACACTTAGTTAAATTGTTAGGGAAAATAAATCTGCCCCTGTGTAGAAATGTCGGCTTTTCCTGTTCACTTTGTCTATTTGAACAATTCGGTAAACGCTACATTTTGATCATTAATTCCCAACACCGATTATCGTCAACATTTGATTTCTGTTATCGCTGCCAAATGTGGCCCAAAGCGAGCCCACAGGGTTATAACATACACAAACGAGTGCTACCTTTCCCAGTCACTCAAAAAGTGACTAGAGAAAACGTCATCAGGGGGGTGTCCAACTGTCGTAGCCGGAGACAAACGGGGAAATCAGGAACAGACGAGTGGGAAACGGGTGACAAAACGGGACCGAGAGGAGTCAGGGTCAAAATGCTTGCCTTGTGTAAACAGAGGTTTGCTGACGGACTGACTAAGGGCAAGTGAGAGCACTGAGCTTAAATAGGAGGGAGAACCAATTAGGTAACCAGCAGCAGCTGGGGCCAAACAAGTGGGTACAGATGAGTGCAATGAGTAATCATGAGAGATGAATATGCAAAAAAAAACAACACAAAAATCAAGAAGCAAGTCGCTCTCGTACTCTGTGATCCAAACATGGAAGTGGATCTTCCGTAGCGAGCGATGGCGGTGTCAAGGATAGAAAACAGGTCGATAGCCAGGACAGGAGAGCAAAAACGAGGTCAGAGTCGTAAGCCAGAATAGGAGAGAAGTAGTCGGGGACAAGAAGAGGTCGAAAGCCGGGACCGGAGAGCAGACCTGATCAGGATCCGAAAACGGGTCAAAGCCAAAGACAGACGGGGGCAAAACACGGGACAGGTGGGAGTCAGGGTCGAAAGAGGCTTGCCTAGCGTCTACTGAGGTTCGCAGACGGACTGACAAAAGGGGACAGACAGACTGGGTTCAAATACTGATGGTTGCCAGAAGACGGAGAACAAGGAATTAAACAGGACAAATTAAACAGGACAAATTAGACGGGAACGAAACTGGAAACCAATATTAAACAACAGGACTGACGGGATTGAAATCAAAACAGGGTATCAAAATTAAACAGGACAAACTAGACGGGAACGAAACTGGTAACCTTTTCCAACATGGCGGCGCGTGTTTACGTTGCGGCTGATTGTTACCCGGTTATCCTACTACTTACAACTGTCCTCCTGCTTTCCTTTTTGGATACATGCGTGGCCAATAAGACCTACAGTCGGGAGGAGCTCATCCGACTAGGTGGGTGTCTAAATTTCGACTTTTCGGGCACTTTTTATACCACCCACGACATCCCAAATGAGCTCCAAAGGGACTCGGGTTCGCCCTGCTTTCCCGCTCCACCGAAGAAAAAGAAGAAAAATCGGAGACGAAGACGGCGAAAAGATAGAAAACAGAAGCGAGGATGTCGTGCAGGGAAGCGTGTGAAGTTGATGGAGCAACGACATGAAGATCTGTCTAATCCAACCATCATTTCTTCGTCGATTCTACGAGTAAACCGACAACCGAAGCCCAACGCACACAACCGGCATCTCGTGACGATCTCTACAAAGGCTACAGCTAAGTCAAATGATTCAAAGCTAAAATTTGGTCTTTTGAATGTTAGATCGCTCGCTCCTAAAGCTTTACTTGTAGATAATATTATTCGTGATTATAAACTTAACTGTATTGGTCTCTGTGAAACGTGGTTACGCCCGGATGAGTATTTAGCTCTAAATTATGCTTCTCCCCCAGATTACGAGAGCAGCCATATAGCACGCACGTTGAAAAAGGGTGGCGGTGTCGCGCTAATCTCTGAAAAATCGCTTAAATTTAATCCACGTACCTCTAATAATTACAAAACGTTTGAGGCTCTTGTGATGCGGTCCCCCCTATTGTCAATTGACGTAATAACTATCTATCGCGCACCAGGACCATACACAACTTTCTTAGACGAATTCGCCGAACTTCTGTCTGAACTAGTAACCTACGCAGACAAAATTATTATTATGGGGGACTTTAACATTCATATGAACTCTCCACTCAGTTCACTCACTGTTGCGTTTCAGTCTATAATTGATGCTTTTGGTTTTAATCAACTGGTTGATTTGCCAACCCATAAAGATGGAAACACGCTCGACTTGGTTCTGACTCGAGGAGTTTCAACCTCAAACATGGCGGTGCTATCGTGTACTACAGTTATCTCGGATCATTATTTAGTTACATTTGAGGTGCTAGCTAAATGTAGTACCAAAAAAACTGAAGGATTCACCGGACGCAATATAAGCACAGGCACAGTTTCTGAGCTCTCCGATATTCTTCCAGGAGCAGTTGCGTCCTTTCCTTCCTACATAGGCTCCATAGAACCACTCCTAAATGAATTTAACGCTACCCTGGCCAATGCCCTGGATTTAGTTGCGCCCATCCGGCATAAATTACGACCTAAAAGACGCACACCTTGGTTTAATGATGAAACTAGATCCCTTAAACGAGAATGCAGGAAATCTGAAAGAAAATGGCGCGCTACCAAGCTTGAAGTTTTCCATCAAATCTGGTGTGATAGTTTGTTGAAGTATAAAGCGGCCCTGGCCTCTGCAAAATCAGCCTACCTTTCGAAAGTGATTGCGTCACAAAAGAACAATCCCAAGGCCCTTTTTGACACTGTAGCATCACTTACAAGGCAACAGACTATCCCAGATAGCTCCACCCATTCTGCTCACGACATAATGGTCTTCTTTACTAAGAAGATCCAGAGCATACAGGAAGAAATTGCTAAAGACAATATTAATTCAACACATACTAAAGCACTCAAATCCCTAGATGCACGACATGGTGGCTGTCCAGGGACTTGGTCCCGTTTTAGTGAACTGTCACTCGAAAATCTTAAACAGATGGTGAATACTGCCAAACCGACGACTTGCCAGTTCGACCCACTTCCAGGTTCACTTATTAAAGGTCTCTTTGGCGTTCTTGCACCTTCAGTTCTAAATATTTTAAACATATCACTCGCCTCTGGTGTAGTTCCAGCTGCTTTTAAGTCCGCTGTCATTAAACCCACACTGAAACGACCCAACCTAGATCCAGAAAACTTATGTAATTATAGACCTGTGTCAAACCTACCGTTTCTTTCTAAAATACTTGAAAAAGTAGTGGCACAGCAGCTGAATGATTTCATGTCCGATAACAATCTCTTTGAATCGATGCAATCAGGATTCAGGGCTAACCACTCTACTGAGACAGCTCTGATAAAGGTAACCAATGATCTCCTACGGGCAATGGACTCGGGCGCATCATCACTTTTGCTGCTGCTGGACATTAGTGCTGCATTTGACACAGTGGACCATATTATCTTGCTAGAACGGTTGGAAAAATGGATTGGTCTCTCAGGAAACGTCCTATTATGGTTCAGATCTTACCTCTCAGATAGGACACACTGCGTTAAATATGGCGAATTGACATCTGAGCCATTTAGTGTAACTTGTGGTGTTCCGCAGGGTTCAGTGCTTGGCCCCCTTCTCTTCAGCATTTATATGCTTCCACTAGGTGATATTATTCGCAAGTATAACATCAGTTTCCATTGTTACGCAGATGACACTCAACTCTATCTCCCGATGGAGGAATCTACCACACTAAACTGTGGAACTTTGGAGGCCTGCCTCACTGAGATAAAAGAGTGGATGTCACTCAATTTCCTGCGTCTTAACCCTGAAAAGACTGAAATGTTAGTAATTGGTCCTTCTAAGTCCCGTGACTTATTCTCTAAAACCGCAGTGAACTTGGACAATTGCCACATCACACAGAGTGACTCACTTAAAAATTTAGGTGTCATTTTCGACCCTGATCTGTCCTTTCAAACACATGTGAAGAAAATTACTAGAACCGCTTTCTTCCATCTCCGTAACATTGCTAAAATTCGTCCTATACTTTCTCAGTCGGATGCGGAAATCATAATTCATGCGTTTGTTACCTCCCGTCTCGACTACTGTAATGCACTACTTTCCGGTCTTCCGATGACCAGACTCAAGAGTCTTCAGCTGGTACAAAATGCTGCAGCGAGGCTTTTAACAAGGACAAAAAAGTATGATCACATCACCCCAATTTTGGCTAACCTGCATTGGCTCCCTGTTAGCCTAAGATGCGATTTTAAGGTTCTCCTACTACTATACAAAATCATACATGGACTTTCCCCCTCGTATCTTTCAGATCTGATCTGCCCTTATGTCCCGGCCCGAAGCCTTCGTTCCGAGAGCGCCGGTCTTCTGGTGATCCCAAGAGCCAAGAAGTGTTCCGCTGGTTCGAGAGCGTTCTCCATCCGGGCACCGGTGTTGTGGAATGCTCTTCCCCCTGATATCCGATCTGCAACCTCGGTGGAAATGTTTAAATCTAGGCTTAAAACTCACTTCTACTCTATAGCATACGAGTAACCTAATCTTATATGTAATAACTTGTGAAGCCCTTAGAGACTAATTGTGATTAAGGGCTATACAAATAAAAATGACTTGACTTGACTTGACTAACCGATATAAAACAACGGGACAGACAGGATCGATATCAAAACAGGATGTCGAAAATAAACAGGACAAACTAGACAGGAACGAAACTGGAAACCGATATTAAACAACAGGATGGACAGGATTGATATCAAAACAGAATATTGAAAATAAACAGGGAAAAACTAGACAGGAACGAAACTGGAAACCAATATTAAACAACAGGACTGACGGGATTGAAATCAAAACAGGGTATCAAAATTAAACAGGACAAACTAGACGGGAACGAAACTGGAAACCAATATTAAACAACGGGACGGACAGGACTGATATCAAAACAGGATGTCGAAAATAAACAGGACAAACTAGACAGAAACGAAACTGGAAACCGATATTAAACAACAGGATTGATATCAAAACAGAATATTGAAAATAAACAGGGAAAAACTAGACAGGAACGAAACAAGAAACCAATATTAAACAACAGGACTGACGGGATTGAAATCAAAACAGGGTATCAAAATTAAACAGGACAAACTAGACGGGAACGAAACTGGAAACCAATATTAAACAACGGGACGGACAGGACTGATATCAAAACAGGATGTCGAAAATAAACAGGACAAACTAGACAGGAACGAAACTGGAAACCGATATTAAACAACAGGATGGACAGGATTGATATCAAAACAGAATATTGAAAATAAACAGGGAAAAACTAGACAGGAACGAAACTGGAAACCAATATTAAACAACAGGACTGACGGGATTGAAATCAAAACAGGGTATCAAAATTAAACAGGACAAACTAGACGGGAACGAAACTGGTAACCGATATAAAACAACGGGACAGACAGGATTGATATCAAAACAAAAAACAGGATTTTCATGGTACTGCTATTCAGTCCCACCACCTTACTCCATTCATTTCCCAGACAGATTTATGCGGAGAAAAAAATAGGCAGAGACAAAATCTTTTGTTTTTGTGTGTGTATTTAAACTTGCATTACTTAGTGCCAGAAGTACTTAACACAATTTTAACAGTTGGGTGGAAAACTTCAAAGCGTGGTCTTGAAAAACAAATTAAAACCATGCCGATACTCCAAATTGTTCATGTACAGCTTCAGTTTGACTTTGGGTGCCTCTACTTACGAATATCTACATACAAAAGTTTCAGGTTACAAATACCTGAAGGGGAAAATACTGCTTCTAGTTACAAAGGGGTTTCAGGATACAAAGTCGAAAATAGAGTACAGCGCACGGTGTTATTCGCAGGGTTGGGTAGGGTTACTTTAACTTGATTACTTTTAATTACTTTTGGATTACTCCAATACCAAATATGCTCATCAAAGACAAAAGAAACGAAATAGGAATAAAATGACTCCATTTTGTGCAGGCTTGGGGAGTAACGGAATACATGGAACGGCAAAAATGAGGTTGGATTGATTTTCATTTTGTTTCTGTGGCATTTTATGTTCGTTTTGCCGGAGATCAAAGCCAGGAGAGAAAGCTTACCGCGTGTTGTGAGTCATCATTTTCTTCATATTTAGTTTCTTTTGTCTTTTATTCGCATATTTGCTATTGGAGTCATCCAAAAGTCATTGAAAGTAATCCAGTTCAAGTAACCCTACCCAACCCCGGTTATTCGCCTTTACTGGCTATCGTTTCAAATCTGCCTGGCAAACTGTGTTGCTCTTCGTGTCACCGTCACAATTCAGAGTTCTTAGACGGGGAGGAGAAGCGATTTAAGCAAGATGGCTGGGAGGAGAACCAGCCCAAATTAAAGAGATTTTAGCAAAGTTCCACAAAGGAATTTGTGGAACGGAATCCCGTTGACAAGTCGGGCTATCGCTGTTTACGATGTCGCCTGGCGACTTTCCCATAGATTCCTTTGTTTTTTTTTACATCACGTACCTCTTGCTTTATGTTCATTGTGCGGCCATCTCATCTGAACATGTATTTGTTTCATGATCTGATGCTCTTTTGTGATTTCTTCCAAAAAAAAATGTACTTTTGCAGGGCTTGGAACGGATCAGCGCTTTTACATTGAAAACGCGTCTCGACTTACAACGTTTTCAATCGAAATTCGTAAGTAGAGGTACCGCTGTACCAGGTTTATGAGAACGACGGTCCATTCAGGCTTCAGTTGATAGTGCTTTGAATCCAGTCCTTGAACTTGAAGACGTCGACGTAGACGCCCGGCTTGTTTGGAAGACCGCATCCGATTCCCCAGCTCACGACTCCGCTCAAGTATTGTTGTCCGTCGTGCTCGCAGGCCAGAGGCCCGCCCGAGTCTCCCTGCGCCATAAAACAAACACCGCCGCTAAAAATCTCCCACTTTTCCCAGATGTTTACACCTTTTCCAGTCAAAATGGATGACCTGCGTGAATTATGTGGTCCAAGCTACGGCCCGCTGGCGACATCCAGCCGGTGTTCCCTCTAAGCTCGCACATTCTCAGCGCATAAGAAAATCTAGCCAAGCTCACAAAAATCAGGGCTCGAAATTGCTAATTAAGAAGCTAATTAAGTCAAAGTTACAGTGCATGAAGGTCAAAATACACGGGTTCCCCCGACGTTGTGTCCTAAACGCGGTATTTTGAAGTCGAGTCGAAGTAGAACGAAGTCGAGTAAAGTTAGTAGGGTTTGTCGGGAACCGGCTTCTTCGGCTCGGCTCACTCAAAGGAACCGGCTCTTTCGGGTCCTAAACGGCTCTTCTGGTGGTTTTTGCTTCTTTCATCCCAACATGACCAAATATGATGTAAAATGATGCACAAAATGACTTAAAGGAAGGGGGGAATAGAAAAAAAAAGAAAAAGAAAAAGTAGTGAAAAGCTGAGAAAAAAACGAAGCAAAAGGAAGAGAAGAAAAGAAGGCCAATTTTAGAAAAAAGCCAGAAAAAAAGAAAAGAAAGAAATGTAGGAAAAAAGTAAATAGAGAACCAAAAGAAAAAAAGGATAAGCTCTGAAAAAATAAACACAATGAGATTTTTTTTAAAGGAATTTTTAAAAAAGTAGAAAAAAAAACATGAAAAAATTTAAAACTTATACAAACTCTATGTTGGCAGAATTACTCAAATAAAAACAAGCATTAAGGTAAATAAATTTCCCAAGCGGGAGAGCACTTTCCTGTGGCCCACCCTCTCCCGTGTGTCTAGTTAACTTTATTCACACAGGAAACAGAAAAATACACCGGAAATGCAACTTCAAAATAAAAAGAGTACAAGACTGATAAACGTACAAGAGATGCAATTAGACTGATTATTGAAACGTTACTTCATGTGTGTGTGTGAAAGATTGTTTTTATATTTAGGAATATAAAAACAAGTTATTTTCACACAGTGAATTCTGAGAAATGTTACAACCAAAATGACCAACCTATCAACCACAAAAATGCCCTTATAGTAATATTGCGATCGAGAAACGCTACTGCAGAAATATTACTACAGAAATACAAAAAAAAAATACCAATACAGTTGTATTACAACGGAAAAACTGCAAAATTACAATTTCAGTAATACTACAACGTTTTTCTATGGGAATACTACAAAAACAAAACTACATTATTATTACAAAAATACTACAGATATATAACAAAAAGGTACCACAGAAATACTTTATAAAATAACATTACTGTATACTCCACAAATAAAACTATGGAAATACTACAAAAATAAAACTAAAGGTATACAACAAAAAAGGTGACTATTGAAATACAACAGAAATACGGAAATGCTACAAAAACACAACCACGGAAACCTCACCAAAAATACCCACCAAAAATAAAACTTCATCAATACTACTGTAGAAGGATTATTTTTTTGCCGTTGTGCTTGCAAGTTAAGGACTAAGAATAAAACTATTCATTTTTTGGTGCCAACTCTTTCCCAATGTCTCTTTGCATGTGTACAACAAAAAAACTACTACACAAAAACCACAAAAATGCTACAAAATAACTACAAAACAGATGTAGTACAACTGAAGGCCTAGGTGTGAAATGCACGGCCCGCCGCTTTACTACAGTAATACTTTAATACAAAAATACTACGACGGAAATATTTACCCGAGTATACTACAAAAAATACAAATACGGTAATATGAAAAATGATAATAAAGAAAATACGACAAATATACTCGCACAAGCACTTAATAGGTCGGAGACTACATCCGGGGCAGCCATTAAACCGGAAGAAGTAGAGCAAATGACAAATTTAAGAAGCCGGTAAAAGAAAGAGTAACAGAATTTTCACTGAAAGGATTGCTGGATAATAGTCCTCGATGGAGATTTTTTTTTGTCTTTTTTTAAAGAAGTACAAGACTTTTTACGAGAATTTGAGAAGTGGAACGGGATGTGATATTAGGGGGCGGTAGAGGACGCCAACTGCTGTTAGACTCGAAGAAGAAGAAGAAATCGCACGCGACATTTAAATCTCATGCTGACTGAGCAAGACGCCACCGGTAAGGAGCTGCTTAAATTCATTTTTACTGCTTGCTTAGGGTTTTTAGGTTGCTGCTGCTGTTGTTGTTATGATTAAATCTGACACGTTGTTTGCCGCTGCAAATGTTTAAACGATGTACTGTCGGTTGACGAGTCCACTTCCTTGTTTTGGAGTGATGCATTTTGGGAAACGTAGTCTAGCTGATACTGGTTGCTTGCAATGGTGTCCGTTTGTTTTAATGCAAATGATGTGAAATGTTGTTGTGGCGTCAGCAATGTAGTGTTAGAGGCCAATCATATTCATGGGCATAGGTTTTATTTATATACTTAATGTTTTAAATGAATGCATATTTTATTATTAGAAGTACAAGATCGGGCCTAAAAATTTAGCGTGACCCGGCCCGCCATGACCCCCAACCGACTAACCCGTTTGACAGGACTGCGTCCGAAGCAAACCCTAAACGTAATATTTTTGTCGGCTTTCAAATTGAAAAGTGTGGTCACTCCTGTATTAGAGCCACATTAACAAACTAATGTTATGGTAACAGCTAATCCACCTGAGTTCTTCTTGCAGGGCTCTTAACCATTTCCCAAACTTTTCCAGGACTATCAAAATAAGAAATGCAATTTGAATTGTGTATTTTGCAGGGCCACAAGTATATCTAGAATTTACATATGTAATTCTTATTCCTGTGTGTGCATTTTTGAAGACCTATGATTTGTAGACCTTGAGGTAATCGTAGGTATATGAGTGGGCTGGAATGGTACATATGTTATATATTTTTTTTAGAAAAATATATCTCCATGTAGGTGTTGGGTAAAACTGAGTAATATATAGCTTCCATTTTCAGTTGCAGAAAGTTCTTCCCTTTACAATTTACCACTGGTGTCAAGGTGGCCATTTTGGATGTAAATCTCTCAGAATTCAGTCTAATGAAAATAACTTGTTTTTATATTCCTAAATATAAAAACAATCTTTCTCACACACACATAAAGTAACGTTTCAATAATGAGTGTAATTACATCTTTTGTGCGTTGATCAATCTTATATTCTTTTATTGTGAAGTCGTGCTCATGTGTGTACTGTTTTCACTGACGTATAATAAAACACGGCCCTTTTTTCCCTTTTCAAGCAACTTGGAGCCTCGTGAGTACCTTGCAGCTGCTATTACCATGTAGTTTTTAACAATATATGTATTTTATCTGTGTAAATACAGACACCAAAGACTCTTAATAATGACTATCTTTGACAACTGGGAAACGATACCTTAATTTTTGCATAATTGATACGTAATACTTGTTCCAGTACACATTAAACAGTGCCCCCTTTAAGTGTAGCATGCAGCTGACCTTTTGGGTGCGACCCGGAGGCGGTAAACACGCTCTATAACAGTGGTCCCCAAACTACGGCCCGCTTCCACATTTGGTCCGGCCCCCTGAACAATACCAGAACGCATTTTGATTTTATATTTGATAATAAAGTTGGACTGTTCCTAAGTTATGAACTATTTTCATTTTTAACTATTAGTCAGTAACTATTTTATACGGCACAACGAGGGATGCTGACTAGTTAAAATGTTATATTTTGGTGTAAAGCAGAAAAAAGTGAAGTGCCAGTTTATCACCACTAGATAACATAGTCTCACAGGTCAGAGAAGGGTGTTTGGGGCAAGTCTCACGGGACCTCACGTGATTTCATGAGACTTGTTCAATAAATCACTCTTAATGTCAACAAGTAAATGGTGTCGTGTGAGACTGACATTTACCATCTATTTTGAAGGTGAGATGTACAATCAATGTTTACATTTAGGAACTCCTGCAATCATCACACTTTTTCTGTTACAAACTGACCCCGGCCCCTCATCAGAGAAGGGAAAAGTGACGTGGCCCTCACAGGAAAACGTTTGGGGACTCCTGCTCTATACGACAATGCCGTACAAACTAATGCCAGCTGCCGTTAATCGGGAGGGAAAAATAAAGTGTCGGCGTCGTTTTTAAGCAGAACCGTGGCAACACTTTCGAGCATTTACAAAGATGCAGCACTTACTTCACAAGAGTCCGTCCCTCCTTCCATGCGGCCCGCACACAGCATGCTGTAGTGCAACCTGTTTCCGTAAACGTGAGCCTGCCGACATTCCTGGTTGGAGATGATGAAGACGTGGGCGTCCAGAAGGTGGTTGCTACTTTTGCCTGTAAAGCAAAACTAGAATTGATCCAAATCACAATCGTTGTATGACAGAGTTGATAGAGAGGCATTGTGGCAAGTGATGGTCATGTATGGAGTGGGTGAAAGTTGTTGGAAGCATGTGGAAGAGTAGGGCGTGAGACAAGTGAGCAATGTCCCCGTTTGGGCTGTATTTAACTAGATTACTTTTAATGACTTTTGGATGACTCCAATACCAAATATGCAAAGAAAAGACAAAAGTTCGTTTTGCCGGAGATCAAAGCCAGGAGAGAAAGCTTACCGCGTGTTGTGAGTCATCATTTGATTCCTATTGAGTTTCTTTTGACTTTTATGAGCATATTTGGTATTGGAGTCATCCAAAAGTCATTGAAAGTAATCCAGTTCAAGTAACCCTACCCAACCCTGGTTGGTGAACAGTGTTGGGCGCAAAAACCGGAAACAAAATACTTAGTTTGTAGGTACTTCATTTAAAAAGTACTTGTTTTACCGCCTGGATTACTTAGTAACCAATTCCAGGGTTCGTACACCTTGTTTATAGCAAAGTTTGAATTTTTTTCCCAAAAGAAATCCAGTGTGATCGTGAAAAACCAGGCAAAAAAAATCAAGGGTGACATTTGGTTACGTATTTGTCACTTTGAGTCCTCATAGTTTGTATTCTTCCTTGTGTATTTAGCACTCGTTTTTGGTTGAAAAGCAGCCTACATAGATAGAATAGAATATACCTTTATTGTCATTGTTACCAGGGTTGGGTAGGGTTACTTGAACTGGATTACTTTCAGTTACTTTTGGATTACTCCAATACCAAATATGCTAAAAAAAGACAAAAGAAACTCAATATGAATCTCATCTCATTAGCCACACCGCTTATCCTCAGTAGGGTCGCGGGGGTGCTGGAGCCCATCCCAGCCATTCTGGGGCAGTGGGCAGGGGACACCCTGAACTGGTTGCCAGCCTATCGCAGGGCACACGGGGACAGACAACTCACAAGCTGTTTGTATTTATTTTCATTATGTTTCTGTCGCATTTTACGTTCATTTTGCCGGAGATCAAAGAGATCAAAGCCAGGAGAGAAAGCTTTCCGCGTGTTGTGAGTCATCATGTGATTCCTATTCAGTTTCTTTTGTCTTTTCTTAGCATATTTGCTATTGGAGTCATCCAAAAGTCATTGAAAGTAATCCATTTAAAGTAACCCTACCCAACCCTGGCCACTTTAGTATTTTTGTAATATTACTGTGATTGCTGTATAATTTTTTTTGATTTTTAGTATTACTGTAATAGTATTCTTTTGGTATTATCTTCAAAATCAAAACAAAGTAATAGACCTCTTTTTAATCGCGAGATTGGGTATTTAGTTTTGTAGTCATTTTGTAGTCATATTTTAGTTGTGGACAAACAAAGCGACAATGGGGTCGGATGTGGTACCAAAAAGAGAACTTTTATCAGTAGTACTGTTTTTATTCTTATGTATATACGTCATGATATTTCCACCATTTTTGTTTGGAGGGCCGAATGAAAAAAACCCGAGGGGCTGGATGCATTGTTCCCTGGAATTTTCCTTACGGGTCTGAGCGTTCACACAAAGTCGGTGAGCGACGCTTGAAACAACAATGAGCAACGGCAATCCCAAGCGCGGCAACTGAGTCATTATTAAACATGTCCAAAACTTGACATCAACTTACATTTTGTTACAGTTTCCGGCAATGCAAAATGATTTTTCTCTTTTGAATGAATTGACTCATGTACGATGGCCTACAAACGTCATTTGTTTTTACAATTCTTTCACAAGATATCCATTTCTTTTGATTTTCTGATATATTTTGTCGCATCATATTAACATTTTTGGGGGTTTATTTCGTCGGTTGCACGATACACAACTGTATTTAATCACAATTTTTTAGTGGAAGTACAATGTCGGCAACAAGATTCACTTGATACAATTGGAAATTATTTGAATGCAACACAAACTAGCCACATCTGGTTAGCTGCTCCTCTTGCACTACTGTAAAATACTATACATAGTCATAATTATTTAGTATATAATTAGTACTCAATACTCCAACTCAATACAACATTCTATTTATATCTGTACATTCAAGGAAACTGTGCGGGTCAGATTTATCGACATTTCGTGTCACGGTTGCCTTGGTGACCAGTCTGCCCCGCCCTCGGCGCAACAGCTGAAGCAGTTTGACTAATTGTATTTCTGCTACTTAAGACTGCATTGTGGGCTCTGCGGTGGCTGGTTCATTCTGTCACGAGACGTGGCGGCGTGGAAGGGGACCGGACCAGAACGGAGGCAGGAGGCATGAAGGAAGAACTCATACGCGTTGACGATCCATAAGTTTTATTTAATAAAATAAAAGTCGCCCAATACTCCGGGGCAAAACAGAACAATAAAGAGTTCCTCCGGCACGAACTCAACAGGAAAGGGCATAACAGACTAAAACGTGACAAGGCATAACAGACTAAAACAGGACAAGCATAACAGACGGGGACTGTGAATAACGAGTAATGAACCAGCCACCGCAGAGCCCACAATGCAGTCTTAAGTAGCAGAAATACAATTAGTCAAACTGCTTCAGCTGTTGCGCCGAGGGCGGGGCAGACTGGTCACCAAGGCAACCGTGACATTTCGTTCTGTATACACGTGTACTAGAATGACAATAAAGTAGATCTGTAACTTTTTCTTCTTTTTTCCCTTTTTTTCCAATTTTTTTTCAATTCTTTTTTCAATTCCTTTAAAAAAATCTCATTGTGTTTATTTTTTCCGAGCTGTTACTTTTTTCTTTTTGTTCTCTGTTTACTTTTTTCATACATTTCTTTCTTTTCTTTTTTTCTGGCTTTTTTCTAAATGTTTCCTTCTTTTTTTTCTCTTCCTTTTGTTTTTTTTCTCAGCTTTTCACTACTTTTTCATTTTGGTATTTTTTTCTTTTTTGTACTATTCCCCCCTTCCTATAAGTCATTTTGTGCACAATTTTACATCATATTTGGTCGCGTAGGGATTAAAGAAGCAAAAACAACATGAAGAGCCGTTTAGGACACGAAAGAGCCGGTTCCTTTAAGTGAGCCGAGCCGAAGAAGCCGGTTCTCGACAAACTCTAGTAACTTTACTCGACTTCGTTCTACTTCGACTCGACTTCAAAATACCGCATTTAGGACACATCGTCAGGGGAACCCGTGTATTTTGACCTTCATGTACTGTATCTTTGACTTAATTCACTTCTTAATCAATAATTTTGAGCCCTGATTTTTGTGCGCTGGCTGGATTTTCTTGTGCGCTGAGATTGTGCTCGCAGTGCACCACATTCACTCTAATTCTATACATTTTCAAGAATTTCAAGCAATTGTTTCGTATGAAATCCCTACTACTAGAAAACGCTGAATTATGCACGCTGCCCCTTTAAATAGACACACCTATTTCAGTTGATCCCCATCCAGATATGACACACTCCTTTCCGGCAGGGAAGTTCTGATCGGGTAGGCAGATGGTGCGGACATATCGCGTTTCCTTTGCACAGTAAGGTGAATCTGTGACTTGAAGTTGGAGGAGCGCTTTGAAAACAAGACATGGAAAATTACAAAAAGAGATCTAGCAATATTTCCCTTCATTTTTGTTCATTTCTCTCAGAGTAACTTCTACATTACATTTTGTACTTCTATGAGTATTCTTAAATCACTATACCTTTTTACCCCGAGTAGATTTGTGAAGAAGAAACCTTACTCCGCTACATCGAAGCCGTTACTTAAATCCCCTCGACGTCATTGGCCGTCTGTCTGTATCTGCTAAGGTGCATTTATCGTTTCTTTTATTTAGATTTGACCAGTGACCCCAAACAACTACCGGGTGAGACTTGTAAGCAGGGTTAGGAATATATATATATTTTTATTGTACTGTAAGCAAAGTGTATATAGTGATGAAGATAAGACCAATTGGTTGAATCGTCTCGTACGTGTTCAAAGAAATGCAGGAATCAAAATGACGTAAGAGGGAGTTCTTTTTATTGATACACAATTTCAACAAGAGACTCAGCGAATCCAAGATATGCGCGTGTCTTTATAGTTTTCAACATAGCACGTGTACCCGGTTTGGCCCCCGTCCCCTTTCACGTCCTTATTTGGAAGTGTTTTCAAGTTCATGCCAGTTTATGTCACCTTGCCTTTTGCCGTTATCTGTTGTCCTCCGTTAAGGAGGATTGTTTATACTAATTCGTCCGCTGAGACCTTCCCGAGATGTAAACAACATTTCTCCCAACTGTAAGCAAGTCTTTCTACATTTCTTTCTAAATGTACGCAAATCTATTCTACAAATGCAAGTTTATTTTCTACAACAATAGCTGTAGCCTCACACACACACACACACACACACACACACAGGGTTTTGGAGAGGACGTCGTTGGGCTTTCCCCCAAAATATACGCAGAGACTGAAATATGGAGGAAAGGGAACGTCCTTTATTCAGCAACACTCAAGCCACGTTCGTCCAAGAGATGCTGGGCTTTTTATACTGTGTTCAACAAGATCACGTGATGTTTTTCTCGGAATCGAAAGTGTTTTTTTTTCTCGGAATCGGCTCGCTTAGTCGGCAACTTGTGATTCCTTGTAATTTATTGATCGGATGGACTTTATTGATTTGATGATCTGAATGAATGGTTGTTTTAAAACAAAATCAATACGATGTTGCCACAGTTACGTGGTTGTTGAGTAGTTTATTTCGCCAAGTACTTTCTCTCAAGTAATTATTTGGATGACTACTTTTGACCTGAATCATAGTACTCTGAAGTAAGAGTACTTTTACTTGAGTCCAATTTTCCCACCTCCAACCACGACTAAGATTAACACATTCCGAATCGCGAAGTTCTCATGAATATTAAGAACGCAACTAGTATGTAACATATTACTGTGCTGAGCATTTGCTGATGCAGAGTGAGGCACGCAAACCTCTTGCCTCACCTGTCATCATAGAATTATACAATGTATTAAATGGTTTGTATTCAGCGTTAAAGAGCTTTGTCGTTTAACGTCACATTTCCTTTCCAAAATTGCTGAATTTTCATGAATATTATCATTGGAATGGGTATGTAATGTATAATTGTGCTGAGCAGATGCTGAGTGAGGCACAGATGTCTCGTGCCTCATGTCAGAGGGCGATAGTGAGACTAAAGAAGTGTGTTTATCTGGATTCTTATTCTATTTATGACGATGGCGAAGATGCCACAGCTGTTTCTATACATAAATTAGGCAAGTGCACTCAGTGGAGGCTGTGCCTCACCTGTCATCATGGAGATATACTATAAGAGATATTTTAAATGGTTAGATTTATTCAGTGTTTAATTTTCTTATTTAACTTCACAATTTGGGCTTTGAATTTTCACCTTATGAATATTTATCCATATGGCATGTCATGTATTACTGTGCAGATGCAGTGAGGCACGCAATTCTCGTGCCTCATGGCAGAGGGCGATAGTGAGACTAAAGAAGTGTGTTTATCTGGATTTTTATTCTATTTATGACAATGGCGAAGATGCCACAGCTGTTTCTATACATAAAATAGGCAAGTGCACTCAGTGGAGGCTGTGCCTCACCTGTCATCATGGAGATATACTATAAGAGATATTTAAAATGGTTAGATTTATCAGTGTTTAATTTTCTTATCTAACTTCACAATTTGGGCTTTGAATTTTCACCTTATGAATATTTATCCATATGGCATGTAATGTATTACTGTGCAGATGCAGTGAGGCACGCAATTCTCTTGCCTCATGGCAGAGGGCGATAGTGAGACTGAAGAAGTGTGTTTATCTGGATTCTTATTCTATTTATGACGATGGCGAAGATGCCACAGCTGTTTCTATACATAAATTCCACGCAATTGAGGCACGCAATTCTCTTGCCTCACGGCAGAGGGCGATGGTGAGAGCGAAGATTTTCAGCCCCAAACAATAGAATTAGTCGTAGTGTTAACAATTTGTTTTGTGAATTGAATGTGCCGTGCGGTATTTGAATTCTTCTCACTCTTTGTCGCCATCTCCTGGCTTAAAGTCAGGATGGCAGCCTTATTCAGAACGTTCATGAGTATTTTTTTTAGAATACCTCGAAGAAACTCTTTCTTGTTTTCGTTTTTTTTTGGGGGGGGGGTTCGGGTTGCCGTTTGGGCTGTATTTAACAAAAAACTACAACGACGAGCATAAACTCACTCTCCAATTTTCTACCTATGTGTGTTGTGGTTTGTAGTGGACCCAAATGCAGGTCAGCAGGATCTAAAGCAGGGGTGTCAAACTCATTTTACCTCGGGGGGGGCACACGAGAGAACAAACATTCTGTCGGGGGCCGGACTAGTAGATTCAAGAGAAAGAAAAAGAGAGATAAAGAAATAAGAGAAAGAGGGAGGGAAAAGAAGAGAGGGCGGGACAAAGAAAGAAAAAGAGAGAGCGTGAGAAACAAAAGATAAAAAGTCGTGAGGGAGGGGGAAAAGAAAGGGAGAGGAAGAAAGAGATCCAAAGAGAAATGGAAAGACGGAAGCAGAGAAAAGAGAAAAGAAAGCGCGAAGGGTAGGAAGAGAGAAAGAGAAAAGAGGGAAAAGGAAAAAAAGGAAGTTAGAGCAAAATAAGTTAAAAAGACAGAGGGAAAGAGGCAAAGAGGAACGAAGGAAGAGAAAAAGAGAGACACAAAGAGTGAAAGAGAAAAGAGTGGGAGAAAAGGAGAGAGAGAGAGAGAGAGATGTAGAGAGAGATATGTAGAGAAAGAGAGCTGTAGACCTGCCATCTAATGCTGATTAATCATACCCAGAGACTTGATACTCATTGTCAAGCTGCAACAAACCCTTTCCGATAGTTTTTTTTTAAACGCTACATAAAAGGAGCATCATTTGTGTTAGGGAGATGAGTTAGAGATGTTGTGTGAGAGAGAGAGAGAGGGAGAGACAGATGTAGAGAGATGTGAAGCGATGTAGAGAGAGAGCTGTAGAGATATTGAGAGAGAGATGTAGAGAAAGAACTGGAGAGATATGTAGAAAGAGAGAGAGAGATGTAGAGAGAGAGAGAAAAATACAAGTACAGTGTCTTTCTTTGAGGCACCTGGCTTTGACATATTTCAACCTGCAGCTTGTTTTTCTCTTGCGCTTCTCTGAGTGTTGTCTCGCCGGCCGGATTCAATCCCTTAGCGGGCCTGATCCGGCCCGCGGGCCGCCTTTTTGACACCTGTGATCTTGCTTGTTAAGTTACTCTTATGTGGTGTAAGGGTCTCTAGTGATCTTCCACCGTTTACCCGGGCTTCATTTAACTTTTTTTATTCTGACATTCGGAGTACTTGGCAGAAATTGCGATGCTTTGTTTAAATTACAGTCGGATTGTTTTAAAGCAAGGTGCTCAAAAACAATGGTGCTTATTCACAAAATCGCCAACAAAGTAACAAGAAAATATGTCGTCAAAAACGGCAATCAAACATTCTGAAGCGGAGAACAAAAACCAAACCTCACAAAGCAGGATGGAAAAGGGCGACGGCCGTACGGATCGCGATATTGACGGCGAAAGGTGAGGTTTGGTTTTTGTTTTTCGAGTTTAGACAATTTCATTGCAGTTTTTGACTTTTGTTTGTTACTTTGTTGAATGTTTTGTGCTGAAACGCCATTCTTTTTTTTAACATCGTGCCATACTTCCCGCGTTTGGGTCCACCTGGATGAACACATACTTAGCCGAGGACATCTTTTTTGCTTTCAACGGCGGGGCAGTGGTTAGCGCATGTGCGGCACAGTTCATGTCTTGGGAACCTCCTGCGTGGGTTCAAATCCAGCTCCAGACTTCCTGTGCGGAGTTTGTATGTTCTCCCCGTGCTTGCGTGGGTTTCCTCCGGCCACTCCGGTTTCCTCCCACATTCCAAAAACATGTATGTCAGGTGAATTAGCCGGTCCAAATTGTCCCTAGATGGGAATGAGCGAGCGAGTATAGTTCTGAGGTCATGAGATCGAACCTCCTGTGTGGAGTTTGCATGTTCTCCCTGTACTTGCGTGTGTTTCCTCCGGGCACTCCGGTTTCCTCCCACATTCCAAAAACATGCATTTCAGGTGGATTGGCCGGTCCAAATTGTCCCTAGGTGTGAATGAGCGAGTGAGTTGTCTGTCCCCGTGTGCCCTGCGACGGGCTGGCAACCAGTTCAGGGTGTCCCCTGCTCACTGCCCGATGATTGCTGGGATGGGCTCCAGCACCCCCGCGACCCTACTGAGGATAAGCGGTGTCGCTAATGAGATGAGACCTCAAAGGAAGTACCACACCCTTTCAGGTCGGGCGATCAAATCTATTTTGGACCTACCCAGGTCAGCAGAAATAGTACTGGGAGGAAGGACTTTGCGGACTACGCGGAGGAACTGGTCTGTTGGCTCCTCTCTGTCTATTTTCACACCTCCTAGCATCACTCGGTATTCATACTCGTTGTTTCTAGAAATCAAAACAAACACAAACATGTTTTTTTGAAGGAATACAGTTTCAAGAATGTCCCAACCGACAAACACGCTTTTGCCACCCAAAGAAAATCGGATGTAGTAATGAAGGCAGTCTTGGTGTTCATTTGAGCTGTGAAAAGTGATGGGTCCCGGGGAATCTATGGGTCCCAACAGAGATCTATGGCTCCCCAAAATTTAGTCTTATCCAGGTTGAAATTGTAAATCGGCGAAAAATATATCATATAAATCTAGATATTCATTCAGTTTGAATCATCACGGTTAATTGGTAATACTAAGCAGTTGTTACTTCAGATTTTTCAGTTCATATATCCTTCGTGGTTTGCTGTCCCGCCACAGTTGTAATGCCTTCTCAAGGTCCAATCCATTATCATCCTCCTCATAGCGTCACTAGGAATATAATTGAGTCCATTTTGGCAGAAAAGTCCTTTTCTTGCTAGGAGTTTTCTTGTTTATTTTCTTTCGTCGAATCGTTCGCTTCAACACGCGTGTTTTCCTTGCCTCCGCGATCTTCCGAAGAATTTCTCTGCCGTTTTTTCGTGCCGGAATTATTGCCGTTATCACTTTCTGCATTATGTTTTTCTCTTTTTCTCTTTCTCTCTCTCTGTTTCTCTCTTTCTCTCTCTCTCTCTCTCTCTCTCTCTCTGTGTCTCTCTCTCTCTGTGTCTCTCTGTCTTTTAAACTTATTTTGCTCTAACTTGCTTTTTTCCTTTTCTCCTTGGATTTCTTTCTTCCTCTCCCTTTCTTTTCCCCCTCTCTCACGACTACTCTTTTTATCTATTTTGTTTCTCACGCTCTCTCCCTCTCTCCCTTTCTCTGTCCCGCCCTCTCTCCTTTTCCCTCCCTCTTTCTTTTTTTTCTTTATCTCTCTTTTTTTTTTGTCTTTAATCTCCTAGTCCGGCCCCCTGACCGAATGTTTGTTCTACTGTGTGGCCCCCCGAGTTCAAATGACTTTGACACCCCTGGCTTAGAGGGAACATTGAAATGATTTATAAAACCGGGACATTTATTTGAAGGCCGGCATCCGGACGCTTTGGCTTTAAAATAACGTCCTTTTGTTCATTTTCTTCCATCAAATCGTTCGCTTCAACACGCGTGTTTTCCTTGACTCTCACTTAAAAGGGTGAAAAATAAAGCAAAATGACAAAAGAAAAAGGAGAAAATAACAAGCAAGAAAATGAATTATAGATGCTATGAAAAAACTGAAAGAGCAAAAACTGAAAATGGAGTAGCACCATTTTTGAAAACGGTACGTCCAATGAAAACATTATTTAAAAGAAGATACTTCTGTATAAACTCTCTCTCAAAGCGCCCCCTGCAGGACCAAAGCGGTATTACAACGAGATCCAATAGACTTATTCGCATCGTTTGAACGCGCTCCTAAATCGCGCGACGGGACGAACGGGTGACGAGTCGCTTCCAATGAGTATCAAGCCTCTGGGTATGATTAATCACCATTAGATGGCAGGTCTACAGCTCTCTTTCTCTACATAACTCTCTCTCTTTCTCTACATCTCTCTCTCTCTACATCTGTCTCTCCCTCTCTCTACATCTCTCTCTCCCTCTCTCTACATCTCTCTCTCTCTCTCTCTCTACATCTCTCCAGTTCTTTCTCTACATCTCTCTCTACATCTCTATCTCTTTCTCTCAACATCTATAAATATCTCTCCCTCTCTCTCTCAATATCTCTAAAGCTCTCTCTCTCTCTCTCTCTTTCTCAATATCTCTAGAGCTCTCTCTCTCTCTCTCTCTCTCTCTCTCTCTCTCTCTCTCTCTACGTCTCTCTCTCTACGTCGCTCTCTCTCTCTCTACATCTCTCAATATCTACAGCTCTCTCTCTCTCTACATCTCTCTCTACATATCTCTCTCTCTCTCTTTCTCTCTGTCAATATCTCTACAGCTCCCTCTCTACATCGCTTCACATCTCTCTACATCTGTCTCTCCCTGTCTCTCTCTCTCTCTCTTTCTACATATCTCTCCAGTTCTTTCTCTACATCTCTCTCTCAATATCTCTACAGCTCTCTCTCTCTCTCTCAATATCTCTACAGCTCTCTCTATACATCGCTTCACATCTCTCTACATCTGTCTCTCCCTCGCTCTACATCGCCCTCTCCCTCTCTCTACATCTCTCTCTCTCTCTCTCTCTCTCTCTCTCAATATCTCTACAGCTCCCTCTCTACATCGCTTCACATCTCTCTACATCTGTCTCTCCCTCGCTCTACATCTCCCTTTCCCTCTCTCTACATCTCTCTCTCCCTAACGCAAACGATGCTCCTTTTATGTAGCGTTTAAAAAAAAAAACTATCGGAAAGGGTTTGGTGCAGCTCGTCAATGAGTATCAAGTCTCTGGGTATGATTAATCACCATTAGATGGCAGGTCTACAGCTCTCTTTCTCTACATAACTCTCTCTCTTTCTCTACATCTCTCTCTCTTTTTTTACATCTCTCCAGTTCTTTCTCTACATCTCTCTACATCTCTATCTCTTTCTCTCAACATCTATAAATCTCTCTCTCTCTCTCGATATCTCTACAGCTCTCTCGCTCTCTCTCTCTCGATACCTCTACAGCTCTCTCTCTCTCTCTCTCACAACATCTCTCTCTCTCTCTCTCTCTCTCTACATCTCTCTACATCTCTCTACATCTCTCTACATCTCTCTACATCTCTACATCTCTACATCTCTCTCTCTCTCTCTACATCTCTCTACATCTCTCTACATCTCTCTACATCTCTCTACATCTCTCTCTCTCTACATCTCTACATCTCTCTCTCTCTACATCTCTACATCTCTCTCTCTCTACATCTCTACATCTCTCTCTCTCTACATCTCTACATCTCTCTCTCTCTACATCTCTACATCTCTCTCTCTCTACATCTCTACATCTCTCTCTCTCTACATCTCTACATCTCTCTCTCTCTCTACATCTCTCTCTCTCTCTCAACATCTCTACATCTCTCTCTCTCTCTCAACATCTCTACATCTCTCTCTCTCTCTCAACATCTCTACATCTCTCTCTCCCTAACGCAAACAATGCTCCTTTTATGTAGCGTTTAAAAAAAAAAAAAAAACTATCGGAAAGGGTTTGGTGGAGCTCGTCAATGAGTATCAAGTCTCTGGGTATGATTAATCACCATTAGATGGCAGGTCTACAGCTCTCTTTCTCTACATAACTCTCTCTCTACATCTCTCTCTCTCTACATCTGTCTCTCCCTCTCTCTACGTCTCTCTCTCTCTCTCTCTCTTTTTACATCTCTCCAGTTCTTTCTCTACATCTCTCTACATCTCTATCTCTTTCTCTCAACATCTATAAATCTCTCTCTCTCTCTCTCTACATTTCTACATCTCTACATCTCTCTCTCTCTCTCTCTCTCTCTCTCTCTCTCTCTCTCTCTCTCTCTCTCTCTCTCTCTCTCTCTCTCAATATCTCTACAGCTCTCGCTCTCTCTCTCTCTCTCTCAATATCTCTACAGCTCTCGCTCTCTCTCTCTCTCTCTCAATATCTCTACAGCTCTCGCTCTCTCTCTCTCTCTCTCTCTCAATATCTCTACAGCTCTCGCTCTCTCTCTCTCTCTCTCTCTCAATATCTCTACAGCTCTCGCTCTCTCTCTCTCTCTCTCTCTCAATATCTCTACAGCTCTCGCTCTCTCTCTCTCTCTCTCTCTCTCTCTCTCTCAATATCTCTACAGCTCTCGCTCTCTCTCTCTCTCTCTCTCTCTCTCTCAATATCTCTACATCTCTCTCTCCCTAACGCAAAAAACTATCGGAAAGGGTTTGGTGGAGCTCGTCAATGAGTATCAAGTCTCTGGGTATGATTAATCACCATTAGATGGCAGGTCTACAGCTCTCTTTCTCTACCTAACTCTCTCTCTTTCTCTACATCTCTCTCTCTCTCTACATCTGTCTCTCGCTCTCTCTACATCTCTTTCTCCTCTCTCTACATCTGTCTCTCTCTCTTTCTACATCTCTCCAGTTCTTTCTCTACATCTCTCTCTACATCTATGAATCTCTCTCTCTCTCTCTCTCTCTCTCTCTCTCTCTCAATATCTCTACAGCTCTCTCTCTCTCTCTCTCTCTCTCTCTCTCTCTCAATATCTCTACAGCTCTCTCTCTCTCTCTCTCTCTCTCTCTCTCAATATCTCTACAGCTCTCTCTCTCTCTCTCTCTCTCTCTCTCTCTCAATATCTCTACAGCTCTCTCTCTCTCTCTCTCTCTCTCTCTCTCTCAATATCTCTACAGCTCTCTCTCTCTCTCTCTCTCTCTCTCTCTCTCAATATCTCTACAGCTCTCTCTCTCTCTCTCTCTCTCTCTCTCTCAATATCTCTACAGCTCTCTCTCTCTCTCAATATCTCTACAGTTCTCTCTCTCTAACGCAAATGATGCTCTTTTTTTATGTAGTGTTTAAAAAAAAAAACATCAAAGGGTTTGTTGCAGCTCGTCAATGAGTATCAAGTCTCTGAGAACGACTAATCACCATTAAATGGCAGGAGTGATCCTGTCTTTGTCCACACATCAAGGAAGCCCCCCTTTTCCTAGTTTTGCTTCCTGTACCCAGCGATTGAAGTGGCCCATACGGCGAGTAGGCGTAGTGAAGGAGTGTGATGAGAAAAGCCAAAATGTGGATAAGGACGGACGGACGCTCCCACGGAACTATTTACTTGCCAAAAAAGATAATGAAATGCCATCGTCAAGGCAGAGAGGGACGACGTTTCGAGTTCAAATGAGTGATCTAGATTGTAATTCATTTGCAGAATATATTGGTGACATCAATATAATCTCACCGTTCAACAATAAAAATAGTCATATAGTTGATAATGATAGTTACAACAACAAAGATAGTAGTCATGTTCATACTGTACTGTGGATATAATAATTATCTATACTCTGACAATATTGCTTTTCGGTGTCTGGATTTCAACCTGTGAATATTTGGACGTTGTTCAAGGAATTCAATGTGTGAACCGTTTTTTTGATCCATTTGTTTTTTTTTTGAGGGGAAAAAAAGGACATTTTTGAAAAAGTAAGAAAACCTTCAAACACAGGTTTAAAACTGTGTGAGATAGCGTACCTATTTGGCAGAAGTGTCCGGTGAATCCCGCCGGACACGTGCAATTGGCTCGTTGATTGAGCTGGGTACAAATTCCTCCGTTGAGGCAGGGATTGGGAATGCAGGGGACGGCTTGAATTGAGAAACACAGGAACGGTAATTAGATCGGGCATTCGGGACGACTTCAATGACGAAAATTCTTAGCTCCATATAACTTTGGGTCTGGGGGCCTATCGCAGCCCCTACAATGATAGCTTGAGGCCTCCGCCTTAATAGGAAAGGTAAAGAGACCTCGCGAGTATGATTTTCCACTCGATTTCGCCAAAAACGAGTGCTAGAAGCACGACTGAAGAAGACGAAATACGGAGACTCACAGTGACCGAAACGCATCCTATTACCTTCGGAAAGAAGAGCGACAAAGAAGAAAAAAGACATTTAAAGAAAGGACGATAAAAGCAAAAAGAAAAAGACGAAAAGTAACACTCAAGAAAAAAGGAGAATAACAAAAAGGCTAGCCGACCAAAGAAATGCAGTAAGCAGCCAGGATAACCAGGAGCCAATGACAAAAAAACAGCGACGGCAACAAACACAAATCCAGCCGTGAAAAACAATGGTAGGCAACAGGACAGCCAGCTCACCGACTGCCAACAAGGAAAACCCACAGTCGGCCTAATGAACGGAAAATGATACCGGTACTTGAGGTTTGATGCAGACCTGCAGAGTCCGGGTCCCGTTGAAAGTAATCCAAGGAAAAAAGTGTATATTTCCAAAAGTAAGGGTGGGAAAATATATATAATTATATATATCCACTATTGTCTGCCGCGTCCACAAACACGTCTCACCTTTACTCCACTTCCCGTCAGCCCGCGTTTGCTCCGCCCCTTCTTTTTCGCTCGTGGAAAACGTATCAGAATAAGTCTCTAAAATAAATACATTACAAAAAATAGAATAGAATCGAATAGAATATGCCTTTATTGTCATTGTTACAACATGGGATATGCTGTGACAACGAAATTGGACGACTCCAGTCCCACATTTACAGTGAGGATAAGGAAACAAAGAAACAAAGGAACAAAGTACTAACTGACTTATATAAAACTTAAATACAGTTGCAAATACATATTATACATGGTTACACATACTTTCAAAGAAAGACGGTACACCGAGAGAGTTTTCAAAGCTTTAATCATAGTAATATAACTTTCATCCCAAACCGTGACTGTGACAGGTAGCAACACGCTACTAGCAACACGCTCGCAAAACCGTAAACTTTCATCCCGCCGCATCACTGAATAAGCCGCAGGGTTGAACGTTTGGGAAATAAGTAGCGGCTTATAGTCCGGAAGTTACGGTACTCAGAAATATGCAAACAATAATTATCGTCATACCATTTTTTCAATCATAAAAATGAATATATTTGAACTGTAATTACACCATTCGAACACCGTAACCATGTATAATATGTATTTGCAACTGTATATTTTTGTAATGTATTTATTTCAGAGACTTATTCTGATATGTTTTGCACGGGCGGATGAGAAAGAAGGGGCGGAACAAACGGGGGGTGACAGGAAGACCTGTTTGTGGACGCGGCGGACAATAGTGGATTGATATTTTTCCCACCCTTATCTTTGGAAATAGACACTTTTTTCCTTGGATTACTTTAAACGGGACCCGGACTCTGCAGGTTTGCATCAATCCTTAAGTACCGGTATCATTTTCCGTTCATTTTGCCGGCTGTGATTTTTGGACTGGGTACTTTAATGAAGGACATTCCGTTTCAATCACGGGACTTAAAGTCGGGTTTGTGTTAATTTTGTGTTTGTGTTACATTTTTCAATGTAGGCGCATGCGGCTTATATACAGGTGCGGCTTGTGTAAGTACAAAATCGGTTTTCCTCTTAAAATGTGGTGGGTGCGGCTTATAATCAGGTGCGCTCTATAGTCCGGAATTTACGGTATTTCAAAAAGAAAGAAGCGATTCTCTTGGTCACGGGTGGTCAAACTACTGCCGGCGGGCCACATGCGGCCCCCCCCAGGCTTTCTCATCCAATTTCGATACATTTAAAGGAAAAGTACTCACGTTGGAGACAGCTCGGTCCTTGGAAAGGGAACGTGCATTTGCACTCGTGGAACGTAGGTTCCTTCACGTTCAATACGCAGTCACCAGAACCGCAATCGATCCCCTTGCAGAAATCTTTCACTAATATTAAAAACCAAACACAGATTAAGCGAAAACCTTCTCTCATACCGAATCGTGAAAAAAAGAAAACAAAAGTGTGATTAATCCTTGTCTCACGCACACATTGTCCCACCGCAACTGTGTCTGTATGCAGTTTATCAAATGTGATCACGGGGCTCTTGGTTGCTTCTCTGATTAGTTTACTCCTTGATTCGGGTGAATATTTACAGAGACGGCTAGGTCTTAATATTATTGCTCACACAGTGCTTTGGGAGATGTGTAATGTTAGGAATTAAACTATTAAAATGTATCGTTTACCAAATTGTTCGAATGAGTTATCTGACTCCATTAACCAAACACAACCTGCATTCTCCTAACAATGCATGCTCGTTTCTTTTTGTGAAAAGACGGACAAGAGACCGGCATTTCCACACGGGGGCAGATTTATTTTCTTAAATAATTGAACTAAGTGAACTCCATCGAATTAGCCAAATCAGTGTCTCTCTCGTTCCCCCTCGATCTTCTGAAACTCTTCTCTCGGCCCACGTCTCTCTCCCAAGCTGGCGAGTCGGCTCCTCCCATGGGCGGGCCGGGCTCCACCTCGTCTCCTCGATGTTTGGACCCCGAGCGATTATCAAATCAGTGCCTGGACTTCTCCGTCAGAGTCCTGTTATCAATAGAACTAAACAAAACATTCGCATTTGGAACGGCGTGACCCGTCATTGAACTTAAGCCTTCTCTGTGAAAAATCTTCATTGCATTTAATAAATGTAACTTGTATAAAATCCTTTATAGTAAAATGTATAAGATCTTTCAGTAATTGTTGCAAAATCGTCTTGTATCCCATTCCTGCTTCGAACTTTTCCGCACCTTTCCCCGCCTAGTTTGTTCTTTGGTTTTTCAGGTGCATTTAAACTAAGAGTCAAGGACACACAGCTCCACTCTTATGTCCTTGTTAATCATTGAGGTCGACATTGGATCATTCAGAAGTCATCGGGGAACTTTTGGAGTCGGTCGACTGAGAGGAGAGGGGGCCAATGGTTTTGCAACACCTCCTTTCCCCCCCCTTCCCTCAAAATACTTCGTTTTCACGTCACGATTGTGTCTGACATGTTGTTCGTTCCTATAGAAATATTTTCAGTTTCTTAGCTTCAAGTTGGAAGCCCGAAATGTGGCAATATGACAACAAAAATAGTTCTTTGAGGTGGGGGTTCGATACTTTCGCAAGCCACCGCATCAAAGAGAGACACTGGATAGCTAAAGTAGCATGCAATGACCACCAGATACTACTATTCCTAAACAGAAAAACTAATATTGCAGCGAAATTAGTAAAACGAGAGGACAGTGGAGTGCCGGGATTGTGTTATTTTGTTTGTTACCAACGTTTTGCTTCTAACCACATGCATACCGTAAATTCCGGACTATAAGCCGCTACCTTTTTCCCAAACTTTCAACCCCGCGGCTTATTCAGTGATGGGGCCAATTTATGTCGTTTTTCTAACGGCCGCTAGCGCCGCTCGCGTGTTGCTACCATTAACTGCCCTGTCAAAGCTATATTATTATTATTAAAGCTTTGAAAACTCTCTGGGTGTACCGTCTTTCTTTGTAAATATGTGTAACCCGTGTATAATATGTATTTGCAACTGTAGATTTTTGTCATGTATTTATTTGAGACACTTATTCTGATATGTTTTGCACGGGTGAACGAAAAAGGAGGGGCGGAACAAACGCGGGGTGCCGAGTTTAAGTGGGGACCGCTAAAGGTGAGGGACAGACAAGGAAAGAAGAGGGGGTAAAAAGTTGGTTAAAGAAAAAGGAGTTGCGTGAGTAAATGTGTTCAACTGATTTATTTTTCCCACCCTTACCTTTGGAAATATACACGTTTTTCCTTGGATTACTTTCAACGGGACCCGGACTCTGCCGGTCTGCATCAAACCTTAAGTACCGGTATCATTTTCCCGGCTGTGATTTTTGGACTGTGGACTTTAATGAAGGACATTTAGTTTCAATCGCGGGACTTGAAGTCGGGTTTGGGTTCATTTTGTGTTTGCGTTACATGTTTCAATGTGGGCGCATGCGGCTTATATACAGGTGCGGCTTGTGTATGTACAAAATCGGTTTTCCTCTTAAAATGTGGTGGGTGCGGCTTATAATCAGGTGCGCTCTATAGTCCGGAATTTAAGGTAAATAGAATTTTTGACACAGGATACTTCAATAGTGTAATAAACCAACCTTGTTTACACCTTTTGCCCATGAAAGGCTCAGGACAGGAACACGTCACACTGGTGTCGGAATGAACGCTGCAGATTCCATTGTTGAAACAAGGATTTACATGACACGGATCTAGGGAAAAAATTAAATGTAAAAGAGATCTTATTTTGAAAACCTTAATGTTTAAAAAAAAAAAATGATCGTTAATAGTTTGGTGCAGCTCATCAGTGTTTATCTTAAGTCCCAGAGTATGATAAATCCGCATTAGATGGCAGGAGAGGCTTCGATCAGATCTTTGTCCACACATCGAGGAAGCCCCCTCTTCCTAGTTTTGCTTCCCGTATCCAGCGATTGAAGTGTCTACCTGGCCTATACGGCGAGTAAGTGTAGTGAAGGAGTGAGATGAGAAAAGCCAATATATGGGTAAGGACAGACGGATGCTTCTACAAAGCTTTTAAAAAGAAAGTGAAGTGCCATTATTTTTCTTCGGGGCGGAGAGGGATGACGTTTCGTGCACGCCCGGGGAACACGATCGCCACGGTGACCGCAATTGAAATATCAGCTGCTGAAAATTTCTCGCAAAGTTTATGCATAACTTGAGTGTAAAAGAGATTTTTGTCCTTCGTAGACTTATACAATAAATAGAAATGAGTCCATTTTACATTTTCAAAACAAGGATTTACATGACATGGACCGAGATCTAAGGAAAAGATTAAATGTATAAGATATATTTTTGTCCTTCACCTACTTATAAAAAACATCTAAATAGTAATGAGTCGTGTTTATTTATGACACCCTTAATCACAAAGAGTCTCAAAGGACTGCACAGACCACAGATAATTGCAAACTACAGACTATTATGACACCATGCCCTGAACTAAAACCTACATGAGGGCAAGGAAAAACTAAAAAAAAACTCAACATGAGGAAAATGAAGAAACCTTGAGAAGGGACAGTCTAAAAGGACTGCACAGACCACAGACTATTGCAAACTACAGACTATTATGACACCATCCCCTGATCTAAAACCTACATGAGGGAAAGGGAAATCTCAAAAACCTCAACATGAGGAAAATAACGAAACCTTGAGAAGGGACAGTCTAAAAGGACTGCACAGACCACAGATTATTGCAAACTACAGACTATTATGACACCATGCCCTGATCTAAAACCGACATGAGGGCAAGGAAAAACTCAAAAAAACCTCAACATGAGGCAAATGAAGAAATCTGCGCAAGGGCAGATTTTTTTTTAGCAATTATATATCAATTTCACATTTTAAATGTTTATCATATTCCAAAATTGAACAAAAACACATTTTTTTTCTATCTGCCTAAGAATTAGGATTTGTCGATTAATCGAAAGAAAAAAAAATAGCGACAGATTCATGGATTACTATAGTAATAGTTAGGTGCAAATTTCTCGACGTACGAGTGTTTGAAAACAATTCACGTTGTAGTATTTTTGTAGTATGGTGTTACTGTGGTTTTGTTTTTGGAGTATTTTTGTGATATTTCAGGAGAATTTTTGTAGTATTGCTATAGGTGTCATGAATAAAATGACTCCATTTTGGGAGTCTTGGGAAGTAACAGAATACATGGAATGGTGAAAATGATGTTGGCAAGCTATTTTTATTTCTTTTCATTTTGTTTCTGTGGCATTTTATGTTCGTTTTGCTGGAGATCAAAGCCAGGAGAGAAAGCTTACCACGTGTTGTGAGTCATCATTTTATTCCTATTTAATTTCTTTTGTCTTTTCTTAGCATATTTGGTATTGGAGTAATCCAAAAGTTATTGAAAGTAATCAAGTTAAAGTAACCCTACCCAACCCTGGTTGGTGAACAGTGTTGGGCGCAAAAACTGGAAACAAAATACTTAGTTTGTAGGTACTTCATTTAAAAAGTACTTTTTTACCACCTGGATTACTTAGTAACCAATTTCAGGGTTTAACACGTTGTTTATAGCCAAGTTTTAATTTTTTTCCCAGAAGAAATCCAGTGTGATCGTGAAAAACCAGGCAAAAAAATTAAGGGTAACATTTGGTTATGTTTTGAGTCCCCATAGTTTGTATTCTTCCTTGTGCATTTAGCACTCGTTTTTGGTTGAAAAGCAGCCTACATAGATAGAATAGAATAGACCTTAATTGTCATTGTTACCAGGGTTGGCTAGGGTTACTTTAACTGGATTACTTTCAATGACTTTTGGATTACTCCGATACCAAATATGCTAATAAAAGACAAAAGAAACTAAATAGGAATCAAATGACTAAAAATGATGTTGGCAAGCTGTTTGGATTTATTTTCATTATGTTTCTGTGGCATTTTATGTTCGTTTTGCCGGAGATCAAAGCCAGGAGAGAAAGTTTACCACGTGTTGTGAGTCATCATTTGATTCATATTTAGTTGATTTTGTCTTTTATTCGCATATTTGCTATTGGAGTCATCCAAAAGTCATTGAAAGTAATCCAGTTCAAGTAACCCTACCCAACCCTAGTGGTTACATGCTAGAACCGGACCTCCAGATCTTGGATTTGATTGGAACGTTTGCCCGAAGCGAGGCCATATTTACCGATTTTGCCCGGCTGGAAAACAAAAAGCGACAAAAACACATCAGGTTAGGCTAAGTCTGGATTTTCAAAACGGTCAAGACTCACAGAGATGCGGATTCCTTGAACTCCGAGTAAACTCAATCCCACAGCGAGTCGCAGGCTCAAAAGCAGCATGGCATCCGGTGGCATAAGAGATAATGGCTATCGAAATCCGGCATTCTTAAATATATCGATTTCGGCCAATCGCCTTTGACCGGATTTTGTGTGCTTTTCGGCTCGGTGCTGAAGCTAACCTTTGTTTTATTGACTTGTCCTGGTTACCTTGTAAACAACTGAAGTGAAAGAACATAACTATCGTATATTCGGTGAAGAAAAGAAGTATTTTAAACAACCTGCTATTTAGCCGTTTCTCCTACTTTGTCATGGTAGGTGCATGTCCACTGTGAGGGAGATAAACTAAAAAGAAAAATCCAGAAATGACAATGCATGATTATTTGAAGATTTATTTGTGTGATTATAGCTGCTAATAATTATTTGAACACCTGAGAAAGTAATTGTTAATATTTGGTACACAGGGTTGGGTACGGTTACTTTAACCTGGATTACTTTCAATTACTTTTCGATTACTCCAGTAGCAAATATGCTGATAAAAGACAAAATAAACTAAATATGAATAAAATGACTACATTTTGTGCAGGCTTGGGGAGTAACGGAATACACGGAACGGGAAAAATGATGTTGGACAGCTCTCATCTCATTAGCTGCACCGCTTATCCTCAGTAGGGTCGCGGGGGTGCTGGAGCCCATCCCAGCAAGCAGTGGGCAGGGGACACCCTGAACTGGTTGCCAGCCAATCGCAGGGCACACGGGGACAGACAACTCACAAGCTGTTTGTATTTATTTTCATTATGTTCCTGTCGCATTTTATGTTCGTTTTGCCGGAGATCAAAGAGATCAAAGCCAGGAGAGAAAGCTTACCACGTGTTGTGAAACATCATTTTATTGCGGGAATAGCCAAACACAGCTAAAATAATGAACTGTTCTGTCCAGTATATAAAGGGCACAGTTTTACCTCAAGTTCACTCAGGGTGTCACAACAACGGACTCCGTTTTGACTGTACATCGCCGAAAAATCCTTTAAATGAAAATTAATGAATCTCTACCCTCCGTTGCAACACTTTATGATTAAAAACCCACGCAACAAACTGTAATTACACACAAAGGCTAGCCAAGTACGAAGCTATTTAACACAGCACATTCCCTTCTGTCTGACACGGGCCCACTGAAGGGAAATACATCCATAAACTTTTCCTTTGCAATTATTTGTGACATATATTCAAAAGAACTCTGCTTGCACCTTGTTATGAAAATCATTATTTACCCCAGCACAAAATGAAGACCCAGGCTCTGGCATTATTCTTATTTCATTTTTCTTTTCAAATCATTTAACATCAGAGAAATCAAATGCGCTGAAATATTAGTTTTGGTCTAGAGAGCAGGTTTTGCAGTGATGCTGAATTTTGTCTTAAAATATATGGTATGGCACAAAATATTTTCCTATGACGTATTTTTTGAACCTAAGCCCTTTTATTATTTCAGCTATGGCTATTATGGCTATAATGTACTTCTTGTTTTCTTCACTATGCCACAATATATCTATTTATGCAGTCTCTACATTGTTCTAAGCGGTGTTCTGGTTTACTGTCAAGTCTCATTAATCGCCTCCAAGATTCAGTCTAATGTGAAGCTGGAATTTGGGGAAATTTCCCCCGACTTATGTTTCGTTTTTGTTATCGTTCGCTGCGTTATGTACCGTAAATTCCGGACTATAAGCCGCTAC
Source organism: Urocampus carinirostris (assembly GCF_059441175.1). NCBI lineage: Eukaryota > Metazoa > Chordata > Actinopteri > Syngnathiformes > Syngnathidae > Urocampus > Urocampus carinirostris. The sequence goes on along the minus strand of NC_142367.1, from coordinate 24,244,825 downwards.
TTTTTTTCCTAAACGTTCAACCCTGCGGCTTATTCAGTGATGCGGCCAATTTGTTATTTTTCTAACGGCCCCCAGCGGCGCACGAGTACAAAAGGTAAGATTTAGACCGGTGGAATATATGCGCCGAGGAAGACTGCAACTTCTTTGCTTGTGCACAAATTAAATTAGCGTAGACATATCCTCATCATGCAAATTGCAAAAAGAAAGGCACATGACGCAGCTTTCAAGCTAAAAGCAATCGAGCAGTCCGATAAAGAAGGAAACGGAGCGTGTTGCTAGCGTGTTTTGGAATAAAGGAGAGTGGGACGACGTCTATATGACAAAGTTTCTTTCCGACACTGAGGAAGACGACTTTGAGGGCTTCAGTTCTAAGGAGGAAGATGAGGATGGTTTACCTCGATTTTTACAAGTACGGTATGTTTTTTTAACAGACCCGTTTACTGTGTTGCGAGCGTGTTGCTACCTGTCACAGTCACGGTTTGGGATGAAAGTTTTATTATTATTTTTAAAGCTTTGAAAACTCTCGGTGTACAGTCTTTCTTTGTAAATATGTGTAACTATGTATAATATGTATTTGCAACTGTATATTTTTGTAATGTATTTATTTTAGAGACTTATTCTGATGTTTTCCACGGGCGAATCAAAAAGAAGGGGCGAAAACCACGGGGGCTGACGGGAAGTGGAGTAAAGGTGAGACGTGTTTTTGGACGCAGCGGACAATGGTGGATATATATTTTTCCCACCCTTACCTTTGGAAATATAGACTTTTTCTCCTTGGATTACTTTCAACGGGACCCGGACTCAGCAGGTCTGCATCAAACCTTAAGTACCGGTATCATTTTCCGTTCATTTTGCCGGCTGTAGTTTTTGGACTGTGTACTTCATATTCAGTTACAATCGCGGGACTTAAAGTTGAGTTTGGGTTACTTTTGTAAATGTGTTACGTTGTTTTAATGTGGGCGCATGCGGCTTATATACATGTGCGGTTTGTGCAAGTACAAAAGCGGTTTTCCTCATAAAATGTGGTGGGTGCGGCTTATAATCAGGTGCGCTCTATAGTCCGGAATTTACGGTAATTTTGCTACCAATAACAACATTTATGATTGGTTCTGGTTTCTGAACATTGCTCACTTAGAGGGAGCTTAAGAAAAACGATTGTCAGTTGGTAGCAGCTTCTCTTTGCAGAGGATTAAGAATATATCATCTCGTGTTTTCGTCTCGCCTTTCTGTCCATTGTTTGGGAAAAATAGAATAGATGTTATATTTAGTTCCTGTCCTTAAGAAAAAGATAAAATTACTTTATTATTTTAAGGGACACTAGGTAGTATTTGACCATTAGGTGTCGCTGTTCTGCGCAAAACTAAAAAAGCACAGGGAATAATAAAAACTACGGAGACTCAAAGTGATCAAACCGCTTTATTATTTTTCTCATTTTTGCCCAGTTTTAACAAGGTGTTTGGTCTTTCAGGGTACCCGTAGCAGCAAGATGCCAGACAATTAGGTCAGCTCCTTCGATGAGGCTCCTGTTATGTCAAATAAATACACTTTCGTGGGATAGTTCATGTATTTTTGCTTAACATTCAATTTGATATCATTATTTTAGTGTTTTTTTTTTACAACTAGGAGGCGCTAAATCAAAACATGTTTAGAAATAGAGGCACTTGTGTTGCTTTTTAAAAAAAATCTAAACTTTAAATTATTGCATCGCCGGTGAGTAACTTTCTCAAAAACAAGAACAAATGTTAAAAACTAAAAATAGGAAAATGTTGTCCTATGAACATATTCAATAAAGATTTTAAAAAAAAAACTGTCCCAGAAGGCTTATTCAGAAAAGTGGTAGATTAAAAATAAACAAATTGCCTAAAATCAATATTGTTGTTTTAAAAAAAAAAATACTTTGTAAGAGTTACTAATTAATACAAGATATATTTTCAAGCCAAAATGCAACAAATTCAAGATAATACTTTTGTGTTTTATTCGAAAACCAGTAAGCACACGCAAATATTCCATGTACAGTATTACATACAGTATGTACACATTCATCTTTATTTTTTTTTTTTTGTATTACGTTTGTTCGTCTTTATTTCACAGTGTCACTCCGTGTTCACAAAAAAGGTAGGCCACAAAAAGTCAATAAACGGTGCTCAAAGTGCAAAACGGTCATCAAATTAAAAAAAACAAAAGAAGGCAGCGAGCAGACTATGGTCCTCGGGCCACGTGTGTCCCTTTTAAGAAGCATTTCCAAGTACTTTGAATCACAAAAAAAACGTAAACGTCGGCGTTCAGGTGTACTCGGATTTGCGTATGTAATTGGAAGGCACGTATCCTCGTCGGCCGCCGGCCTCTCCCAGCCACCATTCGCCGTTTCCGTTCATGTCCTGGAACTCCAGGATTCGGAGGCGCTGATTGGCCGAAATGCTCAGTTCGTTGGCGCAGCGGGCGCTGAAAGAGTACAGGGCGAAGTAGATCTGGGGGTGAAAAAAGGAAATTGTTTTAATATTAAAATATATGTAAATAAATATAGAGATGCAGATAGATATAGAGAAACAGAGAGATAGATAGAGATACAGAGAGATATAGAGATACAGAGAGATAGATATAGATAGAGATACAGAGAGATAGATACAGATGGATATAAAGATACAGATAAATATACAGATATTTATACAGATAGAGATACATGGATAGAGTTATAGATAGATAAAGAAATATAGAGATACAGCGATACAGACAAAGAGATGGATAGAGATACAGAAATAGATATACATAGAGATACAGATAGATATACAGCTAGATACATGGATAGAGCTACAGATAAAGAGATAGATATACAGATAGATACATGGATAGAGCTACAGATAAAGAGATATAGATATAGAGATAGATGGATAAATATATATATACAGATATTTATACAGATAGAGATACATGGATAGAGTTATAGATGGATAGAGACAGAGATAGATATACATAGAGATACAGAGATATAGATATACAGCTAGATACATGGATAGAGCTACAGATAAAGAGATATAGATAGATATACAGATAGTTATAGATAGATAAAGAAATATAGAGAGATACAGCGATAAAGAGATGGATAGAGACAGAGATATATAGATATACATAGAGATACAGATTATCAATCTATATATATATATATATATATATATATATATATATTTCTAGCTCTATCTATATATATCTAGATATAGATGTTTTAAATTAGTCAAGGTGGTTCAAGTTTTCAGGTACAATATATTTGAAAATGCATTTAGCGAAAACCATATATTAAAATGTACGTGTTTTCTTCACGTGATCACAATGTATGCAGTCTTTACATTGTTCTAAGCGGTGTTCTGATTAACCTTGCATTTGGTCACCTCGAGTCTCCGTAGTTTTTCATTCTACTCCACACAGTGGCGTATAGCGAGCAACTAATACGCACTGTTCCTTTAGGATATTTCACCTCAAAAAACAACTTCAGCGTTCCTAAATTTAAAAAAACAAAACCTAAATTTGATAACTGCAAACTATGGCCTAAATTTAACTCTCAAATGTTTTTAATTGTAACTATGTATGAAGTAAACAGAAAAACGGAACGTTATTTCAAAAAAATTATTGTTGATTTTCTCCAACTTTATCGATACTTGTGACGTGTCCTCTGAGAATCCGGAATTCCGGTGTTGGAGCTTTACGTAGTAAATAGGTGCCAGTGGTTCATATTTACTAGCCTAGCATTCAATTAGATGTTTTTATTTTAGTTTTTGTACCACTAGGAGGCACTAAATATTACACATTGTCCATTTTGAGCAATAGCGGTAAAAAAAAAATAAGCCATTGATTTATACACACTGTCCCTTTATGTTGAATTCAATGCAATTTACTGGATATGTCATTATTGATTTGGTGTATATATGCGTTTCTTCATTTTCTTCAGGTTGAGGTTTGAGTTTTTCCTTGCCCTTATGTAGGTTTTAGATCAGGGGATGCTTCGTGATTTAGGGCTATACAAATATAGATGACTTGACTTGACTTGACTAATAATCTGGTCTGTGCAGCCCTTTGAGACTCCTGGTTATTAGGGATCACAAATAAACATGACTTGAGATTTTTGAGCTTTTCCTTGCCCTCATGTAGGTTTTAGATCAGGGGATGCTGTCATAATAGTCTGTGGTTTGTAATAATCTGGTCTGTGCAGCCCTTTGAGACTCCTGGTGATTAGGGATCACAAATAAACATGACTTGAGATTTATGAGTTTTTCCTTGCCCTCATGTCGCTTTTAGATCAGGGGATGGTGTCATAATAATCTGTGGTTTGCAATAATCTGTGGTCTATGCAGCCCTTTGAGACTGTCCCTTCTCAAGGTTTCTTCATTTTCCTCATGTTGAGGTTTTTGTTTTTCCTTGCCCTCATGTAGGTTTTAGATCAGGGGATGGTGTCATACTAGTCTTTGTTTTGCAATAGTCTGTGGTCTGTGCAGCCCTTTGAGACTGTCCCTTCTCAAAGTTTCTTCATTTTCCTCATGTTGAGGTTTTTGAGTTTTTTCCTTGCCCTCATGAAGGTTTTAGATCAGGTGATGGTTTGCAATAATCGGTGGTTTGTGCAACTCTTTGAGATTGTCCCTTCTCAAGGTTTCTTCATTTTCCTCATGTTGAGGTTTTTGTTTTTCCTTGCCCTCATGTAGGTTTTAGATCAGGGGATGGTGTCATACTAGTCTTTGTTTTGCAATAGTCTGTGGTCTGTGCAGCCCTTTGAGACTGTCCCTTCTCAAAGTTTCTTCATTTTCCTCATGTTGAGGTTTTTGAGTTTTTTCCTTGCCCTCATGAAGGTTTTAGATCAGGTGATGGTTTGCAATAATCGGTGGTTTGTGCAACTCTTTGAGATTGTCCCTTCTCAAGGTTTCTTCATTTTCCTCATGTTGAGGTTTTTGAGTTTTTCCTTGCCCTCCTGTAGGTTTTAGATCAGGGGATGCTGTCATATTAGTCTGTGGTTTGTAATAATCAGTCTGTGCAGCCCTTTGAGACTCCTGGTGATTAGGGATCACAAATAAACAAGACATGAGGTTTTTGAGCTTTTCCTTGCCCTCATGTAGGTTTTAGATCAGGGGATGGTGTCAGAATAGTCTTTGTTTTGCAATAGTCTGCGGTCTGTGCAGCCCTTTGAGGCTGTCCCTTCTCAAGGTGTCTTCATTTTCCTCATGTTGAGGTTTTTGAGTTTTTTCCTTGCCCTCATGTAGGTTTTAGATCAGGTGATGGTTTGCAATAATCTGTGGTTTGTGCAACTCTTTGAGACTGTCCCTTCTCAAGGTTTCTTCATTTTCCTCATGTTGAGGTTTTTGAGTTTTTCCTTACCCTCATGTAGGTTTTAGATCAGGGGATGCTGTCATAATAGTCTTTGTTTTGCAATAGTCTGTGGTCTGTGCAGCCCTTTGAGACTGTCCCTTCTCAAGGTTTCTTCATTTTCCTCATGTTGTGGTTTGTAATAATCAGTCTGTGCAGCCCTTTGAGACTCCTGGTGATTAGGGATCACAAATAAACAAGACATGAGGTTTTTGAGCTTTTCCTTGCCCTCATGTAGGTTTTAGATCAGGGGATGGTGTCAGAATAGTCTTTGTTTTGCAATAGTCTGTGGTCTGTGCAGCCCTTTGAGACTGTCCCTTCTCAAGGTTTCTTCATTTTCCTCATGTTGAGGTTTTTGAGTTTTTCCTTGCCCTCATGTCGGTTTTAGATCGGGGGATGGTGTCATAATAGTCTGCGGTTTGCAATAATCGGTGGTCTGCAGCGCTTTAAGACTCTTTGTGATGAAGGGCCTCACAGATGAACACTTTACTTGAAATAGTTTATGTAAGATTGCACAGCCTGAAAGTGTCAAAGAGGGCGTCCTCAAATGTTAGCCGGACTATGTCCCTTTCGGACAAACAGTTTTCTCACCTCTTTGCCAATATTTATCTTTCGTGTCGATTTGAACGTTTCACAATCTTTCACTTTCGCTTTCCTACCTTTCTCGGACTTTCTCATTGCATATGGAGACGAGACACGCAATACAGCGCCCTCAAGAGGTCAAATATTAAACAATGAACTTTTTAAGGGGACAGTGTGTACCGTATTTTCCGCACTATAAGGCGCACCTAAAAGCCTTTATTTTTTTCAAAAGTTGACCATGCGCCTTATAATACAGTGCGCCTTATATATGGATCAATATTAAATTGCAAAGTCTTGCAACTAAAGCAAGCAGCCGCCGACTCGATTTTCCCCCGAACGTGGAGTAGTCCGCGGTGTATGCTGGGATTTATTTACCGGCGTTTCATTGGCTAACCAATGTGTCAATCATCATTTGAATCGATCACTATTGGCTAAAGTTATTCGGAGGTCAAGGGGCGGATCCTTTTTATCATTTACAGGCTGGCATTGGCTGAAGCGGCAAAACAAAGCCTGCAATTGGCCGAAAAAGATGAATGCGTATAGCACGTGGTTGACGGCATACAGAAAGCATTTTTTACTATTCTGTAGTTGTAAATATTTTACTCTCCTGGATTTACTACACTCACGGATATAAGAGGACCATGGCTGCACATCATTATTGAACACAACGACTTCGGTGAGCTACTCCGGCTATATATTTTCCCTGTGTCTTGTTTCAGACTGAACTCGATGTTTCTGTGATAAGCGGTGCAGATAATGGATGGAATGGAGTGTCTATTTTGAAATTCAACTCAATTCCAAGTGTTTATTGTCATATGCACAGTAAAGTTGCGGGCGAAAAAGAAAATAGAAACTAAGGAATGGTTGGCATTTCTTGAATCCCAAGACTTTAACCTTCCGAATGATGGAACGATGCATTTGAGTGACATCGTACGGACACCGCATCCGCACGTGTTCTCGACACGTATTTGCGTCTTTGCAAGCTTTGGGAATGTTAAGGGGGTAATCAGTTGGACTGAACCATCTAACTGTTTTGTCCACGTTCCCATTGTAGCGCCTTATAATCCGGTGCGCCTTATGTATGTCAAATATAGGACCAAAAACCATTTTTTCGGGGTGCGCCCTATAACCCGGTGCGCCTTATAGTGCGGAAAATACGGTAATATGTAGAGCCTCCTAGTGGAACAAAATAGCATTGATTTCAGTAATGGGCAAAAAAAATTATAATGCCATGATTGTTGAGTTGTAAAAATATTTTTTATTCATACCTAGTAGGCGCGTCTATGTTTATCAGGCATCTTGCTGCTACACTGTGCTCATTTGGCATTGTTTTCTCTTCACATAAAATGAAAAAAATACATCAACTTGCTTTGCCAGTAAGACTTTCCTTATTTAATCTAATAAGGTGATTTTATGTTTTATAATATATGTATCCAGCTCTCTAGATCTCCATCTCTATATAGATATAGATGGATAGATCTCTAGATCTAGGGATTAGGCATTTATTATGGGCCATCCAAAAGAATAGAGTTATTGTTTCCTGGTGGTAAATTGTAACTGGAAGAACTTCCTGCAACTGAAAATTTCATTTTTTTCCAGGTTTTTTTTTTTAGACCCACATAAATATTAAAGATTTACTCAAAATCTAAAAATCACATATGTAAATCACAGTAAATCGGTGGACCTGCAAAATAGATATTCACACTGGATTTTTCTAGATCTAGAAATCTCTATCTATATCTCTATATCTATCTATATATATATATATATATAATTACACACACTGGTAATGTAGCTCTTTTTAAGTCTTGGCTCTGAAAATTTTAGAATGGTTTATAATCAGGGTTGGGTAGGGTTACTTGAACTGGATTACTTTCAATGACTTTTGGATTACTCCAATACCAAATATGCTAATAAAAGACAAAAGAAACTACCGTATTTTCCGCACTATAAGGCGCACCGGGTTATAGGGCGCACCCCGAAAAAATAGTTTTTGGTCCTATTTTTGACATATATAAGACGCACCGGATTATAAGGCACTACAATGGGAACGTGGACAAAACAGTCAGATGGTTCAGTCCAACTTCTTACCCCCTTAACATTCCCAAAGCTTGCAAAGACGCAAATACGTGTCGAGAACACGTGCGAATGCGGTGTCCGTAAGATGTCACTCAAATGCATCGTTCCAAATATCATTCGGAAGGTTAAAGTCTTGGGATTCAAGAAATGCCAACCATTCCTTAGTTTCTATTTTCGCTCGCTACTTTACTGTGCATATGACAATAAACACTTGGAATTGAGTTGAATTTAAAAAAAAGACACTCCATTCCATTCATTATCTGCACCGCTTATCACAGAAACATCGAGTTCAGTCTGAAACAAGACAATATAAAACCGGGAATAGCTCACCGAAGTCATTGTGTTCATAATAATGTGCAGCCAATGTCCTCTTATATCCGTGAGGGTAGTAAATCCAGGAGAATACAATATTTACAAATACAGAATAGAAAAAAATGCTTTCTCTATGCCATCGGCCACATGCTATACGCATTCATCTTTTTCGGCCAATTGCAGGCTTTGTTTCGCTGTTTAAGCCAATGGCAGCCTGTACATTATAAAAAGGATCCGCCTCTTGACCTCCGAATAACTTTAGCCAACAGTGATCGATTCAACTGATGATTGACACATCTTTTTCGGCCAATTGCAGGCTTTGTTTACCGTTTGAGCCAATGGCTGTCTGTAAATGATAAGAAGGATCCGCCTCTTGACCTCCGAATAACTTTAGCCAATAGCGATCGATTCAACTGATGATTGACACATTGGTTAGCCAATGAAACGCCGGTAAATAAATCCCACCATCCACCGCGTACTACTTGGTGTTCGGGGGAAAATCTAGTCGGCGGCTGCAAGTTAGTTGGAAAACTTTGCAATTTTAAAATTGATCCATAAATAAGGCGCATGGTCAGCTTTTGAAAAAAATAAAGGCTTTTAGGTGCGCCTTATAGTGCGGAAAATACAGTAAATATGAATAGGAACGGCAAAAATTATGTTGGCAAGCTGTTAGGATTTCTTTTCATTTTGTTTCTGTGGCATTTGATGTTCCTTTTGCCGGAGGACAAAGAGATCAAAGCCAGGAGAGAAAGCTTACCGCGTGTTGTGAGTCATCATTTGATTCCTATTTAGTTTCTTGTGTCTTTTATTAGCATATTTGGTATTGCAGTCATTCAAAAGTCATTGAAAATAATCCCGTTCAAGTAACCCTACCCAACGAAATTGGACGTGGCACTCCAGTTTCACATTTAACAGTGAGGATAAAAGAAAACAAAGAAGATAAAGGAACAAATAGAACAGAATAGAATATACCTTTGTTGTCATTGTGACGAAATGGGTTGAACATATTGTGACAACCAGGGTTGGGTAGGGTTACTTGAACGGGATTACTTTCAATGACTTTTGGATTACTCCGATAGCAAATATGCGAATAAAGGACAAAAGAAACTAAATATGAATAAAAAGATTCAATTTTGTGCAGGCTTGGGGAGTAACGGAACACACGGAACGGCAAAAAATGATGTTAGCGAGCTGTTAGGATTTATTTTCATTTTGTTTCTGTCGCATTTTATGTTCGTTTTGCCGGAGATCAAAGCCAGGAGAGAAGGCTTACCGTGTGTTGTGAGTCATCATGTGATTCCTATTTAGTTTCTTTTGTCTTTTCTTAGCATATTTGCTATTGGAGTCATCCAAAAGTCATTGAAATTAATCAAGTTCCCCTACCCAACCCTGTTTATAATAAATATTTATCAATATTTTTTTAAAGGGACAGTTTAATATTTGGGCCTCCTAGTGGTACAAAAAAAAACCTTAATTCGAATAATAAGCAAAAATACACCAATATTAATATATATTTTTTAAATTGTAGGGTGTGGAAATGCATTTTTTTTTTTACATAGTGAAGTCACTGCCATTTTGGTCTGGCAACTTGGCACTATTTTCTGTTTGCATTAGACAATACAGTGCCCTCTAGAGGTCAAATATTAAACAATGAACCTTTAAAGGGGACAGTGTGTAAAATGTAGTGGCTCCTAGTGGTCCAAAAAGCATGAACTTTAATACTATGTTTTTTTTATAATTCTAGGTCAAGAAATTTCTATTACGTAGTGAAATCCTTACCAAAGGTTGCCACGTCTGGCAATTTGCTGCTACGCTATGCTCTGCTCTGTGCATGGTTGGGTAGGGTTACTTGAACTGGATTACTTTCAATGACTTTTGGATGACTCCAATACCAAATATGCTAAGAAAAGACAAAAGAAACTAAATAGGAATCAAATGATGACTCACAACACGTGGTAAGCTTTCTCTCCTGGCTTTGATCCCTTCGATCTCCGGCAAAACGAACATCAAATGCCACAGAAACAAAATAAATAAATCCAAACAGCTTGCCGACATCATTTTTGCCGTTCCGTGTATTCCGTTACTCCTCAAGCCTGCACAAAATTTACTCATTTTATTCCTATTTAGTTTCTTTTGTCTTTTCTTAGCATATTTGGCATAGGAGTAATCCAAAAGTCATTGAAAGTAATCCAGTTAAAGTAACCCTACCCAACCCTGGTTGTCACAATATGTTCAACCCATTTCGTCACAATGACAATAGAGGTATATTCTATTCTGTTCTATTTGTTCCTTTATCTTCTTTGTTTTCTTTTATCCTCACTGTTAAATGTGAAACTGGAGTGCCACGTCCAATTTCGTTGGGTAGGGTTACTTGAACTGGATTACTTTCAATGACTTTTGGATTACTCCAATATCTAATATGCTAATAAAAGACAAAAGAAACTAAATATGAATAAAACGATGACTCACAACACGTGGTAAGCTTTCTCTCCTGGCTTTGATTGCTCTCTCGAACATCAAATGCCACAGAAACAAAATTAAAATCAATCCAAACAGTTTGCCAACGTCGTTTTTTGCCGTTCCGTGTATTCCGTTACTCCCCAAGCCTGCACAAAATTCAGTCATTTTTTTCCTATTTCGTTTCTTTTGTCTTTTATGAGCATATTTGGTATTGGAGTAATCCAAAAGTAATTGAAAGTAATCCAGTTCAAGTAACCCTACCCAACCCTGGCTCTGTGGCACTGGTTTCTGTTTGCATTAGCCAATACACTGTAATCTAGTGGTCACATGACACGATTTTCCTTTAACAATATCAATGATAAAGACTTAAGTTAATAAATCAAGAACTTAAATTTCATGGCCAAATTTATAGACATTCTAAGCCACAGGCGGCCCGCGGGGCAGATCAGGCCCGCTAAGGGATTGAATCCGGCCCGCGAGACAACACTCAGAGAAGCGCAAGAGAAAAACAAGCTGCAGGTTGAAATAGGTCCACTTGATGTTGCCAAAGCCAGGTGCCTCGGACAAAGATGCTGTACTTGTATTTATTTCTCTCTCTCTCTCTTTTCCCCCTTTTTCTCCCACTCTGTCTCTCTCTGTGTCTCTTTTTCTCTAACTTCTTTTTTCCTTTTCTCTTCCTACCCTTTGCGCTTTCTGTTCTCTCCTTCTGTCTTTCTATTTCTCTTTGGATTTCTCTCTCTCTCTGTCTCCCTTTCTCTTTCTCTCTCTGAGTCTTTTAACCTCTTTGACTCTAATTTCCTTTTCTATCTTTTCTCTTCCTCTCCCTTTCTTCCCCCCTGTCTCACAACTTTTTATCTTGTGTTTCTCACGCTCCCCTCCCTCTCTCTTTCTCTTATTTCTTTATCTCTTTTTCTTTTTCTTTAATCTACTAGTCCAGCTCCCCGTGTTCAAATGAGTTTGACACCCCCGTTCTAAGCAAATTTCTCCAGTACTGTTAAGGCCCCAGTGTGTAATATTTGACCACAAGAGGGCACTATTGTCTAATGCAAAGGACAATAGTGACGAATGAGCACAGCGTAGCAGCTTGATGCCAGCGACTACTAAGTATGGATTTCACAATGTAAAAAAATGATAGTTTAGGTATTTTTTTTCTTGGACATAAGTTTTTTTGTACCACCAGGAGACACTATTTATAGATTTACCTATAATAAATGTCTAATCCCTGTTTAGACGTAGTATGCACCTTTCCCATAGGGGGCGATAACGCCATAAACCAATACCAACTGCTAGTAATCACAAAATAGCAATAGCGAAATCACTGGGGAGTAGTGTTGGCGTCTTCTTTAAGCAAACTTAGTGAGAAACAAGGCAACGATTTCAAGCATTTACAAGCACGATGCCCAAAATTCAGATTTCAAGCACCCGTACGAACTCTGCTCACCTGATGTCTGTCCGATTCGGGCTCGCTGTCCTCGTCCACAGAGTAGGTTGACTTCTCGCGTCCCCCGTTCCGCCAAGTATCGGGCACTTTATCGCCGTCCGGTCGCGGCGGATTCTTCCTCTCCGAGGAATACGATTCCGTCTCGGACCGTTCGCCGGGACGGTCGTACGGTTCTCTTTTCCGGGGGCGGGAAGCTCGATCTGTCCCGTGACCCCTCCCCGGCGGATTCTCGTCCTTGCGGTCCGAAGATTCCCGGGCGAGGGGCGAGTGGCCTGGCGCGGCGGAGTAGCCGACGGCTGCCGTTTCCTGGTTGAAGGTGAGCGTGCTGTTGCTGTTCTGGCGCGAGAAAACGGGAGAGGAGCCGCCGTAGCCCGACTCGTTGGACGATTGGCTCTCGATGGAGACGTCCGATTGGCTCCTGCGCGGGTTGTAGGGCTTCAGGAAGGAGCTGTACACGAAACCCTTGGTGACTGCGGAGGGACGCGACGGAGAAGGTTAGGGTTTTCAAGAGAAAGTGTGTCTTATCCAGCAATGTGATTCTCAACAGTCTGACTAGAGGACACACCGTCCCACCCCAAATGTATAAAACGGAAGGTGCAGTTTAATTCGAGAGAGAGAGGTGTAGAGAGGTAGAGGTGTAGAGAGAGAGGTAGAGGTGGAGAGAGAGGTATAGGTATAGAGGTTTAGAGGTAGAGGTGTAGAGAGAGAGAGAGGGAGGTAAAGGTGTAGAGTGAGAGAGGTAGATGTGTAGAGAGAGAGAGAGATAGAGGTGTAGAGGTGGAGAGAGCAGTAGAGAGAGAGGTAGAAGTGTAGAGAGAGAGAGAGAGGTGTAGAGAGAGAGGTATGGGGGTAGAGGTAGAGGTGTAGAGAGAGATAGAGGTGTAGAGAGAGTGAGAGAGCGGTAGAGGTGGAGAGAGCAGTAGAGAGAGGTAGATGTGTAGAGAGAGAGGTAGAGGTCGAGGTGTAGAGAGAGGTATAGGTATAGAGGTTTAGAGGTAGATGGAGGTACAGGTGTAGAGAAAGAGAGAGGTGTAGAGAGAGAGAGAGGTAGAGGTGTAGAGAGAGGTAGAGAGAGAGGTATAGCTATAGAGTTGTAGAGATAGAGAGGTCAAGGTGTAGAGAGAGAGAGAGAGGTAGTGGGGTAGAGAGAGGTATAGGTATAGTGGTAGAGGTAGAGGGAGGTACAGGTGTAGAGAAAGAGATAAGTGTAGAGAGAGAGAGATGGGGGTTTAGAGACAGATATATGTATAGGTATAGAGAGGGAGGTAGAGGCATAGCTATAGAGGTGTAGAGAGAGGTAAAGGTGTAGAGAGAGAGAGAGAGGTATAGGTATAGAGGTTTAGAGGTAGAGGTAGAGGGAGGTACAGGTGTAGAAAGAGAGATAGAGGTGTAGAGAGAGAGAGATATATGTATAGGTATAGAGAGGGGGGTAGAGGTGTAGAGAGAGAGAGGTAGAATTGTAGAGAGAGAGGTAGAATTGTAGAGAGAGAGATATATGTATAGGTATAGAGCGGGAGGTAGAGGTGTAGAGAGAGAGAGAGAGGTAAAGATAGAGAGGTAGAGGTGTAGAGAAAGAGAGAGCGGTAGAGAGGTAGAGGTGTAGAGAGAGGGAGGTAGAGGTGTAGAGAGAGACAGGTAGGGGTGTAGAGAGAGAGGTATAGCTATAGAGGTGTAGAGAGAGCGAGAGGTAAAGGTGTAGAGAGAGAGGTAAAGGTGTAGAGAGGTAGAGGTGTAGAGAGAGGTATAGGTATAGAGGTAGAGGGAGGTACAGGTGTAGAGAGAGAGATAGTGGTGTAGAGAAAGAGAGCGGTAGAGGTGTAGAGAGAGAGATGGGGGTTTAGAGAGAGGGAGGTAGAGGTGTAGAGAGAGACAGGTAGAGGTGTAGATGGAGAGAGAGGTATATGTATAGGTATAGAGGTGTAGAGGTAGAGAGAGAGAGGGGTAAAGGTGTAGAGAGAGAGAGAGGTAAAGGTGTAGAGAGAGAGGTAGATGTAGAGGTGTAGAGAGAGGTATAGGTATAGAGGTTTAGAGGTAGAGGGGTAGAGGGGTAGATAGAGAGAGATAGAGGTGTAGAGAGGTAGAAAGAGAGGTAGCGGTAGAGAGACGTAAAGACAGATACACATTTTTTTCAATCCTACATTGCATATGTAACTGATTTAAAATAGTCACATACTGAGAGAAATTCGTACCCATTTTATGAAATGTTAATTGTGAAGATAGTCAACATCAATACACTGGTAAATAAACTAAAACTAACGTTATTTAACCATTATCTGTACCTTCAAGCTGACACTCAACATTTTCCTATTTCGGAATCAGTATTTCACTTTTCTTTCCCCTCATCACCAACTTTCTTGGGACCCATAATAAAATGGGCAGAAAAGGGAAATAAAACCAACTCAAATACAATAAAATGAGATGTGGTCCCTCAAACACCATCGAACAGGAAGAAGCAAATCAAGCGAGGTATAACTATCATCCACTGTGTAATTGACCCTGTTTTGTTTTCCATCGCAAAAGGTCCACAACTCACTGAACAGGTCTGTGATTTACTTTTGGGTCCTGACCCACCAGTTGAAAGTGGACCGGGAGCCAGTGCAAGTTGGCCAATACAGGAGTAATATGCTCAAACATGAAGTCAAGTCACATTTATTTATGACGCCCTTAATCACGAAATTGTCTCAAAGGACTGCACAGGATTACAATGACCTGATCTTAAACCAGCATGAAAAACACTTTACAGTAGTAAAAAGGTAACTATAGATTAAAATACTGAACAAAAACATGAACTATATTATAAATGGAAGTTTTTCAAATCATTGTAGCATTAGCATTTTCTACAACTTAACTAATTCTTAGATGGAGAGTATACGATTTAGCACCCCCTGGTAGTAAAAAACCCCAACACTAAGCAAAAATACATAAACTATCATATAAACATGTATTTTTTACTCATTAGACATTAGCATTAACTTTATAGAAAAGCAACCTTAACTAATGGGAGCTGACATAATTGTCCACCATCTTGCTGCTACAGCTACCCAAAAACCTTTTCCACTTGTATTAAAAAAAAGAAAAAGTAAAATAATAATCAATTTGTAAAGCCCTATTGTGTGATATTTGGCCACCAGGTGGCACTGTTGTTTAATGCAAACAATTAGTAGTGGCATTGAGCACAGCGTAGCAGCAAGTTGGTGGACACCTCAAAGTAGGGCTATCATACCAATGTTTTTTATTTTTCCACCACTAGGAGGCTCTTTTTGAGTTTTTTTTAGGTACCTGCAGCAGCAAGATGGCGGAAGATTATGTCAGCTCCTCAGGTGAGACTCATGTCATATCAAATTAATATTCATGTCTTGACATAAGACGTTTTTTTTTTAAATACATCTTCATATGATTTATCTCAACCCATATTATATTTATTACCCTATGAATCAATTTTCTTTTTTACCTTTTAAGAGGCGTTCAATAATACACACTGTCCCTTTATTGGTTAAGAAGCCAAAATACATGAACTATCATTTACAGATGAATTGAAATAGTCCTATTGACCCCTTTTCTCTCTCTCTCTCTCTCTTCCATCCCTTTTCTCTCTCTTTTTTCCACCCCTTTTCTCTCTCTCTTTTTTCTACCCCTTTTCTCTCTCTCCACCCCTTTTCTCTCTCTCTCTCTCTCTCTTTTCCACCCCTTATCTCTCTCTCTCTCTTTTCCACCCCTTTTCTCTCTCTCTTTCTCTTTTTCCACCCCTTTTCTCTCTCTTTTTCTCTCTCGCTCTTTTTTCCACCCCTTTTCTCTCTCTCTCTCGCTCTTATCCCTCATTTTCTCTCTCTCTCTCTTTTCCATGCCTTTTCTCTCTCTCTCTTTTTTTCCACCCCTTTTCTCTCTCTCGCTCTTATCCCTCATTTTCTCTCTCTCTCTCTTTTCCATGCCTTTTCTCTCTCTCTCTTTTTTTCCACCCCTTTTCTCTCTCTCGCTCTTTTTTCCACCCCTTTTCTCTCTCTCTCTCCCTCTTTTCTCTCTCTCTCTTTTCCACCCCTTTTCTCTCTCTCTCTCTCTCACTCTTTTTTCCACCCCTTTTCTCTCTCTCTCTCTCCCACCCCTTTTCTCTCTTTTCCACTCCTTTTCTCTTTCTTTTTCACCCTGTCTCTCTCTCTCTCTCTCTGTCCTTTTCTCTCTTCCTACCCTTCGCGCTTTCTTTCCTCTTTTCTCCCCTTCTGTCTTTCTATTTCTCTTTGGATTTCTTTCCCCCTCTCTCACAACTTGTTAACTGTTTTGTTTTCTCTCTCTCTACATGATACATGATCTATCATTTAAAGATGAATTGAAATATTCCTATGTCAAGACATGAATATTGATTTGATACAACATGAGGCTCACCTGACATAATTGTCTGCCATCTTACTGCTACGGGTACCCGAAAAGCTCAAAAAGGCTAGGGAAAAGAGAAGTAAATTGGTGCCTTTGGGTCTCTGTAGTTTGCATTCTTCCTCGGGCTTTTTAGCGGTTGTTTACGGGGTGACAACACGATACAGTGACAGAGTGGTCAACTCATACACACTGTCCCTTTAAGGCACAGTTGTCAAACAGGCGGCCCGTGGGCCAGGTTAGGCCCACGAGACCACACTCAGAGAAGCGCAAGAGAAAAACAAGCTGCTGGTTGAAATATGTCAACTCGATGTTGCCAAAGCCAGGTGCCTCAAACAAAGACACTGTTCTTGTATTTATTTATTTCTCTCTCTCTCTCTCTCTCTACCTCTCTCTTTTTCTCTTCCTTTAATGCTCTATGCTCTTTGTCTCTAACTTCTTTTTTTTCCTTTCTCTTTTCTCTTTCTACCCTTCACACTTTCTTTTCTCTCCTCCTGTCTTTCTATTTCTCTTTGGATTTCTTTCTTCCTCTCCCTTTCTTTTCCCCCTCTCTCACAACTTTTTATCTTTTGTTTCTCACGCTCTCTCCCTACAGTATATCGTTTTGCTTATTTTAGCCTACCAAAATGAATGATTTTTCTATTGGCAGAACATTTCTCATTTAGAATTCACTTTTTATTATTTTCAATAGAAAATTCATTTTTTTGGTGTTTCAGCTTGCCAAAAAGTGTAATCCCCGTTTACTGCTAAAACCGAGGGGTCTCTGTGTTCCGCCATCTCAAATTTAAACTTCACTATATTTTCATTCAGCCCTGCGATTGGCTGGCAACCAGTTCAGGGTGTCCCCTGCCCACTGCCCGGAGATGGCTGGGATGGGCTCCAGTCCCCCCGCGACCCTAATGAGGATAAGCGGTACGGCTAATGAGATGAGATGTTTTTGTAGAATTTGGATGGCGGCTTGTTGGGTCCTGAAGTCAGACTACCTGAGAGATTCCGTTCCGACCTTCCGGATGACTTAAGAAATGTGTTGACCCACCTCCGTTATCAATCAGCCAGCGATTGTTGCTGCCCATGGGGTCTTGCTGCTTGATGATGCCCACCAGGTCTCCTTCCTGGATGGACACGTCCAAATCTTGGGCCGCGTTAAAGTTCCTCTCGGCCCGGAAGAGTTTGCCGGGACCGAAACGCGACATCAAGCCCGCTCGGTGCTCGTCCGTCTGCGAGACGCAATTGGCCTGGGGAGAAGACGCCGGTTCAGGCACCACGAAATTCCACCAAAATGTCTTTAGAATGTTTGATTGGAAGAAAAATCGCTTTGACAGGATGAAAAGTAGTCTGTATTAAGCTTTTATAGCACTCTAAATGCATCATTCCCCTCAAAAACTCAAAATATAGCCATTAGTTGCTAAACTACTGTTCACAAAAGTGAGTACACCCTGAAGTTAAACTTCTTGAAGTTCAATATTTTGCATGGGCATTATGATTTTGCAGAACCGCTTCAATCTTTTCAACTTTCATTTAAAGATGAATTGAAATAGTCCTTATCGCACCCCCCCTCTCTCTCGCTCGCTCTTCCTCCCTTTTTCTCTTACGTGTTATCTTCTTTCTTTCTCCCCATCTTTCCCTTTTGGTCTCTGTCTTTCACTCTTCCTTTCTTTCTTTCCCTCCATCTTTCCCTTTTTTCTTTCTTTCGTTATTTCTGTCTTTCTCTCTCTCTTCCTCCCTTTTTCTCTTACTTTCTATCTCTCTCTCTCTCTTTCACTCACTTTGTCTCTTTCTCTATTCTTACCTTCTTTTGATCTCTCTTCCTTTTTCTGTCCTTTCTCTCTCTCTCCTCTTTCTCCCCTTCTATCTGTCTCTATCTCTCTATCTATCCCTCTCTCTCTTTGTGTCTCTCTCTCTCTCTCTGTGTCTCTCTACCCTTTTTCTCGAGAGACGCAATTGGCCTGGGGAGAAGACGCTGGTTCAGGCACCACGAAATTCGACCAAAATGTCTTTAGAATGTTTGATTGGAAGAAAAACTTTAGTAGTCTGTATTAAGCTTTTATAGCACTCTAAATGCATCATTCCCCTCATAAATGCAAAATATATCCATTAGTTGCTAAACTCCTGTTCACAAAAGTGAGTACACCCTGAAGTTAAAGTTCCTGAAGTTCAATATTTTGGCATGGGCATTAGGATTTTGCAGAACCGCTTATATCTTCCTGGCCTTAAATTTCACCAGAGCCTCAGAGAAAGACAAATAAATTAAGAGGGAGAGGAAAAAAGAGAAAGAATGAGGTAAGAGAGACATAGAAAGAAATACAGCTCCAGTTCTTTGGCAAAATGAATGCACATATCTGACATATGTAAAAGTCAAGCTTGTTTTTTCAACTTTTTTTCTCTTGTGCTTCTCTCAGCAATCCGTTGGCGGGCAGCATGTTTGACACCAGAGCAAAAATGATGAAAGCAAAGAATAGATTTAATATTAATAAAAGCGTTTTTCAATATATAGGAACTCATTTTTAATAACCTTTGAATGTAAAAAAAAATAAATGCTTTATTGAGGTTTTTTTGAAACGATAATAACGCATTTTCTTCCAATGAAATGTTCGGGTTATTTTAGGAATTTATTTGAGTAAAAACAATTTTTGGGGGGGAAATTAGACCGATTATCTCCCAGGTCACACAATTTGGCTAGTTTTTTAACTAATTATGTGGTATTTTTTGAAGTGATTGTAAATATGATCCTTGTATTTTATAAGGTTTTAAAATCTATATCTGCCTATCTATGGTATCTATATCTATAGTATTTGTATCCATCTATCTATATCTATGGTATATCTGCCTATCTCTCTATGGTATCTATCTATATCTATAGTATCTATGGTTTTCTATCTGCCTATCTACCTATGGTATTTATATCTATGGTATCTATCTATAACTAAGATATATCTATATCTATAGATATATCTATCTATATCTATAGATAGATATATCTATCTATAGATATAGATAGATATATCTATCTATAGATATATCTATAGATAGATAGAGATAGATATATCTATCTCTATCTATCTATAGTATATCTATATATACTGGACTGTCTCAGAAAATTAGAATATTGTGATAAAGTTCTTTATTTTCTGTAATGCAATTAAAAAAACAAAAATGTCATACATTCTGGATTCATTACACATCAACTGAACTATTTCAAGCCTTTTATTATTTGAATATTGCTGAATTTGGCCTACAGCTTAAGAAAACTCAAAAATCCTATCTCAAAATATTAGAATACTTCCTCAGACCAAGTAAAAAAATACTTTTATAACAGCAAAACTAAATCAAACATTTGAAAATGTCCATTGATGCACTCAGTACTTGGTTGGGAATCCTTTTGCACGGATTACTGCATCAATCCGGCGTGGCATGGAGGCAATCAGCCTGTGGCATTGCTGAGGTGTTATTGATGCCCAGGATGCTTCGATAGCGGCCTTCAGCTCATTTGCATTTGTAGGTCTGGTGTCTTTCATCTTCTTCTTAACTATACCCCACAAATTCTCGATGGGGTTCAGGTCAAGGGAATTAGCAGGCCAATCAAGGACAGTGATGCCATGGTCAGTGCACCAGTTACTGGTGGTTTTGGCACTGTGGGCAGGTGCCAGATCATGCTGGAAAATGAAATACTCATCTCCATAGAGCTTTTCAGTAGATGGAAGCATGAAGTGCTCTAAAATCTCTTGGTACACAATTGCATTTACTCTGGACTTGATGAAACACAGTGGACCAACACCAGCAGCTGACATGGCTCCCCAAACCATTGCTGACTGTGGGAACTTCACACTGGATTTCAAGCAACTTGGATTTTGCTCTTCTCCAGCCTTTCTCCAGACTCTGGCACCTTGACTTCCAAATGAAATGCAAAACTTGCTTTCGTCTGAAAAGAGGACTTTGGAGCACTCTGCAACTGTCCAGTGCTTTTTCTCCATAGCCCAAGTCAGACGCTTCTTCCGTTGTCTTGAGTTCAGAAGTGGCTTGACCATGGGAATACGGCTATTGTAGCCCATTTCCCGGACACGTCTGTGAACTGTGGCTTTTGATACCTGGACTCCAGCTTCAGCCCACTGTCTTTGAAGCTCCCCCAAATTCTGGAAGCGGCTCTTCTTCACAATTTTGTTAAGGCTGCGGTCATCTCTCTTGGTTGTGCAGCGTTTTCCCTTCCAACAGACTTTTTGTGGATATGCTTTGAAACTGCACTCTGTGAACAGCCTGCTCTTTGAGAAATTTCTTTTTGTGTCTTACCCTCCTGATGGAGGGTATCAATGATGGTCCTCTGGACAGCAGTCAGATCAGCAGTGATTTAGTTTACTGAACCAAGCTGAGTGTTTTTAAGGCTCAGGAAACCCTCGCAAGGTGTTTCGAGTTAATTAGATGATTCAGGTGATTAGTTGAATAGCCTACTTGTATACTTTTTCATGATATTCTAATATTTTGAGATAGGATTTTTGAGTTTTCTTAAGCTGTAAGCCAAATTCAGCAATATTCAAATAATAAAAGGCTTGAAATAGTTCAGCTGATGTGTAATGAATCCAGAATGTATGACATTTTTGTTTTTTTAATTGCATTACAGAAAATAAAGAACTTTATCACAATATTCTAATTTTCTGAGACAGTCCAGTATATATATATATATATATATATATATATATATATAGAGAGAGAGATATAGCCTATCTATGGTATCTATAGCTATCGTATCTATATCTGCCTATCTATCTATATCTATAGTATCTATATCTATCTATGGTATCTATATCTATAGTATCTATGGTTTTCTATCTGCCTATCTACCTATGGTATTTATATCTGTGGTATCTATGGTTTTCTATCTGCCTATGGTATTTATATCTATGGTATCTATCTATAACTAAGATATATCTATATATACATATAGATAGATATATCTATCTCTATGGTATATATATATATATATATATATATATATATATAGTATATCTATCTTCCTATCTACCTATGGTATCTATATATATATATATATATATATATATATATATATATATATATATATATAGTATATCTATGGTATCTGTATATCTATCTATCTATGGTACCTACAGTATATCTGTAGTATCTATATCCAACTATGGTATCTATCTATCTAGGGTATCTATAGTACCTATATCTATCTATAGTATCTATCAATATCCCTATAGTTATGGTATTTATCTATCTATATCTTTATATGCATCTATCTATCTTGACACAAGTAGAATTGTCTGCCTCTGTATTTCTTATGTCAAATAACTTGCTTATTTAAGAAAAATGAAAAAAAAATACTCAAACATAGGTAAATATTTACCAACTTTGAAGTTATCGATGCCATAAAAAATCATTCCTATTCAAGTCACTTTTATGAGAATAACTTTGGCTTTTTAGCCTTTCTTAACCCCAAAACTGATAACGTATTCTGTAATCGCTGAGCTGAATATTTTCATTTCAACTGAAGCGAAAAGCCTTAACTCAATAGAATTCTCCAAACTAGGGCTGCAACAACCAATCGATGATTTAAAAGCGTTGGCAACGAATTTCCTCATCGGTACGTTGGTTAAATGCAAACTAAAGTGCATTCAATTTCGTTGTTTATTGTCGCACTTTAGTCCAACAGAGGGCGCTGTTAATTTAGAAAAAAAGGATCTTGTATAGTATACATTTCTATGTATTTTTCTTTGTTTTGAAATGAAATGAAAGGATCTGCATTTATATAGCGCTTTACAGTGTGCTTCACATTTCCCAATACCGGCCGTGCAGCCATGTAAGGCGCTAACCTGCTTATTGGGGGTATTAGGGGTTCAGTGTCCTACCCAAGGACACTTCGACATGTAACACAGAGGAGCCGGGATTCGAACTGCGATCTCTTGATCCCAAGACGAGCGCTCTACCTCCTGAGCCACTGTCGCCCCATAGAATATTTTTTCTGTTTGTCCGGAACTTCAATATTTGAATAACTTAAAATAAAATGAAAAAAAGCCCTAGAACAAACACTAGATTCGTGTACTCACAGGTCCTTGGACTTGCTTCTTGGAATTCTGTTTCTCCATGGTTTTCTTGTTGGCAGAAAGAGTCGCCGCGGCGGAGTTGGCGGCCGCCGGCAGGTTTTCGGGGCAGAAGCTGAAGCTCTGCAGAAGCTGAAGAACGCGACCGTGTTCTTCTTGGAACCGGGAGACCAAGTTGCCGTCCGTGACGACCTTGCGAGAAAACTGGGAACAAAATACAGAAAAAAAAGCTGCTTTGAGACCAGTTCTACACACAACAAGTTGCATTTTTCTCCGGGAGTTTTCAAAAATAGTAGCCTCCTGTTCTCTCAGCTCAGCCCACTCACTCTAGAAGTTCCCTGATGACTTCTAAATGATCCAATGTCGACCTAAATGGCTACTTTTGCAATATTTACACAACTCCCGGAGCACTATGAACCAAGACCTGGCCATCCCTCTAAACGTTTAACCTGAAAAAGGAGAAACTAATCTGAGAAGCAACCAAGAGCCAAAGTGAAAACTTCGATCCTAGAGAGGGTTGGTGGAAAGATCTAAAAATGATGCGCGCCATCAAACCTTAAAGAACTTGATCTGTTTTGTAAGGAAGAACGGGAGAACAGTTGGTTTCTTTCCTCGATTGTGTCTCGAGCAGTTAAATCTCAGAACCTAATTGGAGTTTTTGAAACCCAAAATCCGGCAATACGTCAAAACCGTCTAGGTCGGGGGCGACAGACTCCTTTTAACTCAAGGGCCGGACTAGTAGACGAAAGAGAAAGAAAAAAAAGAGAGATAAAGAAATAGGAGAAAGAGGCTCAGACAAAGAGAGAAAAGGAGAAAAAGTCGTGAGAGAGGGGGAAATGAAAAGGGAGAGGAAGAAAGAAATCCAAAGAGAAATAGAAAGACAGAAGGAGAGAAAAGTGAAAAAGCGCAAAGGGTATGAAGAGAAAAGAGAGAAAAGGAAAAAAGGATGTTCGAGCAAAAGAGGTTAAAAGGCACAGAGAGAGAAAGAGCAACAAAGGAAGAGAAAAAGAGAGAGACAATAATAGAAATTCAAAGAGAAATAAAAATAGATAAAAAAATGGTGAGAGAGGGAAAGAGAAAGAAAGAAATCCAAAGAGAAAGACATAAAAATAGAAATAGTGAGAGAGGGGGAAAGAGAAAGACATAAAAATAGAAATAGCGAGAGAGCGGGAAAGAGAAATAAATCCAAAGAGAAAGCCATAAAAATAGAAATAGTGAGAGAGGGGGAAAGAGAGAGAAAGAAATCCTAAGAAAAATAGAACGAGAGAAGGGGAAAGCAAGAGAGAGTAAGAGAAGGTAAAAAGACACAGAAAGAGAAAAAGAGAGACAGAGAGTGAGAGAAGAGGTGAAAGAGCAAGAGAGAGGGGAAAAGAGAGAGATAAACCCAAAGAGAAAGACATAAAAATAGAAATAGTAAAAGAGGGGGAAAGAGAAAGACATAAAAATAGAAATAGTCAGAGAGGGGGAGAGATAAAATAAAAATAGTAAAGAGCGGGAAAGAGAAATAAATCCAAAGAGAAAGACATAAGAACAGAAATAGTGCAAGAGGGGGAGAGATAAAAATCGAAATAGTAAAGAGCGGGAAAGAGAAATAAATCCAAAGAGAAAGACGTAAAAAATAGAAATAGTGAGAGAGGGGGGAATGAGAGATAAAGAGATAAAAATAGAAATAGCGAGAGAGCGGGAAAGAGAAATGAATCCAATGAGAAAGACATAATAGAAATAGTGAAAGAGGGGGAAAGAGAAAGACATTAAAATAGAAATAGTGAGAGAGGAGAAAAGAGAAAGACATAAAAATAGAAATAGTGAGAGAGGGGGAAAGAGAAAAATAGAAATAGTGAGAGAGGGGGTGGAAGAGAAAGACATTGAAATAGAAATAGTGAGAGAGGGGGATGAAGAGATAAAAATAGAACTAGTGAGAGAGCGGGAAAGAGAAATAAATCCAAGGAGAAAGACATAATAATAGAAATAATGAAAGAGGGGGAAAGAGAAAGACATAAAAATAGAAATAGTGAGAGAGAAAGAAATCCTAAGAGAAATAGAACGAGAGAAGGGGAAGGCAAGAGAGAGTAAAAGAAGGTAAAGAGACAGAGATAGAAAGACAAAGAAAGAGAAAAAGAGAGAAAAGTGTCTTTGTCTAAAGCACCTGGCTTTGGCGACATCAAGCGGACATATTCCAACCCGCAGCTCCTTTTTCTCTTGCGCTTCTCCAAGCCACGTCTCTCGGGCCTGTCCCGTGGTCCGGGTGTACTCACCGCTTGAAGGAGAGGCTTGATCTGCCCCAGCGTGGTCTTCACAAAGTCCTTCTGCGCCCCGGCGAAAGCCCGGACGCAGCCCAGGAAGAGTTCCTCGGCGGCGCCGTGGAACTT
Organism: Urocampus carinirostris; assembly: GCF_059441175.1. Classification (NCBI taxonomy): domain Eukaryota; kingdom Metazoa; phylum Chordata; class Actinopteri; order Syngnathiformes; family Syngnathidae; genus Urocampus; species Urocampus carinirostris. The sequence continues at coordinate 24,219,818 of NC_142367.1, read as the reverse complement.
GGGGAGCTCGTCCAGGAGTTGAGCGTTGAGGGCCTCGTAGTTGCTCCTGGCCACCTGCAGTTCCTCCTGAACCCGTCGCTCCTTCAGCCGCTCGGCGCGTTCCTTGCAGTTGTCGTAGTCCAGGAGCTTGTCGAAACGCTTCTGGACCAGCTTGTGGGGACCGGAGAACATGAGGAGCAGCTGGCTCAGAGGGTGGATGACCAGAGATTCCGTGCGTTCCTTCTGTTCCGGGGAGAAAAAAAAAAAGGAGAAGGGCCTTCAAATAAATGTCCCGGTTTTAGAAATCGTTTCAATGTTCCCTCTAAGCCAGGGGTGTCAAAGTCATTTGAACCGGACGAGTAGATTAAAGAGAAAGAAAAAGAAAGAGAAAGAAATAAGAGAGGGAGAGAGCGTGAGGAACAAAAGAAATAAAAAGTCGTGAGAGAGGGGGAAAAGAAAGGGAGAGGAAGAAAGAAATCCAAAGAGAAATAGAAAGACAGAAGGAGAGAAAAGAAAAAAGAAAGCGCGAAGGGTAGGAAGAGAGAAAAGGAATGAAATGAAATTAGAGCAAAATAAGTTAATAAGACACAGAGAGTGATAGAGACAGAGACAGAGAGTGGAAGAGAGAGAGAGCGAGACAGAGAGAGAGAAGTCATGAGAGAGGGGGAAAGAAAGACAGAAGGAGAGAAAAGGGGTGGAAAAGAGAGAGAGAGAGAGAGAAAAGGGGTGGAAAAAAGAGAGAGAGAGAAAAGGAGGGGTGGAAAAGAGAGAGAGAAAACGGGTGGAAGAGAGAGAGAGAGAGAGAGAGAAAACGGGTGGAAAAGAGAGAGACAGAGAGAGAAAAGGGGTGGAAAAAAGAGAGAGAGAGAGAAAGAAAAGGGGTGGAAAAAAGAGAGAGAAAAGGGGTGGAAAAAAGACAGAGAGAGAGAGCGAGAGAGAAAAGGGGTGGAAAAGAGAGAGAGAGAGAGAGAAAAGGGGTGAAAAAAGAGAATGAGAGAGTGAGAGAGAAAAGGGGTGAAAAAAGAGAGAGAGAGAAAAGGGGTGGAAAAAAGAGAGAGAGAGAAAAGGGGGGGTGGAAAAAAGAGAGAGAGAAAACAGGTGGAAGAGAGAGAGAGAGAGAGAGAGAAAACGGGTGGAAAAGAGAGAGACAGAGAGAGAAAAGGGGTGGAAAAAAGAGAGAGAGAGAGAAAGAAAAGGGGTGGAAAAAAGAGAGAGAAAAGGGGTGGAAAAAAGACAGAGAGAGAGAGCGAGAGAGAAAAGGGGTGGAAAAGAGAGAGAGAGAGAGAGAAAAGGGGTGAAAAAAGAGAATGAGAGAGTGAGAGAGAAAAGGGGTGGAAAAAAGAGAGAGAGAGAAAAGGGGTGGAAAAAAGAGAGAGAGAGAAAAGGAGGGGTGGAAAAGAGAGAGAGAGAAAACGGGTGGAAGAGAGAGAGAGAGAGAGAGAGAGAGAGAAAAGGGGTGGAAAAAGAGAAAGAGAGAGAGAGTGAGAATATATGAACTGAATAATCTGAAGTGATAACTGATTTGCATTACCAATAAACTGTGATGATTCAAACGGAATGAATATATACGAAGACTGTCTGAACTCCACTTACAAATTGGGTGAACTCCTGGTCGCTGATGCAGCGATGGGCCCTCTGGAAACGCTCCGGATCTGGCATACTTCGGTCCGTGTAAATGTCGCAGAAGCTGATGGCCGCCAGCACCTTCACAGATGCAGATTCCTGAACACACAATGCAAGAACATCAGGACACAGACAGAAGAGGATTTATCCAAACTCATCCATCTACATCTTCCGTTCATCCAGGTTGAGGTTGTGGGGGGCACCAGCCTCAGCAGGGAAGCCCAGACCTCCCTATTCCCAGCCACGTCATCCAGCAGGATCCTTAGGCTTCCCAGGCCAGCCTGGAGACATAGTCTCTCCAGCGTGTCCTGGGTGGTCCCCAGGTCCTCCTGCCAGTGGGGAATGCCCAAAACTCATCCAAAGGAGGCATTATGGTGGCATCCTTATCAGATACCTGAGTTGGATCTTCTCAAAGTGGTTTTACAGAGTCCCTCTTGGATGACCAAACTTCTCACCCTAAAGGAGAGCCCGGCCACCCTGAGGAGAAAACTAATTTCGGCCACTTGTATCCAGGTTCTTTGGTCATGGACCACAGTTCATGACCAGAACTCATGGACCACAGTTCATGGACCACAGTTCATGACCAGAGGTGAGGGTAGGAACGTAGATCGACTGGTAAATAGAGAACTTTGCCCTCGCCTATCGGCAGATGCTGCCGTTCGACTCTACCCTCACTTGTGAACAAGACCCCGAGCTACTTGAACTTCTCCACCCGGGGCAGGAACCTCGTCCCCAACCAGGAGAAGGGATGCCAGGCTAAGAACCATGGTCTCATCTTCATCCCAACTGCTCCAGTGAGAGCTAAAGAACACAACTTGAGAACCCAACATCACCACATCACCTGCAAACAGCAGAGATGTAATATTGAGGGCCCCCAAACCGGACTCTGACGGAGTCCGCGTGGGGAGTCTCTGGCCTGCCCATGGGAGGAGCCGGGGCACCGGCTTGCGGAAAAAAAGGCGTGGGCTGGTAGAAGCCACAGCTGCACCTTGAAAGACTGTATATTTCATTTATTTGACTATAAGGGATTTTGCATGCGAATGTTTTGTTTAGTTCTGTTGATAACAGAGTTTTTGACGCAGGTGGTAGGCGATGTATGGAGAACAAGGTGGAGGTCTGGAGTCTGCCACGTGGGGAGTTCCTGGCCCACCCATTGGGGAGGAGCCAACACCCCAGCTTGTGAAAAGAACTTCAGAAGACAAAACTTCAGAGAAGAGATCGTGAGAGGGAGGCTCGACGAAGACTAATTCGACAATAGTTCGGCTAAATTCAGTGGAATTCACTTAGTTAAATACCTTAAGAAAATAAATCTGCCCCTGTGTGGAAATGCCGGTCTCTTTCCAATATTTTTTCTATTAAGAAAAGAGCATGCATTGTTGGGGAATGAAGGTTATGTTTGGTTAGTGGAGTCAGATAACTCATTCGAATAATTTGGTAATTTGATACAGTTTTAATATTTTTTTTTTTCAGAAAACCACATGGGAGACACTTTTTGGGCTCAATGTAAAGGGTTACATTTGGAATGAGAGTAACACTGCACATCTCCCTGAAAAAATGAACCCCACTGTCAAGCATGGTGGTGGCAACATCGTGCTTTGGGATCCTTTTTGGACTTAAATCCATGCTGGATGGAGCTAAATAAAGGGCGATTCTGGCAGAAAAGAGCATGCATTGTTGGGAGAACGAAGGTTATGTTTGGTTAATGGAGTCAGATAACTCATTCGAATCATTTGGTAAACGCTAGATTTTTAACGTGTTTTTTTTTTCCCCTAACAACTTCCAAATTTTGTCCATGCTGATTTTCCTAGCTGTTACTTTTTTCTTTTTGTTCTCTATTTACTTTTTTCCTACATTTCTTTCTTTTCTTTTCTTCTAAATTTTTCCTTCTTTTTTTTCTCTTCCTTTTGTTTCTTTTTATTCTCAGCTTTTCACTCCTTTTTCATTTTGGTATTTTTTTTCTTTTTTTGTTCTATTCCCCCTTCCTTTAAGTTATGTTGTGCATAATTTTACATCATATTTGGTCATGTTGGGATGAAAGAAGCAAAAACAACCCGAAGAGCCGTTTAGGACCCGAAAGAGCCGGTTTCTTTTAGTGAGCCGAGCCGAAGAAGCCGGTTCTCGACAAACTCTACTGACTTTACTTAACTTCGTTCGACTCGACTTTAAAATACCGCAACAACGTCCTGTATTTTGAAGCGAAAACAACCCGAAGAGCCGGTTCCTTTTAGGCAGTAGCTCGGGAGGTAGAGCGCTCGTCTTGAGGATCAAGGGATCCCAGTTCGAATCCCGGCTCGTCCGTATTACATGTCGTAGTCTCCTTGGGTAAGACACTGAACCCCTAATACCCCCAATAAGCAGGTTAGCACCTTACATGGCTGCAAGGCCGCTATCGGGAAATGTGGAGCACGTTGTAAAGCGCTTTGGGAAGTCATTGACTTGAAAAGCGCTATAAAATTGCAGATTATTTCATTTTAGTGAGCCGAGCCGAAGAAGCCGGTTCTCGACAAACTCTACTAACTTGACTCAACTTCGTTCGACTTCGACTCGACTTCAAAATACCGCATTTAGGACCCAACGTCGGGGGAACCCGTGTATTTTGACCTTCATGCACTGTAACTTTGACTTAATTGGCTTCTTAATTAGTCATTTTGAGCCCTGATTTTTGTGCGCTGGCCACCCACGGTTCCCCCCAAGGAAGACAGTCCAATGTCCAAAGTCCACAAAAGACATGTAGATGGAACGGGCCAACTCCCACGGACCTTGGAGAACCAAAACCACATGGCTCCTCCTGAAAGACAAAGTCTAAGTACCCTGATGTGCTGCAGGTACAAGGAAATATCCCGGACGAAGGATTTGATGAGCCTCTCCTGCAGCCGGAACTTCTTCTCGGCCTCGTCGAACGCCTCGTCTTTAATCTGCCGGGAGACACGGTGAAGTTGAGATTTTGTCCCCGTCCTCGCCGGGACACCTGCGGGGAAGCCTGTTTTTACCTGAGGTGAAATTCCCGTCAGGTGTTTGATGTGACTGCTGACCCGATTGGATTTCTTGATGATGGAATGCATGCTCAATTTCGAGATTTTATCGATGAAGGTGTCCTCGTCGCTCTTTCTGTATTTCACCACTAGAGGGAGACAAAAACAAACAATTTTTCCCTGATTTTTAATCTCATCTCATCAGCTGCACCGCTTATCCTCAGTAGGGTCGCGGGGGTGCTGGAGCCCATCCCAGCAATCATCGGGCAGTGGGCAGGGGACACCCTGAACTGGTTGCCAGCCAATCGCAGGGCACACGGGGACAGACAACTCACTCGCTCATTCACACCTGGGGACAATTTGGAGCGGCCAATTCACCTGAAATGCATGTTTTTGGAATGTGGGAGGAAACCGGAGTGCCCGGAGGAAACCCACGCCAGCACGGGGAGAACATACAAACTCCGCACAGGAAGTCTGGAGCCCTGATTTTTAATCAAACACATGCAATGGTCATAGTACAGGGAACATTTAAAACTACAAACTGAAAATGTCTTTCTACTTTGCTGTAGTTTCTTCCTCATGTCATGAGGCTCTTTAACTCCACCCGGGGGAGTAAAAGCCCACATGAAACCCCACCCCTACATTTGTATATTACCCTATTTTTATGACAGTGTGTATTTACCATTTAAATACTATATATCAACACGTTCTATTGGGTATTTTTGTATTCGATATCTTTTATTTTATCATTCTAAACTACCTCATGTCATGAGGCTCTTTAACCCCACCCGGGGGAGTAAAAGCCCACATGAAACCCCACCCCTACATTTGTATATTACCCTATTTTTATGACAGTGAGACTGGGAGGTCGGTGGTTCGCGTCCCGGCCGAGTCATTCCTAAGACTTAAAAAGTGGTCGGCGGCGCCCTCTGTTGGCTGCGGCTGCATCGGCTCGCTACAACGGGTCAGGTGCAATCGACATTTCGTTCTGTGTACATTGTTACACAGAATGACAATACAAGGAAATTATTATTATTATTATTATTATTTACTATTTATATACTATATATCAACACGTTCTATTGGGTATTTTTGTATTCGATATCTTTTATTTTATTATTCTATATTTCAACACAAGGATACTGCTGGAAGTGTGAATTAATGAATAAAGGATCTATCTATTGAAGGATTTTATACATTTAACTATAAAGGATATTATAAAATTAACTACAAAGTAAGAACATGTACTCCGTTTGATGCAGTAGAGATTCACTGACTGTTTTTCTTCAAGGTACATTAAAAGGTTAGACCGTCTGGAATGCATCAGACGTATTTTGATAACAGAATTCCTGTGAGTGCTGACGGGAGAAGGCCAGTCGCACAAGGACAAAAATTGTGACGCCCTTCGGCGAGGAGGTGGTGAAGCTGGCACCTGGCGCGCCCGTGGGAGGAGTCGGCACGCCCATGGGAGGAGCCGGCACGCCAGCTTGTGAAAAGATGTGGGAAGATCGAGAGAGACACTAATTCGATGGGAGTTCATTTAGTTGAATTATTTAAGAAAATAAATCTTCCCCCGTGTGGAAATGTCCGTCTTTTCACAAAAAGAAACAAGCATGCATTGTAAGGTGAATGAAGGCTATGTTTGGTTAATGGAGTCAGATAACTAATTTGAACACTTTGGTAAACGATATATTTTAATAGTTTATTTCCGAACATTATCTAGTTTTATTAAATTCACTCTATTACGGATTTCTATTTAAGTCCACTACTTGTTATGAAAACATTATATACAATGAGATTGGACATTGCTCCTCACCTAGGTCTTTGCGTCTCTTGTACTCGTTGATGTTCACGTTGATCTCCTTGACGGCCTGGTGGGCCCGGGCGAGCTGGGGCCGGTCGTGGTGGCCCTCGGGCGTGGCCCCCAGCAGTTCGGCGAGCAGCAGAGGGTAGCGCATGACCCGCTGCACCGGCTTGATGAGGAAAGAACCCAGATTGATGTAGTTGGTTTTACCCCTGTGGGCAAAAGAACAGACGCGGTTGGCGCGAAATGCAACGGTCGCCCGGGAATGCGTCACAGGCCGGACGGCGCACGATGACATTATCAAAAGGCGACGGCACCAGAAGAGTCACCGAGCAAGCACAAATAGGATTCACAGTGTTGGGACTAGCACAGTGCAAAGGAAAGCATTTCATTTTTTCGGTAACAAGTACTGTAATGCATTATCAATCATTGATTGTCCGAGTACTTTTGCTTCAATTAAATGTACAGTGTGTAATATTTGACCACTAAACAACAAGGACAATACAAACATCTTCTTTTTTTCCCTTTAACTTCTTTGTTTTCTTTTATCCTCAATGTCAAATGTGAACCTGGAGTGCCACGTCCAATTTTGTTGTCACAATATGTTCAACCCATGTTGTAACAATGACAATAAAGGTATACTCTATTCTATCTATGTAGGCTGCTTTTCAACCAAAAACGAGTGCTAAATGCACAAGGAAGAATACAAACTATGGGGACTCAAAGTGACCAAAATTTACCCTCTGGTCAAAAAAGTACTTTTTAAATGAAGTACCTACAAACTAAGTATTTTTTTTCCAGTTTTTTGCGCCCAACACTGTTCACCAAGTTGGTACTAACAATGACAATAAATGTATATTCTATTCTATTCTACTCTATCTATGTAGGCTGCTTTTCAACCAAAAATGAGTGCTAAATGCGCAAGGAAGAATACAAACTATGGAGACTCAAAGTGACCAAAACATAACCAAATGTTACCCTCAATTTTTTTGCCTGGTTTTTCACGATCACACTGGATTTCTTCTGGGGAAAAAATTAAAACATGGCTATAAACAAGGTGTACGAACCCTGGAATCGGTTACGAAGTAATCTAGGTGGTCAATAAAGTACTTTTTAAATGAACTACCTACAAACTAGGTATTTTGTTTCCAGTTTTTACGCCCAACACTGTTCACCAACCAGGGTTGGTTAGGGTTACTTGAACTGGATTACTTTCAATGACTTTTGGATGACTCCGATACCAAATCTGCAAATGATGACTCACAACACGTGGTAAGCTTTCTCCCCTGGCTTTGATCTCTTTGAATGCGACAGAAACAAAATGGAAATCAATCCAACCTCATTTTTGCCGTTCCGTGTATTCCGTTACTCCCCAAGCCTGCACAAAATTTAGTCATTTTATTCACATTTAGTCTCTTTTGTCTTTTATGAGCATATTTGGTATCGGAGTAATCCAAAAGTCATTGAAAGTAATCCAGTTCAAGTAATCCTACCCAACCCTGTCACCAACACCATAGCTCAGCTGGCAAACAAAAGCATTGGAGTTTGTTATTGTTTTTCCGCTTTAGTCCACACGGTGGCGTTAGTCTCCCCAGATCACTGCCCAGCAATCTCAGTCATGCAATAGAGCGCAAACGGGCACAAAAACAAACCAAAAACAAACCAAAAACACACAAACTCAAAGACACACACGTTGATCAAAGGGTGTTAGCAATCAGGATGATTGACACGCTCTTTGAGGAGACTTACCACTCTCGATATATGGCCCTGTGGATTGGAAGGAGCAAGAAGAGATAATAGAAATCATCAGCCTATGAATATTCTCCATTAGCATACATTCAGATCTGAATATAATCGCAGTTTTTTCTACAGGTCTGAGCGTTCACACAAAGTGGGTGAGCGACGCTTGAAACAACAGTGAGCAACGGCAATCCCAAGTGTGGCAACTAATCCATTATCAAACATGTCCAAAACTTGACATCACGTTACATTTTGCTGAGTTTCTAGCAATGCGAAATTATTAAAAAAAATCTCATTGTGTTTTTTTTTTTCCGAAGCTGTTGCTTTTTTCTTTTTGATCTCTATTTACTTTTTTTCCTACATTTCTTTCTTTTCCTTTTTCTGGCTTTTTTTTCCTACATTTTTCCTTCTTTTTTCTCTTCCTTTTGTTTCTTTTTTTCCTCAGCTTTTCACTACTTTTTCATTTTGGTATTTTTTTTCTTTTTTGTTCTATTCCCCCCTTCCTTTAAGTCATTTTGTGCATCATTTTACATCATATTTGGTCATGTTGGGATTAAAGAAGTAAAAACAACCCGAAGAGCCGTTTAGGACCCGAAAAAGCCGGTTCTTTTTAGTGAGCCGAGCCGAAGGAGCCGGTTCTCGACAAACTCTACTAACTTTACTCGACTTCGACTCGACTTCAAAATACCGCATTTAAGACACAACGTCGGGGGAACCCGTGTATTTTTTCCTTCATGCACTGTAACTTTGGCTTAAATCGCTTCTTAATTAGTCATTTTGAGCCCTGATTTCATGTTGGGATTACAGAAGCAAAAACAACCCGAAGAGCCGTTTAGGACCCGGAAAGAGCCGGTTCCTTTGAGTGAGCCGAGCCGAAGAAGCCGGTTCTCGACAAACTCTACTGACTTTACTCGACTTCGTTCTACTTCGACTCGACTTCAAAATACCGCATTTAGAACAGAGCGTTGGGGAAACCCGTGTATTTTGACCTTCATGCACTGTAACTTTGACTTAAGTCACTTCTTAATGAGTAATTTTAAACCCTGATTTTTGTGAGCTGGCTAGATTTCGAAGAATATTTTGGAACAGGAAGTTCTGACTCACGGCAAGGGGAACAAGTATAACAAGGTAGGGCAGATTCCTCACCTGCCCTACTTTTGATTCAGCATGTATTGACAATCGTGAGCCGGTAAGGAGGAACCGTCATAGACTCGAGTACGCAATCCTTGGGAATAACTTCGTTCCCAAATCTAATGAGCGCAAAGTATAGTGCTCACATTGCTAACGTAGCATTAGCCTATTGAACAGTTTGTACCCTGTAGTGGGAAGAATGCTATTTCTGTTCGACCGGTCAAACTGTTTTGGCTGTACTTTGCGAAGGAAAGGTTTAGAAATAATTAAGGTTTGTTGTTGAGACACTTTTGTACAGAAGAAAGGGAGAGAGAGAGAGAAAGAAAAAAAGAGAAAGAATAACAGTGTTGAAGTCAAAGAGAGAGAGAGATCAAGAAAGAAAGAAAAAGAGTGAAGGAGAGAGTGAAAGAGAGAAGGTGATGAAAAGAGAAAAAGATAAAAAGAGAGAAAGAATGACAGTGTTAAAGACAAAGAGAGAGATCAACAAAGACAGAAAGAGTGAAGGAGAGAAAGTAAATGAGAAAGTGATGAAAGAGAAAGATAAAAGAATGAGCGCAAGGGGGAGAGAGAAAGATAGAGAGAGAAAGAATAACAGTGTTAAAGACAAAGAGATCAAGAAAGACAGAGTGAAAGAGAATGTAAAGGAGAATAAATGATAGAAAGAGATAAGATGAAGAGAAAGAATGAGAGCAAGGGAGAGAGAGAAAGAATAAAAGAGAAAGAATAACAGTGTAAAAGACAAAAAGAGAGATCAAGAAAGACAGAGAGTGAAGGAGAGAAAATGAATGAGAAAGTGACGGAAAGAGAGAGAGAGTAAGATAACAAGAATGAGAGCAAGGGAGAGAGAGAGAAAGATAAAATGAGATAGAAAGAATAACAGTGTTAAAGACAGATATCAAGAAAGACAGAAAGAGAGGGAGGAAGAGAAAATAAACGAGAAACAGTGACAGAAAGAGAGAACGATAAAAAGAATGAAGGCAAGGGAGAGAGAAAGATAAAGAGATAAAGAGGGAGAAAGAAAAACAGTGTCAAAGACAGAGAGAGATCAAAAAAGACAGAAAGAGAGGGAAGAAGAGAAAATAAACGAGAAACAGTGACAGAAAGAGAGAACGATAAAAAGAATGAAAGCAAGGGAGAGAGAAAGATAAAGAGATAAAGAGGGAGAAAGAAAAACAGTGTCAAAGACAGAGAGAGATCAAGAAAGACAGAAAGAGAGGGAAGAAGAGAAAATAAACGAGAAACAGTGACAGAAAGAGAGAACGATAAAAAGAATGAAAGCAAGGGAGAGAGAAAGATAAAGAGATAAAGAGGGAGAAAGAAAAACAGTGTCAAAGACAGAGAGAGATCAAGAAAGACGGAAAGAGAGGGAAGAAGAGAAAATAAACGAGAAACAGTGACAGAAAGAGAGAACGATAAAAAAATTGAAAGCAAGGGAGAGAGAGAGAGAAAGACAGAAAAAGAGAGAAGGAGAGAAAGTCAACGCGAAAAAGAAAGAGAAAAAGCAATTCCGTTCCATTTGTTGAGCAAGTCACCAGCTAAGGGTTTTGTTTTTCTCCCGTGCTTCTCAGTCCTCACCTCAGCCTCTCCAGGCACTCCAGCACGTGTCCCTGAATGGCTTCGTCCTTCTCGTAGTTTTCCAGCAGCGAGATGGATTCTTCGTGATTCTGACAGTAGACGTTGTAGACCGACTCCAGCTCGCCCTTAAAATCCAGGAAGACTTTTCCTGGAGGGGAGGCCAAAACAAAGATGGCGGCCGGAGTCAGAGGGACACGCAAAAAACGAGTGCTAAAAAGCACAAGACGGAATACAAACTAAAGATGTGATCTTTTTCTGTCTTTAACACTACTATTCTTTCTCTTTTTCTTTCTCTTTTATCTTTCCATCACTTTTTCTGCTTTACTTTCTCTCTTTCACGCTCTGTCTTTTTTTTATCTCTCCTTGTCTTTACGCTGCTATTCTTTCTCTCTTTCTTCTTTCTCTCTCTCCTTTGCTCTCATTCTTTCTCTTTATCTTATCTCTTTCCATCACTTTTTCTCCTTTACTTTCTCTCTTTCACGCTCTGTCTTTTTTATCTCTCCTTGTCTTTACGCTGCTATTCTTTCTCTCTTTCTTCTTTCTCTCTCCCTTGCTCTCATTCTTTCTCGTTATCTTTTCTCTTTCCATCACTTTTTCTGCTTTACTTTCTCTCTTTCACGTTCTGTCTTTTTTTTATCTCTCCTTGTCTTTACGCTGCTATTCTTTCTCTCTTTCTTCATTCTCTCTCCCTTGCTCTCATTCTTTATCTTATCTCTTTCCATCACTTTTCCTTCTTTACTTTCTCTCTTTCACTCTGTCTTTCTTGATCTCTCTTTTTCTTTAACAGCTATTCTTTCTCTTTCTCTCTTCCCCTTGCTCTCATTCTTTCTCTTTATCTTATCGCTTTCCATCACTTTTCCTCCTTTACTTTTTCTCTTTCACTCTCTGTCTTTCTTGATCCCTCTTTTTCTTTAACACTGCTATTCTTTCTCTTTTCTCTCTCCCCTTGCTCTCATTCTTTCTCTTTTTTATCTTTCCATCACTTTTTCTCCTTTACTTTCTCTCTTTCACTCTCTCGCTGTCTTTCTTGATCTTTTTTTGTCTTTAACGTTTCTCTACTTTCTCTTTTTTTCTCTCTCTTGCTCTCATTCTTTCTCTTTATCTTTTCTCTTTCCATCACTTTTTCTGCTTTACTTTTTCTCTTTCACTCTTTGTCTTTCTTGATCCCTCTTTTTCTTTAACACTGCTATTCTTTCTCTTTTCTCTCTCCCCCTTGCTCTCATTCTTTCTCTTTCTCTTTTATCTTTCCATCACTTTTTCTCCTTTACTTTCTCTCTTTCACTTCCTGTCTTGATCTCTTTGTCTTTAACACTGCTATTTTCTCTCTCCCCTGCTCCAATTTTTTCTCTTTATCTTCTTTCTTTCCATCACTTTTTCTCCTTTACTTTCTGTCCTTCTTGATCTCTCTTTGTCTTTAACAAGGTTATTCTTTCTCCCCCTTTATCTCTTTGTCTTTCTCTCTCTCTCCTTTGCTCTCATTCTTTTTATCTTTCTCTCACTCTTTTCATCACTTCTTCTCATTTACTTTCTCTCCTTTACTCTCTTTCTCTGTCGTTCTTGATCCCACTCTTTGTCATTAAAACTGTTATTCTTTCTCTTGAAAGTTAAAGGGACAGTGCGTAATATTAGACTACGAGACGCCTCTGTATTGTGCAGTGTAACCAGAAACAAGTGCTAAAAGTCATAAGAATACAAACTAAAAAGACTCAAAGTCTAAATAAAGCACCATTTTTGTTTTTTTCCACGAAATTTTCGTTTTTTTTCAGGTACAAAATGGCAGACTATTATGTCATCACCTAGATGCGTCTTAAAGGATTTTATACATTTTACTATAAAGGATTTTATACGATTAAATACAAGTGACATTTATCGAGTGGAATGAAAATTTTCACTGAGTGGGCTTCAGGTCACGCTGTTCCAAATGCGGAATGTTTTGGCTGAGGAATTTTGATAACAGGACTCCGACGAAGGACGGCAGGCATTGTTTCGATAAACACTGCTTTTCGATAAACACTGCTGTTTTGAGTTTCTCCAGACATCGAGGCGAGGTTGTAGACCCCACGTGGGGGCTTTCCTGGCACGCCCATGGGAGGAGCCGGGACACCAGCTTGCGGAAAAAACGTGGGCCGAGAGAGAGAACGTAGGAGATCGAGAGAGGAGGCCTGACAGACTCAAGCGACACTAATTCGGCTAATTCGATGGAGTTCACTTAGTTAAATTGGTTAAGAAAGTAAATCTACCCCTGTGTGGAAATGCCGGTCTCTTGTCCATCTTTGGGGCGGCAGTAGCTCAGGAGGTAGAGCGCTCGTCTTGGGATCAAGGGATCCCAGTTCGAATCCCGGCTCGTCCGTGTTACATGTCGAAGTGTCCTCGGGTAAGACACTGAACCCCTAATACCCCCAATAAGCAGGTTAGCGCCTTACATGGCTGCAAGGCCGCTATTGGGAAATGTGGAGCACATTGTAAAGCGCTTTGGGAAGTCATTGACTTGAAAAGCGCTATAGAAATGCAGATCATTTCATTTTTTTCCCATCAAGAAATGAGCGCGCATTGTTAGGCGAATGTATGTTGTGTTTGGTTAACGGAGTCAGATAACTCATTCGAACAATTTGGTAAACGATACAATTTTAGTATTAAATTCCTAACAGCCTCAAGTTATATATCATGAAAAAAAAATGTACATTTATCAAAAAAAATTCACACTGTCCCTTCAAAAGAAAACGGAGCTTTAACTCACCTATAGAGTCGGTTTCCTGGAGCGCTTCGAACAATAGTCGGGACAGATCGATCACGGAGTTGATGTTGCCAAAAAGTCCGTCGAAGTCGATGTTCTTCACCTTCAAATCAAAACAGAGACGGCATAAAACCTCGGCAAACGGTCCAGGACCTGTCTGTCCCTCACAGAGAAAAACTAATCAGAGGCGTAACCAAGAGGTCTGCGATCACATTGAGTAACCGGCAGCTAAAGACAGCTACAAGAAAGCCCTTTCTGAAGAAATATCCTAAAAAAAGGCGAATTTGACGTTTGCAAGTAGCCACTGAAGGATTTTATATTTTATTTATTTGACTATAAGGGATTTTATACAATTTTATACAAGTTACAGTTATTGAATGCAAGATTTTTCACAGAGGAGGCTTAAGTTACCCCGGAATTTTGATAACGGGGTGCTGACGAAGGACATAGGCCTTGTTTTGAGAAGCGCTTTGCTGATATGAATTTTCCTTAGAAGTGGCGGCGCCTTTCGGCGAGGAGGTGGTGAAGCTGGCACCTGACCTGCCCCATGGGAGGAGTCAGCACGCCCCGTGACGAGGTGGCGACTAGGTGGAATTCACGTGGGGAGTTCCTGGCCCACCCATGGGGAAGGAGCCAACACCCAGGCTTGTGAGGGGAACTCCAGAGAAGAGATGGGAGATCGATCGTGAGAGGGAGGCTCAACGAAGACTAATTAGACAATCGTTTGGCTAATTCGATGGAATTCACTTAGTTAAGTACTTTAAGAAAATAAATCTGCCCTTTGTGGAAATGCCGGTCTCTTGCCAATATTTTTTCCATTAAGAAAAGAGCATGCATTGTTGGAGAATGAAGGTTATGCTTGGTTAATGGAGTCAGATAACTCATTCGAATAATTTGGTAATTTGATACAGTTTTAATATTTTTTTTTTCAGAACACCACATGGGAGACACTTTTTGGGCTCAATGTAAAGGGTTACAGTTGGAACGAGAGTAACACTGCACATCTCCCTGAAAAAATGAACCCCACTGTCAAGCATGGTGGTGGAAACATCGTGCTCTGGGATGCTTTTCTTCAACGGGGACTTAAATCCAAGCTGGGTGGAGCTAAATAAAGGGCGATTCTGGCAGCAAATCGCTCGAAATCTGCGAGAGACCCGAGAATGGGGCACCAATATATGTGCAAACCCTACTTTTCAAGCTTTTTATTTGTTAGCGCAATATAAATATTGGATTATTTTCACGTTTATGTCTCACAGGCTGTTGATACTGGAAAATATTTGGATTCGTTTTTTTATCTAATCACTTGAAGCCTGAAACATGGCAGTATGTCAAAAATGAACCCCACTGTCAAACATGGTGGTGGCAACATCGTGCTCTGGGAAGCTTTTCTTCAACAGGGACTTAAATCCAAGCTGGTTGGAGCTAAATAAAAGGCGATTCTGGCAGCAAATCGCTCGAAATCTGCGAGAGACCTGAGAATGGGGCACCAATATATGCGAAAACCCTACTTTTCAAGCTTTTTATTTGTTAGCGCAATAGAATATTAGATTCCTTTCACGTTTATGTCTCACATGCTGTTGATTACTGGAAAATATTTTGATTTTTTTAAATCTAATCACTTGAAGCCTGAAACATGGCAATATGTCAAAAATGAACCCCACTGTCAAACTTGGTGGTGGAAATATCGTTCTCTGGGAAGCTTTTCTTCAACAGGGACTTAAATCCAAGCTAGATGGAGCTAAATAAAAGGCATTTTTACAAAATGAGTTGAACATATTGTGACAACGAAATTGGACGCGGCACTCCAGTTTCACATTTAACAGTGAGGATAAAAGAAAGCAAAGAAGATAAAGGAACAAAGAAGATAAGGTTATAATTTACACAATATGAAGGAACAAAGAAGATAAAGGTCATGCTAATGGGTATATGCTAACGAGTTGATGCTAACGGACAAATGCTAATGTCAAAGTTCTTGCGGGGGCAATACTTTCGCAAGGCCTCTCAGTTCCTAACTCATTCTTCTCACCTGCTTCTTCCGGAGAGGTTGGACGATCTCAGCCACGCACATCTGGAGGTCCTTGATGTAGTCCTTCTCCGTTTGCAGGAGCTCCTCGATCACCTTGGAGCGCTTTTCCAGCATCCTCAGCTCGGGGTCGCCCGAGGGGTCCGAGGGGCCTGAGGGGTCTCCCGCGTCGCCCGAGGGGTCGGAAGATGGCGGCTGCGACGACAGTTGGGTCATCTCTGAGGAGAACAAAGGGGACGGGTTGGAATTTTAGGAAGGCCTTGATCCTGAGCCAAACCTTTTGATTCGCTGGTCAAAAAAAGAACTGGGCAGAAAAGAAATGATTTCTAAAAATTGTTTTTACTAATATAACTGACACCGTGCATGTTTCAGATCTGGTATCAGGATTGCTGGTCCTGCTTATTTCTGAAAATCGACCATATTTCCTACCTATGAATAATTTACATGATAGTTAGGGGTGAAGTGTTCTTTTTAACCTATAGGGGGCACTGTTTTCGTAGTGCAGTGGTTAGCACATTTTCATATTCCTTTTAAAAGTCTTTTTTTGTATTGAATTGTTTTAAAAGGTATTTACACAGTCTTGTTCCAGGGACAGACTGAGGAGATCATTTCTTCCTCATGCCATGAGGCTCTTTAACTCCACCCGGGGGAGTAAAAGCCCACATCAAACCCCACCCCACATTTGCATATGACCCTATTTTTATGACAGTGTGTATTTTCCGTAGCACTATTTAAACACTCTATATCAACACGTTATATTGGATATTTTTGTATTCTTTATCTTTTGTTTTATTATTTCATTCTTCAACACAAGGATATTGCTGGAAGTGTGAATTTCCCTACGGGGATGAATAAAATATCTATCTATCTATCTCTATCTCTCTCTATCTATCTCCATCTCCATCTCTACCGCTATCTCTATTCCTCTATCTCTCTCTATCTCTATATCCATCTATATCTCTATCTATCTATCTCTCCATCTATCTATCTCTCTACTTTATCTCTCTATATCTATCTCTATATCTATATCAACCTCTATCTCTCTATGTCTATATATACCTCTATCTCTATATCTATACCTACCTCTATCTCTCTATATCTATATCTATATATACCTCTATATCTATCTCTATATCTATACCTACCTCTATCTCTTTACCTTTATTTCTCTATGTATCTCTATCTCTAGCCCTCTATCTATCTCCATCTCTCCATCTCTATCCCTCTATCTATCTCAATATCTCTACCTCTCTATCTCTACCTATCTTTATCCCTCTATCTCTATCCCTGGCTCTATCTACATCTATCTATCTATATCTATTTATCTATCTACTTCTATATCTATCTATCTCTATCTCTCTATAGCTATCTCCATCTCTCTCTCTACCGCTATCTCTATCTCTATCTAACTATCTATCTCTATATCCATCCATCTCCACCTCTATCTATCTATCTATCTATCTCTATATCTCTATCTCTATCTATCTCTCTATTTTTATCTCTCTATATTTATATATACCTCTATCTCTATCTCTATATCTATATATATACCTCTATCTCTATATCTATACCTACCTCTATCTCTCTCTTTCCATCCCTATCTATCTCTCTTTATCTATTTCTATATATACCTCTATCTCTATATCTATACCTACCTCTATCTCTCTCTTTCCATCTCTATCTATCTCTCTTTATCTATTTCTATATATACCTCTATCTCTAAATCTATACCTACCCCTATCTCTCTACCTTTATCTCTCTATGTATCTCTATCTCTATCCCTCTATCTATCTCCATCTCTATCTCTCCATCGCTATCCCTCTATCTCAATATCTCTATCTCTCTCTATCTCTAGCTCTATCTACATCCATCTCTCTCGTTCTCTTCCTATATCTATTTATCTATCTACTTCTCTATCTATTTATCTATTTCTATATCTATCTCTACTTCACATCTAGGAAAATCATTGATTCATTGATTTTGGAGTACAAAACTTGATTTGGCCCAATCTCACTCAAAAACTCGATCCAGGGGCCCCACCGTCGACAATCATGCTGCTGCTCTTTGACCCACACACCTTTTAGGAAGTTCTCTTTGCACGTTCAAAATCCATTGATGTATTCTCTCCTTTATGAAAGCGTCTACTACACTAAAACCTTAACACTATCGCCCCCGTTTTGGTCGACAGAGGCGTCCGATATCAATCCATGGGGGCCACGTTTTCTCAGGGTGCCAAGGCCCACAGGGAGAGCCCGGTTTACGCGTCGCTGCTTTTTATCAATGAGACCAAATGCAAAGTGGACTTTGGCTCTTTGTATGTGGACAATGTCCTGTGACAGCTGGCGGAGATTTGGTGGCTGGAGGGGACATTCAGGAGCCAGGCGGGAGAAGAGATAGTACAACCGAACCGATGGCACGAAAATAGATCTTTGGTCATGGAGCGCCAACAGGGAGAATGGATCTGGGCTTCATAAACCCGGATAAATTCAAGCACTTTTACAAGACGATCAAACCCAATTTGACAATTTTTCCAGTATCAATACAAGACAACATATGGTGTGAATCATGATTTTTGCAGAGCCACAAGTATATCTGCTAAAGACATTTGAGTTTTAGAACAGGAGTATACCGGCTCAAAAACAAAACAAAATGAAGGTTTCTGGAGTGGCCAAGTCAAACTCCAATCTGAAATCCAATTAAGATTCCATGGAGCGACCTTGAACAGGCAGTTCATACTAGGAAACTCCAATATGGCTGATTTAAAACACTTTTGCAAAGAGGAATGGGCCAAAATTCCTCCACAGCATTGTGAAAGACTCGTTACCGATAATCAGAAGGATTTGATCTCTGTTATCACTGTCAAATGTGGCCTGACTTGCTTTTAGGTTCAGGCATTGAATTTTTCACATAGGTTTAGAATTTTTCGACATTTGAAAAGTGCGTTTAAATAAGAACGAGAGCAAACCATTTTTTGTCAGGACCAGAACGAGGACAGGACCAGGTCAGTTTTATTAAGAAGAAGGAAAAGGATAGTCTACACCCAGGGTGTCAAACTTATTTTAACTCTAGAGCCACACGATAGAACAAAAATTCTGTCGGAGGCCGGACGAGTAGATTCAAGAGAAAGAAAAAGAGAGATAAAGAAATAAGAGAAAGAGGAGGGGAAAGGAGAGAGGGCGGGAATAAGAAAAAAAAAGAGAGAGGGAGAGAGCGTGAGAAACAAAAGATAAAAAGTCATGAGAGAGAGGGGGAAAAGAAAGGGACAGGAAGAAAGAAATCCAAAGAGAAATAGAAAGACAGAAGGAGAGAAAAGGGAAAAGAAAGCGCGAAGGGTAGGAAGAGAGAAAGAGAAAAGAGAGAAAGGGAAAAAAAGAAGTTAGAGCAAAAGAGGTTAAAAGACACAGAGAGAGAAAGAGACAAAGAGCAACAAGGGAAGAGAAAAAGAGAGACACAGAGAGTGGAAGAGACAGACAGAGTGGGAGAAAAGGGGTGGAAAAGAAAGAGAGAGAGAGAGAGAAATACAAGTACAGTGTCTTTGTCCGAGGCACCTGGCTTTGGCAACATTAAGTTGATATATTTCAACCTGCCACTTGTTTTTCTCTTGCGCTTCTCTGAGTGTTGTTTGCGGGCCGGATTCAATCCCTTAGTGGGCCTGATCGGGCCCGCGGGCCGCCTGTTTGACACCTGTGGTCTACACGATCCGTAGATCATGGGGAGCGGGTTACTCAGACGCGGAAGTGGTATTTCAGGAATCAAACGGCAATCAGGACAGGAGAGAGTCAGGGTCGAAAAGGCTTGCCTAGCATGAGCTGAGGTTTGCAGATGGACTGACAACGGGTGACAGGAAGACGGGGGGTTAAAAAGAGACAGGTAGCCAATCAGCGTTTTACAGTCTGTAAATGGGAGTATAATCCTCGCGCTAATACGCATTTTCTAGTGCGCAGCTGCTGTTCTTCAGGAGAGAAGAAATGCAACGCCAAGGAGATCAGATTTTCCGTGTCATTATGAAACACGGCAACAATGTCAAGCATTTACAAACACTTCACCCAATCCTTAAAACCACGACATTCAAATCCAAGGAATACAAGCCCCCGTACCAACCCTATTAGTCATAGTCAAAAGTGGGTCATAGAGAGTCCACCGAAAACGAGTTAGCTTCAAGTGATGGCAATCAAAGACAACCAGTAAGTATGTGCAAACTCCACCTGAAGATTTTGCAGTCCTGCATTAAAAAGTAAGCGTCTTGACCGCAGGAACAGATGCTCGGGACGCTAATAACGTTAGCGCCGCTTATCCTTCACGCACAGAACAAGCTAACGCGCCGAACGCTGGAACTGTGAGATGCTACTAAACCATTCAGAATCGCCATTTTGAAAAAGAAGCACACCCAAAACGTTATATTGGGTATTTTTGTATTCTACATCTTTTATCTTATTTTTTACACAAGGATACTGCTGGAAGTGTGAATTTCCCTACGGGGATGAATAAAGGATCTATCTATTGAAGGATTTTATACATTCGACTATAAAGGATATTATAAAATTAACTACAAAGTAAGTACATGTACTCAGTTTGATGCAGTAGAGAGATTCACTGACTGTTTTTCTTTAAGGTACCGTATTTTTCGCACTATAAGGCGCACCGGGTTATAGGGCGCACCCCGAAAAAATAGTTTTTGGTCCTATTTTTGACATACATAAGGCACACCGGATTATAAGGCGCTACAATGGGAACGTGGACAAAACAGTTAGATGGTTCAGTCCAACTGATTAACCCCTTAACATTCCCAAAGCTAGCAAAGAAGCAAATACGTGTCGTAGACACGTGCGGATGTGCTGTCCGTACGATGTCACTCAAATGCATCGTTCCATCATTCGGAAGGTTCAAGTCTTGGGATTCAAGAAATGCCAACCATTCCTTAGTTTCTATTTTCTTTTTCACTCGCAACTTTACTGTGCATATGACAATAAACACTTGGAATTGAGTTGAATTTAAAAATAGACACTCCACTCCATTCCATCCATTATCTGCACCGCTTATCACAGAAACATCGAGTTCAGTCTGAAACAAGACACAGGGAAAATATATAGCCGGAGTAGCTCACCGAAGTCGTTGTGTTCAATAATAATGTGCAGCCATGGTCCTCTTATATCCGTGAGTTTTGTAAATCCAGGAGAATAAAATATTTACATATACAAAATAGTAAAAAAATGCTTTCTGTATGCCGTCAGCCATGTGCTATACGCATTCATCTTTTTCGGCCAATTGCAGGCTTTGTTTTGCCGCTTCAGCCAATGCCAGCCTGTAAATGATAAAAAGGATCCGCCCCTTGACCTCCGAATAACTTTAGCCAATAGTGATCCATTCAAATGATGATTGACACATTGGTTAGCCAATGAAACGCCGGCATATAAATCCCAGCATACACCGCAGACTACTTGGCGTTCGGGGGAAAATCGAGTCGTTAGTTGGAAGACTTTGCCACTTAATGTTGATCCATATATAAGGCGCACTGTATTATAAGGCGCATGGTCAGCTTTTGAAAAAAATAAAGGCTTTTAGGTGCGCCTTATAGTGCAAAAAATACGGTACATTAGAAGGTTAGACTGTACAGGGATGAATAAAGTATCTACTTTTTTTGTTTTGTTGGTCAACATGAACCTGCTAACAATGGTTAGCGCTACCGAGGGTTAGGAAAAACGACAGGTAAAATGAACAAAAACTGGATAAGTAACCCTTGGACGCATAGTCGGGGTCAAAAAATGGGTTGTTAGTCTTCAAAGTTGTGATATTGTCCTATTCTAAGGTATTTCTCACAAATCACGTTAATGATATTCACAGAACAGCTACTGTTGGTCGTCACTCGCACCGACTTCAAAGCACAAAACCTCCGCATCCGTCGCCACGCATCCTTTCTTAAAGGGTCCATGCGTACACAAACAGCAGCAAAAGTAAAAGACATTAGAGTATTTGTATCCAATGTTCCCTCTAAGCTTTTCTGCGCACAAGAAAATCGAGCCGGCTCACAAAAATCAGGGCTCGAAATTGCTAATTAAGAAGCCAATTAAGTCAAAGTTACAGTGCATGAAGGTCAAAATACACGGGTTCCCCCGACGTTGTGTCCGAAATGCGGTATTTTGAAGTCAATGTCGAGTAAAGTCAGTAGAGTTTTTCGAGAACCGGCTTCTTCGGCTCGGCTCACTAAAAGGAACCGGCTCTTTCGGGTCCTAAACGGCTCTTTGGGTTGTTTTTGCTTCTGTCATCCCAACATGACCAAATATGATGTAAAATTATGCACAAAATGACTTAAAGGAAGGGGGGGAATGGAACAAAAAAGAAAAAAAATCAAAAAATGAAAAAGTAGTGAAAAGCTGAGAAAAAAAGAAACAAAAGGAAGAGAAAAAAGAAGGAAAAAAATCAGAGTTGAGTTCTTCATAACTCTCACAGCTTGAAATGGCGTCTCACGTGCCGTGACTCACGCCGACTTTTGGACCGACAACATTGCCGACCAGCATAAGACTTTGGAACCGTTTTGTTCCATGACTCAAAATATGTTCTCAAGATTTGCTGGCTTAATTAACTTCCATTTACTTCTCCCACCCACTGGTGGCGCTGATTGCATTGTCAGGTATCAAGCCTCTGGGAAAGATTTCAGTGCGAAAAATCACCATTACTGTATTTTCCAGGCTGTAAGTCACAGTTTTTTTTGATAGTTTGGCTGAGGGTATGCTAGCTTAGAATTGTGATTTTAACATATTATATTTGAAACAATTATTTTAATAGGGCTGATTACCGTAAGTTACCAGAATTGAACAAAGATATCCGACGGATTGTCAAAAGCAGACGTCATTGAATCGGTTTTTCAAGAAATGCGAAAAGGTATATTTGTATTATACTCGCTATCATTTGTTTTTTACATGATGTGCCTCACATTTTTTGGGGTTTTTGTACAGTAATTTAATTTTTGTATTTGTTATTTCGTGATTTATTTAAAAACATCGGAGTGCCAAAAGATAAAAATCAAGTTGAAAAAGGTTTGGTGCAGCCCATTGTTAGGTATCAAGCCTCTGGGAAAGATTTCAGTGTGAAAAATCCCGATTGCTGTACTTTCCAGGCTATTAGTCACAGTTTTTTTGATAGTTTGGCTGAGGGTATGCTAGCTTAGATTGTGATTTTAACATCTTATATTTGAAATTGAATTATTTTAATAGGGCCGATTACCGTAAGTTACCAGACTATGAGTTGCAATTTTTGATACTTTGGTGCGTGAAATTATGAACAGATTGTTACGTCATTCCCACACTAAACCTTAAGTGTGAAATTGTGAATCGATTATTATAACATTTCACAAGAATTGAACAAAGATATCCGACATATTGTCAAAAGCAGACGTCGTTGAATCGGTTTTTCAAGAAATGCAAAAAGGTATCTTTGTATTATACTCACTATAATATTTTATGCTGTATTATAGTGTATTTTCTGTATTTTCCAGCCTA
Organism: Urocampus carinirostris; assembly: GCF_059441175.1. Classification (NCBI taxonomy): domain Eukaryota; kingdom Metazoa; phylum Chordata; class Actinopteri; order Syngnathiformes; family Syngnathidae; genus Urocampus; species Urocampus carinirostris. Next base: position 24,196,741 of record NC_142367.1, on the reverse strand, counting down.
TAAGTCAACGTTTTTTTGATAGTTTGGCCCAGGGTGCGATTTATACTCCGGTGAGACTTATCTGTGAAATGATTGGCATGATAAATTGTTATTTTAAAAAATCATAATTCCAGTGCCTAGGCGTCATGGACCAAAAATGAAGCATTGAGAATTATTTTGAAGCAGTTAAGAGAATAGGATGAGAATATATTCACGTATTAAACAATTGATTGTATTCGTCTTTCTTTGTATTTACTTTATAGGGAATACAACTGACTCAAATTCCAACTTAATAGGTTTTATAAAGCAAATAAGCAAAAAAAAAAGCTAGTTTTTTAAGCTAGCTGTCTAACTTTTTAGCTAGCTAGCCATCTTTCTACATTTTTAGCTATATAGCAGGGGTGTCAAACTCATTTGAACTCGGGGGCCACACGATAGAATAAACATTCTGTCGGGGGCCAGACGAGTAGATTAAAGAGAAAGAAAAAGAGGGATAAGAGAAATAGGGAGGGAAAGGGAGAGAGGGCGGGAATAAGAAAAAAAGAGAAAGAGCGTGAGAAACAAAAGATAAAAAGTCGTGAGAGACGGGGAAAAGAAAGGGAGAAGAAGAAAGAAATCCAAAGAGAAGTAGAAAGACAGAAGGAGAGAAAAGAGAAAAGAAAGCGCAAAAGGTATGATGAGGGAAAGAGAAAAGAGAGAAAAGGAAAAAAAAGAAGTTAGAGCAAAAGAAGTTAAAAAGACACAGAGAGAAAGAAACAAAGAAAGAGAAAAAGAGAGACAGAGAGTGAAAGAGAGAGACAGAGTGGAAGAAAAGGGGTGGAAAAGAAAGAGAGAAAGAAAGAGAGAGAAAGAAAGAAAGAAAGAGAGAAAGAAAGATAAAGAAAACAAAAGAGAGAAAGAAAGAAAGAGAGAAAGAAAGAGAAAGAGAAAAAGAGAGAAAGAGAGAAAGACAGAAAGAAAGAGAGAGAAAGAAAGAGAAAGAAAACAAGAGAAAGAGAGAAAGAAAGAAAGAGAGAAAGAGAGAAGGAAAGAGAAAAAGAAAGAAAGAGAAAGAGAAATACAAGTACAGTGTCTTTGTTTGAGGCACCTGGCTTTGGCAACATCAAGTGGACATATTTCAACCTGCATCTTGTTTTTCTCTTGCGCTTCTCTGAGTGTTGTCTCACGGGCCGGATTCAATCCCTTAGCGGGCCTGATATGGCCCGCGGGCCGCCTGTTTGACACCTGTGCTATATAACATGCTATAGAGCTAGTTGGTTTTTCTTTATTACTTTCGGAGGCTATTCAGCTAACATTTTGTCTTTTTGCTAGTTATCAAGCTACATTTTGGCTTTCTATTTCGATTGCTTTTTTGTTAGCTTTCCATCTAGCCTTTGAGTTAGCTTTTGACCCCTTTAGCTAGCCGACCTAGCTCCCTTTTAGTTGTTTACCTGGTTACTTTTCTTGCTAACTATCAAGCTACTTTGAAAAAATTCATATTAAACTGGATATCGTTTGCGCTAATCAGTAGCAAAAAGTAGCTCTTAGCTTAAAAAAGACGGCAACAGAGCAAAATATCGCAACAATTTAAGCTAGCACCGGCTCTTCCCGTTTGAGTCTGCCACTGAAAGAGTTAATTAACCCCGGCTTACTTCCCCCTCCCGAGTTTTTCCGAAGCACCCGCCGGCGACGCTGATTGTTAACGGATTAGACCGGGCAAACTACACAGCATATGCCGCGTGATCATGGCAACACGGCATAATGGCTAGACAGTCAAGTCTCCCTGACCATTTCCGTGTTCGAATACGGATTGGTTTGTGTGCAAAGGATAGAAATAATCCCCACAACCCATGCTTGTTTTTAAGAAATTACAGCCTAAACCAAAGGTGTCAAAAAGGCGGCCCGCGGGCCAGATCAGGCCCGCTAGGGGATTGAATCTGGCCCGCTAGACAACATTCAGAGAAGCGCAAGAGAAAAACATAGATAGATAGATGTCTAGATAGATGTCTAGATAGAGAAAGATGTCTAGATAGAGAAAGATAGATAGATGTCTAGATAGATAGAGATAGATGTCTAGATAGATAGAGATAGATGTCTAGATAGATAGAGATAGATGTCTAGCTAGATGTCAAGATAGGGATAGATAGATGCCTAGATAGATGTCTAGATAGATAGAGATAGAAATATATAGATAGATAGATAGATGTCTAGATAGATAGAAATAGATAGATAGATGTCTAGATAGATGTCCAGATAGATGTCTAGATAGATAGAAATAGATAGATAGATGTCTAGATAGATGTCGAGATAGATGTCTAGATGTCTATATGTCTAAATAGATGTCTAGCTAGGTAGATAGATGTCTAGATAGATGTCTAGATAGATAGATAGACATCTTGACAGATATCTCGATATATGTCTAGATAGATGTCTAGATAGATGTCTAGATAGATGTCTAGATGTCTATATGTCTAAATATGAAAAATCAAGATGGCGGCTGCGCATGGATACATGCTCGCGGCTAGCTCTCCAGCTAATCTTCTATTTATTGCCGTTCTCTTGTCTTTTTTGCTTTCACTTTTGGACACATGTGTGGCCAAAAACACTTACAGTAGGGACGAACTTATTCGGTTGGGTGGGCGTCTAAATTTCGATTTTTCGGGCACTTTTTATACCGCCCATGATATACCGAGCGAACTTCAAAGAGACCCGGCATCCTTGTGGACAACTATTCCTCTTAATAAACATCGCCGACGGCGCCGTAAAGAAAGGACAAAGAAGCGTGGTTGCCGTGCAGGTAGATGTGTGAAACGTGTGAAGTCCAAGCAGCAAGATGGACGCGAGGATGGACGCGAGGATGTAACTAATTCCACCATTCATTCCTCGCCGGACAACCGAAGCTTTAAACTCAGCGCTCACGAACGGCCACAACGCCGGGAGCTTTTGAAGATCTCGACAAAGACTACAAAGAGTTCAGCTAAGTCAAATGATTCAGCAAAGCTAAAATTTGGTCTTTTGAATGTTAGATCCCTCGCCCCTAAAGCTTTACTTGTAGATAACATTATTCGTGATTATAAACTTAACTGTATGGGTCTTTGTGAAACGTGGTTACGCCCGGATGAGCACTTAGCGCTAAATTATGCCTCTCCCCCAGACTACGAGAGTAGTCATATAGCACGCACGCTGAAAAGAGGTGGTGGTGTTGCGCTAATCTCTGAAAAATCGCTCAAATTTAATACACGTACCTCTAATAATTACAAAACGTTTGAGGCTCTTGTGATGCGGTCCCCTCAATTGTCAATTGATGTAATAACTATCTATCGTGCACCTGGGCCATACACAACTTTCTTAGACGAATTTGCTGAACTTTTGTCTGAACTAGTAACCTATGCAGACAAAATTATAATTATGGGAGACTTTAACATTCATATGAACTCCCCACACAGTTCACTTACTATTGCGTTTAGTTCTCTAATTGATGCATTTGGTTTTACTCAACTGGTTGACTTGCCAACCCATAAAAATGGGAACACGCTAGACTTGATTCTGACTCGAGGAGTTTTAACCTCAAACATTATGGTGCTACCGTGTACTACTGTTATCTCTGATCATTATTTAGTGACATTTGAGGTGCTAACTAAATGTAAAGTTAATAAAGCTGAGGGATCTAGCGGACGCAATATAAGCACTGGCACAGTTTCTGAGCTCTTTGAACTCCTTCCTGGAGCAGTTGCGTCCTTTCCTAAATACAATGGCTCGATTGACTCACTCATGAATGAGTTCAATACCACCCTGACTAGTGTGCTGGATTCAATAGCGCCCATAAAACTAAAATCACGTCCTAAAAGACGCACACCTTGGTTTACTGATGAAACTAGAGCCCTTAAAAAAGAATGCAGGAAATGGGAGAGAAAATGGCGCGCTACCAAGCTTGAGGTTTTCCATCAAACCTGGTGTGACAGCTTGTTAAAGTATAAAGCGGCCCTTGCCTCTGCAAAATCGGCCTACCTTTCGAAGGTGATTGCGTCCCAAAAGAACAACCCCAAAGCCCTTTTTGACACTGTAGCATCGCTTACAAGGCAACAGGCTATCGCAGACAGTTCGACACACTCTGCTCAGGAGTTAATGGTCTTCTTCACTAAGAAGATTCAATGCATACAGGAAGAAATTGCAAAAGATATTGTTAGTACCACACGTATTAAAGGACTGAAATTTACAGATGCACGACAGGGTGGCTGCCCTGGGAAAATGGCCGGTTTTAGTGAACTGTCACTTGATGATCTCAAACAAGTGGTGAATGCGGCCAAACCGACAACTTGCCAGTTCGACCCTCTCCCAGGTTCACTTATTAAAAGTCTTTTTAGCGTCCTTGGGCCTTCAGTTCTAAATATTATAAATACATCACTCTCCTCAGGTGTAGTTCCAGCAGCTTTTAAGTCCGCCGTTATTAAACCCACACTGAAACGACCCAACCTTGATCCAGAAATATTAAGTAATTACAGACCTGTGTCAAACCTACCTTTCCTCTCTAAAGTACTCGAAAGAGTAGTGGCACATCAGCTGAATGCTTTCATATCGGAGAATAACCTTTTTGAATCCATGCAATCTGGATTCAGGGCTAACCACTCTACTGAGACAGCTCTGATCAAGGTAACAAATGATCTCCTAATGTCAATGGATTCTGGCGCTTCATCACTTTTGCTGCTGCTGGATCTTAGTGCTGCTTTTGACACAGTGCGCCACAATATCCTACTAGAACGGTTGGAAAAATGGATTGGTCTCTCAGGAGCTGTCCTCTCGTGGTTCAAATCCTACCTCTCAGATAGGACACACTGTGTTAAATATGGTGAAACGACATCTGAGCCCTTTAATGTTACCTGCGGTGTTCCGCAGGGTTCAGTGCTCGGCCCCCTACTTTTCAACATTTACATGCTTCCGTTAGGTGATATTATTCGCAAGTACAATATCAGCTTCCATTGCTATGCAGACGACGCTCAACTATATCTTCCGTTGGAGGAATCTTCCACACTAAACTGTGGAAATTTGGAGGCCTGTCTCACTGAGATAAAAGAGTGGATGTCACTCAATTTCTTGCGTCTTAACTCTGAAAAGACCGAAATGTTAGTCATTGGTCCTTCTAAATGCCGGGACTTATTCGCAAAAACTGCTGTGAACATTGACAAATGTCACATCACACAGAGTGACTCAGTTAAAAATGTAGGTGTCATATTTGACCCTGATCTATCCTTTGAGATGCATGTAAAGCAAATTACTAGAACTGCCTTCTTCCATCTTCGCAACATTGCTAAAATCCGTTCAATACTGTCTCAGTCTGATGCGGAAACAATAATTCATGCATTTGTTACCTCCCGTCTCGATTACTGCAATGCACTACTCTCCGGTCTCCCGAAGTCCAGAATCAAGTCTCTTCAGCTAGTACAAAATGCCGCAGCGAGGCTTTTAACTAGGACAAAAAAGTACGATCACATAACACCGATTTTGGCTAACCTGCATTGGCTCCCAGTTAGCCAAAGATGTGACTTCAAAGTTCTCTTAGTATTGTACAAAATCATACATGGACTTGCTCCCTCTTATCTTTCAGATCTGATTTGCCCCTATGTCCCGGTCCGAAGCCTACGATCTGAGAGTGCTGGTCTTCTGGTGATCCCGAGAGCAAAGAAGTCTTCTGCTGGTTCGAGAGCGTTCTCCATCCGGGCACCGGTGCTGTGGAATGCTCTTCCCCCTGAGATTCGATCTGCAACCTCAGTGGAAATGTTTAAATCTAAACTTAAAACTCACTTCTACTCCATTGCATACGAATAACCTACTCCTCTTGTCGGTTGAAAATAGTTTGTGTAATATAGTGTAACAATCTGTGAAGCCCTTTGAGACTCTTCGTGATTTAGGGCTATACAAATAAAAATGACTTGACTTGACTTGACAATAGATGTCTAGATGTCTATATGTCTAAATAGATGTCTAGATAGATAGATAGATGTCTAGATAGATAGATGTCTGGATAGGTAGATAGACGTCTTGATAGATGTCTAGATAGATGTCTAGATAGATAGATAGATGTCTAGATAGATGTCTAGATAGATGTCTAGATGTCTATATGTCTAAATAGATGTCTAGCTAGGTAGATAGATGTCTAGATAGATGTCTAGATAGATAGATAGACATCTTGACAGATATCTCGATATATGTCTAGATAGATGTCTAGATAGATGTCTATATGTCTAAATAGATGTCTAGATAGATAGATATCTAGATAGATAGATAGTTGTCTAGATAGGTAGATAGACGTCTTGATAGATGTCTAGATAGATGTCTAGATAGATGTCTAGATGTCTATATGTCTAAATAGATGTCTAGATAGATAGATGTCTAGATAGATGTCTAGATAGATAGATAGATAGATGTCTAGATAGGTGGATAGACGTCTTGATAGATGTCTAGATATATGTCTAGATAGATAAATAGATGTCTAGATAATGTCTAGATGTCTAAATAGATGTCTAGATAGATAGATGTCTAGATAGAGATAGATAGATGTCTAGATAGATTACTAGATAGATAGATGTCTAGATAGATAGATAGATGGATAGACGTCTTGATGTCTAGATATATGTCTAGATAAATAGATGTCTAGATAGGTAAATAGATGTCTAGATGTCTAGATAGATAGATGTCTAGATAGATAGATGTCTAGATAGATAGATGTCTAGATAGAGATAGATGTCTAGATAGATAAATAGATGTCTAGATAGATGTCTAGATAGATAGATGTCTAGATGGATAAATAGATGTCTAGATAGAGATAGATAGGTAGATGTCTAGAGAGATGTCTAGATAGTGGATAGATAGATACTTTATTCGTCCCCGTAGGGAAATTCTCACTTCCAGCAGTATCCTTGTGTTGAAAAATAAAATAATAAAATAAAGATAGAATACAAAAATAGCCAACATAACGTTTTGCTATGGAGTATTTAAATAGTGCTACGGAAAATACACACTGTCATAAAAATAGGGTAATACGCAAATGAAGGGGTGGGGTTTGATGTGGGCTTTTCCTCCCCCGGGTGGAATTAAAGAGCCTCATGGCACTAGGAAGAAATTATATACATACATAACAATACAAAGGTGGTTTATATGAATTAAAATAGGTTTTCTTGATTCGAACCTGCCCTTAAAAATGTACAGAGGTTTATTTATTAATTTTTGCCTCCATTGACCAAGCATGAATCCTAATTGGTTTTCGATACTGCATTTGTATTGAACCTGGAGGGATGGGCGCCATCAGGCTGCACTTGCCCAAGACACAGGAAATGGTGCCCCTATCACCTGTCTGCTTAAGGCACAGGTGTCAAAGAGGCGGCCCGCGGGCCACATCAGGCCCGCCAGTGGGTTGAATCCGGCCCGCGAGACACCACTCAGAGAAGCGCAAGAGAAAAACAAGCTGCAGGTTGAAATAGGTCCACTTGATGTAGCCAAAGCCAGCTGCCTCGCACAAAGACACTGTACTTGTATTTCTCTTTCTCTCTCTCTTTTTTTTCTTTCTTTCTCTTTCTTTCTCTCTTTCCTTCTCTCTTTCTTTTTTCCTTTACTTCTCTCTCTTTCTTTCTTTCCTTCTCTCTCTTTCTTTCTTTCCTTCTCTCTCTCTTTCTTTCTTTCCTTCTCTCTCTTTCTTTCTTTTTCTTTTCCACCCTTTTTTCCCCACTCTCTGTCTCTTTCACTCTCTGTGTCTCTCTTTTTCTCTTTGTTGCTCTTTGTCTCTTTCTCTCTGTGTCTTTTAACCTCTTTTGCTCTAACTTCCTTTTTCCCTTTTCTCTCTTTCTCTTCCTACCCTTTGCGCCTTCTTTTCTCTTTTCTCTCCTTCTGTCTTTCTATTTCTCTTTGGATTCCTTTCTTCCTCTCCCTTTTTCCCCCCTCTCATGACTTCTCTTTTTATCTCTTTTGTTTCTCACGCTCTCTCCCTCTCTCTTTTTCTTTCTTTGTCCCGCCCTCTCTCCTTTTCCCTCCCTCTTTCTCTTATTTCTTTATTTCTCTTATTTCTTTCTCTTTAATCTACTAGTCCGGCCCCCGAGAGAATGTTTGTTCTATGGTGTGGCCCCCGAGTTCAAATGAGTTGGACACCCCTGGCTTAAGGGATCCAACCAACCAACCGAAAATCTGCAATAAAGTTCAAAAAAGGATGCATTTAAAAGAGTTGAGTCCCAATTCGGAACCGAATTTGCACCGAAACGAGGTCAGACGAGTGCTATCCAACTTGGTCAATGCACTTTAAACCCTATGGCAATCAAATACAAACTCCTGACAGGGCTGAAACACTTTAACAGGATTAAAGGATGACTAGCCAGTAAGCGTGCAAGGGAGTCTTGAAAAATGGCCTCACTTGCGCATACACACATGCAGTGCCCCGAAAAAACATTTGCTGTGTTTATTGCATATTTATCACTTTAAAAAAGTCACACCGATTTTAAAAACCAGCAGAGACAAAATAAAGTTTGCAAATTTGATTTATTAAGGCACAAAAAGAGTAATTACCCTCCTTGAAAAAAAAATATATACCGTATTTTCCGCACTATAAGGCGCACCTAAAAGTCTTAATTTTTTTCAAAAGCTGACCGTGCGCCTTATAATACAGTGCGCCTTATATATGGCTCAATATTAAATCGCAAGGTCTCGCAACAGCCGCCGACTCGATTTTCCCCCGAATGTGGAGTAGTCCGCGGTGTATGCTGGGATTTATATACCGGCGTTTCATTGGCTAACCAATGTGTCAATCATCATTTGAATCGATCGCTATTGGCTGAAGTTATTCGGAGCCTCGGATTGGCTAGAGGGCCGAAACAAACCCTGCAATTGGCCGAAAAAGATGTGCCAGTCATCCGTTAAATCGATCGCTATTGGCTAAAGTTATTCGGAGCCTCGGATAGGCTAGAGGGCCAAAACAAACCCTGCAATTGGCCGAAAAAGATGACTGAATAGCAGGCTTGCTAAACTACGCCATAAAGAAACATGTTTCATTAGTCTGTATTTGTAAATATTTGACTCTCCTGGATTTACTACACTCACAGATATAAGAGGACCATGGTTGCACATTATTATTGAACGCAACGACTTCGGTGAGCTACTCCGGCTATATATTTTCCCAGTATCTTGTTTCAGAGTGATCTAGATGTTTCTGGCATGGGTCTTTTTTAAATTCAACTCAATTCCAAGTGTTTATTGTCATATGCACAGTAAAGTTGCGAGCGAAAAAGAAAATAGAAACTAAGGAATGGTTGGCATTTCTTGAATCCCAAGACTTGAACCTTCCGAATGATGGAACGATGCATTTGAGTGACATCGTACAGACACTGTTTCCGTATATGTCTGAGACACGTATTTGCTTCTTTGCTAGCTTTGGGAATCTTAAGGGGGTAATAAGTTGGACTGAACAATCCGACTGTTTTGTCGACATTCCCGTTGTAGCGCCTTATAATCCGGTGCGCCTTATCTATGGAAGATATAGGACCAAAAACTATTTTTTGGGGGTGCGCCCGATAACCCGGTGCGCCCTATAGTGCGGAAAATACGGTATATAAGTTCAATTCCACAGGCCACACACAAAATCAATTGCCACCCCTGGTGTTAAATCGTGAAAATACTTGAATTAAATCTATGAGACAAAGTGAAGTCGGCTACAAAATCTGGGCCACACGATAGAACAAACAGTCTCTCGGGGGCCGGATGAGTCGATTAGAGAGAAAGAAAAAGAGAGAGAAAGAAATAAGAGAAAGCAAAAGAGAGAAAAAAGAGAGAGTGGGATAAAGAAAGAGAGAGAGAGATAGAGAAAGAGATAGAGAACGTGAGAGACAAAAGAGATAAAAAGAGAAGTAGTAAGAGAGGGAGAAAGAGAGAGAAAGAAAGAAAACCAAAGAGAAATAGAAGTATAGAAATAGAAAAGAAGATAAAAAGAGAAGGAGAAAAAGAGAGAAGGGGAAAGCAAGAGAGAAATAGATAGAAAAGACAGAAAAAAGGAAAAAAGGAAGAGAGATCAAAAGAAGGTAAAAAACACAGAGAGAGAAAGAGACAAAGAGAAACAAAGAAAAAGTAAAAGAGAGAGAGACTGCGAGTGAGAGAAAAATGGAGGAAGAGAGTGGGGGGAGAGAGAGAGAGAGAAAGAAAGAAAACCAAAGAAAAATAGAAGTATAGAAATAGAAAAGGAGATAAAAAGAGGAGAAAAAGAGAGAAGGGAAAGCAAGAGAGAAATAGATAGAAAAGACAGAAAAAAGGAAAAAAGGAAGAGAGATCAAAATAAGGTAAAAAACACAGAGAGAGAAAGAGACAAAGAGAAACAAAGATAAAGAAAAAGAGAGACAGCAAGTGAGAGAAAAATGGAGGAAGAGAGTGGGGGGGAGAGAGAGAAAGAGAGAGGGAGAGAGAAAGAGAGAGAAAGAAATACAAGTACAGCGTCTTTGTGAGAGGCACCTGGCTTTGGCAACATCAAGTCGACATATTTCAACCTGCAGTTCGTTTTTCTCTTGCGCTTCTCAGAGCGTTGTCTCGCGGGCCGGATCCAATCCCTTAGCTGGCCTGATCTGGCCCACAGGCCGCCTGTTTGACACCCAATGCTCTAGGGCCACTAAACGGGACAGGTACACACCACTGTCAGAGCCATTATCCACAAATGGAGAAAACAGGGAAGAGTGGCAAATCCTCCCAGGAGTGGTAGTCCATCTAAGATGACTTCAGGAGTGTGATTTCAGGTCATCCAGGACGTTACGAAAGAACCTCGAAGAACATCGAAGGAACTGCAGGCCTTGGAGGTCTCAGTTAAGTCATGTTTATTTGTAGAGCACTAAATCACTAGAAGTCACTAGAATTACACGATCCTTTGATCTAAAACCTATATAAGGGCAATGAAAAACTCAAACTTTCTGCATCAAAATGAAGAAACCTTGAGTTCTCACAATTTCCAAAAAGCATCTTGATTATCCTCAAGACTTTCGGATAAACATTCTATGGACTGATGAGTCAAAAATGGAACTTTTTGGAAGGTGTGCAGCCCGTTACATCTAACGTATTTGACCAAAAGAACGTGATGCCAAACGTAAAGCATGGTGGTGGCAGTATGATGGTCTGGGGCTAGTTTGCTGCCTCAGGAACAGGACAACTTGCTGTAGTTGGAATAATTAACAATTCGAGTTTATCAGGAGACTCCGAAGGAGGACGCACGGCTATCAGTTAACATCAAACTCAAGCGCCCTTCGATCGTGAGGCAGGACCACGATCCAAAAAACAACTAAGTGCAAATCCACAATGGATCAAAAACCAAATCCACATGAAGGTTCTGTAGTGGCCAAGTCCAAATCCAGTTTTAAATCCAATGGAAATGCTGTGGTGTGACCTTCAACGGGCAGTTCATGCTAGAAAACCTTCCAATATGGCAGATTTGAAAGCATTCTGCAAAGAAGAATGGGACAAAATTCCTCCTTCCTGTGGCTCAACGTGCTATCAGGTTCAGGGGGCAATTGAGATTGGGTTTGATTTTTTTGTGTGTCTTAATATAGGGCGGCATTAGCTCAGGAGGTAGAGCGCTCGTCTTGGGAGGTCACGGGTTCGAATCCCAGCTCCTCCGTGTTATATGTCGAAGTGTCCTTGGGCAAAACACTGAATCCCTAATGCCCCCAATAAGCAGGTAGATAGAGAGAAAGAAAGAAATCCAAAGAGAAATAGATATAGAGGAGAGAAAAGAGAAGAAGAGAAAGAGAGAAGGGGATAAGGAAAGAAAGAGCGAAAAGAGAAAAGGAAAAAAGGAAGGGAGAGCAAAAGAAGGTAAAAAGACACACAGAAAGAGACAAAGAGGAGGGCAAGACACTGAATCCCTAATGCCCCCAAGCAGGTAGGCGCCTTGCATGGCTGACTCCCTATTGGTGTGTGAGTGCGTGTGTGAACGGGTAAGTGTGAAACACATTGTAAAGCACTTAGGAAGGTTTTCATTGACTTGAAAAACGCTATATAAATGCAAACCATTTACCATTTAGCATCTTGATTATCCTCAAAACGTTTGGATGCTGACTCCCTATTGGTGTGTGAGTGTGTGTGTGAATGGGTAAGTGTGAAGCACATTGTAAAGCACTTTGGGAGGTCTTCATTGACTCGAAAAGCGCTATAGAAATTCAGTCCATTTACCATTTAGCATCTTGATTATCCTCAAAACGTTTGGAGGCTGATTCCCTATTGGTGTATGAGTAAGTGTGTGAATAGGTAAGTGTAAAGCACATTGTAAAGCTCTTTGGGAGGTCTTTATTGACTTGAAAAGCGCTACAGAAATTCAGTCCATTTCCCATTTAGCATCTTGATTATCCTCAAAACGTTTGGAGGCTGATTCCCTATTGGTGTATGAGTAAGTGTGTGAATGGGTAAGTGTAAAGCACATTGTAAAGCGCTTTGGGAGGTCTTTATTGACTTGAAAAGCACTACAGAAACAGTCCATTTACCATTTAGCATCTTGATTATCCTCAAAACGTTTGGAGGCTGACTCCCTATTGGTGTGTGAGTGTGTGTGTGAATAGGTAAGTGTGAAGCACATTGTAAAGCGCTTTTGGAGGTCTTCATTGACTTGAAAAGCGCTATAGAAATGCAGACCATTTACCAATTACTGAATAAATAGCATCAACATTTCCTAACTGCATTTTGTATTTCTTTGTTTTCTCTGTTGGAATTTAAAATCGGTTTAAAGATCTGAAACCTTTCTGAGTGCTAAACATGCAAAAAACAAAAATCAGGGAGGGGGCAACTACTCCTTCACGGCACTGTCGCCTTTAGTGTCTGGACTTAGGAGTCAGTAGCAACGCTAGCCGGTGCCTGGCACCAGACAGACCCCCGCCATGCTGACGCTAGCGGATTAATAGCCGGGCCCCCGCCCCGGACCGTGTGTGGAAGTGACTGGGGGAGGGGGTCGCCAAGGGCCACCTGCTTCTTCTCAGACAATACATTCGAGACAGAGCTCAGATGTTGGAGAACTTTCAAACAAAATACTTTTGAAGGGAAAATGCTCATTATTTAGCGCTACCTAGTGGTGAAAACAACTTCATTCGTTGAAGAAACAGCATCGACTCGAATAGTAAGCAAAAACACACGCAATATCCTGTAAACGAATTTTCTGGACTAGAAGATGCAACTAAAAACTCCGAATTGGCTAGAAATGTGAGCGTGCGCCTTATAATCCAATGAGGCTTATATACAGGATAAGATTGCTAAATAGGAAATGGTGTGAAATCATAAAGCACTGAAGACTTCCCAAAGAGCTTTACAGTGTGCTTCACACTTACCCATTCACACACACAAACACTCACACACCGATAGGGAGTCAGCCTCCAAGCGTTTTGAGGATAATCAAGATGCTAAATGGTAAATGGACTGCATTTCTATAGCGCTTTTAAGTCAATGAAGACCTCCCAAAGAGCTTTACAGTGTGCTTCACACTTACCCCTTCACACACACACACACACTCACACACCAATAGGAAGTCAGCCTCCAAACATTTTGAGGATAATCAAGATGCTAAATGGTAAATGTCTGCATTTCTTTAACGCTCTTCAAGTCAATGAAGACCTCCCAAAGCGCTTTACAATGTGCTTCACACTTACCCATTCACACACACACTCACACACCAATAGGGAGTCAGCCTCCAAACGTTTTGAGGATAATCAAGATGCTAAATGCTAAATGGTCTGCATTTCTATAGCGCTTTTCAAGTCAATGAAGACCTCCCAAAGAGCTTTACAGTGTGCTTCACACTTACCCCTTCACAAACACACTCACACACGGATAGCGGCGCCTACATTAGGGGTTCTGTATTGCACAAGGAGACTTGGACATTCAACTCGGGGATCGAACCTGCAACCTCTCGGCCCCAAGACAAGCGGTCTTCCTCCTGAGCTACTGCCTAGTTGTACAATGATTGTTCGGTCCATAAATATGGCTGACCTAAATTGCGTGAGGGTGAAAAGTGTTTACATTTAACACTAGACAACCAGTGTTACAGATGACATATAAAAAGGCATTCGATTATATTTCATTGTCACACTAGTTTTAACAAAATAGCAAATGGAGAAAACAAAGTATTTTAACAAAATACTCTCCAAGCTCTTTTATAGACGTACACCAAGTAAACCGCAACGTTATGGACGCACAGGTGAAGAAGTGGAGAGAATGCACTATGCAAATCAGTGTTTCTAAATGCCGTGACTTATTCTCAAAAACTGCTGAGAACATTGACAAATGTCACATCACACAGAGTGACTCAGTTCAAAATTGAGGTGTCCTATTTGACCCTGATCTATCCTTTGAAATGCATGTAAAGAAAATGACTAGAACCGCTTTCTTCCATCTTCGTAACATTGCTAAAATCCGTTCGATACTGTCTCAGTCGGATGCGGAAATTATAATTCATGCGTTTGTTACCTCCCGTCTCGATTACTGTAATGCACTACTCTCTGGTCTCCCGAAGTCTAGAATCAAGTCTCTTCAGCTGGTACAAAATGCCGCAGCGAGGCTTTTAACTAGGACAAAAAAGTACGATCACACCGATTTTGGCTAACCTGCATTGGCTCCCAGTTAACCTTAGATGTGATTTCCAGGTCTGTGTAATATAGTGTAATAATCTGTGAAGCCCTTTGAGACTCTTCGTGATTTAGGGCGTCACAAATAAAAATGACTTGACTTTCTGACACCCTGACTAAAAACAGTGTGATAATGAGATCAGATCTAATGGCTTTTCGTACTGTATGTCATCTGTGTCAACGATGATCGAGCGGTTAAGTGTCGGTTGCCTCACCTCTGCGAACCGGGTTCGATCCCGGTTGCTTACAATGTTTCAAGATTTTGGCCAGCATCGCATTAGAATATACCTTAAGTGTATAAAGTATGCACCTCACTGTGAGGGTGTGAAACTGGAGAGTCATGCCCAATTTTGTTGTCACAATATGTTAACCCATTTTGTAACAATGACCATAGCGGTATATTCTATTCTATATTCAATATTCAAAATGGAATCAATAAATGAATTGAAATAGTAGTAATAATGATAAAGTTGAGAAACTTTTGTTATGACATACATTTTCAAGTTGGTACTTTTGTGCTTTCTACTTAAAAAAAAAAAGTACTTTTGTATACTCCTTTGAATGCAACTCAAAGAGTTGTATAAAAAAAGTTTTCTTCTGTACTTTTGTGTTTTTGACATTGCATTGGAATCAACAAAAAGGCCAAATTTGTGGCGGTAGTTTGCGAAGAGAAAAACCGGAAAAGCTGTTTTTGTTCTGCTGAAACTGACCAGACTTGTTACCAGGGTTGGGTAGGGTTACTTTAACTGGATTACTTTTGGATTACTCTAATACCAAATATGCTAATAAAAGACAAAAGAAACGAAATAGGAATAAAATGACTCCATTTTGTGCAGGCTTGGGGAGTAACGGAATACATGGAACGGCAAAAATAATGTTGGCAAGCTGATTTGGTTTTTGTTGCAATTTATGTTAATTTTTCCGGAGATCAAAGCCAGGAGAGAAAGCTTACCACGTGTTGTGAGTCATCATTTGTTTCATATTTAGTTTCTTACCCCTTCCTTAGTTTCTTGTCTTTTATTAGCATATTTGGTATTAAGTAATCCAAAAGTCATTGAAAGTAATCCTATTAAAATAACATTTGGTTATGTTTTGGTCACTTTGAGTCTCCATAGTTTGTATTCTTCCTTGTGCATTTAGCACTCGTTTTTGGTTGAAAAGCAGCCTACAAAGAGAGAATAGAATATACCTTTATTGTCATTGTTTGGTGAACAGTGTTGGGCGCAAAAACTGGAAACAAAATACTTAGTTTGTAGGTACTTCTTTTAAAAAGTACTTTATTTACCACCTGGATTACTTAGTAACCAATTCCAGGGTTTAACACCTTGTTTATAGCCAAGTTTTAATTTTTTTTCCAGAAGAAATCCAGTGTGATCGTGAAAAACCAGGCAAACAAATGAGGGTAACATTTATTTTGGTCACTTTGAGTCTCCATAGTTTGTATTCTTCCTTGCGCATTTAGCACTCGTTTTTGGTTGAAAATCAGCCTACATAGATAAAATAGAATATACCTTTATTGTCATTGTTAGTACCAACTTGGTGAACAGTGTTGGGCGCAAAAACTGGAAACAAAATACTTAGTTTGTAGGTACTTCATTTAAAAAGTACTTTATTGACCACCTAGATTTACTTAGAAACCAATTCCAGGGTTCATAGAAGTTTTACATTTTTTTCCCAGAAGAAATCCAGTGTGATCGTGAAAAACCAGGCAAAAACATTGAGGGTAACATTTGGTTATGTTTTGGTCACTTGGAGTCCCCTTAGTTTGTATTCTTCCTTGTGCATTTAGCACTCGTTTTTGGTTGAAAAGCAGCCTACATAGATAGAATAGAATATACCTTTATTGTCATTGTTACCAGGGTTGGGTAGGGTTACTTGAACTGGATTACTTTCAATGACTTTTGGATTACTCCGATACCAAATATGCTAATAAAGGACAAAAGAAACTAAATAGGAATAAAATGACTCCATTTTGTGCAGGCTTGGAATACATGGAACGGCAAAAATGATGTTGGCAAGCTGTTTGGATTTCTTTTTATTTTGTTTCTGTGGCATTTGATGTTCGTTTTGCCGGAGATCCAAGAGATCAAAGCCAGGAGAGAGAGCTTACCACGTGTTGTGAGTCATAATTGTATTCATGTTTAGTTTCTTTAGTCTTTTATGAGCATATTTGGTATTGGAGTAATCCAAAAGTCATTGAAAGTAATCCAAGTCAAAGTAACCCTACCCAACCCTGCTTGTGACATACGAAGACTTCTTCGTCAAAATACCTCGAGCACAATGACACTTATCAAGGCTAAGTAGCAGCAAAACGAGTTTCTCCGGTCCGCAGACCAAAGAAAATACTCTCTTCCTGTGGGACGGCTGATGTTTATGTGCACACAAACATACTTCCCTCGATGTGGACCATGATAATCTGGCTACTTTTGAAACATCAGACACTGACTGAAAGTCACATGGGGATCGACTTCTTCCCCTTCTATCTAGAACAGGGGTCTCAAACTCATTTGAACTCGAAGGCCACACCATACAACAAACATTCTGTCGGGGGCCGGACGAGTAGATTTAAGAGAAAGAAAAAGAGAGATGAAGAAATAAGAGAAAGAGGGAGAGCAGGACAAAGAAAGAAAAAGAGAGAGAGAGGGAGAGACAGCGTGAGAAACAAAAGAGATAAAAAGTCGTGAGAGAGGGGGAAAAGAAAGGGAGAGGAAAAAAGAAATCCAAAGAGAAATAGAAAGACAGAAGGGGAGAAAAGAGAAAAGAAGGCGCGAAGGGTAGGAAGAGAAAGAGAAGAGAGAAAAGGGAAAAAGGAAGTTAGAGCAAAAGAAGTTAAAAAGACACAGAGAGAAAGAGACAAAGAGCAATAAAGGAAGAAAAAAAAAAAGAGACACAGAGAGTGAAAGAGAGAGAGTGGGAGAAAAGGGGTGGAAAAGAAAGAAAGAAAGACAGAAGGAGAGAAAGAGAAAGAAAGAGAGAGAAAAAGAGAGAAAGAGAGAGGGAAGGAGACAGAAAGAGAAACAAAGAGAGACAGAGAGAGAGAGAGAGAGATAGAGAGAGAAAAACATTGAAAGAGAGAGAGAGACAAAGAGAAAAGAGAGAAAAGGAAGTTAGAGCAAAAGAAGTTGAAAAGACACAGAGAGAGAAAGAGACAGAGTGGGAGAAAAGGGGTGGAAAATAAATAAAGAAAGAAAGAAAGAGAGAAGGAAAGAAAAAAAGAAAGAGAGAAGAAAAGAAAGAAAGAAAGAAAGAGAGAAGCAAAGAGTGAAGCAAAGAGAGAAGCAAAGAGAGAAGGAAAGAAAGAAGGAAATAAAGAAAGAAAAGAGAGAGAGAGAGAGAGAGATTGAGAAATACAAGTACAGTGTCTTTGAGCGAGGCAGCTGGCTTTGGCTACATCAAGTTGACCTATTTCAACCTGCAGCTTGTTTTTCTCTTGCGCTTCTCTGTTGTCTCGCGGGCCAGATTCAATCCCTTAGCGGGGCTCATCTGGCCCGCGGGCCGCCTCTTTGACACCTGTGCTCTAGAACCTTTAACGAATGGTTTATCTCTTATCAGTCTGGGGCGCTGCCTTCATTCAATCGTTTCGTGGGTATGCACTGATTGGTTTAAACATTCGAACGACACATGACATTCTGTCCCGCAATATCAAGTTTATTTACCTTTGTTTGGCTTCCCGTTGGTGGCAAAGGGTGACCTTCTCAAGGAACTCGGAGCCGTCTTCCTGTAGAAGCTGTTACGATCTAAGGAACCCACATAAACAGGCTTCCGTCCACGTTTAGGTCCCCCGTTCCCCGCGCCGGAGTCGTATCCTTTTTCCTGCTCTTGGCCGCGGTCGTATACCACGGGGTCCTCAAAAGAGCGCATCTTCCTGAGGGCCAACTTCTTGTTCTGCTCTTCCACCCACTCCTCGCAATGAGTCTTTCGCGGTTTCTTGGGATATTCCTCTTCGTGGGAGTCCACCGATAAGGAACGCAAATCCCTGAATTTCTCTCTCGGTCTGTGGTAGGGGCGGTCATCTTTCAAGTCATAGGGTTCTGTCCTGTTGTGCCCGTAGGAGTCCTGACGCTCAAAGTCCCTTCGTCTGTGTTCGGAATGTTCTTCTCTCCTGTCTTCAAATCCATCTTTGTACCTATAGTAGCGGTCCCTTTGCTTATCACTTCCACGTTCCTCCAATTCAGAGTCATACCGGCCTCTATCGGCGTACTTTTCGTCACGTCTTCTGGTATGGGCCTCCAGGTTCCTGGAACAATGTTCTTCGCGGTCATATTCATCCTCCAAACGCCGGTCGTAGTACTTCTCCTTGTATTTTCTCTCCCTATAGTAGTCTTCCTCTCCATACGGGTCTTTGTCTCTTGAGCGTTTACTCCCTTTAGTGTCATAATAACGGTCTCGAGGTTCATCTCTGCGAGGATCGTCGCAGTAGTCGTCATAGTCTTTGTACCTGGACCTGTCCCGTTCAGTGTTATGTTTACGCGAGTTGTCTCTGCCAGCGTCTTCGTAGTAGTAATCATCGTACCTGTCTGGTTCCTTGTCTCGTTGGCGATATCGCCTCTCCCCGTAGTATTCGTAGCGGTCGTTTTGTCTTTGGTCATCGTCTCTGTACCGGTGTTTTTCCCGATACTCATAGCTACGAGATTTGTCACCATTGTCACGTCTTTCGTCCTTATCCAGCTTGGCATAGCCTTCACGGCAACGTCTGTCCCTTTCCTGAGACGCTTGGTCGTAATCCTCCGGGCCTTGGTAGAAGCAATGTTTGCCCTTCCATTCAGATATCCTCACATCAAGATGACCGTCCTGTGACCCTGGATGGTAGTAAACATTCCTTCCTGGAGATTTCTGTTGCTGTTGGTTATAATCCCAGTCCGTTGGATTGCCGTGGCCTTGGGTATCCCATTGAACAGGCCAAGAAGCGGCCGCATGCGCAGGGGGAGGCTCCGCCGACCCTACGGCTATCGGGGGTCCCAGCACAGGCATCATCGGCAACGGGCAACCCGGAACTGGAACCGGGTTACCCGGCAATTGCTGCAGCTGGCCGGGAAGAGGTACTCCATAACCAGGGTATACACCTTGTTGCTGCTGAAGCTGAAGTTGGTGAAGTTGCTGTAAATATTGAAGATGTGCGACTCTCTCTCGTTCCTTAGCCCAGCCGGCATCGCCCAGCTCTTCCACGCTCTTGCCCCTTCTTACCGGCGCCTGGGGAGCAAAGTTCCAGTCCACGGGAGCAAACGTGACAGGGTTTCCGTAAACCACTGGACTCTTCATGCTCCTCGATGATTAAATCAGCCTCCCGCGGCCGATCTGTCGAAAATGATGCGTAATCCCCGGCTCCGGAGTCTGGCATTCCTTTACAAAGCGCCGTAGGAAACTCCACCTGCCCGGCATTTTGTGGAGCGACTGTCTCCAACTTGTTTTTTCGGTCTCCCCTGCACGGCCTCAGCACCTCCCAGTACTCGGCGAAACTGAATCACCCCCACCCTTCTGTCATCTAAGCGAATTGTTAGAGGCAGAGGGAGGAGGGACCATGGGAGGGGCCGGGTCGGGTTAATGATTCAGCCGAATCACATGAGTGGAGGATTATCCCAGTAGCCACTCCCATCGTTTCGATCTGCTACTACAGGAAAACATTGTTCCTGAGGACACTACTTTGATGAGGAGAAAATTCCACAGTATTACTGCGTAAAACCGAATACCTTCCTCCGATCCTCATTCCACCCTGTTAGCTTTGTTGTGCAATTTCCTGTCCATTTGGTCTTCGACGTTGTATCTAGTAGAACTTGCAGCAAAGCCCTGAACCCGTGTGGAGAGTAGTTACTATAAACAAAAAGTAGGGACCTCGTGGCCAGTGTTCCCTCTAAGCTGCGCACAAATCTAGCCAGCGCACAAACATGAGGGCTCAAAATGACTTATTAAGAAGGGACTTAGGTCAAAGTTACAGTGCATGAAGGTCAAAATACACGGGTTCCCTTGACGTTGTGTCCTAAATGCCGTATTTTGAAGTCGAACGAAGTTGAGTAAAGTTAGTAGAGTATGTCGAGAACCGGCTTCTTCGGCTCGGCTCACTAAAAAGGAATCGGCTCTTTCGGGTCCTAAACAACTCTTCAGGTTGTTTTTGCTTCTTTAATCCCAACATGACCAAATATTAAGTAAAATTATGCACAAAATGACTTAAAAGAAGGGGGAAATAGAACAAAAAAGAAAAAAATACCAAAATGAAAAAGGAGTGAAAAGCTGAGAAAAAAGAAACAAATCGAAGAGAAAAAAAGAAGGAAAAATTCAGAAAAAAGCCAGAAAAAAAGAAAAGAAAGAAACAAAAGAAAAAAGTAAATATTGAACAAAAAGAAACAGCTAGGAAAAAATAAACACAATTATATTTTTTAAAGGAATTAAAAAGAAAATAGAAAAAAGACAGGGAAAAAGAAGAAAAAGTTTGTGTTGCATTCAGATAATTTCCAATTATATGAAGTGAATCTTGTGGCCAACATTGTACTTCCACTAAAAAAATGTCATTAAATACAGTTCTGTATCTTGCAACCGACGAAATAAGCCCCCCGAAAATGTTGATATTATGCGACAAAATATATCAGGAAATAAAAAGAAATGGATATCTTGTGAAAGAATTGTAAGAAGAAACGACATTTGTAGGCCATCGTACATTCGTCAATTCCTTCAAAAGAGAAAAATCATTTTGCATTGCCTGAAACTTAGCAAAATGTCAAGTTTTGGACATGTTTGATCATGATTTAGTTGCCACACTTGGGATTGCCGTTGCTCACTGTTGTTTCAAGCGTCGCTCACCGACTTTGTGTGAACGCTCAGACCCGTAAGGAAAATGACAGGGAACATTGCTCATGGCCCACATCAAGGGCTCACAATGAGCTATTGTAGACAATTGTCCACATTCTCGGGGGCGACCTCCAACTTTTATGTGTGGGACCAAACTGAAGCCTATTCATAGAGCTTGGGTATTATACGTACCTCCCCGTGTGCTCTCAATCTCATCTTTGAAAGAGACGTGCACTCCAGGACTGGTTTAACTCAAATAGATGGGAATTAAAGGCGTCCCCGTGGGACGTGTCAATTTCCCAGCAATTTAAATACATTTTAAAAGTACCGTATTTTCCGCACTATAAGGTGCACCGGGTTATAGGGCGCACCCTGAAAAAATAGTTTTTGGTCCTATATTTGACATACATAAGACACACCGGATGATAAGGCGCTACAATGGGAACGTGGACAAAACAGTCAGATGGTTCAGTCCAACTGATTACCCCCTTAACATTCCCAAAGCTTGCAAAGACGCAAATACGTGTCGAGAACACGTGCGGATGCGGTGTCCGTACGATGTCACTCAAATGCATCGTTCCAT
This sequence comes from Urocampus carinirostris, assembly GCF_059441175.1. Lineage (NCBI taxonomy): Eukaryota > Metazoa > Chordata > Actinopteri > Syngnathiformes > Syngnathidae > Urocampus > Urocampus carinirostris. The sequence goes on along the minus strand of NC_142367.1, from coordinate 24,174,805 downwards.
CATTCGGAAGGTTCAAGTCTTGGGATTCAAGAAATGCCAACCATTCCTTAGTTTCTATTTTCTTTTTCGCTCGCAACTTTACTGTATATATGACAATAAACACTTGGAATTGAGTTTAATATAAAAATAAACACTCCATTCCATCCATTATCTGCACCGCTTATCACTGAAACATTGAGTTCAGTCTGAAACATGATACAGGGATAATATATATAGCCAGAGTAGCTCACCGAAGTCGTTGTGTTCATAATAATGCACAGCCAATGTCCTCTAATATCCATAAATTTAGTAAATCCAGGAGAATAAAATATTTACAAATACAAAATAGTAAAAAAATGCTTTCTGTATGCCGTCAGCCACGTGCTATACGCATTCATCTTTTTCGGCCAATTGCAGGCTTTGTTTTGCCGTTTAAGCCAATGCCAGCCTGTAAATGATAAAAAGGATCCGCCCCTTGACCTCCGAATAACTTTAGCCAATAGTGATCGATTCAACTGATGATTGACACATTGGTTAGCCAATGAAACGCCGGTAAATAAATCCCAGCATACACCGCGGACTATTTGGCGTTTGGGGGAAAATCGAGTCGGCGGCTGCTTGCTTTAGTTGCAAGACTTTGCGACTTAATATTGATCCATAAATAAGGCGCACTGTATTATAAGGCGCATGGTCAGCTTTTGAAAAAAATTAAGACTTTTAGGTGCGCCTTATAGTGCGGAAAATACGGTAGTACGTTTTCTATCGCCATGACACCAAAAGTCACCGTGGCATTTTCTATCTATCTACCTTGGTAATATCCCTCAAGAATAGAATAGAATAGACCTTTATTGTCATTGTTACAACATGGGATATATTGTGACAACGAAATTGGACGTGGCACTCCAGTTCCACATTTTATAAGGAAAACAAGAGGGGTGACCCGTTACTCCCCAAGCCTGCACAAAATTTTGTAATTTTATTCATATTTAGTTTCTCTCGTCTTTGATAGGTTGGTCGTTTTGGTTGTAATATTTCTCAGAATTCACTGTGTGAATATAACTTGTTTTTATATTCCAAAATATAAAAATCTTTCACACACACACACACACACACACACACACACACACACACACACACACACACACACACACACACACACACACACACACACACACACACACACGAAGTAACGTTTCAATAATCAGTCTAATTGCATCTCTTGTACGTTTATCAATCTTATATTCTTTTATTGTGAAAGTGCTCATGTGTGCTGTTTCTCCCTGAAGTATAATAAATCACGCCCACGTTGTGGGCGGGGTCTCTTTCCCTTGTATCAACATCACATGGAGGACGTGAGTAAAATCTGCTCTTGGGTATGATTAGATTTTAACAATATATATGTATTTTATTTGTGTAAATATGGCCACGAAATAGTCTTAATAATGATTGACTTTAACAGTCTTTTATTAGGATATTTGGTATTGGAGTAATCCAAAAGTCATTAAAAGTAATCCAGTTCAAGTAACCCTACCCAACCCTGCACTCGGGTCATGGTGACACAACACACTCTTTTGTTCAACAGCAGGGCCCGACAGCTTTCACTGGTTTACCCCTGCCGTATCATACAGGGTGCCCTGCCCATCCCTTAGAACGCGTCCAAACATCCCACTATCCTTTCAAAACACCTCTCCACTCGTTCCTATCACCAACAAGAGCTCGAGCTTCCACTAGATTTCGACCTCTTTCCTGCAGTGAACCCATAACACCATCCATCCACGTCAATGGCCGCCTTCCTCTTGGTCTCCTACCATTGACTTCTGCTCTGTAGATCTTCTTCAACATTCGCTCCTCATCCATCCTGTGTCCAAACCAACCGAGTACCCTCTTATCCACACGCTTGCTCAGTTCCACTACTATCCCTGTTCTGTTTCTCACAATTTCATTTCTCAATCTATCCAATCTTGTCACTCCTAACCAGTGTTCCCTCTAAGCTGCACGCGTGCGCAATCGCGCACGTGCGCACATTCTCAGCGCACAAGAAAATCTAGCCGGCTCACAAAAATCAGGGCTCAAAATTACTAATTAAGAAGCGACTCAAGTCAAAGTTACAGTGCATGAAGGTCAAAATACACGGGTTCCCCTGACGTTGTGTCCTAAATGTGGTAATTTGAAGTCGAGTCGAAGGAGAACGAAGTTGAGTAAAGTTAGTAGAGTTTGTCGGGGAACCGGCTTCTTCGGCTCGGCTCACTAAAAAGAACCGGCTCTTTCGGGTCCTAAACGGCTCTTCGGGTTGTTTTTGCTTCTCTCATCCCAACATGACCAAATATCATGTAAAATGATGCACAAAATGACTTAAAGGAAGGGGGGAATAGAACATAAAAGAAAAAAATACCAAAATGAAAAAGTAGTATAAAGCTGAGGGAAAAAAAAACAAAAGAGAAAAAAAGAAGGAAACATTTAGAAAAAAGTCAGAAAAAAAGAAGAAAGAAACAAAGGAAAAAAAGTAAATAGAGAAGAATAAGAAAAAAGTAACAGCTCGGAAAAAATAAACACAATGTGATTTTTTTAAAGGGAATTTAAAAAAAGGTAGGAAAAAAAACACAGAAAAAAGAAGAAAAAGTTTGTGTTGCATTCAAATCATTTCCAATGATATCAAGTGAACATTGTACTTCCACTAAAAAATGTCATTAAGTACAGTTCTGTATCTTACAACCTAAAATGTTAATATTATGCGACAAAATATATCAGGAAAAAAAAGAAATGGAGATCCTGTGAAAGAATTGAAAAAACAAATGACGTTTGTAGGCAATCGTACATGAGTCAATTCATTCAAAAGAGAAAAATAATTTTGCTTGCCGGAAACTCAGCAAAATGTAACTTCATGTCATGTTTTGGACATGTTTGATAATGATTTAGTTGCCACACTTGGGATTGCCGTTGCTCACTGTCGTTTCAAGCGTTGCTCACCCACTTTGTGTGAACGCTCAGACCCGTACGGAAAATTACAGGGAACATTGCTCCTAACATACTCCTCAAACACTTCATCTCAAAAACATTCAATTTCCTTCTTAAATCTGCATTTAGGCTCCAAATCTCTGCACCATACAACACAGTCGGCACAATCACACTCTCATACAGTCCCCTCTTAACAACCACACTCTTAATGCTCATCACTCTCCCCAGAGCATCCATTTTCACAGAATATAAAACCTGTGATAAACACCCTTCCTTTAATGGGCAAGACAGTTCCAACTATCAGTCTAAGATCCAAATCACAACCGAAACTCACAGCATTCCTACGGGCGTGTCAACTTATGCAAATTCATGTGTTACAGATTGCGTGATAAAAAGAAGTAGCGATGCCCGTGTAATTAGCTCGTGTATCACACTGTCCGCTGTCCCGCGTTTTCAGCTCGCCCGAGTTGCCAAAAGACTTAAATACGACAGAGTTATGGAAAGCCGGGAGGGGGCGGTTTCAAGAATGCAACCAGGGTTAAGGTCATGGGACTTCGACATACGTTAAAGAGAACAAAGACCTTTGCAGAACTGGGCCCGTTTACAGTCGTCCCATTTCACAACCGAGCTGCAAAATATTGGAAAAAACACACTGCGGTGAGCAATGTTCCCTGGAACTTTCCTTACGGGTCTGAGCGCTTGAAACAACAGTGAGCAACGGCAATCCCAAGCGTGGCAACTAAGTCATTGTCAAACATGTCCAAAACTTGACATCAAGTTACATTTTGCTGAGTTTCCAGCAATGCAAAATTATTTTTCTCTTTTGAATGAATGGACTCATGTACGATGGCCTACAAACGTCATTTGTTTTTACAAACCTGATCAAAATGAAGGCAAGGGGGCAAGATCTGTGTTTTTCTACAGCCTCTGAGATAATCTTGATACATTACTGTATCGTATCCCAGGAATTGTTTTGTTTTTGTTTTTACCGTACAATACTTCTTGTAGAAAGTGTTGTTTATGATTAATAGATATGTGTGCTTTATTGTATTTCAAACCAATTCTATTAAAAAATATATATATATACAAAACTGCTATTAAGTTTTAGGCCTACTTTTGCTAAAATAGAAACTATAGGCTACTGAATAGTAGCAGCTAGCATCATTGAGGCAGCTTCAAGCATAATTCTTTATTTCCTGATATATTTTGTCACATGTTAACATTTTTGGGGGCTTATTGAGTCGGTTGTACGATACAGAACTGTACTTAATCACATTTTTGAGTGGAAGTAAAATGTTGGCAACAAGATTCACTTGATATCATTGGAAATGATTTGAATGCAACACAAACTTTTTCTTCTTTTTTTTTTCTACTCTTTTTTAAATTCCTTTAAACAAAATCCCATTGTGTTTATTTTTTCCGAGCGGTTGCATTATTCTTTTTGTTCTCTATGTACTTTTTTCCTACATTTCTTTCTTTTCCTTTTTCTGGCTTTTTTTCTAAATTTTTCCTTCTTTTTTTTTCTTCCTTTTGTTTCTTTTTTTCCTCAGCTTTTCACTACTTTTTAATTTTTTTTTTAAATTTTTTTTTGGTTCTATTCCCCCATTCCTTTAAGTCATTTTGTGCAGAATTTTACATCATATTTGGTCATGTTGGGATTAAAGAAGAAAAAAACAACCCGAAGAGCCGTTTAGGACCCGAAAGAGCCGGTTCCTTTTAGTGAGCCGAGCCGAAGAAGCCGGTTCTGGACAAATTCTACTAACTTTACTCGACTTCAAAAATACCGCATTTAGGACACAACATCAGGGGAACCCGTGTATTTTGACCTTCATGCACTGTAACTTTGACTTAATTGGCTTCTTAATGAGTCATTTCGAGCCCTGATTTTTGTGCGCCGGCTAAATTTTCTTGTGTGCTGAGAATGTGCGAGCAGTGCGCAATTGGGCACTCGTGCAGCTTAGAGGGAACACTGGCTGTGAGTGGTGGAGTAACTTCAACCAAACAATAAGTTGCTTTTAGCGCTTGAAAATGTGGAATGCTCCACTCCCTGCCGAAGCACGCCAAAACACAGTGTTTGTGTGAATGACATTTGCTTTGCTGTGAACCGAGTCCGAAAAGTGAAACGTTATATGCGCGTTTTAACAAAGCGGATGTGGGGAGTCGATATCGGAGGATATTGTTTTGCAGGAAGGTGTGAGAAGAACGAGGAATGGAAACTATGATGACACTTTAACAGGTTCTCGCCTGTGGGCGGATTCCTGGTATTAAGGAATAGCATTGAACAGTAGCAGTCCAGAATGGCTCATTTCGACCATAATCGGTTCCAGAACCCTGTTCGAAAACCGATTTGTTCGATCACTGAAATCATTTTTCCCATTAAAAATAATGTATATCGTTTTAATCCGTTCCAACACCCTGAATGTTTTTCTTGAATGTTCAACGTACACATAAAGCTAACCCAGGCTAATCGTACGAAAGATTACGCTAACATAAACGTGTAAAAATAAAAAAATCAGGTCGTTTACAAGTCATTTTGCACCCGGGTCTCCGCAACAAGTGGTGAGCGGTTCATTGGAAAGGGGGCTGCGATCCAACACCCTCAATGTTGGGCTCCGTTCCAACACCCTAAACGTTTACCTTGAATGTTCAACGTAAACATAAAGCTAACCCAGGCTAATCGTACGTTTGCGTTATCGTAATCTCTATGCGCTAAAATAACAGCCGAATCATTGACACACACCGCTCACTCGATATCGAGTTTCTAGCAGTATCGTGTAGACCCTTCTATCTAGCGAGAGAGCTAACTGTGGTCATTGTGCTTGCTGTTTACATTCCACCAGATGCTAACATTAGCATAGCGCTAAATCTCCTATCTTCCTACCTGCTATCAATAAACAGCAGCTTGCACACCCCAAGGGAGCTTTTATCGTCGCCGGCGACTTTAATCGGGCATGTTTAAGGACTGTACTTCCCAAATCCATTCAATACGTGGACTGAGCAATTAGAGGAAACAACACTGGACCGTGTGTACAGTTAGATCAAACATCTAGTTGGATCCGGCCATCTCCGTCTGTCCCTCACCACCTCATACACCCCCCCTCCAGAGGAAAACAAAGCCTATACAACAAGGACAGTACAAACATCTTCTTTGTTTTCCTTATATCCTCACTCGTCAATGCCAAACCCAAGAATGAAATGCATCCTGCGAAATGTTTCTCAATCTCACTTTTAATTACCTAGCGTGCTATGACAGATCTGAACGATGCAATTATCATTCTTAAAGGTACAGTGTCTAATATATCTTTGAAAAGTTTTGTTGATTTAAAAAAGGGACAAGTATGCTCCATAAACTCATTTCATATCCTATAACACACAGGTGTTAAACAGGCGGCCCGCGGGCCAAATCAGGCCCGCTAAGGGATTGAATCCGGACCGCGAGACAACACTTAGAGAAGCACAAGAAAAAAACAAGTTGCAGGTTGAAATATGTCAACTTGATGTTGCCAAAGCCAGCTGCCTCGAACAAAGAAACTGTTCATGCGCTCTCTCTCTCTCTCTCTCTCTCTCTCTCTCTCTCTCTCTCTCTCTCTCTCTCTCTCTCTCTCTCTCTCTCTCTCTCTCTCTCTCTCTCTCTCTCTCTCTCTCTCTCTCTCTCTCTCTCTCTCTCTCTCTCTCTCTCTCTCTCTCCCTTTGTTGCTCTTTGTTTCTTTCTCTCTGTGTTTTTAATTTACTTTGCTCTAACTTCCTTTTTTCCTTTTCTCTCTTTTTCTCTCTTCTTACCTTTCGCGCTTTCTTTTCTCTTTTCTCTCCTTCTGTCTTTCTATTTCTCTTTGGATTGCTTTCCTCCTCTTCCTTTCTTTTTCCTCTCTCTCACGACTTTTTATCTCTTTTGTTTCTCACGCTCTCTCCCTCCCTCTCTATTTCTTTCTTTGTCTTGCCCTCTCTCCTTTTCCCTCCCTCTTTCTCTTATTTATCTCTCTTTTTCTTTCTCTTGAATCTACTAGTCAGAACAAACATTCTGTCGGGGGCCTATCGTGTGGCCCCCTAGTTAAAATGAGTTTGACACCCCTGCTATAACATTTTAGCTAAATCTAATTCTCAATGTCTGTTTAGTGCCTGCTTGCTCGTGGTACAAAAACCGTTTCATTCAGTGAACAAAAAAAACAAAAAACACGTAAAAATACATGTTTTTAGAATGTGGGAGGAAATTGGGCAACCCCACCCACTCGTTCCCTGGTACGGCTTCAACTCAGTTATGCTTTAAATCAATCAACCACAAGTTGTGGTTGGGTAGGGTTACTTGAACTGGATTACTTTCAATGACTTTTGGATTACTCCAATATCTAATATGCTAATAAAAGACAAAAGAAACTAAATAGGAATCAAATGACAAAATTTTGTGCAGACTTGGGGAGTAATGGAATACACGGAACAGCAAAAATGATGTTGGCAAGCTGTTTGGATTCATTTTCATTTGGTTTTTGTTGCAATTTATGTTAATTTTGCCGGAGATCAAAGCCAGGAGAGAAAGCTTACCACGTGTTGTGAGTCATCATTTCATTCAGATTTACCGTAAATTCCGGACTATAAGCCGCTACTTTTTTCCCTGACTATCAACCCTGCGGCTTATTCAGTGATGCGGCCAATTTATGTCATTTTTCTAACGGCCGCTAGCAGCGCTCGCGTGTTGCTACCATTAACTGCCCTGTCAAAGCTATATTATTATTATTAAAGCTTTGAAAACTCTCTGGGTGTACCGTCTTTCTTTATAAATATGTGTAACCCGTGTATAATATGTATTTGCAACTGTATATTTTTGTCATGTATTTATTTGTATTTATTTTAGACACTCATTCTGATATGTTTTGAACGGGTGAACGAAAAATGAGGGGCGGAACAAACGCGGTGTGCCGAGTTTAAGTGGGGACCGCTAAAGGTGAGGGACAGACAAGGAAAGAAGAGGGGGTAAAAAGTTGGTGAAAGAAAAAGGAGTTGCGTGAGTAAATGTGTTCATCTGATATATTTTTCCCACCCTTTGAAAATATACACTTTTTTCCTTGGATTACTTTCAACGGGACCCGGACTCTGCAGGTCTGCATCAAACCTTAAGTACCGGTATCATTTTCCCGGCTGTGATTTTTGGACTGTGGACTTTAATGAAAGACATTTAGTTTTAATCGCGGGACTTGAAGTCGGGTTTGGGTTAATTTTGTGTTTGTGTTACATTTTTAAATGTGGTGGGTGCGGCTTATAATCAGGTGCGCTCTATAGTCCGGAATCTACGGTAGTTTCTTTTGTCTTTGATTAGCATATTTGGCATTGGAGTAATCCAAAAGTAATTGAAAGTAATCCAGTTAAAGTAACCCTACCCAACCCTGACCACAACACAATAGTCGCAGAAATCTGGATTTTCCGACTGACACGTTGCATATATCGGTCAGAGATTGATGAAGTCATAGAAATTGAAAAATCATTTTACAACACAACGTTCCTTTCATAATTTTTGTTAGTTTACTTATCCAGGTTCGAGTTTTTGTCCGCACGCCAAACTCGGCCAACGAGATCTCGTTGTGTAGTGAAAGGAAGTCCGTCTTTCTTTAGAGAACCGGCTTTTTTGGCTCAACTCATTAAAAAGAGCCGGCTCTCAAACGGCTCACTTGCTTTGATGATTGATATAACGAATTATGTTGTATAAAGAAGTTAAGTCAGGTCAAGTCGAGTCATTTTTATTTGTGACGCCCTTAATCACAAAGAGTCTCAAAGGGCTTCACAGGTTATTACACAGACTATTTTTTCAGACTATTATGACACCATCCCCTGATCTGGAACCAACATGAGGGCAAGGAAAAACTCAAAAAACCTCAACATGAGGAAAATGAAAATGAAAAGGAGAAAAGGAATTAAGAATTTGATGATTAAAACTGAATGAATATATAGATTTATATGATATATTTGTCGCCGATTTACGATTTCAACCTCGAAAACACTCAATTTTGGGGAGCCATAGATCTCTGTTGGGACCCAGAGATTTATGACCCATCACTTTTCACAGCTCAAATGAACACTGTATATGTTTGGAAAGCCGTGTTCTAATAATGCACCATAGGAGGCTCAATAGCAGTAACTATCAAAAACTGATTGTCTAAAATACTTCCTACCTTCCAATCCGCTGGATGAGGGTCCAAAGAGAAATGCCAGGGGCCGCGTTATGGTCCCCCACAACCACACTTTGGGTCCCTTGCCGATACGGGTCATGTTCTGCTCTTAACAAACCTCATGCGAGTCTTCCAGTATCTGTTTTTAGTCCACTTATACAGTGAGTAGAGATGAGGGGAGTTGGGCAACAGGGGCCCAGACTCACACTATGTGAATTTGGTACCTAGGTGACAACACGTGGAGCTGCCTCATGGACTGCCAACCCGAAAACTAAAGGACAAGGCTTAAGACACACTTCTATTCCAAAGCTTATGATTGATGCCCACCTCATATTCTGTATTGTCCTGTCTTTTTTTGACTGCCTGCCTGGTGGTGATACGAAGGAGAAGGACGATTTGAGATGAGTCAGCGTTTGACCTGAAGCATGTGAACGCCTGCATGGACCAGCTGGCAGAGATGGGAAGCTGCGTCGTGGCCATCTAAGACTTTCTGGACTAGTTTACAGGCTGGGAGCTTCGCTGCTGTCATGGACTTTCCGGACAAATTTTCAACTAGTTACCTAGTGTTTACTATGTTTGAGTACTGTAATGCTAAATGTAATTCACCCTGGTCATCCTGAGAGGGGGATGACACTTCTGGGGTCCCTTCTCGGGGTTTCTCTTTTTCCTCACGCTGAGGTTTTGAGTTGTTCCTTGCCCGCATGTTGGTTTAAGATCAGGTCATTGTGTCATTGTAATCCTGTGCAGTCCTTTGAGACATTTTTGTGATTAAGGGCGTCATAAATAAACTTGACTTGACAAAGCCGACTGTACTTCCTCAGAAGGCTGGCGTCCTTCAACATCTGCAAAAAGCTCCTACAAATGCTCCATGAGACTGTTGTGGCAAGCGCCCTCTTCTATGAGGCAGCGCTAAGAAGAAGGATGCCTCTCGTCTTAATAAACTGGTGAGGAACGCGAGCTCTGTTGTGGGCAGAGAGACGGACAGACTGACAACTGTGGCGGAGAGACTGGCACTGAACAAGCTGCGGTCAATTATGGACGATCCATCACATCCACTACACAGCATCATCTCCAAACAGAAGAGCAGCTTCAGCGACAGACTGCTGTCACAGTCTTGTTCCACGGACAGACTGAGGAGATCATTTCTTGCTAATGACCTGAGGCTCTTTAACTCCACCCGGGGGAGTAAAAGCCCACATTTAACCCCACATTTGCATGTTACCGTGTATTTTCCGTAGCACTATTTAAATACTCTATATCAACACGTTATATTGGGTATTTTTGTATTCTATATCTTTTATTTTATGATTTTATTTTTCAAAACCAGCTCGGTGGCTTGGGGGTATGGCGCCTGCCCTGAGACTGGGAGGTTGTGGTTCAATCCTCGGCCGAGTCATACCTAAGACCTAAACATTCGTACCAGTTGCCTCCCTGCTTGGCGTTCAGCATTAGGGGTTGGAATTGGGGGGTTTGCTCACCTAATGACTCCCAACACCTCAGTTGGGTTGAGCGATGGGGCTGGGAATCCCCTCCTGTTAATCAATTTCCCAAAAAGAGTCAGAAATGACTCTAGCTACCTCCCACTAGGGGGATATGGCTCCGGTATATATATATAATATATTTCAAAACAAAGTAAAGTATCTATCCATCATCACGGCTCCACGGATACAAATACAAAATGGTACATCGAATCAAGAAAGAATCGGCCAGGCTCCGAGACTAGCCAAATACCGACTCCCACAAGCCCTACCTCGAAAAGTTTTTTGAACATGGTACCCGAAGATGACCTATTGGTTTTTTGGTCACCACAAACTTTTGCGAGCGAATCATTCCGAAATATGATGTATAATGAGAACATTCAAAATCTTACTTACCTAGCAGTTGCTGCTGCTCCAAGGCCAGAGTCTCCAACGTGTAATTACAGAACTCCAGGTTCTCCATGACCTGCACGCGAGCCGTCTCGTCCTCTTCTTCTTCAAGCATGGCTCGGAGCTCCTCGGCGGTGCGAGCATACGCGTCCATGGCGCTCTCCACCTCTTGGAGACGTAGCAACAGCTGGTAATTCTCTTCTCGGTCCAGCTCCGTCTCAGGATCCTTCTTGGATTCCGGCTGGAATTGGAGGTCAGGGTCCTGGGTGCTCGCCAGGCCGAAGGGATCTTCTTGCCCTTCGATTGTTTGCTCGTGGTCAGAAAGGTTGACGATCGGTTCATCGGGGGCAAAGAAAATCGGGTTGTCGTCGTGAGAAGGGTTTGGCGTCGGCCTCGGAGTCGGTGGAGGTGGACGTAAAGCCGGGCGGGCCGGTCTGTCCGCGGGACGAGCGACTTGCGGCCGAGGGGGCGGAGGACGAAGGGTTCTGCGTCTTTCCAAAGAGGAAGGAGCCGAGTTGAACCCCAGAGAATGCGAGGACCCTCGGATGATGTCCTTCTCGTCCTTGAAGCCCAAGATGGAAAAGTGTCTGGAGTGAGGTTGCCGGTTCGGCTCCGCCAAAGGGCTGTTGTCGCTGCCTGTGAGGCTCTTCTCAAATTCCCACAGCTGTTGGGACAGTTTGGCCTCTAAATCGCCAGCTGAGGTCAGCAAAGCGTCCAAAGTGAAGGACGACGGAATGAAGCCGTTGGAGCCGGAGCGCGGGTTCTGCTGGGGACCATGCGAAAGGCTCTCAGCGTCACCGACGCTCAGCTTGCTTTTGTGGTTCTCCACCAGGTTTAACAACGCTTGGACGCAATTCCCTGAGGGCCACTGGCAGCTTTGAGGGTCGTTTGACCAACCAGAACGAGTGCTTGGAAGAGTTAAGCTATGAGATAACTTTTGTTGAGGTCGGTTGATCCCGTTCGTGTGGTTGGTCAATTTTGCATCGCTACGGTTGATTTGGCTACGTGCCGGTAGGCTTGGTCTCGGAGGAGGGAGTCTAGGTCGAACAGGTGGCATTGATCTGGGTCTTTCAGGTTTTTGATGTCCTGAACCAGGAGGTCTTTCGGAGTCAATCTCGATTCCGTTCTGATCCATGTTCATCTTACTTTTACGGTCCTCATTTCTCTCAAAGTAGTCCAAATCCCATACTGTCCGATCTTCGTAAGAAGTTACATGATCTTTCCCGTTGGAAAACAAAGGACTGGTGGTGTGTTGTGCATCTGGTTCATTGCGATTTCCCTCCCCTCGCGTTTCCGCGCCATCGTCTTCCATCTTGACAAACCGATACGGGAAGATTCCACGCCGTCCTTTCAGTTCCCCCTCCAGCCAACCGTCCTCCAATGTGTTTAAGATACGTATCCGGTCGCCCACATCAAAGTCCAACTCTCCAGGCTCAATGGCTCGGAATTCATAGACCGCCACACCATACGCAGCCCCTTCCACCCTTTCTTCATCTTCTTGGACTGACTCCGTCTCCGCCCCATCTTCCTTTGTCGAATCCTCCTGAGGGGATCGTAAAGGATTCAGGAGCTCCACAAACCCCTCCGGGAAGATGCCCCTGCGGCCGTTCAGTTCGCCCTCGAACCAGCCCGGCTCGGGCAGCCCGGTGATGACGATCAAGTCCCCCTGGCGGAAGTCCAGCTCCTCGTTGAGCTGGGCGTGAAGACTCATGAGAGCCCGGGCCTGGCCCAGACCATGCGCCGGGAGCTCTGAGGCCTGAGCCAGGGCGGAGCGCTCGGAAAGCTGACGGGACCGGCTTGATAAGTTCAGTTCCTTCACGCAGGACCTGGGGAAGACCCCCCGAATTCCTCGGGCGTTCCAGCCGCCAAGCCAGGATTCCCCGAGGTCCATGGACTCCCCCCTCTCTCCTACCACCACATCGCCTGTCGAAACACCAAAAAAATGGCAAAACTTAAGCACTTTCTAATCCAGAGTCTTGTATCTGGAATTGCTTGTATCTTGAGTAAATTGACCTCATAGAAAATAATGTAAATACAACTAATTGGTTCCCAGCCTCCCAAAATCTTAAAAGTTAACCCTAAAAAGCTAGAAAACAAATGTTCCTGATCACTAAAAACACACTTGAATATAAATGTAAAATATCATCAATAATATATAATAATATCCTATATAATCCACTTAGGGCACAGGTGTCAAACAGGCGGCCCGCGGGCCAAATCAGGCCCGCTAATGGATTGAGTCCGGCCCGCGAGACAACACTCAGAGAAGCGCAAGAGAAAAACAAGCTGCAGGTTGAAATATGTCAACTTAATGTTGCCAAAGCCAGGTGCTTCGAACAAAGAAACTGTATTTATTTATTTATTTATTCTCTCTCTCTCTCTCTCTCTCTTGTCTCCTCTCTCTTTCTCTTTCTCTCTTGTCTCCTCTCTCTCTCTCTTTCTCTCTTGTCTCCTCTCTCTCTTTCTCTCTTGTCTCCTCTCTCTCTCTTTCTCCTCTCTCTCTTTCTTTTTGTCTCCTCTCTCTCTCTTGTCTTCTCTCTCTCTCTCTCTTGTCTCCTCTCTCTCTCTCTCTCTCTTGTCTCCTCTCTCTCTTGTCTCCTCTCTCTCTCTCTCTCTCTGCATCTATCTTCACATCTCTCTCTCTCTCTCTGCATCTGTCTCTAGAGCTCTCTCTCTCTCTCTCTCTGCATCTGTCTCTACATCTCTCTCTCTCTCTGCATCTGTCGCTACATCTCTCTCTCTCTCTCTGCATCCGTCTCTACATCTCTCTCTCTCTCTCTGCATCTGTCTCTACATCTCTCTCTCTCTCTGCATCTGTCTCTACATCTCTGTCTTTCTCCGTCTCTCTCTCTCTACATTTCTGCCTTGTCTCTCTGTTTACCTCTCTCCGCATCTCTTTCACTCTCTGCATCTGTCTCTACATCTCTCTCTCTCTCTCCCTCTCTCTTTTCTACCCCTTTTCTCCCACTCTCTGTCTCTGTCTCTTTCATTCTCTTTGTCTCTCTTCCTTTGTTGCACTTTGTTTCTTTCTCTCTCTGTCTCTTCTTAACTTCTTTTACTCTAACTTCCTTTTTTCCTTTTCTCTCTTTTCTCTTTCTCTCTTCCTACCCTTTGCCCTTTATTTTCTCTTTTCCCTCCCTCTGTCTTTCTATTTCTCTCTGGATTTCTTTCTTCCTCTCCCTTTCTTGTCCCCCTCTCTCATGACTTTTTATCTCCATTGTTTCTCACGCTCTCTCCCTCTCTGTTTTTCTTTTTGTCCCGCCCTCTCTCCTTTTGCCTCCCTCTTTCTCTTCTTTCTTTATCTCTCTTTCTCTTGAATCTACTCGTCCGGCCCCCGACAGAATGTTTGTTCTATCGTGTGGCCCCCGAATTAAAATGAGTTTGACACCCCTGTCTTACGGGGTGTTGAAGCTTCAATAGGACAATGCCATATAAACTAAAGTCAGCTGACGTTAATAACGAGGGAAAAATTGCAAGTGAGGACACCAGAGAGCCGTGCCAGCGTCGTTTTTCAGCAGACTTGTTGAGAAAACATGGTAACAATTTTAAGCATTTACGAGAACTTCACCCAAATTTGAAGCACTTTCCTAACCTTTAGAACAAATCTTTACAATTCAAGCGTCTTCGAGGATTTCAAGCACCCGTACGAACCATGTAATACAAGGGGTCTCGAACTTGCGGCCCAGGGGCCAATCGCAGCCCGCAGGGAGACATTTTGAAAGGACCGTGTAGTATAAAGAGTCTTCCAGTGGTAAAATAAATAGATTACCGTAAATTCCGGACTATAAGCCCCTACTTTTTTCCCAAACGTTCAACCCTGCGGCTTATTCAGTGATGCGGCCAATTTATGTCATTTTTCTAACAGCCGCCAGCGGCGCTCGAGTACCAAAGGTAAAATTTAGACCGGTGGAATATATGCGCCGAGGAAGACTGCAACTTCTTAGCTTGTGCACAGATTAAATTAGCGTAGACATATCCTCACCATGCAAATTGCAATTAAAAAGGCACATGACGTAGCTTTCGAGCTAAATGCAAGTGTGTTGCTAGCGTGTTTCTGAATAAGGGAGCGTGGGACGACGTCTATATGACAAAGTCTCTTTCCCATACTGAAGGAAGACGACTTTGACGACGTCAGTTATAAGGAGGAAGATGAGGATGGTTTATCGCGATTTCTACAAGTACCGCATAATTTTTTTAACAGACTCGTTTGCTGTGTTGCGAGCGTGTTCCTAGTAGCGTTTTGCTACCCTTCACAGGCACAGTTTGAGATCAAAGTTATAATATTATTATGAAAGTTTTAAAAAACTCTCTCGGTGTACCGTCTTTCTTTGTAAATATGTGTCACCATGTATAATATGTATTTGCAATGTATATTTTTGTAATGTATTTATTTTAGAAACTTATTCTGGTTATCCACGGGTGAATCAAAAACGGGGGCTGATGGGAAGTGGAGTAAAGGTGAGACGTGTTTGTGGACGCAGCGGACAATAGTGGATATATATTTTTCCCACCCTTACCTTTGGAAATATACTTTTTTTTCCTTGGATTATTTTCAACAGGACCCGGACTCTGCAGGTCTGTATCAAACGTCAAGTACCGGTATCATTTTCCGTTCATTTGGCCGGCTGTGGTTTTTGGACTGTATACTTTATAATCAGTTACAGTCGTGGATCGGGTTAGGGTTAATTTTGGGATTGTGTTGCTTTCTATTAATGTGGGCGCATGCGGCTTATGTACATGTGCGGCTTATGTAGGTGCAAAAGCGGTCATCCTCTCAAAATGTGGTGGGTGCGGCTTATAATCAGGTGCGCTCTATAGTCCGGAGTTTACGGTAATTGAAGGAATAATCATTGTATGCATTTAATTTCCATAAGATGGGCTAATTGTATGCAATCGTACTGCTAAAAAAGTACCAATACAAAACCCAGAACCGTTTTATTTTTTTTCCACACTTTCCTTTTTTTACGTCTATTTTCCTGTCTCCTCATCCTTCTTTTCCTCATTATTTTTCTTGTATATCTTCTTTCTTTTTGAAAATAATAGAAAGAAAATGGTGTTTTGTAGTCACTTGGAGTCTCCGTTGTTCTTCCTTGTGCTTTTTAGCACTTTTTTCGATGCACTACACAATACAGTGACATCTAGTGGTCAGGTACTACCCAGCCAAATTCTGGGTTCATTACGATTGATTTTCATATTAATTTTAGATTATTTTTTTTTTTTTTAGAATTAGCATTTTTTGTTAAAAGTCCATTAGAGCCAAATTTCATTTTAGAGGTTTTCTGGTGAAAGACCCGATTGGGCCCTAACCTCATCCGGACCCTAGCTTGGACGGCTCCCAGGTAAATCGAGTTTGAAACCCCTGCTGTAATGACTCATTTACCTTAAATTCCGGACTATAGAGCGCACCTGATTATAAGCCGCACACACCACATTTTAGGGGGAAAACCGATTTTGTACATACACGAGCCGCACCTGTATATAAGCCGCATGCGCCCACATTACAACATGTAACTCAATCACAAAAGTAACCCAAACCCGACTTTGAGTCCCGCGATTGTAACTGAATATAAAGTACACAGTCCAAAAACCACAGCCGGCACAATGAACGGAAAATGATACCGGTACTTAAGGTCTGATGCAGACCGGCAGAGTCCGGGTCCCGTTGAAAGTAATCCAAGGAAAAAAAATGTTACAAAAATATACAGTTGCAAATACATATTATACATGGTTACACATGTTTACAAAGAAAGACGGTACGCCGAGAGAGTTTTCAAAGCTTTAATAATAATATTATAACTTTCATCCCAAACCGTGACTGTGACAGGTAGCAACACGCTATTAGCAACACGCTCGCACAACAGTTAACGGGTCTGTTAAAAAAACATACCGTACAAGTAGAAATCACGGTAAACCGTCTTCATTTTCCTCTTTATAAAAATGACATAAATCGGCCGCATCACTGAATAAGCCGCAGGGTTGAACGTTTGGGAAAAAAGTAGCGGCTTATAGTCCAGAATTTACGGTAATTAAAAGCCTGGATCTGTCAATGGCATCAAGTAAAACCAAGATTCTTTATGAAACATTTACATTTTTACTCGCGAGAAATAATATTTAGAAACAGCTAAAACAGTAAAGTAACTTTTACTCGATTACTTGGTATCAGAAAAACACAAATTTCATTTACAAAGCCTATTTATCCACTTCATTGTTGATTTACAGCGAGAAGTTACGGGGGCCACATTCCGAAGGTCCTGCCAACTCCGCCTCCCATTGTGTCCGAGGGTAAAACTGGGACAAGAGGAGCGTGGAAATTCCTACTGGCTCTAAACGTGCCACAGACAGGCACTGTGTGAGGATGACTTTTTATTATACAGGAAATCTCATTTTGGAGAACAAAATACCGTAAATTCCGGACTATAAGCCGCTACTTTTTTCCCTAACTTTCAACCCTGCGGCTTATTCAGTGATGCGGCCAATTTATGTCATTTTCCTAGCGGCCGCTAGCGGCGCTCGAGTGTTGCTACCATTAACTGCCCTGTCAAAGCTACATTATTATTATTATTAAAGCTTTGAAAACTCTCTCGGTGTACCGTCTTTCTTTGTAAATATGTGTAACCCATGTATAATATGTATTTGCAACTGTATTTTTTTGTAATGTATTTATTTTAGACACTTATTCTGATATGTTTTGCACGTGTGAACGAAAAAGGAGGGGCGGAACAAACGCGGGGTGCCGAGTTTGAGTGGGAACCGCTAAAGGTGAGGGACAGACAAGGAAAGAAGAGGGGGTAAAAACCCTTACCTTTGGAAATATACACTTTTTTCCTTGGATTACTTTCAACGGGACCCGGACTCTGCAGGTCTGCATCAAACATTAAGTACCGGTATCATTTTCCGTTCATTTTGCCGGCTGTGATTTTTGGACTGCGGACTTTAATGAAGGACAATTAGTTTCAATCGCTGGACTTGATGTCGGGTTTGGGTTAATTTTGTGCTACATGTTTAAATGTGGGCGCATGCGGTTTATATACAGGTGCGGCTTGTGTATGTACAAAATCGGTTTACCTCTTAAAATGTGGTGGGTGCGGCTTATAATCAGGTGCGCTCTATAGTCCGGAATTTACGGTACAAAACTTATTTTTCTAGGTCACTAATACAATAAGATCTTAATAGCGGTTTACCCCACTTTTTTTGGCATTTGTTGAATTTGATCAAAGTATTGAAACATACTTTAATTTTCGAATGATGTCATGAAATTAAACTTGAAGTACTCTAAAACGGAGTAGTCCCCAATGTTCCCTGTAATTTTCCTTACGGGTCTGAGTGTTCACACTAAGTCAATGAGCAACGCTTGAAACAACAGTGAGCAACCATAATCCCAAGTGTGGCAACTACCGTAAATTCCGGACTATAGAGCGCACCTGATTATAAGCCGCACCCACCACATTGTAAAGATTTTGCTGAGTTTCCGGTAATTCAAAAGAATTAGTCGGTTGCACGATACACAACTGTATTTAATCCAAATTTTTTAGTGGCAAGTACAATGTTGGCAACAAGATTGACTCGGTATAATTGGAAATTATTTGAATGCAACACAAACTTTTTCTTCTTTTTCCCTGTTTTTTCCATTTTTTTAATTCCTTTAAAAAAAATCTCATTGTGTTTATTTTTTCCGAGCTGTTACTTTTTTTCCTTTTTTTTTTTCTGGCTTTTTTCTGAATTTTTCCTTCTTTTTTCTCTTCCCTTTGTTTCTTTTTTTTTCTCAGCTTTTCACTCCTTTTTCCATTTTGGTATTTTTTTTCTTTTTTGATCTATTCCCCCCTTCCTTTAAGTCATTTTGTGCATCATTTTACATGATATTTGGTCATGTTGGGATGAAAGAAGCATAAACAACCTAAAGAGCCGTTTAGGACCCGAAAGAGTCGGTTCCTTTTAGTGAGCCGAGCCGAAGAAGCCGGTTCTCGAAAAACTGCGCTGGATAGATTTTCTTGTGCGCCGAGAATGTGTGGGCAGTTCGCGATTGCGCATGCGAGCAGCTTAGAGGGAACATTGGTAGTCCAGAATGTGCTGCATCAAAGTTAGTCATTTTGATTGGAGGCTTATATACAGTCGCTAATACACATACAGTATGTGTTGCATTCAATACGAGGCTTATATAGGAATTTTAATATTTAGCAGCTTCAGACGAATGAATTGTGTTTTGTTTGTATTCCAATATGGCGACCCCTGGCCAAAACATTCAATAAATAAATGACAGAAATAGAACTATTCCAAAGAATATAAACACACACAAAAAAGATGAGTTCTTTGGGCTCACTACTGTTGTCAGTTTAGCATTTGGGGCCATCTAGTGGGGAGTTTGGGGAAGTAGTCTTAAGAAGTTCCTCTTTCCATTTACTGTGATATTAAAACGTGAAATCATAGAAAACGTGGCCATAATATTGTCGCAATGAGGTACAAAAGACGAATTCCAGAATAAAAAGAGGGGAATAGAACAAAAAAGAAAAAAAATACCAAAATGAAAAAGTAGTGTAAAGCTGAGAAAAAAGAAACTAAAAATAAGCCTCATATCAAAATGACTAATTTCGATGCAGCACATTCTGTGGAGAGTCATGCACCACGGGACTAGTCAATGTTCCCTCTAAACTGCGCGCGTGCGCAATCGTTGCACTGCCCGTACATTCTCAGCGCACAAGAAAATCTAGCCGGCAGTTTTTCGAGAACCGGCTTCTTCGGCTCGGCTCACTAAAAGGAACCGGCTCTTTTGGGTGCTAAACGGCTCTTCGGGTTGTTTTTGCTTTTTTCATCCCAACATGAGCAAATATGATAATAATAATAATAATAATAATAATTTCCTTGTATTGTCATTCTGTGTAACAATGTACACAGAACGAAATGTCGATTGCACCTGACCCGTTGTAGCGAGCCGATGCAGCCGCAGCCAACAGAGGGCGCCGCCGACCACTTTTTAAGTCTTAGGAATGACTCGGCCGGGGCGCGAACCACCGACCTCCGGCCGATGTAAAATGATGCACAAAATGACTTAAAGGAAGGGGGGAAAGAGCCAGAAAAATACCAAAATGAAAAAGTAGTGAAAAGCTGAGAAAAAAAAGAAACAAAAAGAAGAGCAAAAAGGAAAAATTCAGAAAAAAAATCCAGTAAAAAAGAAAAGAAAGAAACAAAGGAAAAAAAGTAAATAGAGGACAAAAAGAAAAAAGTAACAGCTCGGAAAAAATAAACACAATGAGATTTTGTTTAAAGGAATTTTAAAAACATGGGAAAAAAAACAGGGAAAAAGAAGAAAAAGTTTGTCTCATCTCATCAGCTGCACCGCTTATCCTCATTAGGGTCGCGGGGGGGCTGGAGCCCATCCCAGCAATCATCGGGCAGTGGGCAGGGGACACCCTGAACTGGTTGCCAGCCAATCGCAGGGCACACGGGGACAGACAACTCATTCGCTCATTCCCACCTAGGGACAATTTTGACCGGCCGAGTCACCTGAAATGCATGTTTTTGGAACGTGGGAGGAAACCGGAGTGCCCGGAGGAAACCCACGCAAGCACGGGGAGAACATACAAACTCCGCACAGGAAGTCTGGAGCTGGATAAAAAAGTTTGTGTTGCATTCAAATCATTTCCAATGGTATCAAGTCAATCTTGTTGCCAACATTGTACTTCCACTAAAAAAAATGTGATTAAGTACAGTTCTGTATCGTGCAACCGACTCAATAAGCCCCCAGAAATGTTAATATTATGCGACAAAATATATGAGGAAATCAAAAGAAATGGATATCTTGTGAAAGAATTGTAAGAACAAACGACATTTGTAGGCCATCGTACATGAGTCAATTCATTCAAAAGAGAAAAATCATTTTGCATTGCCGGAAACTCAGCAAAATGTCACGTTTTGGACATTTTTGCTAATGACTTAGTTGCCACACTTGGGATTGCCGTTGCTCACTGTTGTTTCAAGCACACCATAAAACAATTTCCTGAAATAATCCCATTTCCTACCTTTCATGAGGGGAAGACAGCCCGCTTTCCCGGAGCTGAAATCGTTGACGCACACCAAGAGTTGGTCTCCTGGTTTGGACCTGGGGATGAGAACTTCTTCCACGAAGGAGCTCGGAAACTGACCTGGAAACAGGGGGAAAACCTAGCTTCCTCAGTCTTCGTGATCTTTAGTCATTCTCCTTCTATTTTAAGCTAGTTCACGTCGAAAAATCCCCCTGCCCTTGAAAAGCTAGAAGCTCCGCCTAGGGCAGGGGTGTCAAACTCATTTGAACTCGGGGGGCCACACCATAGAACAGACATTCTGTCGGGGGCCGGACGAGTAGATTCAAGAGAAAGAAAAAGAGAGAGAAAGAAATAAAAGAAAGAGGGAGGGAAAAGGAGAGAGGGCGGGACAAAGAAAGAAAAAGAGGGAGAGAGCTTGAGAAACAAAAGATAAAAAGTCGTGAGAGAGGGGGGAAAGAAAGGGAGCGGAAGAAAGAAATCCAAAGAGAAATATAAAAGACAGAAGGAGAGAAAAGAGAAAAGAAAGCGAGAAGGGTATGAAGAGAGAAGAGAGAAAAGGAAAAGAGAAAGTTAGAGCAAAAGGGATTAAAATACAGAGAGAGAAAGACAAAGAGCAACAAAGGAAGAGAAAAAGAGACACAGAGAGTGAAAGAGACAGAGAGTGGGAGAAAGAGGTGGAAGAGAGAGAAAGGGGTGGAAGAGAGAGAAAGAGAGCAAGAAAGAGAGAGAGAAAGAGAAAGAGAAAGAAAAAGAGAAAGAGAAAGAGAAAGAGAAAGAGAAAGAAAGAGAGAGAGAGAAAGCGAAAGAGAAACAAAGAGAGAGAGAGAAATAAATACAAGTAGAGTGTCTTTGTTTGAAGCACCTGGCTTTGGCAACATCAAGTTGACATATTTCAACCTGCAGCTTGTTTTTCTCTTGCGCTTCTCTG
Source organism: Urocampus carinirostris (assembly GCF_059441175.1). Classification (NCBI taxonomy): domain Eukaryota; kingdom Metazoa; phylum Chordata; class Actinopteri; order Syngnathiformes; family Syngnathidae; genus Urocampus; species Urocampus carinirostris. The sequence goes on along the minus strand of NC_142367.1, from coordinate 24,152,904 downwards.
CGTGTTGTCTCGCGGGCCAGATTCAATCCCTAAGCGACCCTGATCTGGCCCGCGAGCCACCTGTTTGGCACCTGTAGCCTAGGGCAACTCTTAGTGAGTCCCGCTACGCTTTGGGTTAAAGGATTGGGCTAAGGAACCTGTAGTAATGCCCGCGTTACCCAGGTAGGGCTGTCGCCGCTATTGGTGTGTGAGTGTGGGTGCGGATGGGTAAGTGTGAAGTACATTGTAAAGCGCTTTGGGAGCTCTTCAGTGACTTGAAAAGCGCTATAGAAATGCAGACCATTCTGCATTTAGCATCTTGATTATCCTCAAAACGTTTGGAGGCTGACTCCCTATTGGTGTGTGAGTGTGTGTGTGTGTGAATGGGTAAGTGTGAAGTACATTGTAAAGCGCTTTGGGAGCTCTTCATTGACTTGAAAAGCGCTATAGAAATGCAGACCATTTACCATTTAGCATCTTGATTATCCTCAAAACGTTTGGAGGCTGATTCCCTATTGGTGTGTGAGTGTGTGTGCGGGTGGGTAAGTGTGAAGCACATTGTAAAGCGCTTTGGGAGCTCTTCAATGACTTGAAAAGCGCTATATGAATGCAGACTATTTACCATAGATTATCATTATACGGTATTTTGACCATTTTCGTTTAGCGGGTCGGATGTAAAAAAAACTTGCGGGACCCCTCTGGCCCGCGGGCGGTAGTTTGCCCACCCCTGGTTGACGGCAACCTTACCGGTGACGCCATCTTTGTTGCCCAGCAACCAGAACTCATCCACCACGCCGAGTACTTCAATGACATCTCCGGCGAAAAGGGGAAGCTCCTCGGAAACGCTCGGGAGGAATTCGAAGACGGCGCGAACCAGCGACCCGGCTTCCATTACTCATAGCCTGCAAGACAGGAAGGAACTCGTGGGGCTATTTTGAAGAACATCCGCGTGCAGAAATGCGATCCTCGAGACGGAATTGAGAAAAACAATGGAGCACAAATAGGAATATAGCCAATTTTCCGCTTTATAAGGAACACTGGATATAAGGCGCAGTCCCCAAAACTTTCTAAGGTACATAGGATTAGCGAGTATCGCTGATTAAAGTTGCAATACACTGTTTGGAACGGGAATCAAACCCGGTTCACGGTAATGTGGGCACCGACATTTTACCAGGAAACCACCAGTGGTACGGATGACATATGATGAGGGATTCATGGCTTAATATGTATGGTTGGTTGGTTTCCTTGACCACTTGGATTCTCGGGGCACCATTTCCTGTGGTGTGTCCTGGGCAAGTACAGCCTGGTGGTGTCCTGCGGTATAGCCCCTTATTTTGTTAGTACGAATTGCAACTTATCCAGCTGAGCCTGGAGGCAATTTTGGAGAGGACATCATTGGGCGTCGCCCCAAAATATACGCAGAGACGAGATATGGCGGAAAGGGAACGCCCTTTATTCAGCATACGTTCAGCAACATTTCCCGCCCCGACTCGGCTCAGTCAACATCTTGGTATTTCTTGTATCAACATTGTTTCATAACATCCAGATGTTTGTTATCAAGCTGACTTGCAGTTAATCCACAACAGCAAAAGGCTAGGGTGGGAAAATAGATGGCTTTCACGTAGATTGTAATATCCGTGACGTTACAGCCGAAAATGAAAGCAAAACAACACACTGCGCTGGTCAGAAAACCGAGGAAAATAAAATTGTGTTTGCTGCTAGTTGGATGTTGAAAGGTCGTCCATTTTTCGTGTTTGGGTGCCAGAATCGGAGAAAAATCATTTGTGATCGCAAATAAAAGAATGAAAGCATCCCGGCAGACACAACTGATCAAAGAAGAAGAAGAGAGTTGTGGTCAAATACATCCATCCATCCATTAGCGCTACCGCTTATCCTCAGTAGGGTCGCGGGGGCACTGGAGCCCATCCCAGCTATCTCTGGGCAGTGGGCAGGGGACACCCTGAACTGATTGCCAGCCAATTGCAGGGCACAAGGGGACAGACAACTCACTCGCTCAGTCACACCTAGGGACAATTTGAACCGGCCAATTCACCTGAAATGCATGTTTTTGGGATGTGGGAGGAAACCCACGCAAGCACGGGGAGAACATACAAACTCCGCACAGGAAGGCCGGTAGCTGGATTTGAACCCACGCAGGAGGTTCCCACGACCTCAGAACTGTGCCGCACACGCGCTAACCACTGCGCCGCCGTGCTGCCTTAGTCAAATCCAAAAAAGCGAAAAGATTGGACCGAGGCGATCATCAAAAAATGATGGGGTTTGCGGCGCACACTTCACATCAGGAAAGAAAGAAAATTTAAACTTTTATAAATTGTAGTTATCGAGCCGATATTACTTATCAGATTGGCAAAATATGAAATATTATAAAATAATAATAATAAATTCGCACCGGGTTATAAGGCCAATTTCTGGTAACTTTGGGTTTTTTAGGTGCGCCTTATAGTCCAGAAATTATGGTAAAAGACGAGCTGGCAAATGGCATCAGAGCCACTGTTTAATCGGCAAAATATAATAAAATAATAATAATAAATTCGCACCGGGTTATAAGGCCAATTTCTGGCCACTTTGGGGTTTTTAGGTGCGCCTATAGTCCAGGAATTATGGTAGCTGGCAAATGGCATCAGAGCCACTGTTTAATCGGCAAAATATAAAATATAATAAAATAATAATAATAAATTCGCACCGGGTTATAAGGCCAATTTCTGGCCACTTTGGGGTTTTTAGGTGCGCCTATAGTCCAGGAATTATGGTAGCTGGCAAATGGCATCAGAGCCACTGTTTAAATCCAGGTGGAAATCTCTAATGGGAAATGAGAGAAGAGCTTCCCGTGGAATCAATGAAGCCTCTGTTAGCAGTAATGGAGTAGAGAGAATGGAGAGGGAAAAGCCTTCAGGATCCAATAAGTGCTAACCTCACTGGGGGATCGGGTTCTCCTGGCGGTGCTTCGAAAATAGAACCAGATGTGAGCAGGTAAAGTGAAAACAGTTTTGTTCGGGTGGAGGTTTTAAGACAACAAAGAATATTTTAACGCGGCGAGAACTCAAAACTTGTTTTAGATGCCCCCTAGTGGCTACTTAAAAAGGGGGAAACCTCCATAACACTCAATTTTGGGGACCCATAGATATCTGCTGGGAGCAATGTTCCCTGTAATTTTCCTTACGGGTCTGAGCGTTCACACAAAGTCGGTGAGCGACGCTTGAAACGACAGTGAGCAACGGCAATCCCAAGTGTGGCAACTAAGTCATTGTCAAACGTGTCCAAAACTTGACATCACGTTACATTTTGCGGAGTTTCCGGCAATGCAAAATGATTTTTCTCTTTTGAATGAATTGACTCATGTACGATGGCCTACAAACGTCATTTGTTTTTACAATTCTTCCACAAGATTTCCATTTCTTTTTATTTCCTGATATATTTTGTCGCATAATATTAACATTTTTGGGGGCTTATTGAGTCGGTCTTAAAATACAGAACTGTACTTAATCACATTTTTTTGTTGAAGTACAATGTTGGCAACAAGATTGACTTGATACCATTGGAAATGATTTGAATGCAACACAAACCTTTTCTTATTTTTCCCTGTTTTTTTCTATTTTTATCAAATTCCTTTAAAAAAAATCTCTGTTTATTTTTTCCGAGCGGTTACTTTTTTCTTACATTTCTTTTTCTTTTTTCTAGACTTTTCCTTCTTTTATTCTCTTCCTTTTGTTTCTTTTTTTCTCAGCTTTTCACTACTTTTTCATTTTGGTATTTTTTTTTCTTTTCTGTTCTATTCTCCCCTTCCTTAAAGTCATTTTGTGCACAATTTTACATCATATTTGGTCATGTTGGGATTAAAGAAGCAAAAACAACCTGAAGAGCCGTTTAGGGCCCGAAAGAGCCGAATCCTTTTAGTGAGCCGAGCCAAATAAGCCGGTTCTCGACAAACTCTACTAACTTTACTCAACTTCGTTCTACTTCGATTAGACTTCAAAATACCGCATTTAGGACACAGCGTCAGGGGTACACGTGTATTTTCACCTTCATGCACTGTAACTTTGACTTAATTGGCTTCTTTATTAGCAATTTCGAGCCCTGATTTTTGTGAGCTGGCAAGATTTTTCTTGTGCGCAGCTTAGAGGGAACACTGGTTGGGACCCATAGATTTTTGAGCATGCGAGTCCCCGGGACCCATCACTTTTCACAGGTAAAATGAACACCGGTCCCCGACACAAATCAGTTTTGCTGCAGCCGCCTTCTGTCGGCTAATCCGCCGATCTGCATGCGGCCGGACAAGCTCCTTATTGTTATTTATGGGCGGAGCTTGTGTGTCTCGCCGTTGCCTGGTGACGTTTTTTAACGCACGGGCCGAAAAAAAAAAAACATGACGGCAACGGGTCGGGCGCCATGGCGACGCGCTTACCTTGCCAGACATTCGGAGTCCTGGTTAGCAGTTTTTAAAGCAGGGTTACAACCAGCGTTCCCTCTAAGCTGCACACGTGCACTAGAAAATCTAGCCAGCCAGCGCAATGTTCCCTCTAAGCTGCGTGTGTGAGTTTTTTGAGAACCGGCTTCCTCGGCTCACGAAAAGGAACCGGCTCTTTCGGGTCCTAAACGGCTTTTCAGGTTGTTTTTGCTTCTTTCATCCCAACATGAAATGAGGGCTCAAAATTACTAATTAAGAAGCGATTTAAGCCAAAGTTACAGTGCATGAAGGTCAAAATACACGGGTTCCCCTGAGGTTGTGTCCTAAATGCGGTATTTTGAAGTCGAGTCGATGTAGAACGAAGTTGAGTAAAGTTAGTAGTGTTTGTCGAGAACCGGCTTCTTCGGCTCGGCTCACTCAAAGGAACCGGCTCTTTTGGGTCCTAAGCGACTCTTCAGGTTGTTTTTGCTTCTTTAAACCCAACATGACCAAATATGATGTAAGATGATGCACAAAAGGACTTAAAGGAAGGGGGGAATAGAACAAAAAAGAAAAAAATACCAAAATTAAAAAGTAGTGAAAATCTTAGAAGAACAAAAGAAACAAAAGTAAGAGAAAAAAGAAGGAAAAAAATCAAATAAGAAAAAGAAAAGAAAGAAACAAAGAAGAAAAAGGAAATAGAGTACAAAAAGAAAAAAGTAACAGCTCGGAAAAAATAAACACATTTTTTTAAAGGATTTTTTTTTTTTAAAGTAGAAAAAAAACCACGGAAAAAAGAAGAAAAAGTTTGTGTTGCATTCAAATCATTTCCAATTATATCAAGTCAATCTTGTTGCCAACATTGTACTTCCACTCAAAAATGGGATTAAGTACAGTTCTGTATCTTACAACCAAAAATGTTAATATTATGCGACAAAATCTATCAGGAAATAAAAAGAAATGGAAATCTTGTGAAAGAATTGTAAGAAAAAACAACATTTGTAGGCAATCGTACATGAGTCAATTGATTCAAAAGATAAAAATCATTTTGCATTGCCGGAAACTCAGAAAAATGTAACTTGATGTCAAGTTTTGGACATGATTGACAATGACTTAGTTGCCACACTTGGGATTACCGTTGCTCACTGTCGTTTCAAGCACTGCTCACCCACTTTGTGTGAACGCTCGGACCCGTAAGGAAAATAACAGCATTGGACCACTATGTTTGGATTTCAAGGCAAAAAAAAAAAAGACAAGACAATCCAGCAAACTTGGCACGATGACTTTGTTATGAACATCGAAAGTTAGTCTATATAACGGGCGTGTCCCCACCAAGGACCTGATAACGGGATGAACTTCGCACCTTTTAAAATCCTTGGAGGAAACATTTCAAAACTAGCACAGTGACGTGAGCAGGGTTGGTCATAATTGGAATTGGAGTAATCCAAAAGTCATTGAAAGTAATCAAGTTAAAGTAACCTTACCCAATCCTGCAGGGGACACAAGGACAGACAACTCGCTCACTCACTCCCAACTAGGGACAATTTGGACTGGCAAATGAACCTGACATGTTTTTGGAATGTGGGAGGAAACCGGAGTGCCCGGAGGAAACCCACGCAAGCACGGGGAGAACATGCAAACTCCACACAGGAAGGTTCAATCTCATGACTTCAGAACTGTGCCCGTATAGTTTAAATAAAAAAATAAAAAACAAATGTGAGGAAAATGAACGTAAGGGAGGCTCATCAAAATGGGTAACAGCCGGCCGCTTTTTAGCACTTGTTTACGGTTGCACTAAGCCACTGGTGTCAAATAGGCGGCCCGCGGGCCGGATCAGGCCTGCTAGGGGATGGGATCCGGCCCGCGAGACAACGCTCAGAGAAGCGCAAGAGAAAGAGAGCTGTAGGTTGAAATAGGTCCATTTGATGTTGCCAAAGCCAGGTGCCTCTCACAAACACTGCACTTGTATTTTTCTCTCTCACTAATCTCTTTCTCTCTCTCTTCCTCAATTTTTCTCTCCCTCTATCTCTTTCACTCCCTCTGTCTCATTTTTGTCTCTTTCTCTCCATGTCTTTTTACCTTCTTTTGCTATTTTTTCCTTTACTCTTTTTCTCTTTCTCTCTTCCTTTCCCCTTGTGTCTTTCCCCTTTCTCTCTTCTCTCCTCTTTTTCTATCTTTCTATTTCTCTTTGGATTTCATTCTTTCTTTCTCTCCCCCCTCTCTCACTATTTCTGTTTTTATCTCTTGTTTCTCATGCTCTCTCGATCTCCCTCTCTTCCTCCATTTCTCTCACTCTCTCTTTCACTCCCCCTGTCTCTTTTTCTCTTTCTTTGTTCCTTTTTGTCTCTTCCTCTCTGTCTTTTTACCTTCTTTTGCTCTCTCTTCTTTATTCCTTTACTCTCTTTTTCTCTCTCTCTTGCTTTCCTCCTCTGTCTTTCCCCTTTCTCTCTTCTCTCCTCTTTTTCTCTCTTTCTATTTGGATTTCATTATTTTTCTTTCTTTCCCCCCCTCTCTCACTATTTCTGTTTTTATCTATTGTTTCTCATGCTCTCTCTCTCTCCCTCTCTTTCTCTCTGTGTCTCTCTTTCTCTCCATATTTCTTTATCTCTCTCTTTCACTCCCTCTGTCTCTTTTTCTCTTTCTTTGTTCTTTTTTGTCTCATTCTCTCTCTGTCTTTTTACTTTCTTTTGCGCTCTCTTCATTTTTCCTTTACTCTCTTTCTCTTATGCTTTCCCCCTTCTGTCTTCCTCTTTCTCTATTCTCTCCTCTTTTTCTCTCTTTCCATTTCTCTTTGGATTTCATTCTTTCTCTTTCTTTCCCCCTCTCTCACTTTCTGTTTTTATCTCTTGCTTCTCATGCTCTCTCTCTCTCTCCCTCTATCTCTCTGTCTTTCTTTATCCCACCCTCTTTACCTTTCTCTCCCTATCTTTCTCTCTTTTTCTTTCTTTCTCTCTAATCTACTAAACCGCCCCCTGAAAGAATGTTTGTTCTATCGCGTGGCCCCCGAGCTTAAATAAGTTTGACACCCCCGCACTAAGCCATAGAACAACATCTAGCAGTCAAAGAATACACACGGTCACTTTAAGGAGTGATGACCATTATATGTAGGTAACAATGCAGACAATTCATCTCAGATTTTGTGCACCAACGGGGACGCTTCTGGAGAGGGCTGGATATGTTTTGGTCCCGGTTTTTGACTGCTCTCTCATTCAAACTCCCGAGTCAGCCAAAAACACAGTACCCAAACAGTCGGACGGCGTTGGATCATTCTGGATATGAAAGCAACAAAAGAAGGGCAGGATCATCTCAACACGTCCAAACATCCCACTATCCTTTCTATCACCGACAAGAGCTCGAGCTTCCACTAGATTTCCATCTCTTTCCTGCAGAGCACTCATAACACCATCCATCCACATCAATGGCGCCCTTCTTCTCGGTCTCCTTCCATTGACTCCTGCTCTGTAGATCTTCTTCAACATCAGCTCTTCATCCATCCTCTCCATGTGTCCCAACCAACCGAGTACTCTCTTATCCGCACCCTCAGTTCCACTACTACTCCAGTTCTGTCTCTCACAATTTCGTTTCTCAATCTATCCGATCTCGTCACTCCTAACATACTCCTCAAACGCTTCTGCTCAAAAACATTGAATTTCCTTCTCAAATCTGCGTTCAGGTTCCGAGTCTCTGCACCGTACAACACTTTTTGTAAAGTATTTCTCGCGCACCGGTCGTACTGCAAACACCTCTTCCTTTCCTGAAACCACTCTGCTCCTCCGTCACCACCTCATCCGATCTTCCTCTCACTCTCTTGATCAAGACTCTTCCATACAGCTTACCACACAGGCAACAAACTGATACCTTTTTTTTAAATTCAATCTTTTATTTTTATTATTTTTATATTTTATCTATTTTGTCTATTTTATCTATTTTAATTCGTCTCTTTTTTTAATTTTTATTTTATTTTATTTTTTAAATTGTATTTATTTTTTATTTTATTTTATTTTATTTATTTCATTTATTTCATTTATTTCATTTATTTCATTTATTTCATTTATTTCATTTATTTCATTTTTTTTCATTTATTTCATGGCTGTGGTATATATATATATCTATTTTGTCTATTTTATCTATTTTAATTCGTTTGATTTTTTTATTCTTATTTTATTTTTATTTTGTTTTTTAAATTGTATTTATTTTTTTATTTCATTTATTTTATTTTATTTCATTTATTTCATGGCTGTGGTATATATAGCTGTGGTATATATATATATATATATATATATATATATATATATATATATATTTTTTTTTTTTTTGTCTATTTTATCTATTTCATCTATTTTAATTCGTTTAGTTTTTTTATTTTCATTTTATTTTATTTTTTAAATTGTATTTATTTTTATTTTTTTTTATTTTTTTATTTCTTTTATTTCATTTATTTCATGGCTGTGGTATATATAGCTGTGGTATATATATATATATTTTTTTTTTATTTTTTATTTTTTTTTTTTTTTGTCTATTTTATCTATTTTAATTCGTTTGATTTTTTTATTTTTATTTCATTTTTATTTTATTTTTAAATTGTATTTGGTTCATTTAGTTCATTAATTTCATTTTATTTCATTCATTTCATGGCTGTGGTATATATATATATATATATATATATATATATTTTTTGTCTATTTTATCTATTTTGTTTAATTTTTTCATCCTTATTTTATTTTTATTTTATTTTTTTAAATTGTATTTATTTTTTTGTTTCATTTATTTTATTTTATTTCATTTATTTCATTTTATTCATATTTTTAGAATTAAATTCTGCAAATCCTGATCTTTGACTTAGACGAGTAGAGGCATGCTGCTAATTTCATTGGAGAATGCTGATCCTTATATCTTATTTTCTTGGTCCAAACTCAAAATATAATTTAAGATTTCTGCAAAGCTCATTCCCCCCCAAAAAATCTATTTTAGAATACAAGCTCAAATTAAAAAAAAAAGGTTTATCTGATGCACAGGCGCAGTGGTTAGCGCGTGTGCGGCACAGTTCTGAGGCCACGAGATCGAACCTCCTGTGTGGAGTTTGCATGTTCTCCCCGTGCTGGCGTGGGTTTCCTCCCACATTCCAAAAACATGCATGTCAGGTGGATTGGCCGGTCCAAATTGTCCCTAGGTGGGAATGAGCGAGTGATCGAAGATAGATGGAATGGGCTCCAGCACCCCCGCGACCCTACTGAGGATAAGCGGTGCAGATAATGGTTCCATGGATGGATGGTTTATCTGATGACCAAAATAATCATGAGTGCCAGCCCAAAAAGCAACTTTTCTCCCACCATGATGAATCATTCAGTTGGAAATAACAGCTAAAGGACGCGTCAGGGAGACTCCAAGGACGTAGGAGGAAATTCTGGGTGCGCCCCACGGAAAGAAACGACTTTTTACACAGAGCTCCGTCAAACAGTTGAAGAAACGTCATCGCATTCCACGGGAGACTGCCAGAATCTTGCAAGACCCTCCCAGTGTTCATTTGAGCTGTGAAAAGCGATGGGTCCCGGGGACTCGCATCTCAAAAATCTATGGGTCCCAACAGAGATCTATGGCTCCCCAAAATTTAGTCTTATCCAGGTTGAAATTGTAAATCTCCGACAAATATATAATATAAATCCATATATTCATTCAGTTTTATGCAACACAGTTTATTGGTAATACAAATCAATTATCACTTCAGATTTTTCAGTTCACAATATTGTACATTATACAAAATAATATCGCTGAAATAATTATATTAATTTATATTTTCATTCAGTTTTAATCATCACAGTTTATTGGTAATACAAATCAATTATCACTTCAGATTTTTCAGTTCACAATATTGTACACTATACAAAATAATATTGCTGAAATATTAATCTATATATTGATGTAGTTTTAATCGTCACAGTTAATTGGGAATACAAAGCTATAAGTTATCACTTCTGAATTTGCAGTTCATATATTCTTTGTGGTTTGCTGTCCCGCCACCGTTGTAATGCTTTCTCATGGTCTAATCCATTATCATCCTCCTCATAGCATCACCAGGAATATAATTAAGTCCATTTTGGCAGAAAAGTCCTTTTCTTGCTAGTATTCTTTTATTTTCTTTCGTCGAATCGTTCACTTTAACACGCGTGTTTTCCTTGCCTCCGCAATCTTCTGAAGAATTTCTCCGCAGTTTTTTCAATCCAGAATCAATGCCGTTGTTATCACTTTCTGCATTATGTTTCAACTTATTACGGTGACCGAAGAAATTACTAATTTTGTGTTGATTTTCACCTTCCCTCGACGACAAGCACCACAACCATGACGCCATCTCGAAGCAACGAGATCTCGTTTGCAGAGATCAGCGCGAGACCAAAACAACAATGGCGGATCTGCCTGACGAAAGGTTTGGAGTGCGGTAAATCTTTTTAAAAAAAAAAAAAGTAATCGGGTAATAATGACAATTTCGTGTCAAAAAGGTTGCGTCCCAGGGACGCACGTTGATTTGACACGATGCGTCCCCAGCAAAAATGATGCGTCTAGGACGCAGGGACGCGGGCAAGCCAGAACACTGCCCTCCTCCTCTTCTTCTCCCCAGCACGTGTTGCATATAAACGACATGCACATTGAAGGGGAAGGACTAATTTGCATAAACAGGAGAAGCGCTCGGATGTTTGGGCTTCCATTGCCTCAGAAACGGGGCCTTCCTGGAGAAGTGGCCCCCCGATAAAACATGGCGGAGGCCCTAATGCTTTGCATATGAGCTATTATGCAACTCATCTTCGCGTCGGGTGGGCGGGGGTGATCATAGGAAGACGGGCGGAGAATCGATGCAGCCGGGAGGAGAAAATAGATCGCAGCTTAGTTCTGTTTTGCAGGGCTTGTAAACTTTGTCCGTGACCAAATTCGAGCACAAGGACGTTCAAAGCCGTTTTTTTTCCATTACCATTAAAAATCTGGTGTGAATCATGTATTTTGCACTCTCAAAAATACATCTGTAATTTATGTATGCCAAGTCAAGACAAGTCAAGTCATGTTTATGTGTGACGCCCTTACACAAAGAGTCTCAAAGGGCTGCACAGATTATTGCAAACCACTGACTATTATGACACCATCCCCTGATCTAAAACCTACATGAGGGCAAGGAAAAACTCAAAAACCTAAAGTCAAGTCATGTTTATTTGTGACGCCCTTAATCACAAAGAGTCTCAAAGGGCTGCTCAGACCACAGATGATTGCAAACCACTGACTATTATGACACCATCCCCTGATCTAAAACCTACATGAGGGCAAGGAAAAGCTCAAAAACCTCAAGTCATGTTTATTTGTGATCCCTAATCATAAGGAGTCTCAAAGGGCTGCACAGACCAGATAATTACAAACCACAGACTATTATGACACCGTCCCCTGGTCTAAAACCTACATGAGGACAAGGAAAAACTCAAAAACCTCAAGTCAAGTCATGTTTATTTGTGACGCCCTTGATCACAAAGAGTCTCAAAGGGCTGCACAGATTATTGCAAACCACTGACTATTATGACACCATCCCCTGATCTAAAACCTACATGAGGGCAAGTAAAAACTCAAAAACCTCAAGTCAAGTCATGTTTATTTGTGACGCCCTTGATCACAAAGAGTCTCAAAGGGCTGCTCAGACCACAGATGATTGCAAACCACTGACTATTATCACACCATCCCCTGATCTAAAACCGACATGAGGGCAAATAATACACGGATATTGTCAACATAAAATCTAGGTTATTCATATGCTATAGCAGGGGTTAGGAACCTTTTTGACCCAAAGACCCATAAAAGCAAAAAATGTTTTAAAAAGAAATTGAGAGAGCCACATCCTATATTTTCAGACAAAATTGAAAAAACTGCCAAACACGCTCTCTAGACAAAAGCTAATTCTTGAGCACATTTGATTTCACTGTGTGTCATTTGATGATTTCATCAAATGTATGAAATAATAATAATAATGCCAAATCCCGTGTCCCAAATCGATGTAAATATGCCCTTTACATTTTGTCTTCCACCTTCAGTTAAGAGTGTTGAGGCCATTTTTTTTCCATGAAATTTGTCCTTAATAACGGTTTCAAAACAATGTGCATGCAAAGTTCTTTTGTAAAAATGTCACAAATGACTGCAAACAATAAGCATATCGTCCTATTCCCTTTCGGTGTAGACTGCACTGAGCGAGAGAAGGAAGTGCCTTGCGTTGTGTGCAGGGATCCGCCCACCTGTACTGCTCACCCAATCAAAGTCAGCGTTTTTATTTATCAGTTGAAATGGTTTCTTATCAAACTTCTGCATGAAGTGTCTTCGGCTTTCTATGGACCAAAATCGGGATGAAATCACTTGACTTTGGAACGCCACATAGAGATGTGCAATACAGTGGGACCTCGCTACTTGGCGGTTCCACGTTCACGGGTCTAAAAGAAAAATAATAATAAAATAAAAGAATACAAATAAAAAATAAAAATAAAAAATAAAAAATAAAAAACTGTGCCGCACACGCGCTAACCACTGCGCCGCTGTGCTGCCCGCCTGTTAAATCGTGGCGTATTTTCAAACGACTTGTAAAAAACTATTACCACAATTAATAGACTACAATTGAAGACTTAAATTGCAATAAGTCAGTAAAACTAGTCCATATAGTGACGTTTTCCAAAATTCTGAAGGCAGTAAAAGGCTTGACCACCTAGCAAGCAAATTGCTCATCTCATCTCATTAGCTGCACCGCTTATCCTCAGTAGGGTTACGGGGGTGCTGGAGCCCATCCCAGAATCACCAAGCAGTGGGCAGGGGACACCCTGAACTGGTTGCCAGCCAATCGCAGGGCACACAGGGACAGACAACTCGCTCGCTCATTCACACCTAGGGACAATTTGGACCGGCCAATCCACCTAAAATGCATGTTTTTGGAATGTGGGAGGAAACCGGAGTGCCCGGAGGAAACCCACGCAAGCACGGGGAGAACATGCAAACTCTGACAAGCTTGCTTACAGTTGGTAAACAACTGACGGCTGATTCACACCTAGGGACAATTTGGACCGGCCAATTCACCTGAAATGCATGTTTTTGGAATGTGGGAGGAAACCAGAGTGCCCGGAGCAAACCCACGCAAGTACGGGGAGAACATACAAACTCCCCACAGGAAGTCCGGTAGCTGGATTTGAACCCATGACCTCAGAACTGTGCCGCACACGTGCTAACCACTGCCACTGTCTTTGGAAAGTGTGAGGAAACCGGAATGCCCGGAGGAAACCCACGCAAGCACGGGGAGAACATACAAACTCCGCACAGGAAGTCCAGTAGCTGGATTTGAACCGACACAGGAGGTTCCCAAGACCTTACAACTGTGCTGCACACGCGCTAACCACTGCGCCGCCGTGCTGCTGTAAACGTGAAATTATTGAAGTTGAACCTAGAAACCAGCTCCACCAACAGCAAGGAAGAAGACCTTTTCCCAAACACATGAATCACATTAGGGAATGCAGTCTTGACATACCGTAAATTCCGGACTATAAGCCCCTACTTTTTTCCTAAACGTTCAACCCTGCGGCTTATTCAGTGATGCGGCCAATTTATGTCATTTTTCTAACGGCCGGCATCAGCGCTCGAGTACAAAAGGTAAGATTTAGACCGCTGGAATATATGCGCCGAGGAAGACTGCAACTTCTTAGCTTGTGCACAAATTAAATTAGCGTAAACTCATCATGCAAATTGCAAAAAGAAAGGCACATGACGCAGCTTTCAAGCTAAACGCAATCGAGCAGTCCGATAAAGAAGGAAACCGAGCTACTGCACGTAAACTTTACTTTGCGAGCGTGTTGCTAGCGTGTTTATGAATAAGGGAGCGTGGGACGACGTCTATATGACAAAGTCTCTTTCCCATACTGAAGGAAGACGACTTTGATGACGTCAGTTATAAGGAGGAAGATGGGGACGGTTTACCGTGATTTCTACATGTTCGGTATGTTTACTGTGTTGCGAGCGTGTTGCTAGTAGCGTTTTGCTACCCTTCACAGGCACGGTTTGGGATGAAAGTTATAATATTGTTATTAAAGCTTTGAAAACTCTCTCGATGTACCGTCTTTCTTAGTAAATATGTGTAACCATGTAAAATATGTATTTGCAACTGTATATTTTTGTAATGTATTTATTTTAGACTTATTCTGATGTGTTTTCCACAGGCGAATCAAAAAGAAGGGGCGAAAACAACGGGGTCTGACGGGAAGTGCAGTAAAGGTGAGACGTGTTTGTGGACGCAGCGGACAATAGTGGATATATATTTTTCCAACCCTTATCTTTGGAAATATACATTTTTTTTCCCTTGGATTATTTTCAACGGGACCCGGACTCTGCCGGTCTGCATCAAACCTTAACTACCTGTATCATTTTCCGTTCATTTTTACGGCTGTGGATTTTGGACTGTGTACTTTATATTCAGTTACAATCGCGGGACTCAAAGTCGGGTTTGGGTTAATTTTTGTGTTACATGTTGTAATGTGGGCGTATGCGGCTTATATACAGGTGCGGCTTGTGTAAGTAAAAAAGCGGTTATCCTCTTAAAATGTGGTGGGTGCGGCTTATAATCAGGAGCGCTCTATAGTCCGGAATTTACGGTAACTGTTTTACGTCCTCCTCAAAAGTCAGCCTGTCTAAAAAGAAAGCAAGAAGTTCGAATGCTTTCAATCCCCACAAAATATCCATTTATAGCCTTTGATTACCTTGTCCAACTGCAAGTAATGACAGGTTGACGCAGGATTTATAGAAACGTGTAAAGCCCATAGAAAAGAACTTTAATTTCATGCATCTCGAGTTGGTTGGTGTGGTTGAATAATTTAAACCTGGCACTAAATACTGCAGGCTGACAACTCCACAGAACTAAACCGTATAAACAAGAGTTAGGTTTAGCCGGTGTTTGAAAAAACGTCTGCCCGGCGTACAACTTACAAAGAGTCTCCGCCCGGGTGGCCGACCACTTTTTCAAAAAAAAAAGAAAAAAAACGAAGGATTATTTCTCAAATCAAACGTTTGCTTTATTCCGATTTCGAAATCTTCGTTCGGTTTGGAAATTTCAATTCGTTTGGCGATTTGCATACTCGACAGCCAATCAGAAGCCTGCGTCGAATAACTTCCGGTCTTTCCCGAGCGTTATAAGATCATTTTCTTAAGTAGACGCGCAGAGAACACAAGAAAAATGAAGAAGTGGTTCGGAATCGAGCCAAAACCTCAGCCTAGAAGAAATATTCAAAAGAAGCTAACATAATTTATGACGCTACAAAACGTAAACGTACATTAAGAGCATCGTGGAAAGAGGAGTACACGTGGCTTGTAGCAGGCAGCTTTTCAGAGTTGTCTGCCCTGGTGTCCACTAACTTTTTGTCCTGAGTTTCAGACACTGGTTTAGAGTTTTAAACCCTGAACCTCACAGGTAAAAGGGCAATTGTGCGCACAATAACTTTTGAAGAAAAATATATATTTCTTGTCATTTTGGAGCAGTTATCGGACTGTGAGAGCTTCATGCCCCAAGTATAGTACCAAGTGAGAGACAGCTTAAGGAATAATAAGTCATTAGTAGCTCAGTTCAGTTACCGTATTTTTTGCACTAAAAGCCTTTATTTTTTTCAAAAGCAGCGCGCCTTATGTATGGATCAATATTAAGTCGCAAAGTCTCGCAACTAAGGCAAGCAGCCGCCGACTCGATTTTCCCCCGAAGGTAAAGTAGTACGCGGTGTATGCTGGGATTGACATACCGGCGTTTCATTTCCTAACCAATGTGTCAATCATCATTCGAATCAGTCACTATTGGCTAAAGTTAATCGGAGGTAAAGGGGGCGGATCCTTTTTATCATTCACAGGCTCGCATAGGCTAAAGGGGCGAAACAAAGCCTGCAATTGGCCGAAAAAGATGAATGTGAATCACGCGTTGGTTGGGTTGCACTACGGCATAGAGAAAACATTTTTTACTAGTCTATATTTGTAAATATTTGACTCTCCTGGATTTACTACACTCACGGTTGTAAGAAGACCATGGTTACGTATCATTATTGAACGTGATGGCTGCAAGAGAACTTAGGTGAGCTATGCGGCTTTATATTTTCCCGGTTTCTTGTTTTAGAACGATCTTGATGTTTCTGTGATTTTTAAACCAAATTCAATTCAAAGTGTTTATTGTCATATGCACAGTAAAGAGCCCCGTTTCCCTGCACAATAAAATTCTGTCCGGTTTGCTGCCTGCGTTTCCTGTCCGGTATCGTTCCCGTCTATTTTTGTCCTGTTTATTATTATCGCCAGTTTTCGTTCTTGTCTAGTTTGTCCTGTTTAATTTCGATATCCTGTTTTGATATCAACCCTATCTGTCCCGTCCTGTCCGGTATCGACCCCATTTGTCCCAGTGTTTAATATCGGTTCCCAGTTTCGTTCCCGTCTAGTTTGACCTGTTTGATTTCGATATCCTGTTTTGATATCAATCCTGTCTTCCCATTGTTTAATATCGGTTTCCAGTTTTGTTCCCGTATAGTTTGTCCTGTTTGATTTCGATATCCTGTTTTGATATCAAATCTGTCTTTCCCATTGTTCAATCCTGTCCGTCTTGATCGGGCCCGCAATCAAATGATGACTCACAACACGTGGTAAGCTTTCTCTCCTGGCTTTGATGTCTTTGATCTCCGGCAAAACGAACATCAAATGCGACAGAAACAAAATGAAAACCAATCAAAACAGCTTGCCAACATCATTTTTGCCGTTCCATGCATTCCGTTACGCCCCGAGCCTGCACAAAATTAAGTCATTTTATTCATATTTAGTTTCTTTTGTCTTTTAGTCATACCTAAGACTTATAACATTGGTAAAATGGCGGCGCCCTCTGTTGGCTGCATCGGCTCGCTACAACGGGTCAGGTGTATCGACATTTCGTTCTGTGTACATTGTTACAAAGAATGACAATACAAAGGAAATTATTATTATTATTATTATATTTGGTGTTGGAGTAATCCAAAAGTAATTGAAAGTAATCCAGTTAAAGTAACCCTACCCAACCCTGATTATACACTACAATATCTTTTTTACTATATTCTTTTTATTCCTTTAAATCTATTATTTGATCATTATTGAGTGTTCACGTGTCAAATGATTTCTTGTATATATTATGTTTATGGTTTATACTGGCTGAATAAATAAATACAATACAATAGAGAAAGTGTGTATAAACAAAAAATTTCTAAAATAATCAGCGTGGCAGCGTGTGTTAATTGTACGAACCATAGGGGCATGCACGTCACATTTTGATCGAATAACGGAAAAGAAATCTTACCTAATCGAAGCAATTTCTTTTCTAGATTCCCCCCAAAAAAGGAACTTTTCCTCGGCTGCAAGATGATGTGTTGGCACTCTCCAGGCGCAACTTTAGCCACAGCACATCGCGTAGCGGTAATAAAATCCTCATAAAGCAAGGGGTTTCGCTAAGCTTTCGGAGGGGTTGTTCCTTTTCGATCAGCTGTCATGTGATAGCACGTCAGAGGAGCTTGTCTTTCTGCAAGACGAGCTTGTCTTTGAGCGTGGCTGCTCTCCTCCATGCCTCCCTTCACTTCCAAACGCAGACCACCCACTTTTTCCTAATGCCTCGCCTTAGGTGGCTCGCGTTGATGCCTGACTGAAAAGAAAGGGAAAGTGGACTTTTCCACGCAGTTTAGCGTAGCTGTCCGACGTGATGCCTGTCGGAAAGCGTCAAACCACTCGTTTTAAAAGAACGCCGTTTGAAAGGTATCCTTTTTATGAAGAGTTTAGAATCTAATTTTGTTTTATTTATAAAGACGATGTTTACGTTCATGGAGTAAGATTAAACTATGCAGGGTGAGTTTAAAAAAAAAAATACATATTATAACATTTTTTAATGCTAAACAATGCTAATGCTAATAAGCGGCTAACATTTTATATCCATTTGAAATATTCTGAATTCGATTTATAATTTTTAATTTTATGAACGATAATATCTATAAATTGATGTAGGGTATATATACTTCTGACTTATATATATATTTTTTTTTCTAAAACTGCACCATAGCAGTTCCAGACCTTAATTATCTTATTTCTTAAAGGGACAGTGTGTAATATTTAGTGGTGTAAAAAAAAAAACTTTATTCAGTATAAGCGGCTAACATTTTTTATCCATTTGAAATATTCTGAATTCGATTTATAAATTTTAATTTTATGAACAATAATATCTATGAATTGATGTAGGATATATATACTTCTGACTTATATATACAGTATAATTTTTTTCTAAAACTGCACCAGAGCAGTTCCAGACCTTAATTATCTTATTTCTTTAAAGGGACAGTGTGTAATATTTAGTGGTTCCTAGTGGTGCAAACAAAAAAACCTTTATTCAGTATAAGCGGCTAACATTTTTTTACCCATTTGAAATATTCTGAATTCGATTTATAAATTTTAATTTTATGAACGATAATATCTATAAATTGATGTAGGATATATATACTTCTGACTTATATACATAATATAATTTGAATACTAGGTAAAAGTACATGAGGTTTCATACCAATGTTATTTTTATAGATTTTCATAGAAAAATTTGAATCCATACCTAGTAGTCAGTTTTTCTGGCATCTTGCTGATAGGCTGGGCTCATTTGGTAATGTTTTTCACATTAGACAATGCATTGCCACCTAGTGGTCTACATGTGTAATTTTCCTTACAGGGAAAGCGTGTTATTTCACCACTAGATGTCGCTGTATGGTGTCGAGCAGGGATCGTCAATCAAAAATGCTGAAAGAGCCACAATGAACCGAGAAAACAAAAACACAACTATGTCTGGACCAAAACAATATTATACATAGAATAAACCTGTTAAAAGTGAGTCATTTCACATTTATGTATTTATTTATTTCGTATATGTTTAAAGCTTTTAAAAACTTGAAGAATTTGTCCTAATTATCGTACTGAAAACCACAAAATGACCAAAAACATACATATAAGCCCCTCTATTTGTTTCCATTTTCCCCCCAAAAATTCCAACAGCTCCAGGTAGCTACCAGAACAGTGCTAAAGAGCCACAAGTGGCTCCAGAGCCACAGGTTGTGGACCCTCATTGTAGTGCAAATGAGGGTCAACAAGGAATAATACAAAGTGACCATTTTGCGTAGCCATACAGCAAGATGGTGGACAATTATTTCAGCTCCCTTTTGTCACGGTTGTCATGGCGCCCAATTGGCCCTGCCCGTGTGGCGCCAGCTGCGGCTTGTTGATATCCATCTATGTTTTTGCTCCTTATTTTGAGTGCCTACCAAATTTGAAACCAATCGTTTTTATTTCAAATAAAATAGCTTTCCTTCTATTTAAGCTCAGTGCTCTCACTCTTCCTTTGTCAATCGTCAGCGAACCTCTGCCCCACAAGACGTAGATTTTGACTGGGTCCTGTTTCCTGCCTGGTATTTCCTGTCCGGTATTGTTCCTGTTTATTTTGTCCTGCTTAATATCAGTTTCCAGTTTCGTTCCCATCTAGTTTGTCCTGTTTAATTTTGATATCTTGTTTTGATATCAATCCTGTCTGCCTCGTTGTTTAATTTCGGTTTCCAGTTTCGTTCCCGTCTAGTTAGTCCGTTTTTTTCGATATCCTCTTTTGATATCAATCCTGTCCGTTCCATTTGTTCAATATCTGCTCAGGCAATTGGTATCAATCCCTTCGGCCTCCGGCTTCCTGTCATTTCCTGCAAGACGTGGGTCTTGACTCTGTCCGGTTTGCTACCTGCCTTTCCTGTCCGGTATCGTTCCCGTCTATTTTTGTCCTGTTTATTATTATCTCCAGTTTTCGTTCTCGTCTAGTTTGTCCTGTTTAATTTCGATATCCTGTTTTGATATCATTCCTCTCTGTCCCGTCCTGTCCGGTATCGACCCCATCTGTCCCGTTGTTTAATATCGGTTCCCAGTTTTGTTCCCGTCTAGTTTGTCCTGTTGGATTTCGATATCCTGTTTTGATATCAATCCTGTCTTTCCCATTGTTTGATATTGGTTTCCAGTTTCGTTCTCGTCTAGTTTGTCCTGTTTAATTTCGATATCTTGTTTTAATATCAATCCTGTCTGTCTTGTTGTTTAATATCGGTTTCCAGTTTTGTTCCCGCATAGTTTGTCCTGTTTGATTTCGATATCCTGTTTTGATATCAATCCTGTCTTTCCCATTGTTTGATATTGGTTTCCAGTTTCGTTCCCGTCTAGTTCGTCCTGTTTAATTTCGATATCTTGTTTTGATATCAATCCTGTCTTGTTGTTTAATATCGGTTTCCAGTTCCGTTCCCGTCTAGTTTGTCCTGTTTAATTTCGATATCCTGTTTTGATATCAATCCTGTCTTTCCCATTGTTTAATATTGGTTTCCAGTTTCGTTCCCGTCTAGTTTGTCCTGTTTAAGATCAATACCCTGTTTTGATATCCTACCTGTCTGTCCCGTTGTTTGATATCGGTTTCCAGCTTCCAGTTCATTCCCGTCTAGTTTGTCCTGTTTAATTTTGATATCCTGTTTTGATATCAAACCTGTCCGTCTTGATCGGGCCCGCAATCAAATGATGACTCACAACACATGGTAAGCTTTCTCTCCTGGCTTTGATCTCTTTGATCTCCGGCAAAACGAACAAAATCGGACAGAAACAAAATGAAAATAAATCCAACATAATTTTTGCCGTTCTGTGTATTCCGTTACTCCCCAAGCTTGCACAGAATTTAGTAATTGTATTCCTATTTAGTTCCTTTTGTCTTTTATTAGCATATTTGGTATCGGAGTAATCCAAAAGTCATTGAAAGTAATCCAGTTCAAGTAACCCTACCCAATTCTGGTAACAATTACAATAAAGGTATATTCTATTCTATCTATGTAGGCTGCTTTTCAACCCAAAACGAGTGCTAAATGCACAAGGAAGAATACAAACTATGGAGACTCAAAGTGACCAAAACATAACCAAATGTTACCCTCGATTTTTTTGCTTGATTTTTCACGATCACACTGGATTTCTTTTGGGAAAAATATTAAAACTTGGCTATAAACAAGGTGTATGAACCCTGGAATTGGTTACTAAGTAATCCAGGTGGTCAATAAAGTACTTTTTAAATGAACTACCTACAAACTAAGTATTTTGTTTCCAGTTTTGGCGCCCAACACTGTTCACCAACCAGGGTTGGGTAGGGTTACTTTAACAAATGTAATCGTTTCAATAAAATTAGTTAAAACGTTTCATTCACCAGCAGTGCTACTTCCTAAGCCACGGGTGTCAAACAGGCGGCCCGCGGGCCAGATCAGGCCCGCTAAGGGATTGAATCCGGCCCGCGAGACAACACTCAGAGAAGCGCAAGAGAAAAACAAGCTAAAGGTTGAAATATGTCCACTTGATGTTGCCAAAGCCAGGTGCCTCCAACAAAGACACTAACTACTATGAAGTATGAAAGGAGAAAAAGAAACTCAATACGAATAAAATGATGACTCACAACACGTGGTAAGCTTTCTCTCCTGGCTTTGATCTCCGGCAAAATTAACACAAAATGTGACAAAAACAAAATGAAAATCAATCCAAACAGCTTGCCAACATCATTTTTGCCGTTCCGTGTATTCCGTTACTCCCCAAGCCTGCACAAAATTGAGTCATTCGATTCATATTTAGTTTCTTTTGTCTTTTATTAGCATATTTGGTATTGGAATAATCCAAAAGTCATTGAAAGTAATCCAGTAAAAGTAACCCTACCCAACCCTGTGTATAGCTTTGTGTTATTCCACTCATTCATTTCAGAGTCATTTCAATCCCTTCCTTTTCCCTGTTCACACTTGAGATTAGGTTCAGTTTCCTGCAATTGTTTTTGCACATACGAGACATCATAAGAGGAAGCTGTCATGCAAAATCAGCACAAAAATATATTTACCGCCTTTCCCTTCACAAATGTGTACAAGTAACACTTTTCAATAATGGATAGAGAAATACAATACAAAATAATACTGAATTTATCCAGCCTTTTATTGTGTAGCCTGATCCTGTCTGGCCTTTCCGCAATAAATAGTCCACATTTAAATTCATGGATTATTTTCTTTACTTTTCTGGACAAAAATACATTTTATTTTTTTAAATAGTGTTCTTCTGGTAATGTCACGTTTGCCATGGCGCCCAGTTGGCCCCGCCCATGCTCTCACTCTTCCTTTGTCAGTCCGTCAACGAACCTCTGCCCCGCAAGACGTGGGTTCTGACCCGGTCCTGTTACCTGTTGGTATTTCCTGTCCGGTATTGTTCCCGTTTATTTTGTCCTGTTTTAATATCGGTTTCCAGTTTTGTTTCCGTCTAGTTTTTTCTTTTCTTTATTTTCTCCAGTTTTCGTTCCCTTCTAGTTTGTCCTGTTTATTTCCAATATCCTGTTTCATTCTCTATCCTGTCTGTCCCGTCCTGTCACTATAATAGTGTATGTGAGCGTGTTTGACCTGCAAACATTGGAGCAGTACGTGTGCACGCTTTTGACAGCAGTGTATAAGAAAGTATTTGAAGAATACGTGTGGAGCCAGTTGCAGCTCATTGACAGATTGTCTTTCCGTCTTTTTAAGCTCAGTGCTCTCACTCTTTGTTTGTCAGTCTGTCAACGAACCTCTGCCCCGCAAGACGTGGGTTCTGACTCCGTCCTGTTGCCTGTTGGTATTTCCTGTCCGGTGTTGTTCCCGTTTATTTTTGTCATGTTTAATTTCGGTTTCCAGTTTTGTTTCCGTCTAGTTTTGTCCTGTTTATTATTTTCTACAGTTTTCGTTCCCATCTAGTTTTTGCTGTTTATTTTCGATATCCTGTTTCATTATCTATCCTATCTGTCCCGTCCTGTCCGGTATCGACCCCATCCGTCCGATAACAACTCGGGCAATTGTTATCGATCTCGTCGGCCTCTGGCTTCCTGTCATTCCATGCCAGACTGCTGCCTCTTGTGCATGACTCCCCATGTCCCGTAAAATAAAAGGCTTGTGTCAGTAACGTCACGCATTTGGGTCCTGATCAGTGTCCCCCCCCTAATCTGCGCGCGTGTGCAATCGCGCACTGCCCGCTCATTCTCAGCGCACAAGAAAATCTAACCAGCGCACAAAAATCAGGGCTCAAAATTACTAATTAAGAAGCGAATTAGGTCAAAGTTACAGTGCATGAGGGTAAAAACACACGGGTTCCCCTGACGTTGTGTCCTAAATGCGCTATTTTGAAGTCGAGTCGAAGTAGAACGAAGTTGAGTAAAGTTTGTCGAGAACCGGCTTCCTCGGCTCACTAAAAGGAACCGGCTCTTTCGGGTCCTCAACGGCTTTTCAGATTGTTTTTACTTCTTTAATCCCAACATGACCAAATATGATGTAAATTGATGCACAAAATGACTTAAAGGAAGGGGGGAGTAGAACAAAAAAGAAAAAAATACCAAAATGAAAAAGTAGTGAAAAGCTGAGAAAAAAAGAAACAAAAGGAAGAAAAAAAAGACAATTTTTTTAGAAAAAAAGCCAGAAAAAAGATAAGAAAGAAATGTAGGATAAAATTAAATAGAGAACAAAAAGAAAAAAGTAACATCTTAGAAAAAATAAACACGATGAGATTTTTTTTAAAGGAATTAAAAAAAAAATTGAAAAAAAACCACGGAAAAAAGAAGAAAAAGTTTGTGTTGCATTCAAATAATTTCCAATGATATCAAGTGAATCTTGTTGCCAACATTGTACTTTCACTCAAAATGTGATTAAGTACAGTTCTGTATTTTGTGACCGACTCAATAAGCCCCCAAAAATGTTAATATTATGTGACAAAATCTATCAGGAAATAAAAAGAAATGGAAATCTTGTGAAAGAATTATAAAAACAAATGACGTTTGTAGGCCATCGTACATGAGTCAATTCATTCAAAAGAGAAAAATCATTTTGCATTGCCGGAAACTCAGCAAAATGTCAAGTTTTGGACATGTTTGATAATGGATTAGTTGCCACACTTGGGATTGCCGTTGCTCACTGTTGTTTCAAGCGTTGCTCACCCACTTTGTGTGAACGCTCAGACCCGTAAGGAAAATTCCAGGGAACATTGGTCCTGATCCTGTTCTGGTTCATGGCAGTCAAAAGACGTGCTCGTGAAAAGTGTGGGAGATGCCCAACAGTGTACATTAGGGCAAATGTAATGCCACTCTTTGTTCACTAGCGTAACAATCACACATTGCAATGAGAATACTCCAGAGTGGTTGGTCTACATAAAACGCTGCTTTGTGTCTCTACTGGCATCGACCACTTTCATTCAACAGCGCTTTGGAGGGCCATTGTTGTCTTTTGAATATTTGCTCTTGTCATTTTATGCACTGTAGGAGGACACAATCATCCTGTTGTGGAGATGCTGTGACTAGACTTTCCAGTGGGGGAAAGGAGAAACAGGGTTTCAGTGTTTGCCCGCGTCCTAGACGCATCATTTTTGCTGGGGACGCATCGTCTCGAATCAACGTGTGTCCCCGGGACGCAACTTTTTGGACACAAAATTGTCATTATTACCGTATTTTCCGCACTATAAGGCGCACCTAAAAGTCTTAATTTTTTTCAAAAGCTGACCATGCGCCTTATAATACAGTGCGCCTTATATATGGATCAATATTAAGTGGCAAAGTCTTGCAACTAAGGCAAGCAGCCGCCGACTCGATTTCCCCCCAAACGTGGAGTAGTCTGCAGTGTATGCTGGGATTTATTTACCGGCGTTTCATTGGCTAACCAATGTGTCAATCATTATTTGAATCGATCGCTATTGGCTAAAGTTATTCGGAGCCTCGGATAGGCTAGAGGGCCAAACAAACCCTGCAATTGGCCGAAAAAGATGACTGAATAGCAAGCTTGCTAAACTTCGCCATAAAGAAACATGTTTCATTAGTCTGTATTTGTAAATATTTGACTCTCCTGGATTTCCTACACTCACGGTTGTAAGACCATGACTGCGTATCATTATTGAACGTGAGAACTTAGGTGAGCTATGCGGCTTTATATTTTCCCGGTATCTTGTTTTAGAACGATCTTGATGTTGCTGTGACGAGTTGAGTGAATTCAACTCAATTCCAAGTGTTTATTGTCATATGCACAGTAAAGTTGCGAGCGAAAAAGAAAACAGAAACTAAGGAATGGTTGGCATATCTTGAATTCCAAGACTTTAACCTTCCGAATGATATTTGAAATGACGCATTTAAGTGACATAGTACGGACACCGCATCCGCACGTGTTCTCGACACGTATTTGCGTCTTTGCAAGCTTTGAGAATTTTAATCATCTGACTGTTTTTTCGACGTTCCCATTGTAGCGCCTTATAATCCGGTGCGCCTTATCTATGGAAGATATAGGACCAAAAACTATTTTTTCGGGGTGCGCCCTTTAACCCGGTGCGCCCTATAGTGCGGAAAATACGGTACTTTTTTTTAACAAAGATTTACCGCACTCCAAACTTTTCCTCAGGCAGATCCGCCATTGTTTTCTTGGTCTCGCGGTTCGAGTTTTCGCCGATCTTGTTTCAAGATGACGTCATTGTTGTGGTGCTTGTCGTCGAGTGAAAGAGAAGTATGCCTCCGAAAAAACAGTATTAGACGCAAATCCACACATAATTGGTCATTTCTTTAGTGTCAGTAATAAGTCAAAACATAATGCAGAGAGTGCAACTACGGCATTAATTTTTTTGACATATGTTTATGAACAGGGTTGGTCGATGTAAATGGATTAAAAAAAAACATCAAACCACTCTAAAATCCACAGGACACACATATCGGGGCTAGTGAGGTATTTTATTCCAAAAATTCAGTGCTATATAAATTCTGAACTGTTAGTTACAGTATTTGTTATATCTGTGTCTTCTCGCGGAGAAATTCAACCGAAAATTGCAAGCATGGTGCGGAAAAGATTTTATTCTCGAAATATACTCTAAAACAGATTCCAGCTGTCTTAATCGGATGCCAAAGAAATCAGTCAGCATATATATATTTTTGTAATATCCCAAATGACAGACAAGACCTTCATGTGCATCAATACTCTTACATAAATACGCCATTCTTGGAATAATTATTGAATACAGAAAAAAAGAGTCACAAGCAATGTTCCCTCTAAGCTGCGCGCGTGCGCAATCGCACATTCTCAGCGCACAAGAAAATCTAGCCAGCGCACAAAAATCAGGGCTCAAAATTACTAATCAAGAAGCGACTTAACTCAAAGTTACAGTGCATGAAGGTAAAAATACGCGGGTTCCCCTGACGCTGTGTCCTAAATGCGGTATTTTGAAGTCAATGTCGAACGAAATCAGTAGAGTTTTTTGAGAACCGGCTTCTTTGGCTCGGCTCACTAAAGAGAACCGGCTCTTTCGGGTCCCAAACGGCTCTTCAGGTTGTTTTTAGTTCTTTAATCCCTGCACGATTAAATATTACGTAAAATTGTGCACAAAATGACATAAAGGAAGGGGGCGGGGCAAATTGAACAAAAAAGAAAAAAATACCAAAATGAAAAAGTAGTGAAAAGCTGAGAAAAAAGAAACAAAAGGAAGAGAAAAAAGAAGGAAAAATTCAGAAAAAAGCCAGAAAAAAAGAAAAGAAAGAAACAAAAGAAAAAAGTAAATATTGAACAAAAAGAAACAGCTAGGAAAAAATAAACACAATTATATTTTTTAAAGGAATTAAAAAGAAAATAGAAAAAAGACAGGGAAAAAGAAGAAAAAGTTTGTGTTGCATTCAAATCATTTCCAATTATACCGAGTCAATCTTGTGGCCAACATTGTACTTCCACTAAAAAAATGTCATTAAATACAGTTCTGTATCTTGCAACCGACGAAATAAGCCCCCCGAAAATGTTAGTATTATGCGACAAAATATATCAGGAAATAAAAAGAAATGGATATCTTGTGAAAGAATTGGAAGAACAAACGACGTTTGGAGGCAATCGTACATGAGTCAATTCATTCAAAAGAGAAAAAAAAATTTGCATTGCCGGAAACTCAGCAAAATGTAACTTGATGTCAAATTTTGGACATGTATGATAATGACTTAGTTGCCACACTTGGGATTGCCGTTGCTCACTGTTGTTTCAAGCGTCGCTCGCCGACTTTGTGTGAACGCTCACACCCGTAAGGAAAATTAGAGGGAACATTGGTCACAAGGTTATATATGTAAAATATCATTTTCATGAATTGTTCCGTGTCTGTTCCTTTAAATCGCAGCCTCATCTTGGGCCCAGTTTTAAATTGGATTTCGGGGACGATAGGTTCCTCCTGCCGTGATGTTTCGTCTTCACGTTGTGTTTTGGTGCCTTTTTCAAGTAAAAGTGATGCTGTCGTGGAGAGAAAAGGACATGGGATCAATATGGAGAAGAGTCATCCTTCACATTTCCAAGTACCACAGAAAACACAATTGCCCATGATGACCAACATTAAAATAAGGTATGATTTTAAAAGATGTCATTCGAAAAATGCAAGTAAACAAAAAATGTAATAGAATAGAATATACCGTATTTTCCGCACTATAGGGCGCACCGGGTTATAGGGCGCACCCCGAGAAAATAGTTTTTGGTCCTATATTTGACATACATAAGACGCACCGGATTATAAGGCGCTACAATGGGAACGTGGACAAAACAGTCAGATAGTTCAGTCCAACTTATTACCCCCTTAACTTTCCCAAAGCTTGCAAAGACGCAAATACGTGTCGTAGACACGTGCGGATGCGGTGTCCGTACGATGTCACTCAAATGCATCGTTCCATCATTCGGAAGGTTAAAGTCTTGGGATTCAAGAAATGCCAACCATTCCTTAGTTTCTATTTTCTTTTTCGCTCGCAACTTTACTGTGCATATGACAATAAACACTTGGAATTGAGTTGAATTTAAAAATAGACACTCCATTCCGTCCATTATCTGCACCGCTTATCACAGAAACATCGAGTTCAGTCTGAAACAAGATACAGGGAAAATATATAGCCGGAGTAGCTCACCGAAGTCGTTGTGTTCAATAATAATGTGCAACCATGGTCCTCTTATATCTGTGAGTGTAGTAAATCCAGGAGAGTAAAATATTTACAAATACAGTACAGAATAGTAAAATACTGTTTTCTCTATGCCGTCAACCCAACTTGCTATTCACATTCATCTTTTTCGGCCAATTGCAGGCTTTGTTTTGCCATTTAAGCCAATGCCAGCCTGTAAATGATGTAAAGGATCCGCCCCTTGACCTCCGAATAACTTTAGCCAATAGTGATCGATTCAAATGATGATTGACACATTGGTTAGGAAATGAAACGCCGGTATATAAATCCCAGCATACACCGCGGACGACTTCGCCTTCGGGGGAAAATCGAGTCGGCGGCTGCTTGCATTAGTTGCAAGACTTTGCGACTTAATATTGATCCATATATAAGGCGCACTGTATTATAAGACGCATGGTCAGCTTTTGAAAAAAATAAAGGCTTTTAGGTGCGCCTTATAGTGTGGAAAATACGGTACCTTTATTGTCATTGTTACAAAATGGGTTAACATATTGTGACAACGAAATTGGGCATGACACTCCAGTTTCACACGTTCACAGTGAGGTAAAAAAGCCAAGAAGATAAAGGAACAGAAAAGATAAGGTTATAAAACAAGGAGGATAAGGTTATAGTTATAATTTACACAATATTTACACAAGAAATATAGTGGATAATAGAAACATTTGGATCACATGATCTGTTTTGGTGGTTGTCTATGGGCCGCTAGAGGGCGCCATGTACCACCACTGCACTATTAAACGGACAGGATTAAATAAATCAGCGGTTGGCAATTCAAAATGTTGTAAGAGCAAGGTTGGGAAGGGTTACTTTAACTGGATTACTTTCAGTGACTTTTGGATGACTCCAATACCAAATATGCTAATAAAAGACAAAAGAAACTAAATAGGAATAAAATGACTCCATTTTGTGCAGGCTTGGGGAGTAACGGAATAAATGGAACGGCAAAAATGATGTTGGCAAGCTGTTTGGATTTATTTTCATTTTTTTTCGCATTTGATGTTCGTTTTGCCGGAGATCAAAGAGATCAAAGCCATGAGAGAAAGCTTACCACGTGTTTTGAGTCATCCTTTGTTGGTCATATACTGATTCAAGGAACAACGACAAACCGGTCTTTTTTCATTTTCTCCTTTTATGCTTCCTTTTTTTCTTAACTTCTTTATGCAACATCATAATTTGTAATACGATGCATCAAAGCAAGTGAGCCGTTTGAGAGCCGGCTCTCTTGAATGAGTTTAGCCGAAAAAGCCGGTTCTCTAAAAAGAGACGGACTTCCTTTCACTACATAACTACCACATGAAATAATCAAGATGCTAAATGGTAAATGGACTGCATTTCTATAGCGCTTTTCAAGTCAACAATGTCTCACACACACACTCACACACCAACAGGGAGTCAGCCTCCAAACGTTTTGAGGATAATCAAGATGCTAAATGGTAAATGGACTGCATTCTTATAGCGCTTTTCAAGTCAACAATGTGTTACGATGTGCTTCACACTTACCCATTCACACACACACTCACACACCGATAGGGAGTCAGCCTCCAAACGTTTTGAGGATAATCAAGATGCTAAATGGTAAATGGACTGCATTCTTATAGCGCTTTTCAAGTCAACAATGTGTTACGATGTGCTTCACACTTACCCATTCACACACACACTCACACACCGATAGGGAGTCAGCCTCCAAACGTTTTGAGGATAATCGAGTGTGCATAATAAAGAACCCACCTGGGTGGCTTCAGCAGGCCCTACTGTAATGGTGCTTGAGGAGATGCTGTACCCCGGGGCGGAAGCCGTCACCGTGTATGTGCCGGGCAATAAAAGTCGAAAATAGTCGCCGTGAACTCCTAGAGTGCCATGAAGAAAATGGTCAGGAAGTGTTTTAAAGCCTTTTCATTTTAGACCACTGAGGGAAAAAAACAACTGACCACTGGTTACATCGTGGTTGATGCCTGACACTGAGATCTCCGCATTCTTGATTGGGTTGTTGTTCTCATCATACACCATCCCCTTTATCCCATGATGCACCTGGAATAGAAGAAAACTGCTGTAAATTCTGTTCCCTTTGTTTAATGCAGTAGTCCCGCCTCAACATTTGGTCCAACCCCCTGAACAAAACATACCTGTCAAGCTCCAGGGCTCCATGCCCTTACAAACTGTCGTATTTTCCCTTACAAAATAATTTTTTTTTCAAACATGTTTATTTATGTCGTTTAACATGTTATATTAGCTCAGGAGGTAGAGCGCTCGTCTTGGGATCAAGGAATCCCAGTTCGAATCCCGGCTCGTCCATGTTACATGTCGAAGTGTCCTTGGGTAAGACACTGAACCCCTAATACCCCCAATAAGCAGGTTAGCGTCTTACATGGCTGCAATACAAGGCCGCTATTGGGAAATGTGGAGCACATTGTAAAGCGCTTTGGGAAGTCATTGACTTGAAAAGCGCTATATAAACCTTTCATGTGTTTCCTTATATCGTATATATTATTAATGAATATTTTGTTGTGAGATCCTGAGTTGCTCGACATGAATGAGGTTTATTATCAAAAAAGTTCAAAAATGAAGTCGCTTGGACGTTCACTGTAGAAGGAAAAAATACATGCAAATAGAATTAAGTAGAATATTACATTTTCTTATTCCAAATATGAATTCATTTTCTGCATTCAATTATTCTTGGTAATATACCGATGAAAGGGATAACCACAAACCTGTCTTATTTTCATTTTCTCCTTTTCTACTTCCTTTTTATCTTAACTTCTTTATACAACATCATCATTCGTAATATAATGCATCAAAGCAAGTGAGCCGTTGGAGAGCCGGCGCTCTTTAATGAGTTGAGCCGAAAAAGCCGGTTCTCTAAAAAGAGACGGACTTCCTTTTACTACATCAAACCGCTCACTTCGTTTGCAATGAAAAAAACCGATACAGAGTTAGAGGCTTCCGCGGCGAACTCGTTTGACTTGATTGATTTGCTTGTTCGTGATATTCGGTGTATACCGGATGGTACCCATAATTGAAAAATTTGCGTTTTTCCGTACAGATTTTGTCGTACGTCGTACACGTCTTAAAATGCTTATTAAACGTACTTTGTATGGCAAAACCGTACAGGTTGACAGGTATGAAAATACCAGAGAGCATTTTGTCCTGCATTTCTTTATTCATCTGCTCATCAACTCTAACAATCCCTGGTGAAGAAAAGGAACTCCAGAGGATGATGCTGCCACCACCATGCTTGACAGTGGAGATGGGTTTTTTTCAGGGAGATGTGCAGTCTTTCTTGTATGCCAGATGCTTTGCATTCAGCCCAAAAAGTAAAAATTGGGTTTCATCTGACCAGAGCACCTTCTTCTACATAAATGTGTCTTCCATGTAGCTTCTTGCAAATGCCAAACAGGCCTTTTTTGGATGTTTTTCAGAAAGGGCTTTTTTCTAGCCACTCTTCCTTAAAGGGCAGATTAATGTCCCTGCACGCATTCACAAACACATTCAAACACTGATACTTTTTGAGGATAATCAAGATGCTAAATGCTAAATGGTAAATGGACTGCATTTCTATAGCGCTTTTCAAGTCAATGAAGAGCTCCCAAAGCCCTTTACAATGTGCTTCACACTTACCTATTCACACTCACACTCCAATAGGGAGTCAGCATCCAAACATTTTGAGGATAATCAAGATGCTAAATGGTAAATGTTCTGCATTTCTATAGCGCTTTTCGAGTCAATGAAGACCTCCCAAAGTGCTTTACAATGTGCTTCACACTTACCCATTCACACTCACACTCACACACCAATAGGGAGTCAGCATCCAAACGTTTTGAGGATAATCAAGATGCTAAATGGTAAACGGTCTGCATTTCTATAGTCCTTTTCGAGTCAATGAAGACCTCCCAAAGCGCTTTACAATGTGCTTCACACTTACATATTCACACACACACTCACACACCAATAGGGAGTCAGCATCCAAACATTTTGAGGATAATCAAGATGCTAAATGGTAAATGGACTGCATTTCTGTAGCGCTTTTCAAGTCAACAATGTGTCACACACACACTCACACACCACATTCAAACACTGATACTTAGACACATTTTCTGTGTAAGTTCTTATAACCCATTTGACCACCAAGGTTGGGTAGGGTTACTTTAACTGGATTACTTTCAATTACTTTTGGATTACTCCAATACCAAATACGCTAATAAAACACAAAAGAAACTAAATATGAATAAAATGACTAAACTTCGTGCAGGTTTGGGGAGTAACGGAATACACGGAACGGCAAAAATGATGTTGGCGAGCTGTTTGGATTTATTTTCATTTTGTTTCTGTCGCATTTGATGTTGGTTTTTCCGGAGATCAAAGAGATCAAAGCCAGGAGAGAAAGCTTACCACGTGTTGTGTGTCATAATGTTATTCCTATTTAGTTTCTTTTGTCTTTTCTTAGCATATTTGGTATTGGAGTCATCCAAAAGTCATTGAAAGTAATCCAGTTCAAGTAACCCTACCCAACCCTGTTGACCACACATCAAGTATAGCACATCCCACAATCCGCCCCTGACCTCGCTTTGAGCACCCCCCCCCGAAGTCCCCGCCCTAGAATGCAAACAAGAGTCTTTAATTTAGTCAACAAATGCCCTATTCCGTTTCAGTCTGGTAGGTGTAATTACAACTCGTCTCATCTTTCAAAATGTATACTTTGCTCAAGTAGAACCTCCTCTTCCGCTAGAAAATGAAAAAAACAAACCGACCTGTTCCACAAATGAAACCAGGGCCTCGCGATTTCCCAGCCATTCCCTGGGCAGCGAGGACTCGGGAGGAAACTTGTCGCAGCTCAGCTCCAACGTGATTTCGAAGCAGTTGGTGTGTAAATAGTTGAAGTCCTGCATGCCTGCAAGCACAGTGCGAGATTGACATCAAGTCATTCGCTTTTGAAACATTCAGTCCAAGCGACCACGGATAGAAGGTTTTCGAGGAAGATACCGATACCGATACCGATTATTAGCATTAAGAGAAGGCCGATAAGCGATATTTGGAGCAGACATTCATTTGAATAGAATAGAATAGAATATACCTTTATTGTCATTGTTACAAAATGGGTTAACATATTGTGACAACAAAATTGGGCATGACACTCCAGTTTCACACATTCACAGTGAGGTTAAAAACCCCAAGAAGATAAAGGAACAGAGAAGATAAGGTTATAAAACAAGGAGGATAAGGTTATAAACAGTATTTGTTGTGAAAGCTTAAAAATTGGTGCGAGAAATGTTTAATAATGCATAAAGAAACAATGAATATCTGTTATAAATTCAATAGCTCTCTGAATTGTTTTACAGTAAATACATTTATCAGGACCAGAACGGAAACAGGACCCAATTGCGTAACGTTTACCACAAGTTTTATTGAAAGAAAGAGGAAGGGCTGCGCCCACGGTCTGGTATCAGTAGCCGGGACAGGGAGAGCAAAGCGGGGTCGGAAACGAGTCGTAAGCCAAGACGGGAGAGTAGACGTAGTCGGGATCAAAAATGGGTCGAAAGCCGGGACGGGAGAGCATATGTGGTCGGGATCAAAATAGGCCGTCGCCGGAGACAAATGGGAGCAAAAACGGGACTGGGATCGGAACACGTAAGTGGATCTTCCGTAGCAAACAATGGCGGTGTCAGGGACGGAAAAACAGGTCGGTAGCCGGGACTGGGAGAGCAAAGCGTGGTTGGGGTCGGAAACAAGTCGTAAGCCAGGACGGGAGAGCAGACGTAGTCGGGATCCAAAATGGGTCGTAAGTCGGGACGAGAGAGCATATGTGTTCGGGATCAAAACAGGCCATTGCCGGAGACAAACGGGAGCAAAAACGGGACAGGCGGGAGTCGGGGTCGAAAAAGGCTTGTCTTGTATAAACAGGTTCGCAGACGGACTGACCACAGGGGAGTGACAGGACTGGGTTTAAATAGGGACAGGGAGCCAATCAGAGCCAAATGAGCGAGCTCTGGTGATTCACATCAGTAATCATGACAACATTAGAATATTTACACAACTAATATGACTAATCTTTCAATTAATCCAAAAACTAACCGTACAGAAAATAAAATTGGACTCAGCATCCACTTGTATAATAGCTCATACAAACTTAAATAGTCTGAAACTTTTTACAGTCAATGAATAAAGATGTTAATACAACTAACATGACTTAAATAAACTTAAAATAAATAAAGAAAAAAGTTTCAACAAAGCTCGCGATATGAAAAGTGTGGGCACTCCTGTTTTAGAGCCAGATTGACCAACTAATGTTATGGTAACAGCTAATCATTTAGCATTCCACTTAAGCCTGCTTTTTATGCTTTCTTTAATCACAAACAAACTGATTGTCAAACTAATGTTATGAAAAGAGCTAATATGTCAGTCTCCACTTGAATGTACCTCTCCAAAACAAGTTTATCACACTTTTTTATGCTTTCTCTTAATCACAAACACACACGCCTGATTGTCGAACTAATGTTATATTAAGAGCTAATATGTCAGTGTCCACCTGAAAGTACCTCTCTTAAACAAGTTAAACACGCGCTTCCTGCTTTCTTTTAATCACAAACACACACGCCTGATTGTCGAACTAATGTTATGATAAAAGCTAATATGTCAGTCTCCACCTGAATGTACCTCTCTATAACAAGTTTACCACACGTTTCATGCTTTCTTTTAATTATAAACACACACCTGATTGTCGAACTAATGTTATGATAAGAGCTAATATGTCAGTCTCCACATGAATGTACCTCTCTAAAACAAGTTGACCACACTTTTATGCTTTCTCTTGATCACAAACACACACGCCTGATTGTCGAACTAATGTTATGATAAAAGCTAATATTTCAGTCTCCACCTGCATGTACCTCTCTAAAACAAGTTTACCATGCTTTTTATGCTTTCTTTTAATCACAAACACACACGCCTGATTGTCGAACTAGTGTTATGATAAAAGCTAATATGTCAGTCTCCACCTGAATGTACCTCTTTAAAACAAGTTCATCACGCTTTTTATGCTTTCTCTTAATTACAAACACACACGCCTGATTGTCGAACTAATGTTATGATAAGAGCTAATATGTCAGTCTCTACCTGAAAGTACCTCTCTAAAACAAGTTTACCACACTTTTTTATGCTTTCTCTTGATCACAAACACACGCCTGATTGTCGAACTAATGTTATGGTAACAGCTAATCACTCAGCCTTCCACTTAAGCCTACTTTTTTTGTTTTCTCTTAATCTCAAACACACACACTTGATTGTCGAATTAATGTTATGATAAGAGCTAATATGTCAGTCTCCATTTGAATGTCCCTCTCTAAAACAAGTTGACCACACTTTTTATGCGTTCTCTTGATCACAAACACATGCCTGATTGTCCAACTAATGTTATGATAAGAGCTAATATTTCAGTCTCCACCTGAATGTACCACTCTAAAACAAGTTTACCACACTTTTTATGCATCTCTTAATCACAAACATGCCTCTTCTACCATGGACGATTCAAAATCTCAATATTATCAGCCGTTTTGACTGACAGGCATGTCGGGACGAGTTAGTGGAGCTGTTGCTTTAACGTTTTTCCTTCTGCTTCATTGGCTCCACCTGCGGGAGGGAGAACCAGGCTTGGCTGCATCTGAGCCTGGCTCTCACTCTCTCCTGCTCCTCTAACCCAGTTTTAAATATACTCATCCCATCAAATAAATAAAAATGCAGATACCTATAACTGTCAAATTCCCAAATATCGCTCGTCCTCTAGTCCAGTCAAAATTCCACAGGGTTTGTTTTGAGTTAAGACATTAAACAAAATACGATCTTGCGCAAGTTCCAAGGCTTGCTAAAACCAACAACTCGACAGCTTGGAATTCCTGGCAAGAGCTCAAACACGTCAGTAGTTTGTATTTTTGTGCACTCGAGCCAGCGTTTTTACGAACAGCGAGCTCGAGGGCATTTTTTACAGTCAGATTTCTTACAGTCAGATTTCTACTTGTTTTTCTGCTGAGCAGATGAGGGCGCCAGGTTTACTGTCAAGTTGAAATCGATATCAAAAGTTGGTGACGTGGGGAAATATTTTGACTCCGTGAGAAAAGTATTAAAACATCTATTCCAAGGAAAGTTTTGTAGAGTGTATACATTTCAGTTTATTTTCCAAATAATAAAATTGGACCGCAAATCCCAGAATCAGCAAAAAAAATGTTATTACAAAACCCATAAATTGTCACGATTACTGATGGGAATCACCTGTGCCCGCTCTGATTGGCTCCCTGTCCTGTCAATCCCCTGTTGTCAGTCCGTCTGCAAACCTCTGTTTATACAAGGCAAGCCTTTTTCGACCCTGACTCCCGCCTGTCCCGTTTTTTTGCTCCCGTTTGTCTCCGGCTACGACCCGTTTTGATCCCGACCACGTCTGCTCTCCCGTCCCGGCTTACGACCCATTTTTGATCCCGACTAAGTCTACTCTACCGTCCTGGCTTACGACTCGTTTCCGATCCCGACCACCTTTTTGCTCTCCTGTCCCGGCTATTGACCAGGTTTTCCGTCCCTGACACCGCCATCGCTCGCTATGGAATAGAATAGAATATACCTTTATTGTCATTGTTACAACATAGGATATGCTGTGACAACGAAATTGGACGACTCCAGTTCCACATTTATAGTGAGGATAAGGAAACAAAGAGATAAAGGAACAAAGAACTGTCTTTGTTGTAAGTAGGCTTTGTTTTCCTTCGGAGGGGGGGGGGGGGGGATGATGATGAGGGGGGTGAGGGACAAACAGAGTTGGTGGATACAACCGGAATGTTTGATGTTTGATCTTACATTACACATAGTCCAGTGTTTTTCCCGAATTGCTCAGTCCACATATTGAATGGATTTGGGAGTACAGTCCATAAACATGCCCGATTAAAGTCGCCGTCGACGATAAAGCTCCGTTGGGGTGTGCAAACTGCTGTTTATTGATAGCAGCGGGCAGGAGATTTAGCGCTATGCTAACGTTAGCATCCGATGAAGATCCACTTCCGTATTCGGATCACAATCTGAGTGCGAGAATGACTTGCTTCCCACGTCCAGTGAGCATCGGTAAAAAAAACGTAACGCATTTGGGTCCTGTTTCCATCCTGGTCCTGACAGTATCGCAAATGCAACAAAAAAAAAAAAAGTTCTGCTTAAAGTTGCATTCATTCAGAAAAAGCCATTTTTCTCAAGAAATTTAGCAGTGTTCAACTGGTGTTTAATGAAAGATGAGGGTTCAAGCTTTCTTTTGATATGTCCCATGCCTATATAGCCACAGATGTCATAAACCTTACTGGATCAGGACCCAAATGCGTGACGTTTCTCACACAAGCCTTTACGGGAAATGGGGAGTCATGCACGTTGGGCAGCAGTCTGGCGTGGAATGATAGGAAGCCAGAGGCCGACGGGATCGATACCAATAGTAGGTATCGGACGGATGGGTTCGATACCGGACAGGACGGGACAGACAGGATTGATATCAAAAGAGGATATCGAAAATAAACAGGACAAACTAGACGGGAACGTAACTGGAAACCGATATTAAACAACGGGACGGACAGGATTGATATCAAAACAGGATATCGGAAATAAAAAGGACAAACTAGACGGGGACGAAACTGGAAGCTGATATTAAACAACGGGACAGACAGGACTGGTATCAAAACAGGATAACAAAAATAAACAGGGAAAAACTAGACGGGAACAAAACTCAAAACCAATATTAAACAACGGGACGGACAGGATTGATATCAAAACAGGATATCGGACATAAACAGGACAAACTAGACGAAAACGTAACTGGAAACCAATATTAAACAACGGGACGGACAGGATTGATATCAAAACAGGATATTGAAAATAAACAGGACAAACTAGACTGAAACGAAACTGGAAACCGATATTAAACAACAGGATGACACGGTTGATATCAAAACAGAATATTGAAAATAAACAGGACAAACTAGACGGGAACGAAACTGGAAACCAATATTAAACAACGGGACGGACAGGATTGATATCAAAACAGGATATTGAAAATAAACAGGACAAACTAGACTGAAACGAAACTGGAAACCGATATTAAACAACAGGATGGACAGGGTTGATATCAAAACAGGATATTGAAAATAAACAGGACAACCCAGACAGGAACGAAACTGGAAACCGATATTAAACAACGAGACAGACAGGATGTTGATTTTGTTCCCGTTTGTTCACTGACCCTTGGACAAAGAGTACCAGCTGGCTCCGTTGGTGATGCCCTCCTCGAAGTAGTCTCCGCAGTTCCAGCCCTTGTGCATCCAACTGTGCGCGTAGGAGTACGTCCTCGCCAACTGAAAAACACCAGAATGACCCTCAGGCAATGTTCCCTCTAATTTTCCTTACGGGTCTGAGCCTTCACACTAAGTCGGTGAGCAACGCTTGAAACAACAGTGAGCAACAGAAATCCCAAGTGTGGCAAGATAATTAATCCTCAAACATGTCCAAAACTTGACATCAAGTTACATTTTGCTGAGTTTCCGGCAATGCAAAATTATTTTTATTACAGAATTGTCATCTCATCTCATCAGCTGCACCGCTTATCCTCAGTAGGGTCGCGGGGATGCTGGAGCCCATCCCAGCAATCATCGGGCAGTGGGCAGGGGACACCCTGAACTGGTTGCCAGCCAATCGCAGAATAAGAATACAGAATTGTATTTAATCATATTTTTTGAGTGGAAGTACAACGTTGGCAACAAGATTCAACACAAACTTTTTCTTTTTTTTTCCGTGTTTTTTTCTACTTTTTTTAAATTCCTTTTAAAAAAAATCTCATTGTGTTTATTTTTTCCGAGCTGTTACTTTTTTCTTTTTGTTCTCTATTTACTTTTTTCCTACATTTCTTTTTTCTGTCTTTTTTTCTAAATTTTTCCTTCTTTTTTTCTCTTCCTTTTGTTTCTTTTTTTCTCAGCTTTTCACTACTTTTTCATTTTGGTATTTTTTTCTTTTTTGTTTTATTCCCCCCTTCTTTTAAGTCATTTTGTGCATAATTTTACATCATATTTGGTCATGTTGGGATGAAAGAAGCAAAAACAACCCGAAGAGCCGTTTAGGACCCGAAAGAGCCAGTTCCTTTTAGTGAGCCGAGCCGAAGAAGCCGGTTCTCGAAAAACTCTACTAACTTTACTCAACTTCGTTCGACTTCGACTCGACTTCAAAATACCGCATTTAGGACACAACGTCAGGGGAACCCGTGTAGTTTTACCTTCATGCACTGTAACTTTGACTTAATTAGCTTCTTAATTAGCAAATTTGAGCCCTGATTTTTGTGCGCTGTCTCGATTTTCTTGTGCGCCGAGAATGTGCGAGCAGCTTAGAGGGAACACCGGTCGGCGCTTTACGTTTTTGAAGATTTTGTCGTCGGCGGTGGCGGCATAGGTGGTCCTCCCTCGGATGCGGGCGTCCCGCGATTTGTCGAAGGGGTAGTTGGCCACCACGGCTCCACCGTGGAGATTGGCCGACAGGACAAAATTGTGGTTTTGCATCCATTTGATCACCGCGCGCGTCTCTGGCTCCACCTAGGGGTCGCATTTCACAGGATGAGCATGTTATATATGTTCTACAACACAGGTGTCAAAGAGGCGGCCCGCGGGCCGGATCAGGCCCGCTAAAGGATTGAATCCGGCCGGCGAGACAACACTCAGAGAAGCGCAAGAGAAAAACAAGCTGCAAGTTGAAATAGGTCAACTTGATGTTGCCAAAGCCAGGTGCCTCGAACAAAGACACTGTACTTGTATTTATTTCTCTCTCTCTCTTTCTTTCTCTCTTTCTTTCTCTCTTTCTTTCTTTCTCTCTCTCTTTCTTTCTCTCTCTTTCTTTCTCTCTTTCTTTCTTTTCCACCCCTTTTCTCCCACTCTGTCTCTGTCTCTTTCACCCTCTGTGTCTCCCATTTTCTCTTCCTTTCTTGCTCTTTGTCTCTTTCTGTCTCTGTCGCTCTCTTTTTTCTCTCTCTCTCTCTCCCTCCCCTTTTCTCTCACTCTATCTCTCTATTTCACCCTCTCTGTCTCTCTTTTTCCCTGTTCCTCTTTGTCTCTTTCTCTCTCTTTTTACCTTCTTTTGCTTTCTCTTCCTTTTTTCCTTTTCCCTCACGCTCTCTCGCTTACCTCTTCTCACTTTCTCCCCTTCTCTCTTTTTCTCTCCTCTCTTTTTCTCTTTCTATTTCTCTTTGGGTTTCTTTTTTTATCTCTCTTTCTTTTCCACCCCTTTCCTCCCACTCTGTCTTTGTCTCTTTCTTTCTCTGTGTCTTTTGACCTCTTTTGCTCTAACTTCCTTTTTTCCTTTTCTCTTGTATTTCTCTCCCTCTCTCTCTCTCTCTCTCTCTTTTTTTTTCCCCCATTTTCTCCCACTCTCTGTCCCTTTCACTCTCTGTGTCTCTCTTTTGCTCTTCCTTTGTTGCTCTTTGTTTCTGTGTCTTTTTAACTTATTTTTTTCCTTTTCTCTCTTTTCTCTTTCTCTCTTCCTACCCTTCGCGCTTTCTTTTCTCTCCTTCTGTCTTTCTATTTCTCTTTGTTTTTCAAATCTTTTAACATAATGACAACACCACAAGTATGATAATAACAAGCATAATTATTCATATTACCATGTGTGTATTAATTTTTGTTTACATTTCGATGAACACTGTTGTCACGGTTGCCATGGCGCCCAATCGGCGCCAGCTGCGGCTCCTTGACTGATTGGTTTCCCTTCTATTTAAGCTCAGTGCTCTCACTCACCCTTTGTCAGTCCGTCAACGAACCTCTGCTCCCGCAAGATGTGGGTTTTGACTCCGTTGGGTGTCCCGTTTGTGTATCCTGTCCTGTATCGATCCCGTCTGTTTCGTCCTGTTTTGATTTCGGTCTACAGTGTCTGGTATCGTGCTCTCATTCTCGTCCTGTCTGATAGCTGTCTCCAGTAACTTATATCTGTTATCAATCCTTTTAATTCCGTTCTGTTCGGTATCGACATCATCTGTCCGGTATCGGCTCATGTAACTGGTATCTTTTCTCTCCTTCTGTCTTTCTATTTCTCTTTGGATTTCTTTCTTCCTCCCACACCCCGTCCTGTCAGGACCAGAACGGAAACAGAACCCAAATGCGTAGCGTTTACCACAAGTTTTATTGAAGAAAAGAGGAAGGGCTTCACCCACGATTTGGTGTTTGCTAGGACTGCTCTCGTACACAGTTTGTGATCTGAACACGGTGTCAGAGACGGAAAACAGGTCGATAGCCGGGACAGGAGAGCCAAAACGTGGTCGGGGTCAGAAACAGGTCGATAGCCGGGAAAGGAGAGCAAGAACATGGTTGGGGTCAGAAACGGGCCGTAAGCCAGGACAGGAGAGCAGATGTGGTCGGGATCAAAACGGGTCATAGCCGGAGACAAACGGCAGCAAAAAACGGGACAGGTGGGAGTCAGGACCAGAACGGAAACAGAACCCAATCGCGTAGCGTTTACCACAAGTTTTATTGAAGAAAAGAGG
Source organism: Urocampus carinirostris (assembly GCF_059441175.1). Classification (NCBI taxonomy): domain Eukaryota; kingdom Metazoa; phylum Chordata; class Actinopteri; order Syngnathiformes; family Syngnathidae; genus Urocampus; species Urocampus carinirostris. Next base: position 24,110,946 of record NC_142367.1, on the reverse strand, counting down.
AAGGGCTGCACCCACGATTTGGTGTTCGCTGGACGCGGGAAGAAAGTCACTCTCGTACTCGGATTGTGATCCGAACACGGAAGTGGATCTTCCGTAGCGAGCGATGGCGGTGTCAGGGACGGAAAAACGGGGCGGTAGCCGGCACTGGGAGAGCAAGGCGTGGTCGGGGTCGGAAACGAGTCGTAAGCCAGAACGGGAGAGTGGACGTAGTCGGGGACAAAAAGAGGTCGTAAGCTGGGACGGGAGAGCAGACGTGGTCAGGATCAAAACAGGTCGTAGCCGGAGACAGACGGGAGCAAAAACGGGACAGGGGGTAGTCAGGGTCGAAAAATTGCTTGCCTAGTATACACAGAAGTTCGCAGACGGACCGACAACAGGGGATTGACAGGACTGGGTTCAAATAGTGACAGGGAGCCAATCAAAACCCACGGTGGTTGGCGCCCTCTTGCGAACAAATTAGCGCAACGACAGAGACAAAACCACGCATATTAACCAATCAACCATCTTTTTTGAAATAAGATATTTTGATAAGCATCAGGTTTATATATATTTAAAATTGTTATTATAGTTTTTTAATAACACAAGTTATGGGACAAAGGATTCCGTGGCGGCCTGCCGGACACTTACACTAGTACGGGAAACACTGCTATATTTAAAATTCAACAACATATTTGACATTTTCTGCAGGAAATCCAAACATAACACATCTGGTTTTCCTCTTCCTCTCATACCGACTCAGTAGCCTCACTTCTTGGCGGATCAACGATACAATTTTTTTTTTCACTTTTTCACCGCTTTTTCTCTTTTGCTCCACTCCGATAATGTCCAGGCATGCATGCATGATGAATGCTGTAAAGCTTTTTATGAATTTCCTGGCCGGGGGGACAGATTTACCGTAAATTCCGGACTATAAGCCGCTACTTTTTTCCCTGACTTTCAACCCTGCGGCTTATTCAGTGATGCGGCCAATTTATGTCATTTTTCTAACGGCCGCCAGCGGCGCTCGCGTGTTGCTACCATTAACTGCCCTGTCAAAGCTATATTATTATTATTAAAGCTTTGAAAACTCTCTGGGTGTACCGTCTTTCTTTATAAATATGTGTAACCCGTGTATAATATGTATTTGCAACTGTATATTTTTGTCATGTATTTATTTGTATTTATTTTAGACACTCATTCTGATATGTTTTGAACGGGTGAACGAAAAATGAGGGGCGGAACAAACGCGGTGTGCCGAGTTTAAGTGGGGACCGCTAAAGGTGAGGGACAGACAAGGAAAGAAGAGGGGGTAAAAACCCTTACCTTTGGAAATATACACTTCTTTCCTTGGATTACTTTCAACGGGACCCGGACTCTGCAGGTCTGCATCAAACCTTAAGTACCGGTATCATTTTCCGTTCATTTTTCCGGCTGTGATTTTTGGACTGTGGACTTTAATGAAGGACATTTTGTTTCAATCGCTGGACTTGATGTCGGGTTTGGGTTAATAATTAAAATGTGGGCGCATGCGGCTTATATACAGGTGCGGCTTTTGTATGTACAAAATCGGTTTTCCTCTTAAAATGTGGTGGGTGCGGCTTATAATCAGGTGCGCTTTATAGTCCAGAATTTACGGTATATTCTCTTCTGTCACATTTCATCTCAAGTTTGACTTTATTATACCAAAAGCGAATTTTCAGTTTTCACGGGTGGTCTTGGTCCCCATTAACCGCGATAACCGAGGGATTACTGTAATTTATTTCTGGGGATGTAGTAACGGCGGCACTCTTGTGAGGCATGCGCGGCAATAAACACAGTAGCAATCTGGTAGCTATTTATGATGTGTGGTCGGTAAGGTTCAGTTTATGAGGAGGGGGTTTACCATTTTTAGGTTTAGAGGTCATATTTATCTTTAAAAGAGACAGCTGGGGCATGTCGTCAGTCTAGCAAAAGTATTGCCCCCCCAAGAACTTTTTGTCAAATGTCGGGCTTTAAACTTTCAGCCACCTGCGTCAAACAGGCGGCCCGCGGGCCAGGTCAGGCCCGCTAAGGGATTGAATCAGGCCCGCGAGACAACACTCAGAGAAGCACAAGAGAAAAACAAGCTGCAGGTTGAAATATGTCCGTTTGATGTTGCCAAATCCAGGTGCCTCGAACAAAGAGACTGTACTTGTATTTATATCTCTCTCTCTCTCTTTCTTTCTCTCTTTCTTTGTCTCTCTCTCTCTTTCTTTCTTTCTTTCTCTTTCTTTCTCTCTTTCTTTCTTTTCCAACCCTTTTCTCCCACTCTGTCTCTGTCTCTTTCACCCTCCGTGTCGCCCATTTTCTCTTCCTTTGTTGCTCTTTGTCTCTTTCTGTCTCTGTCGCTCTATTTTCTCTCTCTCTCTCCCTCCCCTTTTCTCTCACTCTATCTCTCTATTTCACCCTCTCTGTCCCTCTTATTCCCTGTTCCTCTTTGTCTCTTTCTCTCTCTTTTTACCTTCTTTTGCTTTCTCTTCCTTTTTTCCTTTTCCCTCACGCTCTCTCGCTTACCTCTTCTCACTTTCTCCCCTTCTCTCTTTTTCTCTTCTCTCTATTTCTCTTTCTGTGTCTCTTTGGGTTTCTTTCTTTATCTCTCTTTCTTTTCCACCCCTTTTCTCCCACTCTGTCTTTGTCTCTTTCTCTCTCTGTGTCTTTTCAACCCCTTTTGCTCTAACTTCCTTTTTTCCTTTTTTCTCTTCTCTCTTTCTTTCTTCCTACCCTTCTTGCTTTCTTTTCTCTTTTCTCTCCTTCTGTCTTTCTATTTCTCTTTGGATTTCTTTCTTCCTCTCCCTTTTTTCCCCCTCTCTCACGACTTTTTATCTCTTTTGTTTCTCACGCTCTCTCCCTCTATCTCTTTCTCTCTCCTTTTCTGTCCCTCTTTCTCTCTCTTTTTCTTTCTCTTTAATCTACTAGTCCGGCCCCCGACAGAATGTTTGTTCTATCGTGTGGCCCCCGAGTTCAAATGAGTCGGACACCTCTGCTTTTAGCTATTTTCTCAGAGACATGTGAAGTGGAGCCAAAGACAAACAGAGGGCAATTGTATGTCCATAAGCCTAAAATTAAACTCTTTTATGGCTCAGATAACAGGACCAGAACGGAGACAGGACCAGAACGGAGACAGGACCCACTTGCGTAACGTTTCTCACAGTTTTATTGGGAAGAAGGGAAAGGAGTGCACACAAGGATTGCTGGTCGCGAAAGTAGGTTGCTCGGACGCGGAAGTGGGACTTCCGTGGCGAGCGATGGCGGTGTGGGGAACGGAAAAAAACAGGTCAGTAGCCGGGGAGGAACAGGAAAAACGTGGTTGATATCAGAAAATGGGTCGTTATTTGGGACAGGAGAACAGTGTCACGAACCAGGAACGGAGAAAGGACACAGTGGTGGCATTTAAGTGTCTAGCGAGGAGGATCGGAGACATGCGGGAATTACAAGTCATTGGCCGGGACTGGAGAGCAGAGACGGTGTCGAGTTCGAAAATGAGGTCGGTAACAGGAGGCAGGCAGGTAACGGGGCAAAACAGGTCAGGTAACAGGCAGGCAGAACGGGGCGAAGTCAAGTCCGGAAACAGGTTGGCAACAAAGAAAAAAAGCAGGGCAGGAACAGAGACGGACGAAAAGGCTTACTGAGCTGAAGGCAAGAGTTGGCAAAACGATCTGACGGCTTCCTCTTGGAAGCCGGGGGTTTAAAAAGTGAGTATCAGCCAATCAGCTGTCCGGGCTATTGGCGCCAATCAAGCCGCCGCAGTTGCGCTCAATTGGCAATCATGACAAACAGACGTGGTCGAGATCAAAACAGGTCATAATTCGGGACGGGAGAGCAGACGTGGTCGAGATCAAAGAGATCGTAGCGGGAGAAAAACAGGAGCAAAAACTAGGCTAAAAAAGGGCTTTCCGTGTAAAAATGGAGATTCGCAGACGGTCCGACCAAAGGGGACTGACATGACATAGTTTAAATACTGACAGGGAGCCAATCCGTCAACAAGCTGCAGCTGGCGCCCACGGGCGGGGTCAATTGGGCGCCATGGCAACCGTGACAGACTATTAGTGGTACTCTGCATAAAACCTTTATGGCAACAAGAAAGCCCTACATTTGGCGTAGTAGTAACCCTGAAACCACCACCCCTACTGTAAAGCATTGTGTTGGCAGCATCATGATCTGGGATCGCTTTTCTTCTGCAGAGTAGAATTTTTTTTATCTATAAGTTTGAAGCTTTAAATATAACATTATGTCAAAACGTTTTTAAGGGGGCAACGCTATATTACAATGTTAAAGGGACAGTGTTTCATATTTAGTGCATCCTAGTAGTTTGTTCATTCTCGCTGTGCTCATTTGCCACTGGTTTTCATTCGCATTAGATAATACAGTGCCATCTAGTGGTCAAATATTACAGGGGAAAACAATGTTCCGTTCCTGACCTGTTGCTCCCAGTTGTCAGGCAGGGGCAGGTGATGATTCCGTCCATTGCTCTTTTCGTAGTAATACATGAGCGCGTTCAAGTCCGGAAAGTTGCGATTCAGGTCGATTTCCCGCACGTTGCCTCGACCGACTAAGTAGCCGTTAAACTCCGGACCCTGTTGAGAAGAAAAAAAATTGTGTGTTTGTATGTTTTTTGTTCCTGTTTAGACCTTTTTACCTTCATATTGTCAGGATCAAGCCGGGGGACAGACAGGAGCAAAAAACGGGACAGGCAGGGTCGAAAAAGACTTGCCTAGTATACACTGAGGTTTGCAGACGGACCGACAACAGGGGATTGACAGGACTGTTTTTCTTGAAGAATTTGTTTTTTTCCGCGTGAACCGTTTTGTTCCTGACCCTGTCCCAACGTTCTTTCTTGTTAACCTCCCTACTTGTTTTCGGTGTAACCTATCCTTTCTTGCATAACGTTATGCTTTTATTTATACAGTTATGTCACGGTTGCCATGGCGCCCAATTGGCCCCGCCCGTGTGGCGCCAGCTGCGGCTCGTTGACTGATTGGCTTCCCTGCTATTTAAGCTCGGTGCCCCGAGATTCAAGAGAAAGAAAAAGAGATAAAGAAGTAAGAGAAAGAGGGAGGGAAAAGGAGAGAGGGCGGGACAAAGAAAGAAATAGAGAGAGAAGGAGAGAGCGTGAAAAACAAAAGATAAAAAGTCGTGAGAGAGGTGGAAAAGAAAGGGAGAGGAAGAAAGAAATCCAAAGAGAAATAGAAAAACAGAAGGAGAGAAAAGAGAAAAGAAAGCGCGAAGGGTAGGAAGAGAGAAAGAGAAAAGGAAAAAAGAAACAAAGAGCAACAAAGGAAGAGAAAAAGAGAGACACGGAGAGTGAAAGAGACAAAGACAGAGTGGGAGAAAAGGGGTGAAAAAGAAAGAGAGATAAAGAATGAGAAACAGAAAGAGAAATAGAGAGGAGAGGAAAAGAGAGAAGGGGAGAAAGTGAGAAGAGGTAAGCGAGAGAGCGTGAGGGGAAAGGAAAAAAAGGAAGAGAAAGCAAAACAAGGTAAAAAAAAGAGAGAAAGAGACAAAAAGGAACAGGGGAAAAGAGAGACAAAAAGGGTGAAATAGAGAGATAGAGAGTGAGAGAAAAGGGGACGGGAGAGAGAGAACGTGAGAAACAGAAGAGATAGATAAATAGTGAGAGGGGGGAAGAAAGAGAGAGAAAGAAAGAAATCCAAAGAGAAATGAAAAGAGAGAAAGAGAGAGAAGAGAAGGTGAGAAAGAGAGAAAAGGAAATAATGAAGAGAAAGCAAAAGAAGGTAAAAGACACACAGAGAGAAAGAGACATAGAGGAACAAAGAAAGAGACTGAAAGAGAGAGAGATAGAGAGTAAGAGAAAGGGAGGAAGAAAGAGAGATAGAGAGAAATAAATACAAGTACAGTGTCTTTTTTCGAGGCACCTTTATTTGGCAACATCAAGTTGACCTATTTCAACCTGCAGCCTGTTTTTCTCTTGCGCTTCTCTGAGCATTGTCTCGCGGGCCGGATTCAATCCCTTAGCTGGCCTGATCCGGCCGCCTGTTGGACACCTGTGCCATAGAATTTAATATAGTGGGTCTGACCAAAGCCACTCCCGCCATCATTTATCATATGGAAATAATTCCCAGAGGCTTGATACTCACTGAAAAGCTATGCTAAAGCTTTTAGAACCTTATGGCACTGAATGAGTTTTAATAACGTGTTTTTTTTCAATTTAAAAAAAAAAAAATTTCTAAAATGTGTTACCTGTCTCGCTGCTACTTCGTAGCCGTCGGGATTCATGGACGGCATGATGTGGATGCGCGTTTCGTATATAAGCCTCATGATCCGTTGATTCCCGGCCTGGAATTCCTCGCACAGAAATTGGGAGAGCTTGATGAGCAGCTCCCGCCCGAGGACCTCGTTGCCGTGCATGTTGCCCACGTACTTGAACTCGGGTTCCACTGTAAGAACGCAAAGGAAACTGTTTTCGTTTTTTTTTTTCGTTTCACAAGAATAAGACTGTCGGGAACGGAAAAAAACGGGTCAGTAGCCGGGACGGGAGAACAAAAAAACGTGGTCGGGGTCAGAAACGAGTCAAAAGCCAGGAGAGGAGAGGAGACGTGGATGGAAAATGAAAATCTCTCAGAGAATTGTATGTTCTGAGAAGGGAGGGCCTGATTGTGAGATTTCCCAGCGTGAATGAGGCATTTGTGTCACGACCAGAACGGAATCAGGACCCAAATGCGTAGCGTTAACCACAAGTTTGTTGATAGAAAGAGGAAGAGCAGCGCCCGCAATCCGGTGCTCACTGGACGCGGGAAGGGAGCCGATCACGCAATCGGATCGTGATCCAAATACGGAAATGGATCTTCCGGAGCGGGAGATGGCGGTGTCAGGTCGGTAGCCGGGACAGGAGAGCAAAAACGTGGTCGGGGTCAGAAACGAGTCAAAAACCAGGAGAGGAGACTTGGATGGAAAATGAAAATCTCTGACAGTTTTAAAGTCAGAGAATTGTATGTTCTGAGAAAGGAGGGCCTGTTTGTGAGATTTTCCGGAGTTAATGAGGCATTTGTGTCACGACCAGAACGGAATCAGGACCCAAATGCGTAACGTTTACCACAAGTTTATTGAGAGAGAGACGAGGGAAGGAAGCTAATCACGCAATCGGATCGTGATCTGAATACGGAAGTGGATCTTCTGGAGCGGGAGATGGCGGTGTCAAGGACAGAAAAATGGTCAGGGGCCGGGACAGGGAGAGCAAAAACGTGGTCGGGGTCAGAAACGAGTCAAAAGCCAGGAAAGGAGAGTAGACGTGGATGGAAAATGAAAATCTCTCACAGTTTTAAAGTCAGAGAATTGTATGTTCTGAGAAAGGAGGGCCTGATTGTGAGATTTCCCAGAGTGAATGAGGCATTTGTGTCACGACCAGAACGGAATCAGGACCCAAATGCGTAGCGTTAACCACAAAATTATTGATAGAAAGACGAGGGAAGAAAGCTGATCACGCAATCGGATCATGATCCATATACGGAAGTGGATCTTCCGTAGCGGGAGATGGCGTGTCAAGGACGGAAAAACAGGTCGATAGCTGGGACAGGAGAGCCAAAAACGTGGTCGAGGTCAGAAACGGGTCGTTAGCCGGGACACGAGAGCAGACGTGGTCGGAATCAAAAAACAGGTCGAAGCCGGAGACAGATGGGAAGATCAGGGACAGACAGGTGGAGAAACGGGAGCAAAAAACGAGACAGGAGTCAAATAGGCTGGACGTGTATCAACAGAGGTTCGCAGACGGACCGACAACAGGAGAGTGACAGGACAGGGTTTAAATAGGGACAGGGAGCAAATCAAAATCAAATTAACGGGCACAGGTGATTCAAATCGGTAATCATGACACGTGCATGACTCACAGTACCAGAAAATAATGATAGAGAATGAAGAAAACAGAAAGTCGTCACGAAAGATAAAAAAAAAATAAATGCCGAAAAGCACGACAAGGGAAACAGCTCTTCGGTGTGTCTGATGATGAATCGTAATTTGAAGGACGTGAAATAAAAACATCATTGCTGTCAATCAATGATTTGAGTGATTAGTGTCACGGTTGCCATGGCGCCCAATCGGCTCCTCCCGTGTGGCGCCAGCTGCGGCTCATTGACAGATTGGCTTTCCGTGTTTTTAAGTTCAGTGCTCTCACTCTTCCTTTGTCAGTCCGTCAACGAATCCCTGCCCCTCAAGACGTGGGTTCTGACTCGGTCCTGTTTTCCTGTTGCTGTCCGGTATTGTTCCCGTTTATTTTGTCCTGTTAAATATCTGTTTATTATTCTCTCCAGTTTTCATTCCCGTCTGGTTTGTCCTGTTTATTTTCTTTATCCTCTTTCGATATCAAACCTGTCCGTCCCGTTGTTTAATATCGGTTTCCAGTTTCGTTCCCGTCTAGCTTGTCCTGTTTATTTCCGATATCCAGTTTTGATATCAATCCTGTCCGTTCCGTCCTGTCCGGTATCGACCCCACCCGTCCGATATCTGCTCGGGCAATTGGTATCGATCTCTTCGGCCTCTGGCTTCCTATCATTCCTACCAGACTGCTACCTAACGTGCATGACTCCCCATTTCCCGTAAAACAAAAGGCTTGTGTGAGAACGTCACGCGTTTGGGTCCTGATCCGGTTCTTGACAGATTGAAACATGATACATGACATAGGGCATTCAAGATAATAATTGAGGCCTCGCTTTATTTTCATGCATGTTCTTCCTCAAATCTCTAATCATAAGCTTTGCTTTTTAGGAGCACGGGAAAAAAATTACTACTAAGACGCTGGTGTTTTGAAGCAGTGTGATTCTATCCCTGTTGTACGGCTGACAGGCCCTGAAACAATATAAGTGAATGGAACAAGTCCAAGCAAGTCATTCCTTCCTTGTTTTTGTTCCAATTCTCAGCATAGCAGGAATACGTCCTTCAATTCTATTGTAGGAAGTTAGTTCTCTTAAAATGTGCAGGGGTGTCAAGCAGGCGGCCCGCGGGCCAGATCAGGCCCGCTGAGGGATTGAATCCGGCCGGCGAGACAACGCTCAAAGAAGCGAAAGAGAAAAACGAGCTGCAGGTTGAAATAGGTCAACTTGATGTTGCCAAAGCCAGGTGCCTCGAACAAACTTTCTCTCTCTCTATCTCTCTGTCTACCTCCCTCCCTCCATTTTCTCTCACTCTCTATCTCTCTCTTTCAGTCTCTTTCTTTGTTCCTCTATGTCTTTTTCTCTCGCTGTGTCTTTTACCTTCTTTTGCTTTCTGTTCATTGTTTCCTTTTCTATGTTTCTCACCTTCTCTTCTCTCTCTTTCTCTCTTTCTATTTCTCTTTGGATTTCTTTCTTTCTCTCTCTTTCTTCCCCCTCTCACTATTTCTATATCTCTTCTGTTTCTCACGTTCTCTCTCTCTCTCCCTCCCCTTTTCTCTCACTCTCTATCTCTCTATTTCACCCTCTCTGTCTCTCTTTTCCCCTGTTCCTCTTTGACTCTTTCTCTCTCTTTTTACCTTCTTTTGCTTTCTCTTCATTGTTTCCTTTTCTATGTTTCTCACCTACTCTTCTCTCTCTTTTTCTCTTTCTATTTCTCTTTGGATTTCTTTCTTTCTCTCTCTTTCTTCCCCCTCTCACTATTTATTTATCTCTTCTGTTTCTCACATTCTGTCTTTGTCTTGTGTCTTTTCTCTCTCCCTCCCTTTCTCTCTCACTCTCTATCTCTATTTCACCCTCTCTGTCTCTGTTTTTCTCTGTGCCTCTCTGTCTCTTTCTCTCTCTTTTTACCTTCTTTTGCTTTCTCTTCCTTTTTTTCCTTTCCCTCACGCTCTCTCGCTTATTCCTTCTCTCTTTCTCACCTTCTCTTTTCTCTCTTTCTCTCTTTCTAGTTCTCTTTGGATTTCTTTCTTTCTCTCTCTTTCTTCCCCCTCTCACTATTTCTCTATCTCTTCTGTTTCTCACATTCTCTCTATCTCTTTTTTCTCACTCTCTATCTCTATTTCATCCTCTCTGTCTCTCTTTTTCTCTGTTCCTCTTTGTCTCTTTCTCTCTCTTTTTACCTTCTTTTCCTCTTTCCTCTCTTGCTTACCTCTTCTCACTTTCTCCCCTTTTGTCTTTTTCTCTCGTCTCTTTTTCTTTTTCTGTTTCTCTCTTTTGTTTTCTTTCTTTATCTCTCTTTCTTTCCCCCCTCCCTCACTATTTCTCTTTTTATCTTCTGTTTCTCACACTCTCTCCCTCTTTCTCTTTTTCTTTCTTTGTCCCACCCTCTCTCCTTTTCCCTCCCTCTTTCTCTTATTTCTTTATACCTTTTTCTTTCTCTTTAATCTACTCGTCCAGCCCCCGACAGAATGTTTGTTCTATGGTGTGGCCCCTGAGTTCAAATGAGTTTGACACCCCTGCGCTAGTGGAAACTAGCCAACGGTTTCGCAAACGTCACTTTTTTGAGTGGTTTGTAATAAACTATGGGTGTTTTGTATCCGTCGATTTAGTCATTCTCTCTATCTCTCTCTCTGTCAAAATTGTCACATTTTGTACAAAAACAACAGTTCGTGTCATGATTACTGATGTGACTCAGCTGTGACTGCTGTTTTGGCGCCAACTGCCGCAGGTTCTGATTGGCTCCCGATCAGTATTTGAACCCAGTCCTGTCTGTCCCCTTTTGTCAGTCCGTCTGCGAACTTTAGTGAACACTAGGCAAGCCTTTTTCGACCCCACCTGTTTTTGCTCCCGTCTGTCCAGGCTTCGACCAATTTTTGAACCTGACCATTTCTACTCTCCCATCCTGGCTTTCGCCCTGTTTTAGTCCCCGGCCACGTCTCTCTCTCTCTGTCTCTCTCTCTCTATCTCTCTCTCTCTCCCTTCTTCTCTCACTCTATCTTTCTCTTTCACTTTCTATGTTGCTTTTTCTCTTTCTTTGTTTATCTATGTCTCTTTCTCTCTGTGATTTTTTACCTTCTTTTGCTCTCTCTTCCTTTTTCCTTTTCTCACTCTTTCTCTCTCTCTCTCTTTCTCTTACTCTCTAACTCTAACTCTCTTTATCTTTCTCTCTAACTCTCTCTCTCTTTCTCTCTTTCTTCCTCCCTTCTTCTCTCACTCTATCTCTCTTTCACTCTCTCTGTTGCTTTTTTGACCATGACTCCCACCTGTTTTTGCTCCCATCAGTCCCCCGGCTTCGACCATTTTTTTATCCTGACCACGTCTACTCTCCTGTCCTGGGTTTCAGACCCCGACCACGTTTCTTTCTCTCTGTCTCTCTCTGTCTCTCTCTCTCTCTCTTTCTTCCTCCGTTCTTCTCTCACTCTATCTCTCTCTTTCACCCTATATGTTGCTTTTTCTCTTTCTTTGTTCCTCTTTGTCTCTTTCTCTCAGTGTGTCTTTATACCTTTTTTTCTCTCTCCTTCTTTTTTCCTTTTATCACTCTTTCTCTTTGTCTTTCTCTCTTTCTCTTTCTCTCTAACTCTCTCTCTCTCTTTCTCTCTTTCTTCCTCCCTTCTTCTCTCACTCTATCTCTCTCTTTCATTCTCTATGTTGCTTTTTTGATCATGACTCCCACCTGTTTTTGCTCCCGTCAGTCCCCCGGCTTCGACCAATTTTTGATCCTGACCACGTCTACTCTCCCATCCTGGCTTTCGCCCTCTTTTAGTCCCTGACCACGTCTACTCCCCTTTCCTAGTTTACGACCCGTTTTTCGATCCTCACCACGTTTTTGCTCTCTTGTCCGAGCTACTGACCCGTTTTTCCGATCCCGACACCGCCATCGCTCGCCACGGAAGATCCACTTCCGCGTTCAGAGCGACCAGTTTCCTGCGTCCAGCAATCGCAACCCTTTCTCTTCCTCCCGATAAAACTTGTGAGAAACGCAACGCAAGTGGGTCCTGTCTCCGTTCTGGTCCTGACAGTTCAAATACCAAACATTCTTCTCTCCTGTTTTTTTTCTAGGAAAAGCATCACATGACTCAGTATTTTGCAAAAATAGAATGCAGTGGCTTCCAAACCCAACTAACCAATGTTTTCCCTCTGCAAAAGGGGTCAGGAACTTTTTGGACTCAAAGAGCCGTAAAATAAAAATATTTTCTTTTCTTTTCTTTTTTTTTTGGAAGACCAAATTGAACAAAACCGCCAAATCCCTTCTCCGGACGAAAGCTGATTCTCCAGCGCATTTTTTTTCCCTGTTTGACGATTTGAAAAAAATCTATAAAATAATTATAATAAAAATGCCACAGGATTATCCATCCATTATCTGCACCGCTTATCATCAGTAGGGTCGCGGGAGTGCCAGAGCCCATCCCAGCTATCTTCGGGCAGACCAGCCAATCAACCTGACATGCATGTTTTGGAAATGTGAGAGGAAACCGGAGTGCCAGGAAGAAACCCACGCAAGCACCGGGAGAACGTGCAAACTAGGTGAGAAACAAAAGGTAGTGTTAGCGCTCTGTCCATAGGTTTGCCCATTCTTACCGTTCCCCCAATCAAATTGCTCTGGGTGCTGGTCTTTAGAGGTGTTTGTTCTGTGGGTTTTCGCCTAAGAGACGTTCAGCCAAAACGGGGTCTGTTGGTGTGACCGGAGTTAAATAATGTGGCCTATATATTCTGGACTGTACCAAGAGTAATGTGAGAGTCATTTCTGTCAGCAGCAGGACAGAAACAGGACCCAATAGCGTAGCGTTTACCACAAGTTTTATTGAAGGAACGAGGAAGGGCTGCGCCCACCATCCGGTGTTTGCTGGACGGATTGTGATCTGGACACAGAAGTGGATCTTCCGTAGCGAGCGATGGCGGAGTCAGGACGGAAAAACAGGTCGGTAGCCGGGACAGGAAGAGCAAAAGCGTGGTCGGGGTCGGAAACGAGTCGAAAGCCAGAACGGGAGAGTAGACGTAGTCAGGAACAAAAAGAGGTCGTAAGCCGGGACGGGAGATCAGGATCAAAACAGGTCGTAGCCGGAGACAAACGGGAGCAAAAACGGGACAGGCGGGAGTCAGGGACGAAAAAGGCTTGCCTAGTATACACTGAGGTTTGCAGACGGACTGACAACAGGGGATTGACAGGACTGGATTTAAATAGGCACAGGGAGCAAAAAACAGGTCGTGAGCCGGGACGGGAGAGCACACATGGTCGAGACAGGAAGAGAGAGAGACAAGGTAAGAGAAACAAGAAAGTGAGACAAATAGAGAGAGGACAATACAAAGGGCACAATAGAAAGAGAAAGAAAAAGACGGAGAAGAAAAGAGAAAGAACATGAGCAAGTGAGGGAGAAGGATAAAAAGAACAAGCGAAGAGAAAAAGACACAGAGAGAAATAGAGGGAAAAGATTGAACATGAGAATGACAGAAAGTGAGAAAAAAGAAGGGAAGAGCAAAAGAGAGAGAGAGGAAAAAACAGAGATAGAAAAAATGAAAAAGAAGCAGGTCGCTCTGAACGCAAAAGTGGATCTTCCGTGGCGAGCGATGGCGATGTCGGGAATGGAAAAACGGGTCAGTAGCCGGGACAGGAGAGCAAAAATGTGGTCGTGCTCGGAAACGAGCCACAGAAAGGAAGGAGAGATGGAGAGCAAAAGAAAGAAAGCAACCCTAACCCTGAGAGAGAAATAGATAGAGGGAGAAAAAAAGAAGAGAGAGAGAGAGAGAGACTACAACAGTGGCTTTGCGAGTGGTGCCTGGCTTGGGTCACATCAAGTGGACATATCTAAAACTGCAGCCCATTTTTCTCCTGCGCTTCTCTCAGCGTTGTCTTGCGGGCCAGATTATAACCCTCGGGGGGCCTATTCCTGCCCGCGGGGCGCCTGCTTGACACCCAGGGTTGGGTAGGGTTACTTGAACTGGATTACTTTCGATTACTTTTGGATTACTCCAATACCAAATATGCTCATAAAAGACAAAAGAAACTAAATAGGAATAAAATTACAAAATTTTGTGCAGGCTTGGGGAGTAACGGAATACACGGAACGGGAAAAATTATGTTTGGATTGATGTTCGTTTTGCCGGAGATCAAAGAGATCAAAGCCAGGAGAGAAAGCTTACCATGTGTTGTGAGTCATCATTTGATTGCGGGCCCGATCAAGACGGACAGGATTGATATAAAAACAGGACAAACTAGACGGGAATGAAACTAGAAGCTGGAAACCGATATCAAACAACGGGACAGACAGGATTGATATCAAAACAGGGTATCGATATTAAACAGGACAAACTAGACGGGAACGAAACTGGAGACCGATATTAAACCACAGGAAGGACAGGATCGATATCAAAACAGGGTGTCGAAATTAGACAGGACAAACTAGACGGGAACGAAAACTGGGAACCAATATTAAACAATGGGAAAGACAGGATTGATATCAAAACAGGATATCGAAATCAAACAGGACAATCTAGACGGGAACGAAAATGGAAACCGATATCAAACAACGGGACGGACAGGTTTGATATCAAAACAGGGTACGATATTAAACAGGACAAACTAGACGAAACGAAACTAGAAACAAATATTAAACAACAAGACAGACAGGATTGATATCAAAACAAGATATCGAAATTAAACAGGACAAACTAGACGGGAACGAAACTGGAAACGAATATTAAACAATGGGAAAGACAGGATTGATATCAAAACAGGATATCGAAATCAAACAGGACAATCTAGACGGGAACGAAAATGGAAACCGATATCAAACAACGGGACGGACAGGTTTGATATCAAAACAGGGTACGATATTAAACAGGACAAACTAGACGAAACGAAACTAGAAACAAATATTAAACAACAAGACAGACAGGATTGATATCAAAACAAGATATCGAAATCAAACAGGACAAACTAGACGGGAACGAAAATGGAAACCGATATCAAACCACGGGACGGACAGGATTGATATCAAAACAGGGTACGATATTAAACAGGACAAACTAGACGGGAACGGAACTGGGAACCGATATTAAAAAAGAGATCAAAGCCAGGAGAGAAAGCTTACCACGTGTTGTGAGTCATCATTTGATTCATATTTACTTTCTTTTGTCTTTTATTCGCATATTTGGCATAGGAGTAATCCAAAAGTCATTGAAAGTAATCCAGTTCAAGTAACCCTACCCAACCCTGTTGACACCCCTGGTCACCTTCCCCGAGTTATTTGACAACCCCACGTCAAATACCAGTGGAAGCTATTTCGGCCGCCGACTCCCTTCCCAGTCCTCCCAGTGGAGGTGTTTACTCACGGGCTTCGTGGACGCCCGGATGGTCACTGAACTCCAGCACGTAGAGGTGCCTGTCCTCCACGCTGCGTCCCACGCTGTAGATGCGAGTGACGTAAGGACATTGGTGGTGGACGGCGAACAAAGCCCTCACCATATCTTCATAGCGGTGATGCTGGGATTCCGACCCGGCCGCCAGGAACGTGAGGAACCAGGGTAGAAAGAGCGACCTCCCCCCGCAGCGCATGACGACCGGAGGGCGAAAGCTACCTTTGGAATTTGAGCTTCTCCTTCAAATGGAGTGAAGATAAAAGGAGAAGGGGCTCCTATTTGCTCTCTCCCACGGCGAAGGAGAGCAAGTAAGGACAGCCCCCCCTTTGCTCCTTCTTTGTCTCGCTCTCCTCCTCCAACAGCTGCTTCTCCTTTTTTTTTCCACTTCCTTGTCAAGTACATGCTACTGGCTGTGCTACATGGAATGCTTGGGAGGGGGGGGGCCTTCTCCACCTCCACCCTCGTCGGGGTCTCGGCAAACATCTCGTTTTTACTTGGGGGGTCCTCTCGTCTCCTTTGTCCCTTGTGCCGGCCTCCTGGGAAAAGGAGGCTGGTTTCCAAGGCGCTGCTCCCTCGGTAGCTTCTAGTCATCCATTCATTAAGACTGAAGTCAGCGCATAGTCCCACTCAATGGGTGTGTGCGGGACTCTGAAGATGAATCGGGGTTCTTTGAGGCAGGGGTTCTCCACCGGTGGGTCGGGACGGGACTCAAAAGGTGGGTTGCAGACCCGATTTCACTGGGTTCTTACCTTGGCAAAACAATGGGCCGATTACATTCCTTAATTGTCAAAAACCGGAACAGGATCAGGACCCAAACGCGTGACGTTCTCACACAAGCCTTTTATTTTACGGGAAACGGGTAGTCATGCACGTTAGGCAGCTGTCTGACGTGAAATGATAGGAAGCCAGAGGCT
Source organism: Urocampus carinirostris (assembly GCF_059441175.1). Taxonomy (NCBI): domain Eukaryota; kingdom Metazoa; phylum Chordata; class Actinopteri; order Syngnathiformes; family Syngnathidae; genus Urocampus; species Urocampus carinirostris. Next base: position 24,094,859 of record NC_142367.1, on the reverse strand, counting down.
GACGAGATCGATACCAATAGCTTGAGTAGGTATCGGACAGATGGGGTCGATACCGGACAAGACGGGACAGACAAGATAGATAATGAATCAGGGCATTGAAAACAGACAGGACAAACTAGACAGGAACGAAACTGAACACCAATATTAAACAACAGAACGGACAGGATTGATATAAAAACAGGACATAGAAAATAAACAGGACACACTAGACGGGAACGAAACTGGAAACCGATATGAAACAACGGGACAGACAGGATTGATATCGAAACAGGGTATCGAAATGAAACAGGACAAACTAGACAGGAACGAAACTGGAAACCGATATTAAACAACGGGACAGACAGGATTGATATCAAAACAGGGTTTTGAAATTAAACAGGACAAACTAGACAAAAAGGAAACTGGAAACCGATATTAAACAACGGGACAGACAGGATTGATATCAAAACAGGGTATCGAAAATAAACAGGACACACTAGATGAGAACGAAACTGGAAACCAATATTAAACAACGGGACACACAGGATGGATATCAAAACCGGATATTAAAATCAAACAGGACAAACCAAACAGGAACAAAACTGGAAACCAATATTAAAGAACGGGACAGACAGGATTGATATCAAAACAGGGTATCGAAATTAAATAAGACAAACTAGATGGGGACAAAACTGGAAACCGATATTAAACAATGGCACAGACAGGATTGATATCAAAACAGGCTATCGAAATTAAACAGGACAAACTAGACAGAAACAAAACTGGAAACCAAAAACAGAGACAACAATGATGGAGTCAAAGAAAGAATTGATTGTGGGATGAATATGGTTTATAAGTGTCTGGCTTTGAATCCCACTCCTATCTGTCCCCTTTTGGTCAGTCCGTCTGCGAACCTCAGTTTACACTAGGCAAGCCATTTTTGCTCCCTGACTCCCGCCTGTTTTTTGCTCCCGTCTGTCCCCCAATTCCGACCCGTTTTTGATAGTGATCACGTCTACTCTCCTGTCCCGGCTTGCGTCGTTTTTCGTCCTGACCACATATACTCTCCTTTCCTGGCTTACGACTCGCTTCTGACCACGTTTTTGCTCTCTTGTCCCGGCGACTGACCCGTTTTTCCGTTCCCGACACCGCCATCGCTCGCCACGGAAGTCCAGCTTCCGCTTTCAGAGCGACCTGCTTCCCGCGTCTAACAATCCCTGTATCGTGGACGCAACCCTTTCTCTTTCTTCCCATAAAACTCGTGAGAAACGCAACGCAAGTGGGTCCTGTCTCCGTTCCGGCCCTGACAGTTTTAGGCGGTTGCTAACAATGGATATTGGCCTTCATACACAGTATTTTCACTGGAGACATTTGAGAAGTGGATTTTTTCCCTTGATTAGGTTGGGTCCTTAAGTCAAAGCAGTCGAGAACCAGTGCTCGAAGCAGCCTTTTGGTTTCACATAACAAAACTCCCTTATGATGAGGGAATGAGGGGAACGCTTTGCGCCCCCGGAATTGAGTAATTGCTTGTGGAAGTCAAGAAAAAATCAAAGCCAGGACGGATTTTTCTCAAGGACAATTGAGCAAGTGTCCCTGTCACTACTTGAACTCAGTCCTGTCAATCCCCTGTTGTCAGTCCGTCTGCGAACTTCTGTTTATACAAGGCAAGCCTTTTTTGACCCTGACTCCCACCTGTCCCGTTTTTGCTCCCGTTTGTCCCTGGCTACGACCTTTTTTTGAACCGTTAAATAGGGACAGGGAGCAAAAAAACAGAACAAAAGAAGAGAAAAAGACACAGAGAGAAATAGCGTTGCGTTTCTGACCCCGACCATTTTTTTGCTCTCCCAGTCCCGGCTACCGACCCGTTTTTCCGTCCCTGACACCGCCATCGCTCGCTACGGAAGATCCACTTCCGTGTTCAGATCACAAGCCGAGCGACTTGTTTCCTGCGTCCAGTGAACATTGGATCGTGGGCGCAGTTTCAATAAAACTTGTGGTAAACGTTACGCAATTGGGTCCTGTTTCCGTTCTGGTCCTGACAAAGGCAATGATAAATGGTCTTTGAAACACATTCACTGAGATGATTTAAAAAAGCAAAACAATAAATAAATAAAACACTTATACTAAAAAAAAAAAAAGGCTTGCCTAGTGTTAACTTAGGTTCGCAGACGGACTGACAACAGCCTGAAAAAGTATATAGGACAAATTTGTCAATTTACCAGAAATTCATTTCCATTCTTCTAAAATAATACGATACACCTTAAATGACCATGTCTAAAGCAGGGGTGTCAAATTTATTTTAACTCGGGGGCCACACGATAGAACAAACATTCTCTCGGGGGCCGGACTAGTAGATAAGAGAAAAAGAAAAAGGGAGAGAAAGAAATAAGAGAAACATATCGAGAGAAAAAGAGAGAGGGTGGGACAAAGAAAGAGAGAAAGTGAGAGAGAAAAAAGAGAGATGGTGAGGGTGGAGAGAATGTGAGAAACAAAAGAGATAAAAGAGAAATAGTGAGAGAGGGGGAAAGAAAGAGAAAGAAAGAAATTCAAAGAGAAGGAGGAAAAAGAGGAGAGAAAGAGAAACGGGGAGAAAGAGAGAAGGGGAAAGCAAGAGAGAGAGAGAAGAGAGAAAAGGAAAAAACGAAGAGAGAGCAAAAGAAGGTAAAACGACATACAGAGAAAAAGAGAGAGAGAGAGAAATAGAGAGGTATAGAGAGTGAGAGAAAAAAGGGAGGAAGAGAGAGTGAGAGAGAGAAGGAAAGAAACACAAGTACAGCGTTTGTGAGAGGCACCTGGCTTTGGCGACATCAAATGGACATATTTCAACCTGCAGCTCGTTTGTCTCTTGTGCTTCCCTCAGCGTTGTCTCGCCAGCCGGATCCAATCCCTTAGCGGGCCTAATCCGGCCTGCGGGCCGCCTTTTTGACACCCCTGGTCCAACTTAGTGTCCCTTAAGATTTTCAACCGGCTCCACTATAACCTTCAAATGATTTATTGTTATAAAAATAAGACTGACAAGAGCAGAGAAATCCCAACTCAAATATTTTAGCCAAAGTCAAAACAAAGAAACACTTTTTCAGATAAAGGAATACAAACCTTGAACGGAGACCTTGGCGGACGCGAAAGGAAACTTTCTGTCAGGAAGTCAGAGGACGACAAGATCGATACCAAATGCCCGGGTTGATATCGGACAGATGGGGTCGATACCGGAAAAGACGGGACGGACAGGATAGATAATGAATCAGGATATTGAAAATAAACAGGACCAACTAGACGGGGGCGAAAACTGGAGAGAATAATAATATTGTCCGGTATCAATCCCGTCTATCTCGTCCTGTCTGATATCTGACTCCAGTCTCCAGTATGGGGTATCAATCCCGTCTATCTCGTCCTGTTTGATATCTGACTCCAGTCTCCAGTGTCTGGTATCAATCGCGTCTGTCCTGTCCTGTCTGACATCTTGCTACAGTCTCCAGTATCTGGTATCGATTCCGCCTGTCTCATTCTGTCTGATATCTTGCTACAGTCTCCAGTATCTGGTATTGATTCCGTCTGTCTCATCCTGTCCGATATCTTGCGCTAGTCTCCAGTATGGGGTATCAATCCCGTCTATTGTCCTGTTTGATCTCTGACTCCAGTCGCCAGTGTCTGGGATCAATCCCGTCTGTCTCGTCCTATCTGACATCTGACTCCAGTCTCCAGTATCAGGTATCGATCCCGTCTATCTTGTCCTGTCTGATATCTGACTCCAGTCTCCAGTATCAGGTATCGATCCCATCTGTCCTGTCCTGTCTGATATCTTGCTACAGTCTCCAGTACCCGGTATCGATTCCGCCTGTCTCATCCTGTATGATATCTTGCGCTAGTCTCCAGTATGGGGTATCAATCCCGTCTATCTCGTCCTGTTTGATCTCTGACTCCAGTCCCCAGTGTCTGGGATCAATCCCGTCTGTCTCGTCCTGTCTGACATCTGACTCCAGTCTCCAGTATCAGGTATCGATCCCGTCTATTTTGTCCTGTTTGATATCTGACTCCAGTCTCCAGTGTCTGGTATCGATCCCCTCTGTCCTGTCCTGTCTGATATCTTGCTACAGTCTCCAGTATCTGGTATTGATTCCGTCTGTCTCATCCTGTCCGATATCTTGCGCTAGTCTCCAGTATGGGGTATCAATCCCGTCTATTGTCCTGTTTGATCTCTGACTCCAGTCGCCAGTGTCTGGGATCAATCCCGTCTGTCTCGTCCTGTCTGATATCTGACTCCAGTCTCCAGTATGGGGTATCAATCCCGTCTATCTTGTCCTGTCTGATATCTGACTCCAGTCTCCAGTATCAGGTATCGATCCCATCTGTCCTGTCCTGTCTGATATCTTGCTACAGTCTCCAGTACCCGGTATCGATTCCGCCTGTCTCATCCTGTATGATATCTTGCGCTAGTCTCCAGTATGGGGTATCAATCCCGTCTATCTCGTCCTGTTTGATCTCTGACTCCAGTCCCCAGTGTCTGGGATCAATCCCGTCTGTCTCGTCCTGTCTGACATCTGACTCCAGTCTCCAGTATCAGGTATCGATCCCGTCTATTTTGTCCTGTTTGATATCTGACTCCAGTCTCCAGTGTCTGGTATCGATCCCCTCTGTCCTGTCCTGTCTGATATCTTGCTACAGTCTCCAGTATCTGGTATTGATTCCGTCTGTCTCATCCTGTCCGATATCTTGCGCTAGTCTCCAGTATGGGGTATCAATCCCGTCTATCTCGTCCTGTCTGACATCTGACTCCAGTCGCCAGTGTCTGGGATCAATCCCATCTATCTCGTCCTGTTTGATATCTGACTCCAGTCTCCAGTGTCTGGTATCGATCCCGTCTGTCCTGTCCTGTCTGATATCTTGCTACAGTCTCAAGTATCTGGTATCGATTCCGCCTGGCTCATTTTGTCTGATTTCTTGTTACAGTCTCCAGTATCGGGTATGGATGCCGTCTATCTCGTCCCGTTTGATATCTGACTTCAGTCTCCAGTGTCTGGTATCAATCCCGTCTGTCTCATCCTGTCTGATATCTTGCTAAAGTCTCCAGTATCTGGTATCAATTCCGCCTGTCTCATTCCGTCCGATATCTTGCGCCAGTCTCCAGTATCGGGTATCGCTCCTGTCTATCTCGTCTTGTTTGATATCTGACTCCAGTCTCCAGCGTCTGGTATCGATCCCGTCTGTCTCGTTCTGTCTGATATCTGACTCCAGTCTCAGGTATCCGATATCGATCCTGTCCGTCCCGCCCTGTCCGGTATCGACCCCGTCTGTCCTGTATCTGCTCGAGTATCTGGTATCAATCCTGGCTTTCCTGTCCTGTCCAGTAACGACCCTGTGTGTTCAGTATCTGCTCGTTTGTATGGTATAGATCCCGTCTGTCCCGTATCTGCTCGTGTATCTGGTATCGATCTCGTCTGCCTCTGGCTTCCTGTTTTTCCACGCCGGACTTGTGTCTTACTTCTTCTGCCCAACAATCGCCAAATCACTGGCGTTTGTGTTCATGACTGCCCCATTACCGTAAAATAAAGCTTGTGTGAAAACGTTACGCATCTGGGTCCTCCTCCTGATCTGGTTCTGACATGTGCATAGTTAACACATACTTCATAGAGAAAATATTCTACTTTCAACTTTTTAGGGACACGCTCAGCAGCGCTTGGCGAGAGGGAGACTCAATCCATCTGATGGATCCTCTATCATGCGACACAAAAAGAAACAAAAAACAATGTCGGGTGGATAAACTTTAAAAAGAAACAAATCCGAGAGACAGAAGCCTGCCCTTACAAATAAAACATGAACATTCTGTCCCTTAAACCAAGCTAATTAGTCGGGCTCGGGCTAGGTCGGCTTTAATATCAGCGGGCCCAGGTCGGGTCGGGTTGGATTTTGTGAGATTTTTTTAAGAACTAGTCCGTGGGCTACACAGGGAGTCTACCTGGTGCCCACGGGTTTCATGTTGGAGAGCCCTGATTTCAACCAATCAGGATCATTATCCCGTATAGAATCGGATGACGCCCTCTAGGGTCGAACCTAAACTTAACCTCCCGAACCAATCTGATTGTCTGCTTTCCTAGCGTCTTTGAATGCACCACAACGGAGGCCGTTATAATTAAGTTTTCCACTTGCGACACCAAGTGGTTACATTTAGGTATTACAGTTCCTTGTGGCAGTTACTCTTTGAATTCAGTACAGTAGTTTGCAGATGTTTGATTGCTGAAGATAACATTTAAAATTCTTGATTTAACTTTGCCTATTCGTTTGTTATTTGCTGATGGTTGCTTTTTTGAATTGAAACGATACATTTAAGAACCTATTGCAACCGAAAAAGTACACTTTTAAAGACTACTAGGGGAGAAAAACATCCAAATCTCAAAATGATCTTTATGTCAAGAACCGGAACAGGATCAGGACCCAAACGCGTGACGTTCTCACACAAGCCTTTTATTTTACAGGAAATGGAGAGTCATGCACGTTAGACAGCGGTCTGGCGTGGAAGGACAGGAAGCCAGAGACAGATTCCAACTGCCCGAGTTGATATCGGACGGATGGAGTCGATACCGGACAGGACGGGACAGAGAGGATTGATATCGAAACAGGATATAGAAAATAAACAGGACAAACTAGACGGGAAGGAAAACTGGAGAGAATAATAAACAGGACAAAAATAGACGGGAACTAAACTGGAAACCGATATTAAACAGCACAAAATAAACGGGAACAATACCGACAGGAAATACCAACAGGAACCGAAATCACGGGACAGACTGGATAGACAATGAAACAGGTTATCAAAAATAAACAGGAGAAACTAGACGGGAACGAAAACTGGAGAGAATAATAAACGGGACAAAAATAGACGGAAACAAAACTGGAAACCGAAATTATACGGGACAAAATATTGCGGTGGTTTTCTGGTCAGGTTACAGTTGCAATGGGTTTGATTTTTCCTAAATTAGAATTTATCAGGATAAAAATGAGTCGAATTGCATAGTTAGGTCTGGTTGAGTTAGTTAAGTCGCTCAATTTGCGTCAGGCTAATTTTGTTGTGATCAGGTCACAAAACTTTAAAAAAGCTTAAAGCAGTGATCTCATACTTGTGGCCCAGAGGCCATTTGTGGCCCTCAGGATGATAGTTTGAGGCCCCGCGGTACCAGGACCAGAACGGAAACAGGACCCAATTACGTTTCTCACAAGTTTTATCCGATCCGGTGTTCGCTTGGCGCAGGAAGCAAGTCGCTCTCGTACTCAGATTGTGATCCGAACACAGAAGTGGATATTCCGTAGCGAGCAATGGCGGTGTCAGGGACGGAAAAACGGGTTGATAGCCGTGACAGGAGAGCAAAAACGTGGTCGGGATCAAAACGGGTTGTAAGTCGGGACAGGAGAGCAAAAACCTGGTCGGGATCAGAACGGGTCGTAAGTCAGGACGGGAGAGCAGACGTGGTCAGCATCAAAACAGGTCGTAGCCGGAGACAAACGGGAGCAAAAACAAGACAGGCTGGAGTCAGGGTCGAAAAAGGCTTGCCTAGAATACACTGAGGTTTGCAGACAGACTGACAACAGGGGATTGATAGGACTGAGTTCAAATACTGTCAGGGAGCCAATCATGTTTTCTTTTATTTTTTTGCCCAGCCTTTCGCCTGATTTTTATTTTTCGGGTACCATGAGCTGCAAGATGGCGGACAATTATGTCAGCTCCCCATAGGTGAGGCTCATGTTATATATATAGTATTATTTACAATCATTTTTTTTTTAAATGCACATCTTTATGATTGTTTTTGTATTTTTGCTAATTATGTCAGAAAACGGAACTGGATCAGGACCCAAATGCGTTCTATTTTACGGGAAACCAACAGTTTTCTTTTAGTTTTTTTGCCCAGCCTTTTGCCTGATTTTATTTTTCGGGTACCATGAGCTGCAAGATGGCGGACAATTAGTATTAAAAATAGTATTATTTACATTTTTTTTTAATGCACATCTTTATGATTGTTTTTGTATTTTTGCTAATTATGTCGGTAAATTGCAACTCATTTAAAAAAAAAAAAAGAATATCGATTTTAATAATCTGTCACGGTTGCCATGGTGCCCAATTGGCCCCGCCCATGTGGTGCCAGCTGCGGCGCATTGACAGATTGGCTTTCTGTCGATTTAAGCTCAGGGCTCTCACTCTTCCTTTGTCAGTCCGTCAACGAACCTCTGCCCCGCAAAACATGGGTTTTGACTCGGTCCTGTTTGCTGTTGGTATTCCCTGTCCGGTGCTGTTGGCGGAAGCGATACCAGATACTGGAGACTGTAGCAAGATTGCGCTTGCTTGGTTTGTCGGCTTCATCGATGGTCAGTTGGTCAGTCTTGTGCAGAGGTATTGTCAAGAACCAGAACAGGATCAGGACCCAAATGCGTGATGTTACTCACACAAGCCCTTTATTTTACGGGAAATGGGGAGTCATGCACATTAGGCAGCAGTCTGGCGTGGAATGATAGGAAGCCAGAGGCTGACAAGATCGATAACAATTGCCCGAGTTGATATCGGACAGATGGGGTCAATACCAGACAGGACGGAACAGACAGGATTGATAACTTATCAGGATATCGAAAATAAACAGGAGAAACTAGACGGGATCGAAAACTGGAGAGAATAATAAACAGGACAAAAATAGACGGGAACGAAACTTGAAACCGATATTAATCAGGACAAAATAAACGGGAACAACACCGGACAGGAAATACCAACAGGTAACAGGACCAAGTCAAAACCCACGTCTTGCGGGGCAGAGGTTCGTTGACGGACTGACAAAGGAAGAGTGAGAGCCCTGAGCTTAAATCGACAGAAAGCCAATCTGTCAATGCGCCGCGGCTGGCACCACATGGGCGGGGCCAATTGGGCACCATGGCAACCGTGACTGATTATTAAAACCGATATTCTTTTTTTTTCAAATGAGTTACAATTTACCACTAGGAGTCACTGTTTTCATGTATTACTGATTGATGGATTTTCATACAAATTGGTTTTATCTTTCGATCTTATTTTGTATTGGAAATTAGATTTGTCCCTATTTTACCTGGGACCCTAGATTTATTGAGTTCGAGACCCCCTGGCTTAAATTGTAAAAAAATATACAGTGGGACCTCGCTACTTCGCGGTTCCATGTTCGAGGGTTCAGAGCTTCGCGGGTCTAAAAAATAATAATAATAAAATAAAAATTTTAAAGAAAAAAACGTTTTTTTTTAAGCATTTTTGAAGGGGCGTCGCTACTTTGCAGATTTTCACTTTTCGCGGGTTGTTTTGGTCCCCATTAACCGGGTCTAAAAAAATAATAATAATAAAATAAATAAAATAAAAAAAACGTTATTTATTTATTTATTTATTTTATTTTTATTTTTTTAAAGCATTTTTGAAGGGGCGTCGCTACTTCGCAGATTTTCACTTTTCGCGGGTTGTTTTGGTCCCCATTAACCGGGTCTACAAAAATAATAATAATAAAATAAATGTAAAAAAAAAAAACGTTATTTATTTATTTTATTTTTATTTTTTTAAAGCATTTTTGAAGGGGCGTCGCTACTTTTTGGTTCCACGTTCGCGGGTTCAGAGCTTTGCGGGTCTAAAAAATAATAATGATAAAATAAAATAATTAAAAGATAAATAGATAAAATAAATTTTAAAAAATTAAGTATTTTTGAAGGGGCGTCGCTTTTTCGCGGATTTTCACTTTTCGCGGGTGGTTTTGGTCCCCATTAACCGCGATAACCGAGGGATTACTGTAGTAATGAATGCGTGTGTATTTATTTATTTTGAAACTATTTCCGTCCCTAGTGTATTGCAATTACGCTTCATCCCCGCTAGAGGGCCATCTCTCGCTGCTCATTGACTTAAAGGGGACGTTTGATGGCCAGCCCCTCTACTTTTTAGGGAGAGTAGGGGGCGTCTTCAAAACATTCCGACTTGCAAACCCTTTGGAGAGTAGAAGAAGTTTATTTATTTGATGTTTTTGATGTTTTTTTGCACTCGATTGAGACTTCCCGGGGTGCACGTGTGCAGCAGCAGGATGGACGGGATTGGGATGTGCCTTTGGATGATTTTGGGAATAACTGGAGCTCTTGGTAAGGTTCCATTTTGGAAACTTGATTTAACATAAAAGACGCCATCTTTTGGTTAAAATCATCTGTACAGTTTCTTTTGTTGCACGTGCAAGTATGTGTAATTCTTAGACGCGCTCAAATAAACTCATCCTTTTTCATCTTTTCGGGGGGGTTCGCCTTGGCTATTGGACTTTCCGTATTTCCCCCGTTTTCTGTCAGGACCAGAACGGAAACAGGACCCAATTGGGTAACGTTTACCACAGGTTTTATTGAAGGGAAAGAGGAAGGGCTGCGCCCATGATTTGGTGTTCGCTAGGACTGCTCTCGTACACAGTTTGTGATCTGAACACGGTGTCAGAGACGGAAAACAGGTCGATAGCCGGGACAGGAGAGCAAAAACGTGGTCGGGGTCAGAAACAGGTCGATAGCCGGGAAATGAGAGCAAGAACATGGTTGGGGTCAGAAACGGGTCGTAAGCCAGGACGGGAGAGCAGACGCGGTCGAAATCAAAAAGAGGTCGCAAGTCGGGACAGGAGAGCAGATGTGGTCGGAATCAAAACGGGAGGTAGCCGGAGACAAACGGCAGCAAAAAACGGGACAGGTGGGATTCAGGGTTGAAAAAGGCTTGCCTTGTATCAACAGAGGTTCGCAGACGGACTGACAACAGGGGACAGACAGGACTGGGAGTGGGTTTACATAGGGACAGGGAGCCAATCAGAACATGCGGCGGTTGGCGCCAAATGAGCTGGCATAGGTAAGTGACACATTGATGATGCGTGTGCACGTACGTGCATTTCTTAGATGTACTCAAATAATTCTTAATTTTTCATCTTTCTTGGAGTTTGGGTTGACATCTGGAGTCTACTTGAAGCAGATGTGGTCGGGATCAAAACGGGTCGTAAGTCAGGACGGGAGTGCAGACGTGGTCGGAATCAAAACAGGTCGTAGCAGGAGACCGACAGGAGCAAAAACGGGACAGGTGGGAGTCAGGGTCGGAAAAAGCTTGCCTAGTATACACTGAGGGTCGGAAACGGACTGAAAACAGGGGACAGACAGGACTGGGTTCAAATAGGGACAGGGAGCCAATCAGAATCCGCAGCGGTTGGCGCCAAAGGAGCGGGCACAGGTGAGTCAGATCAGGGATCATGACACATTGATGATACGTGTGCGCGTACGTGCATTTCTTAGATGTATTCAAATAACTCTTCATTTTTCATCTTTCTTGGAGTTTGGGTTGGCATCGGGAGTCTACTTGAAGCTGGCCTTTTTTTTAAACTTTTTTTTACCGTAGCGAGGGACAGCGGTGTCAAGAACGGAAAAACAGGTCGATAGCCGGGACAGTGGAGCAAAAACTTGGTCGGGGTCAGAAACGGGTCGTTAGCCGGGACGGGAGAGCGGATGTGGTCGGGATCAAAACGGGTCGTAAATCAGGACGGGAGTGCAGACATGGTCAGAATCAAAACGTCGTAGCCGGAGACCGACGGGAGCAAAAACGGGACAGGTGGGAGTCAGGGTCGAAAAAGGCTTGCCTTGTATAAACAGAGGTTCACAGACGGACTGACAACAGGGACAGACACGAGTGGGTTTACATAGGGACAGGGCACCAATCAGAACCTGCGGCGGTTGGCACCAAATGAGCTGGCACAGGTAAGTGACACATTGATGATGCGTGTGCGCTTACGTGCTTTTCTTAGATGTACTCGAATAACTCTTTGCATCTGGAGTCTACTTGAAGCTGGCCTTATTTTTTTTTACCGTAGCGAGCGACAGCGGTGTCAAGAACGGAAAAACAGGTCGATAGCTGGGACAGTGGAGCAAAAACTTGGTCGGGGTCAGAAACGGGTCGTTAGCCGTGACGGGAGAGCAGACGTGGTCAGAATCAAAACGGGTTGTAGCAGGAGACAGACAGGAGCAAAAATGGGACAGGTAGGAGTCAGAGTCGAAACAGGCTTGCCTTGTATCAACAGAGGTTCGCAGACGGACTGACTACAGGGGATATACAGGAATGGGTTCAAATAGTGACAGGGAGCCAATCAGAACCCGCGGCGGTTGCCACCAAATGAGCGGGCACAGCTGAGTCACATCAATAATCATGACATCAGGTCCCATTCCTCACATGGTTAGTCTGTGCCTTGTCAAGAAACATTTTGAATATCTATTACTATTTCAAATTTTTTAATCGTATTTTAACCATTGAGTGTGTCTATTTATTAGGTGTTTAAGGTTGTTGAAATTGCTTGAAATTAGTTTTACAAATTTGATTTGAATTCTTAACACCAAACAAACTGTCAGGACCAGAACGGAGACAGGACCCACTTGCGTTGCGTTTCTCACAAATTTTATTGGAAGAAAGGGCTGTGCCCACGATCCGGTGATTGCTGGACGCGGGAAGCAGGTTGTTCTGAATGCGGAAGTGGATCTTCCGCGGCGAGGGATGGTGGTGCCAGGAACGGAAAACAGGTCAGTAGCCGGGACAGGAGAGCAAAAACGTGGTCGGGGTCGGAAACGAGTCAAAAGCCAGGAAAGGAGAGTAGACGTGGTCGGGGACAAAAAAGGTCGAAAGCCGGGATGGGAAAGTAGACGTGGTCAGGATCAGAAACGGGCCGAAGCCGGGGAACAGACGGGAGCAAAAACAGGTGGGAGTCAGGGTCGAAAAGGTTTGCCTTTGTAATGTATTCATATTTTTGCTTATCCAGGTTCGAATATATGCACATCCAGAGGTGCGAGTACATGTAAGCAGTGTTTGGCCGTGCACCCCAGCTGTGCATGGTGCGTCCAAGAGGTAGGTTGGTCCGGGTTCGATTCCCAAAAGTAAACGGGTGTTGAAATAGAAGCTGAAACGTCATTTGCTGCCTTTTACCGTCAGGAATTCGGGAGCAGGGAGGCTAGCTTGTCCCGCTGCGACCGGAAATCAAACTTGGTAGCTTCGGGCTGCGCTCCTTCGGCCGTGGAGTCTCCGAACAGCAGATTGCAGGTGATCGAGGACCGTCCTCTGAGCAGGAAGGCGGCGGGGGCCACGCAGGACGTAACCCAGATCAAACCACAGAGACTTCATATTACTCTCAGGCCTGGTAAGCTAACTCAGAAATTAGCTTTCAACAGATTAGAATTACCTTGATGGGCTTGATCGATGGTCAGTTGGTCAGTCTTGTGCAGAGGTATTGTCAAGAACCGGAACAGGATCAGGACCCAAACGCGTGACGTTTCTCACACAAGCCTTTAATTTGACGGGAAATGGGGAGTCATGCACGTTAGGCAGCAGTCTGGCGTGGAATGATAGGAAGCCAGAGGCCGACAAGATCGATACCAATTGCCTGCGTTGATATTGGACAGATGGGGTCGATACCGGACAGGAAAGGACAGACAGGATTGATATTGAAACAGGATATCGAAATTAAACTGGACAAACTAGGCGGGAACAAAACAGGAAATCGATATTAAACAGGTCAAAATAAACGGGAACAATAGCGGACAGGAAATACCAACAGGAAACAGGACCGAGTCAAAACCCACGTCTTGCGGGGCAGAGGTTTGTTGACGGACCGGCAATCGTTTTGGTTTTGCTGCGATTTACTTTCATTCATTTCTGTGCTAGTCTTTTGGAGGGGAGTACTTACTTAATCATAGTGATATTCTCTTACCCATGGGTCGGCATCCTAAAATATTGAAAGTGTCATGAACGAGAACAGGATCAGGACCCAAATGCGTGACTTTTCTCACACAAGCTTTTATTTTACGGGAAATGGGGCGGTCGTGCATGTTAGGCAGCGGTCTGGGTGGAAAGACAGGAAGCCAGAGACGGACGAGATCGATACTAATTGCCTGAATTGATATCAGACGGCTGGGGTCGATACCCGACAGGACGGGACAGACGGGATTGATATCCAAACAGGATATCAAAATAAACAAGACAAAATAGACGGGAACAAAACTGGAAACCGATATTAAAAAACGGGACAGACAGGATTGATATCAAAACTGGATATCGAAATTAAACAGGACAAACTAGACAGGAATGAAACTGGAAACGGATATTAAACAACGGGACGGACAGGGTTGATATCAAAACAGGATATCGAAAATAAACAGGACAAACTAGACGGGAACAAAACTGGAAACTGATATTGTACGATACTGATGCGAGGCACCTGAGTATGCTCCTTTGGCGCCAACTGCCTCGGACGCTGATTGGCTCCCTGTCACTTTTTGAACCCCCGCCTCCATTTTACCGGTCGTCAGTCCGTCTGCGAACCTCAGCTTACGCTAGGCAAACTTTTCAACCCTGACTCGCTCCTGTTCTGGTTCCCATCTGTTTCCTGACCCCTTCTCTGATCCTGACCACGATTTCGGCTCTCCTGTCCCGGCTACTGACCCGTTTTTTCCGCTCTCGACACCGCCACGCTCGCCACGGAAATACCACTTCCGCGTCCGAGCAACCTGCTCCCCATCACCAGAGATCTACGGATCGTGTGTACTATCCTTTCCCTTCTTCCCAATTAAACTAAGAGAAACGCATGCAAGTGGGTCCTGTCTCCGTTCCGGTCCTGACAGTTGGTTGGTCTTCAGTCGTCGGGCTGAATTAGATGTTTTAAATTGAGGAAGAGGATAACCACCTGAGGTGAGAGCCAAACTATAGGAGGGCTTTCACTTTCTGGACCTTTGATTAGGCAGGATCAGCTTTATGCCGTCGTCTTTGGTTCGGTTTTTCATCGTGCACTTTGTATCACAAGTGACTGCCTTTTTTTGAACCTCCTTCCAAGACGACGCCAAGCGCTTCACGGTGAAGGTACGCCAAGTTGAGGACTACCCGGTGGACCTCTACTACCTCATGGATCTCTCCTACTCTATGAACGACGACCTCTACCGCCTGAGGACCCTGGGAAAGGGTCTGGCTGAGGCCATGAACCGGACCACTAGTAACCTTCGCATGGGATTTGGGGCCTTTGTGGATAAGCCCATCTCCCCTTATATGTACATTTCCCCCAAAGAGGCCATCAAGAATCCTTGCTACAGGTACTTCTCAAAAACTTCTTCTACTGAGTGCATTTCCTGGACCATTGATGGTTTTTGTTCTACGAGAACAGCATCAACACCACGTGCCGGCCTCAGTTCGGCTACAAGCACGTTCTGTCCTTGACGGATAAAGTCAGTCGGTTCACCGAAGAAGTCAGGAAGCAGATGGTGTCCAGGAACCGGGACGCCCCCGAGGGAGGTTTCGACGCCATCCTTCAGGCGGCCGTCTGCAAGGTACGGATATTTGGTTTTGGGAGATTTTCGATTCATCTTTTTTCAAACTGCCACCTTGTCACGGTTGCCCTCACTTGGCCCTGCCCATTTGGCGCCAGCTGCGGCTTGTTGCCTGATTGGCTTCCCTCCTATTTAAACTCAGTGCTCTCATTCACTCTTTATCAGTCCGTCAACAAACCTTTGCGCTGGCAAGACTTGTGTTTTGACTCTGTTCGTTATCCTACTCGTATATCCAGTGTCCGGTATCGGTCCCGCCTGACTCGTCCTGTCCGGTATCTTTCTCCAGTGTCCAATATCGATCCCGCCTGTCTCCTCCTGTCCGGTATCTTTCTCCAGTGTCCAGTATCCATCCCGCCGGTCTCGTCCTGTCCGGTATCTTGCTCCCATCGCCAGTATCCGATATCGATCCGGTCTGTCTCCTCCTGTCCGGTACCTTGCTCCAATCTCTAGTATTTGATATTGATCTCGTCCCTCTCCTTCTGCCTAGTATCTTGCTCCAGTTTCCAGTATCCAATATCAATCCTGCCTGTCTCGTCCTGTTTGGTATCTTGCTCCTGTCGCCAGTATATGGTATCGATCCCGACTGTCTCCTCCTGTCCAGTACCTTGCTCCAATCTTTAGTATCTGATATTGATCTCGTCTGTCTCCTCCTGCCCGGTATCTTGCGCCAGTCTCCAGTATCCGATATCAATCCCGCCTGTCTTGTCCTGTCTGGTATCTTGCTCTAGTCTCCGGTATCCAATATCAATCTTGTCTGTCTCTTCCTGCCCGGTATGTTGCTCCAGTCTCCAGTATCCGATATACATCCCGCCTGTCTCGTCCTGTCCGGTATCTTGCTCCCGTCTCCAGTATCCGATATCAATCCCGCCTGTCTTGCCCTGTCTGGTATCTTGCTCCAGTCTCCAGTATCCAATATCGATCTCGTCCGTCTCTTCCTGCCCGGTATGTTGCTCCAGTCTCCAGTATCCGATATACATCCCGCCTGTCTCGTCCTGTCCGGTATCGTGCTCCCGTCTCCAGTATCCGATATCAATCCCGCCTGTCTCGTGCTATCCAGTATCTTGCTCCAGTCTCCAGTATCCGATATCGATCTCGTCTGTCTCCTCCTGCCCAGTGTCTTGCTCCAGTATCCGGTATCGATCCCATCTGTCTCCTCCTGTCCGGTATCTTCCTCCAGTCTCCAGTATCCGGTATCGATCCCATCTGTCTCCTCCTGTCCGGTATCTTCCTCCAGTCTCCAGTATCCGGTATCAATCCCATCTGTCTCCTCCTGTTCGGTACCTTGCTCCAATCTCTAGTATCTGATATGGATCTCGTCTGTCTCCTCCTGCCCGGTACCTTTCTCCAGTATCCGGTATCAATCCTGTTTGTCTCATCCTGTCCGGTATCTTGCTCCAGCCTTCGGCATCCGGTATCAATTCCGTTTGTCTTGTCCTGTCCGGTATCTTGCTTGCAGATATATTGTGGTTCTGAAGAAATGACATGATTCACACTGAATTTATTTTTCAATGGTACAAGAGAAATTGAAAAATTAGCTTTGAAAGTCCTTAAAAAGTGCTTGAATTTGGCCACAAAAAAGGTGTACGAACCCTGTATGGCACGACCAGAACGGAATCAGGACCCAAATGCGTAGCGTTAACCACAAGTTTATTGATAGAAAGAGGAAGGGCAAGCGAGCCGCTCACACAATCGAATCGTGATCCGAATCCGGAAGTGGATCTTCCGGAGTGGGAGATGGGGGTCTCAAGAACAGGTCGATAGCCAGGACAGGAGAGCAGAAACTGGGTGGGAATGAAAAACGGGTTGCGAGCCAGGACGGGAGAGCAAAGGTGGTCGGGGTCAAAAACAGGTAGTCGGAGACAAACGGGGAGATCAGGAACGGACGGGTGGAAAAACGGGAGTGGGACAGGCGGGAGTCAGGGTCAAAATGCTTGCCTTGTAGAAACAGAGGTTTGCTGACGGACTGACAACAGGCGAGTGAAAGGACTGGGCTGGAAAAGAACAGGAAAGCCAAACGAGCGGGCACAGGTGATCCAAATTAGTCATCACGACACTGTATACAATTTGACTGTTCCTGATCTAAAGCTATTGTCGATATTTACCCTCGGAATAAAATTTTGTCCCGCACGTCCTAATCCAGGAGCAGATCGGCTGGCGTCCAGGCGCGTCCCACCTCCTGATCTTCACCTCGGACGCCAAAACGCACGTGGCCCTGGACGGTCGTCTGGCGGGGATCGTGCAGCCCAACGACGGACGCTGCCACCTCAATTCGGCTAAAACCTACAGCATGTCTACCGTCATGGTTAGCTTGCGCCGCGTGCGCTCGTCCCTCGCTCGTCTTCACGATGAAAGAGATTCCCTTCCGTCCACAGGATTACCCGTCCCTCGCTCTCATCACGGAGAAGATGTCGGAGAACAACATCAACCTCATTTTCGCCGTCACCAACCCTGTGGTTTCTTTGTATCAGGTCAGCATGAAACGATCGTTGTGCCGTAAGGTCGCCACGATTTGGCAATGAGACGCAAAATAGGGACGGAGAAGCCATAAAGTCGAGGTTCTATTCACTATCCGGTCACGTGACTCCAATGTCTTTTCCTTATGCCTGGGTAGTGTCAAGAACCGGAACTGGATCAGGACCCAAATGCGTGACGTTTTGTCACACAAGCCTTTTATTTTACGGGAAATGGGGAGTCGTGCACGTTAGGCAGCAGTCTGACGTGGAATAATAGGAAGCCAGAGGCTGACGAGATCGATGCCAATTGCCTGAATTGATATCAGACGGCTGGGGTCGATACCCGACAGGACGGGACAGACGGGATTGATATCCAAACAGGATATCAAAATAAACAAGACAAAATAGACGGGAACAAAACTGGAAACCGATATTAAAAAACGGGACAGACAGGATTGATATCAAAACTGGATATCGAAATTAAACAGGACAAAATAGACAGGAACGAAACTGGAAACCGATATTAAAAAACGGGACGGACAGGATTGATATCAAAACTGGATATCAAAATAAACAGGACAAACTAGACGGCAACGAAACTGGAAACCGATATTAAAAAAGGGGACGGACAGGATTGATATCAAAACTGGATATCGAAATTAAACAGGACAAAATAGACAGGAACGAAACTGGAAACCGATATTAAAAAACGGGACGGACAGGATTGATATCAAAACTGGATATCGAAATTAAACAGAACAAAATAGACGGGAACGAAACTGGAAACCGATATCAAACAACGGGACGGACCGGATTGATATCAAAACTGGATATCGAAATGAAACGGGACAAACTAGACGGGAACAAAACTGGAAACCGATATTGAACAGGACCAAATAAACAGGAACTATACCGGACAGGAGTCAAAACCAGCGTCTTGCGGGGCAGAGGTACGTTGACGGACTGACAAAGGGTGAGTGAGAGTACTGAGCTTAAATAGAAGGGAAGCCATCAGTCAAAGAGCCGCAGCTGACGCCACACGGGCGGGGCCAATTGGGCGCCATGGCAACCGTGGCATTTTAATTTTTGTGGTATTTATTTTTAGTATTGTTTTGGTCTTTCCGTAGTATGTTTGTAGTATTTCTATCGTATTATTTTTGTAGTGTTCCTTTGATATTTTGTAATATTACTGTCGTTGTATTTTTGTAGTATTTCTGTTGTATTTATATTGTATTAGAGTTGTGCTGCAGTAGAATTTTTGTAGTATTTTTATAAAACGTTTTTCTTTTGGCTTCCCTCCTGTTTAAGCCCAGTGCTCTCACTCACCCTTTGTCAGTCCGTCAACGAACCTCTGCACCCGCAAAACGTGGATTTTGACTCTGTACAGTATCCTGTTTGTTTATCCTGTCCGGTATCGATCTCGTCTATTTCGTCCTGTTTTGATATCAGTCTCCGGTCGCCAGTGTCTGGTATCGTTCCCGTCTATTGTTATGTCTGATCTCTGTCTCCAATCTCCTATATCTGTTATCGATCCTGTCAGTCCCGTTCTGTCCGGCTTCCTGCTTGTGTTTCCTGTCTGGTATCGTTCCCATCTATTTTGTTGTGGTAAATATTGATCTCCGGTATCGTTCCCGGCTATTTTGTTCTGTTTGATATCATTCTCCAGTGTCTGGTAGCGGTCCTTTCTAGTCTGTCCTGTTTAATTTTGATCTCCAGTGTCTGGTATCGTTTCCGTTTATCTCGTCCTGCTTGTTTTCGGACTCCAGTCTCCAGTTCCTGATATCAAACCTGTTAGTCTGCTTTTCCTGCTTGTGTTTCCTGTCTGGTATCGTTCCTGTCTATTTTGTCCTGTTAAATATCGATCTCCAGTATTGTTCCCGGCTATTTTGTTCTGTTTGATATCATTCTCCAGTGTCTGGTAGCGTTATCATCAAGTTTGTCCTGTTAAATTTCGATCTCCAGTGTCTGGTATCGTTTCCGTCTATCTCGTCCTCCTCGTTATCAGACTCCAGCCTCTAGTGCCTGATATAAATCTTGTCTGACCCGTCCTGTCCGGTATCGACCCCGTCTGTCCGATATCTGCTCGTGCAATTGGTATCGATCTCGTCGGCCTCTGGATTCCTGTTCATGTTTAGTTTTGTAGTATTAGGATAGTTGGAGTTTTGTAGTATTTCTGCTGTCGGATTTTTGTATTAACACTATAGATTTTATGTCATGAACCGGAACAGGATCAGGACCCAAACGCGTGACGTTTCTCACACAAGCTTTTATTTTACAGGAAGTGGGGAGTCATGTATGTTAGGCAGCAGTCTGGCGTGGAACGACAGGAAGCCAGAGGCTGATGAGATCGATACCAATTGCCCGAGCAGATATTGGACAGATGGGGTTGATACCGGACAGGACGGGACAGATGGGATTGATAATGAAACAGGATATCCAAATAAAACAGGACAAACTAGACGGGAACGAAACTGGAAACCGATAATAAAAAACACGACAGACAGGATTGATATCAAAACAGGATATTGAAATCAAACAGGACAAACTAGACGGGAACGAAACTGGAAACCGATATTAAACAGGACAAAATAAACGGGAACAATACCGGACAGGAAATACCAACAGGAAACAGGACCGAGTCAAAACCCGCGTCTTGCGGGGCAGAGGTTCGTTGACGGACTGACCAAGGAAGAGTGAGAGCACTGAGCTTGAATAGAACAGTATTCACAGACACAAACTGCAAACGGAGAAGTATGGCTTCTCCGACTGGTCTGTTATTACTTAATCTCGTGCGTTCTTCAACTCCTCCAAACCTCACTGGTCTATAAAAGACATTTTTGAGCGGCACTTGGGGGGAATGGAAATTCTTCGATTTATCGCCAATGTACAATGTTCTGACTCAGCAAAATTTTGGTTCGACGCAAAAAAATAAAAAGAATTAGACAGGATTCTTGGAAATGTCAAGGTACAATGTGAAAAACACAGTACAGTAACATACCGAGTGCAATATAGCAGAAGTATTCTTGGAATTCGATGTTGCCAAATACCGTGGTAGAGAATATAGCACTGTCAAAAATCGGAACAGGATCAGGACCCAAACGCGTGACGATTTTGAAATTCAACAGGACGAACTAGACGGTAAGGAAACTGGAAACCGATATTAAAAAGGACAAAATAACCAGGAACGATATAAGACAGGAAATACCAACGGGAGACAGGACCCGATTCCAATTGCCCGAGTTGATATCGGACAGATGGGGGTCGATACCCAACAGAATGGGACAGGCAGGATTGATAATGACACAAGATATCGAAAATAAACGGGGACAAACTAGACAGGAACAAAAACTGGAGAAAATAATAAACAGGACAAAAATAGGCGAAAACTAAACTGAAAACTGATATTAAACAGGACAAAATAACCAGGAACAATATCAGACAGGAAATACCAACGGAAGACAGGACCCGATTCCAATTTCCCGAGTTGATATCGGACAGATGGGGTCGATACCGGACAGGACGGGACAGACAGGATAGATAATGAATCGGGATGTCGAAAATAAACAGGAGAAACTAGACGGGAACGAAACTGTAGATGCAAGACGTGTATCTTGACTCTGTCTGGTATCCTGCTCTTGAATCCAGTATCCCGTATCTATCCCATCTGTCCCGTCCTGTCTGGTATCTTTCTCCAGTGTCCAATATCGATCCCACCGGTCTCGTCCTGTCCGGTATCTTGCTCTCACTCATCCGTTGTCAGTCCGTCAACGAACCTCTGCACCAACACATGTGTTTTGACTCTGTCCGGTATCCTGCTTGAGTATCCTGTCCAGTATCGATCCCGTCTTTCTCGTCCTGTCTGATACCTTGCTACAATCTCCAGTATCAAGTATCGTTCCTGTCTATCGCGTCCTGTTTGATATCAGACTCCAGTCTCCAGTGTCTGGTATCGATCCCGTCTGTTTCGTCCTGTCTGATACCTTACTACAATCTGCGGTATCCCGTTTCGATCACGCCTGTCTCATCCTGTCCGATATCTTTCAACATTCTCCAGTTTCCGGTATTGATCCCGTCTGTCTCGTCCTGTCTGATATCTGTCTCCAGTCTCCTGTATCTGATATCGATCCTGTCTGTCCCGTCCTGTCCGGTATCGATCCTGTCTGTCCGGTATCTGCTTGTGTATCTGGTATTGATCCTGTCTGTCCCGTCCTGTACGGTATCGATCCTGTCTGTCTGGTATCTGCTTGTGTATCTGGTATCGATCCTCTCTGTCCTGTCCTGTCCTGTCCGGTAACGAACCTGTCGGTCTGGTATCTGCTCGTGTATCTGGTATTGATCCTGTCTGTCCCGTCCTGTCCGGTATCGATCCTGTCTGTCCGGTATCTGCTTGTGTATCTGGTATTGATCCTGTTTGTCCCGTCCTGTCCGGTATCGATCCCGTCTGTCCGGTATCTGCTTGTGTATCTGGTATTGATCCTGTCTGTCATTACGTGTCTGGTAACGAACCTGTCGGTCCGGTATCTGCTCGTGTATCTGGTATTGATCCTGTCTGTCCCGTCCTGTCGGGTATCGACCCTGTCTGTCCGGGATCTGCTCGTATATGTGGTATCGATCCTGTCTGTCATTACGTGTCTGGTAACGAACCTGTCGGTCCGGTATCTGCTTGTGTATCTGGTATTGATCCTGTCTGTCATTACGTGTCTGGTAACGAACCTGTCGGTCCGGTATCTGCTTGTGTATCTGGTATTGATCCTGTTTGTCCCGTCCTGTCCGGTATCGATCCCGTCTGTCCGGTATCTGCTTGTGTATCTGGTATTGATCCTGTCTGTCATTACGTGTCTGGTAACGAACCTGTCGGTCCGGTATCTGCTCGTGTATCTGGTATTGATCCTGTCTGTCCCGTCCTGTCGGGTATCGACCCTGTCTGTCCGGGATCTGCTCGTATATGTGGTATCGATCCTGTCTCTCCCGCCCTGTCCGGTATCGACCCAGTCTGTCCGAATCACTGGCGTTTGTGTTAACATGCATGACTGCCCCAATACCGTAAAATTAACGCTTGTGTGAGAAACATTACGCATCTGGGTCTTCCTCCTGTTCTGGTTCTGTATTTGAAACAGTCCTTTTCTTACTTTCCCCATTTTCATCGTAGAATAAAAAAGAAAACCGCCAGCACTCTTGAAATGTGTTTAATTGTGTAATATTTAGTTCTTCCTAGTGGGAAAAAAAACTTTCATTTGTTAAAAAAATCTATGTATGAAATTCGCCAACTGCTGCATTTTGTCAGGACCAGCACAAAGGGTGGACCCAATCGCGTAACGTTTACCACAAGTTTTATTGAAAGGGCTAAGACCACGATCCGGAATTCACTGGGCGCGGGAAGCAAGTCGCTCTTACACTCGGATTTTGATCCGAACACGGAAGTGGATCTTCCGTAGCGGGCGATGGCGGCGTCAGGGACGGAAAAACTGATCGGTAGCCGGGACCGGGAGAGCAATGCGTGGTCGGGGTCGGAAACGAGTCGTAAGCCAGGACGGGAGAGTAGACGTAGTTTGGATCAAAAATGGGTCGTACGCCGGGACAGCAGGCGTGGTCGGGATCAAAACAAGTCGTAGCTGGGGACAAACGGGAGCAAAAACGGAAAGGAACAATACTACCGGTAATCTGAATGAAAGATCTAATGCTTTTCTTTTTTATTCTGCTTGACTTTCCATTTCATGCGCGTAGAACTACAGCGAGCTGATTCCCGGCACGACCGTGGGAACGCTGTCCAACGACTCCGGAAACGTGATTCAACTCATCCTGAAGGCCTACGCGGTACGTTTCCATTCAAACACATTTGTGGCTTTTGTTCTCTATTTACTTTTTTTCCTTTGTTTCTTTTTTCAGTTTTTTTTCTGAATTTTTCCTTCTTTTTTTCTTTTCCTTTTTTTCCTTTTTTTTCTCAGCTTTTCACTACTTTTTCATTTTGGTATTTTTTTTCTTTTTTGTTCTATTCCCCCCCTTCCTTTAAGACACTTTGTTTCTAATTTTACATCATATTTGGTCATATAGGGATGAAAGAAGCAAAAACAACCCGAAGAGCCCTTTAGGACCCGAAAGAGCCGGTTCCTATTAGTGAGCCGAGCCGAAGAAGCCGGTTCTCGAAAAACTTTAAAAACTCACACACGCAGCTTAGAGGGAAAATTGCGCTGGCTAGATTTTCTGCAGGATGGCATGAGTTTGTTGAAGCCAACTGTCTGGACAAAACCTTTAAAGAAATCCCCTCAGAACAGAGGGTCTGGGGACGGGGGTGCGGTTTTTGGTCTCAAAACGGTTCCCTTTCTGTGTTTAACATTTGGACCTCCTGCCGCAGAAAATCCGTTCCAAGGTAGAGCTGGAAGTTCTGGGTGTCCCCGAGGAGCTGTCCCTGTCTTTTAACGCCACCTGTTTGAATGGAGAAGTCATCCCGGGGCTTAAGTCATGCTCCGGACTCAAGATCGGAGACACGGTAAGTACGAGTAAATAGTAAAACTGAGTTCCAGGGAATGGATTCATCTACCATCTGTCAACATTCAGGAACCTATGGTGCTTAGCTCTTTTCCAGACCACAGAAATGTTGACTGAGTTTGGAATCATTCCCGATTCACCATATAGAAGACTTTTTTATATTATTTATATTATTAAATTATTAAAATATATTAAATCTATTTTTATATTGTTTTCCTTATATCCTCACTGTAAAATGTGGAACTAGAGTGCCACGTCCAATTTCGTTGTCACAATATATCCCATGTTGTAACAATGACAATAAAGGTATATTCTCATCGCATCAGCTACACCGCTTATCCTCAGTAGGGTCGCGGGGGTGCCCATCCCAGCAATCATCGGGCAGTGGGCAGGGGACACCCTGAACTGGTTGCCAGCCAATCGCAGGGCACACAGGGACAGACAACTCCCTCCCTCATTCACACCTAGGGACAATTTGGACCGGCCAATTCACCTGAAATGCATGTTTTTGGAACGTGGGAGGAAACCGGAGTGCCCGGAGGAAACCCACGCAAGCACGGGGAGAACATACAAACTCCGCACAGGAAGTCTGGAGCTGGATTTGAACCCACGCAGGAGGTTCCCATGACTTGAACTGTGCCGCCGTGCTGCCCTATATTTTTATTATATTATTTATATCATTAAATTATTAAAATATATGAAATCTATTTTTATATTGTTTTCCCTATATCCTCGCTGTAAAATGTGGAACTGGAGTGCCACGTCCAATTTCGTTGTCACAATATATCCCATGTTGTAACAATGACAATAAAGGTATATTCTATTCTATTATATTGTGGGAACCATGTTATTGGTACAGTCAATCCCCTATATGTCAGGACCAGAACGGAGACAGGACCCACTTGCGTTGTGTTTCTCACAAGTTTTATTAGAAGAAAAGGAAAGGGTTGCCCCCACGATCCGGTGCAGAAGCAAGTCGCTCTGAACGCGGAAGCAGATCTTCCGTGTCGAGCAATGGCGGTGTCGGGAACGGAAAAACGGGTCAGTAGCCGGGACAAGAGAGCAAAAACGTGGTCGGAAGCGAGTCGGAAGCCAGGAATGGAGAGTAGACGTGGTCGGGGACAAAAAGAGGTCGAAAGCCGGGACGGGAGAGAAGACGTGGTCAGGATCAAAAACGGGTCGAAGCCGGGGGACAGACGGGAGCAGAAAACAGGTGGGAGTCGGGGTTGAAAAAGGCTTGCCTAGTGTTAACTGAGGTTTGCAGACTTTTGGTATTGTTCCTGTTTATTTTTGTCCCGTTTGATATCGGTTTCAATTTTCGTTCCAGTCTATTTTTGTCTTATTTGTTATTTTCTCCAGTTTGTCCTGTTTATTTTTGATTTCCCGATTCATTATCTATCCTGCCTGTCCGGTATCGACCCCATCTGTCCGATATCAACTCGGGCACTTGGTATCGATCTTGTCAGCCTCTGGCTTCCTATCATTCCACGCCAGACCGCTTCTTAACGTGCATGACTCCGCATTTCCCGTAAAATAAAAGGCTTGTGTGAGAACGTCACGCGTTTGGGTCCTGATCCTGTTCTGGTTCTTGACAATATGCAAAAAATAGAAATCAGGGAAGGGGCAAATCCTTTTTTTTTGACATAAGCGAGTTCCTTTTTCCATTTCTGGTTTCCATTTTTTGTTTCTTCCTGATTTTATCTTAGCATTCTGTTTTTTCAACTTCCTCTCCTTACCACCCCAGGTGACATTTCTGGCCTGCACACATTTCTATTTCAAAGCCTGGTTTTCTCCTTATAAGGTCATCCCACCACTGCTTGTTTTTTGGGTCTGTACCAGATGACGATGTCATGCCAAATGAGTGATTACTCCACGTGTTTCTGGAGGCATTTCTTAGTCGAAACAACATCTGCCTTCACATTTCATTATTTGAATATATCCCCTGCAGAATGAATAACATGCATGATACGAATGTTTTCATACTGAGACCTAAACTGATATAATTCGTGCTTCAAAATTCTCGAATCCCCCTAAAATAGTTATATACTTTTCGGGTTCAGATTCTTTTTTAATACAGGTTGTGTCAAGAACCGGAACAGGAGAAGGACCCAAATGCGTGACGTTTCTCACACAAGCTTTATTTTACGAGAAATGGGGCAGTCATGCACGTTAACCCAAATGCCAGTGATTCGGCGATCGTTGGGCGTGGAACGACAGGAATCCAGAGGGCGACAATATCGATACCAATTGGAGATATCAGACGGATGGGGTCGATACTGGACAGGACAGACAGGATTGATATCAGGCACAGAAGACTGGAGTCTGATAACAAGCAGGAGGAGATAGACGGAAAGGATACCAGACACTGGAGATCGAAATTAAAAAGGACAAACTAGACAGGAATGATACTGGAGATTGATATTTAATACCAAACAGGAAACACAAGCAGGAAACCGGACGGAACAGGACAGACAGGATTGATATCAGGCACAGGAGACTGGAGTCCGATAACAAGCAGGAGGAAATAGACGGAAAGGATACGAGACACTGGAGATCGAAATTAAAAAGGACAAACTAGACGGAAATGATACTGGAGATCGATATTTAATACCGGACGGCAAAACAAAGCATGCAAATCAATAAACGTACAGTAGTTGTGGATTGAAAACAACTACTTAATAGAGAAAATATTTTACTTTTAACTCACTAGAACCTACGCACCCACAGAACGTGGTTTGAGGTCACAAAACTGGTCGTAAGCCGGGACAGGAGAGCAAAAAGGTGGTCGGGATCGGAAACGAGTCGTAAGCCAGGACGGTAGAGTAGACTTAGTCAGGATCAAAAATGGGTCGTAAGCCGGGACGGTAGAGCAGACGTGTTTGGGATCAAAACGGGTCGTAGCCGGAGACAAACCGGAGCAAAAACGGGACAGGCGGGAGTCAGGGTCGAAAAAGGCTTGCCTTGTAGAAACAGAGGTTCGCTGACGGACTGACAACAGGCGAGTGAAAGGGCTAAGGGGAACCAGGTGAGTGTAATGAGTAATCATGACAGAAAACAAGTGGAAAACAAATGATAAAGGCTCTTGAAACGTAGTTGTGGATTGAAAACAACTACTTAATAGAGAAAATATTTTACTTTTAACTCACTACAAACTCCGCACCCCACATTTAATGCCACCAAAAAGAGTAGGAACCCTGTTTTATGCAAGGAAAACGCTAATTGTTCAGTTCAATTGTTAGCCCCTTGACTTTCAGTGCAGCAAACTCTGTCCAGAACTTCAGTGAGGATCTCTGAATGATTCAATGTTGATCTAAATGACTAACGATGATCAACGGAATCCAGCCGTGTGTCATCAAGTCTCTGCATAAATGCAGAGGTCTGCTTAAAGCACAAAGAGCATCACGAAGAACGAGGAACACACCGGGCAGGTCCGAGAACCTGTTGCTTCTTGACTATATATTTTGATACGCAGGTGTCCTTCAGCGTGGAGGCCAGAGCACGCGCCTGCCCCAAACAGAAGAAGAAGAAGACCTTCGTCATCAAACCGGTGGGCTTCAAAGACTCCCTTTCCATCGTCGTCACTCTGGAGTGCGACTGCAAATGCCAAAATAAGGCTCAGCCCGACAGTCCCAAGTGTCACCACGGCAACGGGACCTTCCAGTGCGGCATCTGCGCCTGCCACCCGGGGCGTTTGGGTCCGCACTGCGAGTGCGCCGAGGGCGACTACGGCCCCTCCGAACGGGACCGCTGCACGCCGTCGGAAACGGGCACCGGGTCGGGGACGGAGTCGGTTTGCAGCGGGCGCGGGGATTGCGTGTGCGGACAGTGCGTTTGCCACAGCAGCGATTTTGGCAAAGTCTGGGGGAAGCTCTGCGAGTGCGACGACTTCAACTGCCTGCGCTACAAAGGAGAAATCTGCTCCGGTAGGTACAGGTTTCCTTTTTTGCCTTTTGGGTTGGAATTTATTATCAACGTTTACCAAATTGTTCAAATTACCGTATTTTCCGCACGATAAGGCGCACCTAAAAGCCTTTCTTTTTTTCAAAAGCTGACCATAACACAGTGCGCCTTATATATGGATCAATATTAAATCGCAAGGTCTCGCAATTTACGCAACAGCCGCCGACTATGCTGGGATTTCTTTACCGGCGTTTCATTGGCTAAGCAATGTGTCAATCATCAGTTGAATGGATCGCTATTGGCTAAAGTTATTCGGAGGTCAAGGGGAGGATCCTTTTTATCATTTACAGCAGGGGTGTCAAACTCATTTGAACTCGGGGGCCACACGATAGAACAAACATTCTGTCGGAGGGCCGGACGAGTAGATTAAAGCGTAAGAAAAAGAGAGATAAAGAAATAAGAGAAAGAGGGAGGGAAAAGATGAGAGAGGGCGGGACAAAGAAAGAAAAAGAGAGAGAGAGCGTGAGAAACAAAAGAGATAAAAAGTCGTGAGAGAGGGGAAAAAGAAAGGGAGAGGAAGAAAGAAATCCAAAGAGAAATGGAAAGACAGAAGGAGAGAAAAAAGAAAAGAAAGCGCACAGGGTAGGAAGAGAGAAAGAGAACAGAGAGAAAAGGAAAAAAGGCAGTTAGAGCAAAATAATTTAAAAAGACAGAGAGAGAGAGAAAGAAACAAAGAGCAACAAAGGAAGGGAAAAAGAGACACACAGAGTGAAAGAGACAGAGACAGAGAGCGGGAGAAAAGGGGTGGAAGAGAGAGAGAGAGAGAGAGAGACAGAGACAGAGACAAAGAGAGAGAGAGAGAGATACAACTACAGCGTCTTTGTTCGAGACACCTGACTTTGGCAACATCAAGTGGACCTATTTCAACCTGCAGCTTGTTTTTCTCTTGCGCTTCTCTGAGTGTTGTCTTGCGGGCCGGATTCAATCCCTTAGCGGGCCTGATCTGGCCCACGGGCCGCCTGTTTGACACCTGTGATTTACAGGCTGGCATTGGCTTGAACGGCAAAACAAAGCCTGCAATTGGCCGAAAAAGACGTGTCAATCATCAGTTGACTCGATCACTATTGGCTAAAGTTATTCGGCGGTCAAGAGGCGGATCCTTTTTATCATTTACAGGCTGGCATTGGCTTAAACGGCAAAACAAAGCCTGCAATTGGCCGAAAAAAGATGAATGCGTATAGCACGTGGTTGACGGCATACAGAAAGCAATTTTTTACTATTTTGTATTTGTAAATATTTTATTCTCCTGGATTTACTAAACTCACAGATATAAGAGGACCACGGCTGCACATTATTATTGAACACAACGACTTCGGTGAGCTACTCCGGCTATGCATTTTCCCAGTATCTTGTTTCAGACTGAACTCGATGTTTCTGTGATAAGCGGTGCAGATAATGGATGGAATGGAGTGTCTATTTTTAAATTCAACTCAATTCCAAGTGTTTATTGTCATGTATACAGTAAAGTTGCGAGCAAAAGAGAAAATAGAAACTAAGGAATGGTTGGCATTTCTTGAATCCCAAGACTTGAACCTTCCGAATGATATTTGAAACGATGCATTTGAGTGACATCGTACGGACACCGCATCCGCTTGTGTTCTCGACACTTATTTGCGTCTTTGCAAGCTTTGGGAATGTTAAGGAAAGTTCGAATCCCGGCTCGTTCGTGTTACATGTCGAAGTATGCTTGGGTAAGACACTGAACCCCGAATACCCCCAATAAGCAGGTTAGCGCCTTACATGGCTGCAAGGCCGCTATTGGGAAATGTGGAGCACATTGTAAAGCGCTTTGGGAAGTCATTGACTTGAAAAGCGCTATAGAAATGCAGATCATTTTATTTAATTTCCACACGAGGGCAGATTTATTTTCCCTAACAATTTAAATCGAAAACAGCCGAATTAGTGACGTTGGAGTCCGTGTGAAGCCTTTTTTCTAAAGTCCTTTAGCTTTCTCCTTTCGGCCAACTTCTCCCCGCACAATGGTGTGCCGGCTCCTCCCATGGGCGTGCCAAGGAAGCCCCCTGGGCTTCACCATCTCATAGACGAGCGTCCCGATGTCTGGGATACTCAAAACAACACCGAGCCTTTCTGCGTCATCAGCGTCTGGGTGTGCCGATTATCTTATCAGCCGTATGTCCCGTTCCTGCCGTTCCTGTAAACAACATTTTCCACCAGTGTGCCCTGACCTCGCACCACAGCCCAGTCAGTGAATATCTTTTGCATTGAATGTCATTTGTATTCAATCGTATAAAATCCTTTATAGTCCAATGATGTTAGCATTAGCATCCTATTAGCATCCAATCTGTTGGATGCGTGATAGGCAGCAAACGTCACTGCGTGGCGGGAGGAAGCGAACAAATCATCAACCACGGCGGACGAAAACACGGATAAATCACACATGAATGGAAAATGAACACTTGTTTATTTTGTAACGAAAAAAATCCAACATCGCATCGCATACAACTGGATTCACAACATGAAGCTCAACTGTCAGGACCAGGACGGAGACAGGACCCACTTGCGTTACGTTTTATTGGGAAGAAAGGAAAGGGTTGCCCCCACGATCCGGTGATCGCTGGTCGCGGGAAGCAGGTCGCTCTGAACGTGGAAGTGGCACTTCCGTGGCGAGCGATGGCGGTGTCGGGAACGAAAAAAACGGGTCAGTAGCCGGGACAGGAGAGCAAAAATGTGGTCTGGCTCAGCAACGAGTCGAAAGCCAGGAGAGGAGAGGAGACGTGGTCAAGATTAAAAAAAAAAAAATAACAGATCGAAGCTGAGGAACAGACGGGAGCAAAAACAGGAGTGAGTCAGGGTCGAAAAAGCTTGCCTAGAGTAAACTGAGGTTCGCAGACGGACTTACAACAGGTGACAGAGAGGAGTGGGTTTGAATAGGGACGGGGAGCCGATCAGAGTCGGTGGCAGTTGGCGCCAAAAGATTCACATCAATAATCATGACATCAACGTCACTTTGGTAAACAAGCAGTGGAGTTCTCTCCTTCTTAAAGTCAACAATAATGACATTCAAATCACACCACACAGAGGTTTTGGGGGGACAACTCTCTACTGTTAGCATCCATGAGTACTTCCACAAACACTAAGCGTATTGTGGTTGGCGTCACTTCACATCAAGTCACATAAAAGTCACATTTATTTGTAAATCCGAACCAATTCACAAAAATACCTCAATTGATTGGCTCCCGATCAGTATTTGAACCCAGTCCTGTCTGTCCCCTGTGGTCAGTCCGTCTGCGAACCTCAGTGTATACTAGGCAAGCCTTTTTTCGACCATGACACCCACCTGTCCCTTTAGGAGTCAGGGTCGAAAAAAGGCTTGCCTAGTGTTAACTGAGGTTGGCAGACGGACTGACAAAAGGGGACAGACAGGACTGGGTTCAAATACTGATCAGGAGCCAATCAGAACGGAAGTTGGCGCCAAAAGAGCGGGCACAGCTGATCCACATCGGTAATCATGCCATTTTTCAATCATATGACTTCCTGTGCGGAGTTTGTATGTTCTCCCCGTGCTTGCGTGGGTTTCCTCCGGGCACTCCGGTTTCCTCCCACGTTCCAAAAACATGCATTTCAGTGAATTGGCCGGTCCAAATTGTCCCTAGGTGGGAATGAGCGAATGAGTTGTCTGTCCCTTGTGTGCCCTGCGATTGGCTGGCAACCAGTTCAGGGTGTCCCCTGCCCACTGCCCGGAGATGCCTGGGAGGGGCTCCAGCTCCCCCGCGACCCTAATGAGGATAAGCGGTACGGCTAATGAGATGAGATGAGATCTACATTGTGGAGGTCCAAGGTGAAATTCCAGCTACCGGCCTCCTTGTGCAGAGTTTGCATGTTCTCCCAGTGCCTTTGTGGGTTTCCTCTGGCAATTCCGGTTTTCCATCACATTACAAAGACATGCTTATCAGGTTGATTGGCTCGTCCAAATTGTCCCTAGGTGTGAAAGACTGAATGGTTGTCTGTCTCTGTGTGAAAAGGGATGAAATGGATACGGGAATTTGAAGGAGACTGCGTTTGGGTCTTTAAAAACACGCAGTCACAACCGCATATGAACTTACCACGCAGCTCATCTGCTAATAATTATAGAGCAAAAACCTGAGGATTTTCGTGCGCGAGTTTTGAAACCCGAAGCTTCCAAGCAGAACAGAAGCGGGGACTGTCTTTCAGGGAATATCATTTTGTCATTCTTTGGGGTGGGTAACTCATCTGGGGATTTTCCTTTTTTGTGTTGCATCAGACGTCGTTATGTCACTGTTTCCATTCGAAAATTCAGAATTCGAATTTTCTGTATTGACATTGATAACAAGGTAGTGTCAGAACCAGAACAGACAGTAGACCCAAACGCGTAACGTTTCACTCAAAGCTTTATTGAGGAATCGGGGACGTTAGGTGCGGGGAAACAAACGACAGCGATCCAATGCTCGCTGGGAAGGAGAAGCAGGAAGACCTCGAGATCGGAGCGTGGTCGGAGGACGGAAAGAAGTCGGGCAGTCGGGACGGGAGATCGAAGCGTGGTTGGAGGAGTGAAACAAGTTGGGCAGCCGGGACGGGCGATCGGAGCGTGGTCAGAGGATGGAAAGAAGTCAGGCAGCCGGGACGGGAGATCGAAGCGCGGTTGGAGGAGTGAAACAAGTTGGGCAGCCGGGACGGGAGATCGGAGCGTGGTCAGAGGACGGAAAGAAGTCAGGCAGCCGGGACGGGAGATCAGAATGCAGAGGAGAACGGAAACAAGTCGGGTAGTCGGGACGGGAGATCGGAGCGTGGTTGGAGGAGTGAAACAAGTTGGGAAGCCAGGACGGGAGATCGGAGCGTGGTCAGAGGACGGAAAAAAGTCAGGCAGCCGGGACGGGAGATCAGAATGCAGAGGAGAACGGAAACAAGTCGGGTAGTCGGGACGGGAGATCGGAGCGTGGTTGGAGGAGTGAAACAAGTTGGGCAGCCAGGACGGGAGATCGGAGCGTGGTCAGAGGACGGAAAGAAGTCAGGCAGCCGGGACGGGAGATCAGAATGCAGAGGAGAACGGAAACAAGTCGGGTAGTCGGGACGGGAGATCGGAGCGTGGTTGGAGGAGTGAAACAAGTTGGGCAGCCAGGACGGGAGATCGGAGCGTGGTCAGAGGACGGAAAGAAGTCAGGCAGCCGGGACGGGAGAACAGAATGCAGAGGAGAACGGAAACAAGTCGGGTAGTCGGGACGGGAGATCGGAGCGTGGTTGGAGGAGTGAAACAAGTTGGGCAGCCAGGACGGGAGATTGGAGTGTTATTGGAGGAGAGAAACAAGTTGGGCAGCTGGGATGGGGGATCAAAGCGTCGTCAGTGGACGGAAGCAAGTTGGCCAGCCAGGACAGGCGATCAGGGCGTCGTCAGAGGACAGAAACAAGTCGGGCAGCCGGGACGGGAGGTCGGTGTGTCGTCATCAGACGGAAGCAAGTCAGACAGCCGGGACGAAAGATCAGACCGTCGTCGGAGGACAGAAGCAAGTCAGGCAACCGGGACGGGAATTCGGAGCGTCGTCTTCGGACGGAAAAAAGTTGGGCAGCCGGGACGGGAGATCGGAGCTTGGTCGGAGGACCGAAACAAGTCGGGCAGCCGGGACGGGAGATCGGAGCGTGGTCAGAGGACAGAAATAAGTTGGGCAGCCAGGACAGGAGATTGGAGTGTTGTTGGAGGACAGAAACAAGTTGGGCAGCCGGGATGGGGGATCAAAGCGTCGTCATAGGACGGAAGCAAATCAGGCAGCCAAGACAGGTAAACGGGGCGTCGTCGGAGGACAGAAACAAGTAGGGCAGCAGGGACGGGAGATCGGAGTGTCGTCTTCGGACAGAAGCAAGTCGGGCAGCCGGGACGAAAGATTAGACCGTCGTCGGAGGACAGAAACAAGTCAGGCAGCCGGGACGGGAATTCGGAGCGTCGTCGGAGGACGGAAAAAAGTCGGGCAGCCGGGACGGGAGATCGGAGCGTGGTCGGAGGACGGAAACAAGTCAGGCAGCCAGGACAGGAGATCGGAGTGTCGTCGTCGGACGGAAGCAAGTCAGGCAGCCGGGACGAAAGATCAGAGCGTCAAAGGAGGACAGAAACAAGTCAGGCAGCCGGGACGGGAGTTCGGAGCGTCGCCAGAGGACAGAAAAAAGTCAGGCAGCCAGGACGGGAGATCGGAGCGTGGTCGGAGGACCGAAACAACTATGGAATGGTTCTGTAAAAAACAAACAACGGGGCTGAATCCTTTCACATCTTTTTGTGTTCAAATCCAGCTTTAAACTTCTCCGCAACAGTATCTCGGACCTGCCCGGTGTGTTCCTCGTTCTTCATGATGCTCTCTGCGCTTTAAACAGACTATCACAGTGCAGGTGCATTTATGCAGAGACTTGTTTACACACAGGTGCATTCCATTTATCAGCGTTAGTCATTTAGATCAACATTGAATCAATCTGAGATCCTCACTGAAGTTCTGGACAGAGTTTGCTGAGTCGTTTCTAGAGCAAGAATGAAAAATCTTAAGATCTCAGTGGTATGTTTGGCTTTGTTCCCCAGAGTTTACAGACACACACCATGTATACCCCAAAGCGGGCAGATCGACATGAAAATACCTTTGCGGTTACTCATAGGCCCGACGTCGCGTAAGATGCTAAAAATAATGTTTGGACTGAAAACGGGAAGAAGCTGGGACATTTTTTTCCTTAAAAGTACGAAAAAGGGGAAGAAACGTTCCAGCCGGGGGAATTGTGACCATTACAGATCGTTTGAAGGGGGTTTATGCGGTTGCCATGTTTTGTGCAGCGTCCCTCTATTGTCTAAATGGAGACAGATGGCAAAAACATCATAAAAGATGACCGGATCCACAAAAAACCTTTTTTGGGGGGGTGTGGAATGTGAAGGAAAAAAAGCTTAAATCATAAGGGCTGTATGATTTTGTAAAAAAAAAAAAGTATTTAGTGAGTATTAAGTATTAAGTAAGTATTTGCGATTTTTCAAACCAGTATTGCAATTTTTCAGCAATTTTCTTTTTTGTTTTTTTGAAAGTTCATTTTCTGTGCTTGTCTTTTGGAGGAGAGCACTTAATCATAGTGACATTTTCTTACCCATGGGTCGGCATCCTTAAATAATGGGTTGTAAGCCGGGACAGGAGAGCAGACGTGGTCGGGATCAAAAACGGGTCGTCGCCGGAGACAAACGGGGAGATCGGGAGCGGACAGTTAGACAGGAACGATAACGGACAGGGAACACAAGCAGGAAACAGGACCTATACTTAATATACTAGATTTAAGACATTTGTGTTGTATTTAGATTGTAATCTGTCATGAACCGGAACAGGATCACGTTTCTCACACAAGCCTTTAATTTTACGTCCGAACCTTCGGGACAGTAAGAAACCACAAAGATACCTTTAAACATGAGCAGATGTGCTGTAAAAACATCCTTTTCAAGGGTCAGAGTGTAATATTTAGTGCCCCCTAGTGGCTCGACCAAAAACATCAATCAGTAAAAGTAAAAAATACATGAACTATAACAATAAACGGGACAAAAATAGACGGGAACGAAACTGGAAACCAATACTAAACAGGACAAAAATAAACGGGAACAATACCAGACAGGAAAAGCCAACGGGACAGACAGGATTGATATCAAAACTGGATATCAAAATTAAACAGGACAAACTACACAGGAATGAAACTGGAAACCGATATTAAACAACAGGACAGACAGGATTGATATCAAAACAGGATATTGAAATTAAACAGGACAAACTAGACGGGAATGAAACTGGAAACCGATATTAAACAAGGGGACAGACAGGTTTGATATCAAAACAGGATATCGAAATTAAACCGGACAAACTAGACGTAAACAAAAACTGGAGAGAATAATAAACAGGACAAAAATAGACGGAACGAAACTGAAAACCGATATTTAACAGGACAAAAATAAACGGGAACAGAACCAGACAGGAAAGCCAACAAGACAGACAGGATTGATATCAAAGCAGGATATCGAAATTAAACAGGACAAACTAGACGGGAACGAAACTGGAAACTGATAATAAACAACGGGACGGACAGGTTTGATATCAAAACAGGATATTGAAATTAAACAGGACAAACTAGACGGCAACGAAACTGGAAACCAATATTAAACTACGGGACGGACAGGATTGATATCAAAACAGGATATTGAAGTTAAACAGGACAAACTAGACAGGAATGAAACTGGAAATTGATATTAAACAACGGGATAGACAGGATTGATATCACAATAGGCTATCGAAAGTAAACCGGACAACCTAGACGTAAACAAAAACTGGAGAGAATAATAAACAGGACAAAAATAGACGGGAACGAAACGGAAAACCGATATTAAACAGGACAAAAGTAAACTGGAACAGAACTAGACAGGAAAAACCAACAGGACAGACAGGATTGATATCAGAACAGGATATCGAAATTAAACAGGACAAACTAGACAGGAACGAAACTGGAAACCGATATTAAACAACGGGATGGACAGGATGGATATCAAAACAGGATATCAAAATTTAACAGGACAAACTAGACGGGAACGAAACTGGAAACCGATATTGAACAACGGGACAGACAGGAAAGATATCAAAACAGGATATCGAAATTAAACCGGACAAACTAGACGTAAACAAAAACTGGAGAGAATAATAAACAGGACAAAAATAGACGGGAACGAAACTGGAAACCGATATTAAACAGGACAAAAATAAACTCAAACAATACCGGACAGGAAAAGCTAACAGGAAGGACAGGATTTATATCAAAACAGGATATCGAAATTAAACAGGACAAACTAGACAGGAATGGAACTGGAAACCGATATTAAACAACGGGACGGACAGGATTGATATCTAAACAGGATATCGATATTAAACGGGACAAACTAGACGGGAACGAAACTGGAAATTGATATTAAACAATGGGATGGACAGGTGGGATATCAAAACAGGATATCAAAATTAAACAGGACAAACTAGACGGGAACGAAACTGGTAAGCGATATCAAACAACGGGATGGACAGGATTGATATCAAAAAAGGATATCAAAATTAAACCGGACAAACGAGACGTAAACAAAAACTGCAGAGAATGATAAACAGGACAAAAATAGACGGGAACGAAACTGGAAACTGATAACAAACAACGGGACAGACAGGGTTGATATCAAAACAGGGCATTGAAATTAAACGGGACAAACTAGACGGGAACGAAACTGGAGATCAATATTAAACAGGAGAAAATAAACAGGAACAATACCGGACAGGAAATACCAACAGGAAACAGGACCAGGTCAAAACCCATTGACGGACTGACAAAGAGTGAATGAGAGCACTGATCTTAAATAGACGGAAAGCCAATCCGTCAACGAGCCGGAGCCGGCACCACACAGGCGGGGCCAATTGGGCGCCTTGGCAACCGTGACAATAGTAATGACATGTCTTTTAGAAATGCAAACTGGTATCCCTTCGACCTGCCTTATATATTTTCTCTTCCTCTTCCAGGCCACGGCGTGTGTAACTGCGGCTTCTGCCAGTGCGCCCCCGCCTGGCAGGGAGAGAATTGCAACTGCTCCACGCGTACCGATACCTGCATGTCCCACCTGGGCTTGCTGTGCAGTGGGCGTGGCCAATGCATTTGCGGCACCTGCGAATGCACGCAACCCGGGGCCTACGGCGCCACCTGTGACAAGTGCCCCACCTGCCCCGATGCCTGCACCATGAAGAAGTATTTCACGCGTTCAAACTGGATTATAAGGCACACCCACAAAAATGAGCCTTTTGTTGTATATTTTGCATATATAAGGCAAAATTTTGTATGCAAAAAGAAAATTAATCTGTGGTGGTGAGTGCTATTAGGGCTGCTGTGCATTAAGTAATCAATAGATCACTGGTGGTACAGATGACATTAGAAAAGGCATATGTCATGATACTATTTTTACTCACTGTGCCAGATTTGCATAGTGCCTTCTGATTGGTTACACAGTCTCCCCATCTTCATTTGTGCGTCAATAACGTCGTGGTTAAATGTCATGAACCAGAACTGGATCTGGACCCAAACGCGTGACGTTTCTCACACGAGCCTTTTATTTTACGGGAAATGGGGAGTCATGCACGTTAGGCAGCAGTATGGCGTGGAATGATAGGAAGCCAGAGGCTGACGAGATACCGATTGCCCAAGCAGATATCGGACAGATGGGGTAGATACCGGAAAGGACAGGATTGATACAGAAACAGGATATCGAAATTAAACAGGACAAACTAGACGGGAACGAAAACTGGAGAAAATAATAAACAGGACAAAAATGGGCGAAAACTAAACTGAAAACCGATATTAAACTGGACAAAAATAAACTGGAACAATACAGATTGCCCGAGCAGATATCGGACAGATGGGGTTGATATGGGACAGGACGGGACCGACAGGACTGCTATAGAAACAGGATATCGAAATAAAACAGGACAAACTAGACGGGAAGGAAAACTGGAGATAATCATAAACAGGACAAAAATAGAAGGGAACGATACGAGACAGGAAACGCAGGCAGAAAACCGGACAGAGTCAAAAACCCACGTCTTGCGAGGCAGAGGTTTGTTGATGGACTGACAAAGGGAGATAGAAAGCACTGAGCTTAAATAGAAGAGAACCCAATCTGTCAACGAGCCGCAGCTGGCGCCACACGGACGGGGCCAATTGGGCGCCATGGCAACCGTGACAGTTAAATAGATATACAGTACTATGTAAGCCTGTATAGTATTTTGTTGAAATACTTTGTTTTCCCCTTTCTCTAACATTTGTGGGTGAAGAAGAGAAGAGACAGTTTAACTTATCAGAACACACTATGGTGTCGCGTCCAGAACAAAGGGTAGACCCAATCGCGTAACGATTCTCGCAAGTTTATTGAGAGAGGAAGGGCAGCTAAAGGCGGGAAGTAAGTCACTCTCGGATTGTGATCCGAATACGGAAGTGGCTCTCCCGTAGCGAGCGATGGCGGTGTCAGGGACGGAAAAACAGGTCAGTTGCCGGGACAGCGGTTGGGGTCGGAAACGAGTCGAAAACCAGGACGGGAGAGTATTCGTAGTCGGGATCAAAAATGGGTCGTAAGCCGGGATGGGGAAGCAGACGTGGTGGGGATCAAAACAGGTCGACGCCGGAGACAGACGGGAGCAAAAACGGGACAGGCGAAAGTCAGGGTCAAAAAAGGCTTGCCTTGTATAAACAGAGGTTCGCAGACGGACTGACAACAGGGGAGTGACAGGACTGGGTTTAAATAGGGACTGGGAGCCAATCAGAACCCGCAGCGGTTGGCGCCAAATGAGCGGGCACAGGTGATTCAAATCGGTAATCATGACAGTTGTAGGATACTCCCTCAAGTTCATTACAATAGACGTAGACGGGATCAAAAACAGGTCGTAACCGGAGAAAAACGCGAGTAAAAACGGGACAGGCGGGAGTCAGGGTCAAAAAAGGCTTGCTTTGTATAAACAGAGGTTTGCAGACGGACTGTCAAAAGGTGACAGACAGGAGTGGGTTTAAATAGGGAGAGGGAGCCAATCAGATTCCGAGGCAGGTGATTCACATCAGTAATCATGACATATGCAAATATTGTTTCTTGTATCGTGAGCAAAAATAATGTGATCATAAAATGCCTTTTTGTATGTCATCTGTACCACTAGTGGTCGAGTGATCAATTGCTTGCGTTTGATTCCCTTTGCATGAACTTTTTTGTGATTTTGGTCAGCAATGTTTCAAATTGGGGTTTTAGGTGTGTCTTATAGTCCAGAACGGGAACTTTTATTAGAAATTCTATTTGGAATGTCTTCATTTTCTGTGTTTTTTTCATGACAGGGAATGTGTGGAGTGTAAACATTTCAAGAGAGGCGCTCTCTTTGAGGACAACACCTGCGCTCGCATTTGCAAGGATGAGATTATCCTGATGGAGGAATTAGGTAATGGATCAAATCAATTCCAAGAAGCATCAGAATGCCTCCTTCCTGATTTCTGAGTTTTTTGCATATATATCACTCATCGAGCTTTCAGATCATCAAACCAGTTCGAATAGCACGCAGAGACAACCCAAGGAAAAACAAAATGCCGTTTTGAAATGTTGATTCTATTTATTAAGCCACAAACAGGAACAGAGCAGGAACGGAGACGGGACCCAATTGCGTTTGTTTTACTCAGTTTTTATTGAGAAGGAGAACAGGACTTGCATCCACGATCTGATGATCGTCGGAAAAGTAGGTCGATAGCCGGGACAGGAGAGCAAGAACAGTAGTGGAAGAGTAGTGGAACTTCCGTGTCGAGCGAGGGAAAACAGGTCGATGGCCAGGACGGGTGAGCAAAACTGAAACAGGTCCAGAAAAGAGGTCGGCAACAGGTATCAGGCAGGAAACAGGACAAACAGGTCGATGGCCGGGACAGAGGAGCAAAAACATAAACAGGTCCAGAAAAGAGGTCGGCAACGGGAATCAGACAGAAAACAGGGCAGGATAGAGACAGAGAGTCACAAAAAGCTTGCCTAGCTGGGAGCATAGGTTTGCAGACGATCTGACGAATTTTTTCTGGAAAACGGGAGTTTTAAAAGAGTCCAACAGCCACTCAAACGTTGATAGTAATTGGCAATGAGTCTGCAAAGGAATTTTGGCCCATTCTTCTTTGCAAAATGGTTTCAAATCAATCAAGTTGAAAGTTTTCTAGCATGATTCTGATTGGCTCCCTGTCCCTATGTAAACCCAGTCCTGTCACTCACCTGTTGTCAGTCCGTCTGCTAACCTCTGTTGATACAAGGCAAGCCTTTTTTGACCCTGACTCCTACCTGTCCTGTTTTTTACTCCCGTTTGTCTCCGGCCACGACCTGTTTTGATCACGACCATGTCTGCTCCCCCGTGCCGGCTTTCGACCCATTTCTAATCCCGACTGCGTCTACTGTCCCGTCCTGGCTTACGACTCGTTTCCGACCACGTTTTTGCTCTCCGTCCCGGCTACCAACCTGTTTTTCCGTCCCTGACACCGCCATCGCTTGCTACGGTGCGAGAGGGACTTTCTTCCCACAACCAGTGAACACCGGATCGTGGGCGCAGCTCTTCCTCTTTCTTTCAATAAAACCTGTGGTAAACGTTATGCAATTGGGTCCTGATTCTGTTCTGGTCGAGACAATATCGTCCTTAACTGTTGGCGTCATATTCTCTTTTGCCAATTCTGTGCCATTTTACACCAAATGTTACGGCTGCCATCCCCCAAAAATTTTTGACTTATCAGTCCACAGAATGTTCCTCCAAAAGTCTTGAGGATAATCAAGATGCTTTTTGGCAGATGTGAGACAAGTCTTTGTGTTCTTTTGTGACTGAAGTTGTTTTCGTTTGGGAACTTTCCCATAGATGCCATTTTTGGCTGGTGTCTTTGTAATAGTGGAGTCATCAACACAGACCTTAACTGAGGCCAGTGAGGCCTGCAGTTCTATGGGTTTTTTTCAAGGTTTTTTTTTTGTAACTTCCTGGATGAGCCATTGTTAAAGTTTTGGAGCAATCTTAATTGGTTGACCACTCCTTGATTGGACTCACCTGTGCCCGCTCATTTGCCGCCAACTGCCGCGGGTTCTGATTGGCTCCCTGTCACTATTTGAACCCAGTCCTGTCAATCCCCTGTTGTCAGTCCGTCTGTGAACCTCTGTTGATACAAGGCAAGCCTTTTTCGACCCTGACTCCCGCCTGTCCCGTTTTTTGCTGCCGTTTGTCTCCGGCTACGACCCGTTTTGATCCCGACCACATCTGCTCTCCTGTCCCGACTTGCGACCTGTTTTTGATTTCGACCGCGTCTGCTCTCCCGTCCCGGCTTACGACCCGTTTCTGACCCCGACCGTGTTCTTGCTCTACTGCCCTGGCTATCCACCTGTTTTTCCGTCCCTGACAACGCCATCGCTCGCCACAGAAGATCCACTTCCGTATTCGGATCTTAATACGACTCCGAGAGCGACTTGCTTCCCGCGTCCAGCGCTGCCCTTCCTCTTTCTTTCAATACAATTGTGAGAAAACGTGACGCGATTGGGTCTACCCTGTGTGCTGGTCGTGACACTTGAAAGGTTTTCCGGTCTTCCCAGTTTTCTCCATTTGTGGATAATGGCTCTGACAGTGGTTCGTCACAGATGCTTTGTAATTTATCAAGGGGGGCAATTACTTTTTATAAAGCGCCTTAATAAATGGAATCAACATTTGAAAATAACTTTTTGTATTTCCTTAGTTTATCTCTGTGTGAAATTCAAATTTTGTGGGTGAAAAATATGCAAAAAAGCTTAGAAATCAGAAACGGGAACGAATACTTTTTCACAGAACATGTGAGAAAGTATAAGAAGTCCAATTTTTGTCCAGTTTTTCACGACAGAAACGCGGCAAACTGCACTTACAAGGACGAGAACGACTGTGTGCAGCGTTTTCAGTACTACGAGGATTCAAGCGGAAAGTCCATCTTATATGTCGTCAAGGAGCCAGGTAACACTTCCATTCTTTGAAAATATTAAAATAAAATGTATAAATGGAATTTGAGAAATTCAACTACATTTGAAACCATTTAACATATTTTGTTTGAAAACAATATTATCCATTTCTGTCATGAACCGGAACAGGATCAGGACCCAAACGCGTGACGTTTCTCACACAAGCAAATGGTAAATGGTAAACTCCTCTTGCACTATCGGCACTATGGTATGGTAAAATACTATACGTAGCCATAATACAATACAACTTTACTTATATCTGTACATTCGAGGAAACTGTGCAGGTCAGATGTATCGACATTTCGTTCTGTATACACGTGTACTAGAATGACAATAGAGTAGATCTAAATCTGAATCTGAATCTGATTTGAGGATAATCAAGATGCTAAATGGTAAATGGACTGCATTTATAAAGCGCTTTTCAAGTCAATGAAGACTTCCCAAAAAGCTTTACAATGTGCTTCACACTTATCCATTCACTCACACACTCACACACCAATAGGGAGTCAGCCTCCAAACGTTTTGAGGATAATCAAGATGCTAAATGGTAAATGGACTGCATTTATAAAGCGCTTTTCAAGTCAATGAAGACTTCCCAAAAAGCTTTACAATGTGCTTCACACTTATCCATTCACTCACACACTCACACACCAATAGGGAGTCAGCCTCCAAACGTTTTGAGGATAATCAAGATGCTAAATGGTAAATGGACTGCATTTATAAAGCGCTTTTCAAGTCAATGAAGACTTCCCAAAGCGCTTTACAATAGGCTTCACACTTATCCATTCACTCACACACTCACACACCAATAGGGAGTCAGCCTCCAAACGATTTGAGGATAATCAAGATGTTAAATGGTAAACGGACTGCTTTTATAAAGCGCTTTTCAAGTCAATGAAGACTTGCCAAAGCGCTTTACAATGTGCTTCACACTTACCCATTTACTCACACACTCACACACCAATAGTGGCCGTGCAGCCATGCAAGGCGCCAACCTGCTTATTGGGGGCATTAGGGATTCAGTGTCTTGCCCAAGGACACTTCGACATATAACACGGAGGAGCCGGGAAGCTTTAAGCCTTATTTTACGGGAAATGGGGAGTCATGCACATAAGGCAGCAGTCTGGCGTGGAATGACAGGAAGCCAGAGCCCGACGAGATTGATACCAATTGCCTGAGTAGATATCGGACGGATGGGGTCGATACAGGACAGGACGGGACCAAAGAGGTTGATAATGAAACAGGATATCAAAATTAACAGGACAAACTAGACGGGAACGAAAACTGGAGAGAATAATAAACAAGACAAAAATATGGTTTCCAGTTTCATTTCCGTCTAGTTTGTCCTGTTTGATTTCGATACCCTGTTTTGATATTAACCCTGTCTGTCCCCTCGTTTAATGTCGGTTTCCAGTTTCGTTCCCGTCTAGTTTGTCCTGTTTGATTTCGATACCCTGTTTTGATATCAATCCTGTCCATTCCGTCGTTTGATATCGGTTTCCAGTTTCGTTCCTGTCTAGTTTGTCCTGTTTGATTTCGATAACCTGTTTTGATATCAATCCTGTCTGTCCCCTCGTTTAATGTCGGTTTCCAGTTTCGTTCCCGTCTAGTTTGTCCTGTTTGATTTCGATACCCTGTTTTGATATCAATCCTGTCTGTCCCGTTTTTTAATGTCGGTTTCCAGTTTCGTTCCCATCTAGTTTGTCCTGTTTGATTTCGATACCCTGTTTTGATATCAATCCTGTCCATTCCGTCGTTTGATATCGGTTTCCAGTTTCGTTCCTGTCTAGTTTGTCCTGTTTAATTTCCATATCCTGTTTTGATATCAATCCTGTCTGTCCCGTTGTTTAATATCAGTTTCCAGTTTCGTTCCTGTCTAATTTGTCCTGTTTAATTTCGATACCCTGTTTCAATATCAATCCTGTCCGTTCCATTGTTTGATATCGGTTTCCGGTTTCGTTCCCGTCTAGTTTTTTCCTGTTTAATTTCAACATCCTGTTTTGATATCAATCCTGTCTGTCCCGTTTTTTAATGTCGGTTTCCAGTTTCGTTCCTGTCTAGTTTGTCCTGTTTAATTTTGAAATCCAGTTTGATATCAAGCCAGTCTCTCCCGTCCTGTCCGGTATCGACCCCATCTGTCCGATATCCACTCAAGCAATTGATATCGATCAGGTCG
The DNA here is from genome assembly GCF_059441175.1 of Urocampus carinirostris. Classification (NCBI taxonomy): domain Eukaryota; kingdom Metazoa; phylum Chordata; class Actinopteri; order Syngnathiformes; family Syngnathidae; genus Urocampus; species Urocampus carinirostris. The sequence continues at coordinate 24,049,954 of NC_142367.1, read as the reverse complement.
GCCTCTGGCTTCCCGTCATTCCACGCCGGACTGCTGCCTAACGTGCATGACTCCCCATTTCCCGTAAAATAAAAGGCTTGTGTGAGAAACGTCACGCGTTTGGGTCCTGATCCTCTTCCGGTTCTTGGCATTCACACTCGATTCTTTCTTTTATGCTCCTTGAAAAATTGACTTCAAAAGTCCTTGAAAAATGCTTGAAATTGGCCATGAATGATGTGTACGAACCTGTTATAAACCTAAAAATCAGATTCAAAATAAAAAAACTTTATTTCATGTAGGTAACAACACACAAAGAACCACTGCCCTGTCATCTGCTTGTTGGGTGGTGGTAAGAAAGGATTAGGAGGTGTTTTAAGGGGCCCCCAATCGCCCCCAGAGAAAGTCTGTCCTGGGGTCTCTTGCCTCTCATAAACGCGGGAGCCTCATTTAAAATCTCCAACGGGTTTGCGCCCCGCCGAGGCGAAACCGGTCGTAAAAACGTCCCGGTCCGGCTTCTCTGGGATCTGCTGACTCCGCATGAACGGAGCTAGCTAAGCAAAAGGTGCAGTGAAGGGAACAAAATTGTTTAAAGGGACAGTGTGTGATATTAACACAACACACAGATACTGCTGGAAGTGGGAATTTCCCCACGGGGATGAAGAAAGTATCTATCTATCTATCTATCTATCTATCTATCTATCTATCTATCTATCTATCTATCTATCTAGACATCTATCTAGACATCTATCTAGACATCTATCTAGACATCTACCTATCTAGACATCTACCTATCTATCTATCTATCTATCTAGACATCTAGACATCTAGACATCTATCTATCTATCTTAGACATCTATCTACTATATCTATCTATCTATCTATCTATCTATCTAGACATCTAGACATCTAGACATCTATCTTAGACATCTATCTATCTATCTATCTATCTATCTATCTATCTATCTATCTATCTATCTATCTATCTATCTATCTATCTATCTATCTATCTATCTATCTATCTATCTAGATATCTATCTGGACCTCTATCTGGACTTCTATCTATCTATCTTTCTATCTTAGACATCTATCTACTATGTCTATCTATCTATCTATCTAGACATCTTACTATCTAGACATCTATCTATCTATCTAGACATCTATCTATCTATCTATCTATCTAGACATCTATCTATCTATCTATCTATCTAGACATCTAGACATCTATCTATCTATCTATCTTAGACATCTATCTATCTATCTATCTATCTATCTATCTATCTATCTATCTATCTATCTATCTATCTATCTATCTATCTATCTATCTATCTGGACCTCTATCTATCTATCTATCTATCTATCTGGACCTCTATCTATCTATCTATCTATCTATCTATCTATCTTTCTATCTTAGACATCTATCTACTATGTCTATCTATCTATCTATCCATCTATCTATCTATCTAGACATCTATCTATCTATCTAGACATCTATCTATCTATCTATCTATCTAGACATCTAGACATCTAGACATCTATCTATCTATCTATCTTAGACATCTATCTACTATATCTATCTATCTATCTATCTATCTATCTATCTATCTATCTATCTATCTATCTATCTATCTATCTATCTATCTATCTATCTATCTATCTGGACCTCTATCTGGACCTCTATCTATCTATCTATCTTTCTATCTTAGACATCTATCTACTATGTCTATCTATCTATCTATCTATCTATCTATCTATCCATCTATCTATCTATCTAGACATCTATCTATCTATCAAACCACTAGATGTCTCTTATTGTGGAAAGCAACCTAAACCAGTGCTTCCATGCACAAACTACAGGGACTTAAAGTGACCGGATCGCAACATTTTTCTTTGCATTTTTTCGGCAAAGAAAGAAAAAAAGAAAAGAAAAAAGTGAAACTAAGAAAAAGAAAAGAGAATAGGAAGGAGAAAAAGGAGGAAAATAATACAAAAGGTTAAAAAAACAGAAGAAAAAAGGAAAGAATAAGGAAAATGTAAGAAAAAGAAAGAAAATGGGAAAAATGAAAAGAAGAGTGAAAAGAATAAGGAGGAAATGAAACAAGAAAAATAGAGGGGAAAAGAGAAAAAAAAATGTAAAAAAAAAGTGAAACCTAGAAAAAAAAAGAAACGAAAAGGAGAATGAAAATAATAAATTAGAATAAAAAAGTAAAGAAAAAAGAAAAGGAAAACAAGAAAAAATGAACCAATCAAGTAAAAAGAAGAAAAAAACAATAATAAAAAAAGAGTACAAAGCAGAGAGTAAAAGAAAACAAAACCTGGAAAGAGAAGAAGAAAATATAATTACAAAGGCAAAAAAATAAGAATATCTGAAAAAAAGAAAAACATTGGCAAAAAAGAAAGATCAAGAAAAGGGGTAGGTCAAACAAATCAAAAGTTAGAAAAGGGACAGTTTTTGGATTTTACCCTTAGCAACAAGATGGCCGACAATCATTTTAATTAAATAGAAATTCTCCATCTATGACTGTGTTAGTTCGTGTGATTTTGATAGAAAATTAATTGTATATCAGTTCTTTTCCCCTAATCAATAACGTTTTTGAACCACTGGGTGGTGCTAAATATGACACACTGTCCCTTTAAGGGGAATCAACACTTAAAATGTAATGAGCCTTGATGGAGACGGGAAATGAGCAAAAACAAAAGCCAAACTCAAAAGTGGAGCTTTGATGTTCCTTGTAAATCGTTGCCTCTCCCTTAGGGCATCCTGGACTTCACATATGAATAAGTCACAATATCGGCGGGGGGAAAGCAAGAAAATGGATCCATGGGAAATTGTTCTGCAGAGCAAACTGGAGGGAAATTCGTGCCACAAATGTTATAATAATTCAATTGAATTGAAATGAATTGGCTTTATCCTCAATGATAACAACAAGGTAATGTCACGGTTGCCATGGCGCCCAATTAGCCACGCCCATGTGCGGCTCATTGACCGATTGGCTTCCCTTCTATTTAAGCTCAGTGCTCTCACTCACCCTTTGTCAGTCTGTCAACGAACCTCTGCCCCGCAAGATGTGGGTTCTGACTCTGTCCTGATTGCTGTTGGTATTTCCTGTCCCGTTTATTTCGTCCTGTTTAATACCGGTTTCCATTTTTGTTCTCGTCTAGTTTGTCCTGTTTAATTTCAATACCCTGTTTTGATATCAACCTGTTCGTCCCGTTGTTTAATATCGGTTTCCAGTTTTGTTCCCGTCTAGTTTGTCCTGTTTAATTTCAATACCCTGTTTTGATATCAATCCTGTCCGTCCCGTTGTTTAATATCGGTTTCCAGTTTCGTTCCTGTCTAGTTTGTCCTGTTTAATTTTGATATCCTGTTTTGATATCAACCCTGTCTGTCCCGTTGTTTTCATATCAGTTTCCAATTTCGTACCCATCTAGTTTGTCCTGTTTGATTTCGATACCCTGTTTTGATATCAATCCTGTCTGTCCTGTTGTTTAATATCGGTGTCAGTTTCGTTCCCATCTAGATTGTCCTGTTTAATTTCGATACACTGTTTTGATATTAATCATGTCTATCCCGTTGTTTAATATCGGTTTCCAGTTTCGTTCCCGTCTAGTTTGTCCTCTTTAATTTCAATACCCTGTTTTGATATCAATCCTGTTTGTCCTGTTGTTTAATATCAGTTTCCAGTTTCGTTCCCGTCTAGTTTGTCCTGTTTAATTTCGATACCCTGTTTTGATATCCATCCTGTCTGTCCCTTTATTTAATCAGTTTCCTTTTTCGTTCCCGTCTAGTTTGTCCTGAAAAATTTCGAAGTCCTGTTTTGATATCAAACCTGTCTGTCCTGTTGTTTAATATCAGTGTCAGTTTCGTTTCCATCTAGATTGTCCTGTTTAATTTCGATACACTGTTTTGATATCCATCCTGTTTGTCCCGTTGTTTAATATCGATTTCCAATTTCGTTCCCGTCTAGTTTGTCCTCTTTAATTTCAATACCCTGTTTTGATATCATCCCTGTTTGTCCCGTTGTTTAATATCGGTTTCCAATTTCGTACCCGTCTAGTTTGTCCTGTTTAATTTCGATATCGTGTTTCAATATCAATCCTGTCTGTCCCGTCCTTTCCGGTATCGACCCCATCTGTCTGATATCAATTTGGGCAATTGGTATCAATCTTGTCGATCTCTGGCTTCCTATCATTTCACTCCAGACCGCTGCCTAACGTGCATGACTCCCCATTTCCCGTAAAATAAAAGGCTTGTGTGAGAAACGTCACGCGTTTGGGTCCTGATCCTCTTCCGGTTCTTGAAAATTTGTGCACTGTGTAGCATCAAGATGCCAGACAAACATGGCGGTGACTAATGAAAGATATACACATTTCTACACCTATGATAGATAGTTCATGTATTTTTTTCTTTCACCAATTGAAGTTTTTTGTCGAGCCACTAGGGGGCACTCAATAGGTATCTTTGCGGTTTCAGATTGTCCCGAAGGTCCGGACGTTTTGGTGGTGCTGCTTTCGGTGGCGGGGGCCATTTTGTTCCTGGGTTTGGCGGCGCTGCTCATTTGGAAGCTGCTGATCACGATTCACGACAGACGGGAATTCGCCAAATTCGAAGAAGAACGGGCACGGGCCAAGTGGGACACGGTGGGTGCGCTTTTTTTGCCATTTAATCCTGATTTTTGTATATTGTTGTGAAAAAAAAGGATTAAAGGAGAGGTGTGTAAACGTTTGAGGTGACGGATGGCAAAAAGGTTCAAAAATTTCCAAAATGATTTGTGTTTTTTGCATATTTATCACTCAATGGTTTCAGATTATCCATGTCACGGTTGCCCATGGCTCATTGACAGATTAGCTTCCCTTCTGTTTAAGCTCAGTGCTCTCACTCACCCTTTGTCAGTCCGTCAACGAACCTCCGCACCCGCAAGATGTGGGTTTTGACTCCTGTTTCCTGCCCAGTATTGTTCCCGTTTTTGTCCTGTTTAATATCGATTTCCAGTTTCGTTCCCGTCTAGTTTGTCCTGTAAAATTTCGATACCCTGTTTGGATATCAATCCTGTTTGTCCCGTTGTTTAATATCGGTTTCCACTTTTGTTCCTGTCTAGTTTGTCCTGTTTAATTTTGATATCCTGTTTTGATATCCTACCTTTCCGTCCCGTTGTTTAATATCGGTTTCCAGTGTCGTTCCCGTCTAGTTTGTCCCGTTTAATTTCGATATCCTGTTTAGATATCAATCCTGTCCGTCCCGATGTTTAATATCGGTTTCCAGTTTCGTTCCTGTCTAGTTTGTCCTGTTTAATTTCAATACCCTGTTTAGATATCAATCCTGTCCGTCCCGTTGTTAAATATCGGTTTCCGGTTTCGTTCCCGTCTAGTTTTTCCCGTTTAATTTCGATATCCTGTTTTGATATCAATTCTGTCTCTCCCGTTGGGTTTTCCTGTCCGGTATTGTTCCCATTTATTTTGTCCCGTTTAATATCGGTTTCCAGTTTTGTTCCCGTCTATTTTCGTGCTGTTTATTCTTTCCAGTTTTCGTTCCCATCTAGTTTGTCCGGTTTATTTTTGATATTCTGTTTCATTATCAATCCTGTCTGTCCCGTCCTGTTGGGTATCGACCCCATTCGTCCGATATCTGCTCGTCGGCCTCTGGCTTCCCAACATTCCACGCCAGACTGCTGCCTAACGTGCATGACTCCCCATTTCCCGTAAAATAAAAGGCTTGTGTGAGTAACCTCATGCGTTTGGGTCCGGATCCTGTTCTGGTTCATGACAGATTACAATCTAAATACAACACAAATGTCTTAAATCTAGTATATTAAGTATAGCTCCTGTTTCCTGCTTGTGTTCCTTGTCCGTTATCGTTCCTGTCTAACTGTCCGCTCCCGATCTCCCCGTTTGTCTCCGGCGACGACCCGTTTTTGATCCCGACCACGTCTGCTCTCCTGTCCCGGCTTACGACCTGTTTTTGATCCCGACCATGTTTTTGCTCTCCTGTCTCGTCTATCGACCTGTTTTTCAGTCACCGCCACCTCCCGCTCCGGAAGATCCACTTCTGTTTTCGAAACAAGATCCGATTTTGGTAGAGGCTTGCTTCCCGCATCCAGCGCTGCTCTTCGTCTTTCTATCAATAAAACCTGTGGTTAACGTTACGCGATTGGGTCCTGATTCCGTTCCGGTCGTGACATTATCGACATTTCAAAACTGCATTTTGTGTTTCTTTGGGTTGTCTCTGTGATAGTACAATTGGGTCGGTGACCTGAAAGCTTTATGAGTGATAAATATGCAAAAAAAAACACAGAAATCAGGAAGAGGGCAAACACTTTTTCAGATTTTGACCCTTTTTTGTTCAGCAGGACAGTTTTAGACCCTGATGTTGTGGTTGAAAATGGTGGCTTTTTACGGTCGTGTTAAGACGCTAAAGTGGAGGGCCACACACACTTGCGGCTCCTGAGTGTCTTTTATTACTCGCACTGCCTGCTGTTAGCCACAAACACGACAGGAAGCTAGCTTGGCTTTAAATGAGCTAACGTTCGGTAGCTCTTCCTGCTAATGAGCTGCTGTTAGCCGCCGACGAAACCGCAACAATTATTTCACATTGCTCTTTTGGTCTTTGTGTCCCTTTTTTTTTTTTTTACCATTTTCTTGGGTGATCCTTCAGCGCTAGCTTACCCAATATATTAGCTCGGAGCAAAGAAAGATTTCAACATTTAAGGCAGATACTCGGACTTGGCATGGTTTGTACGGGTGCTTGAAATCCTTGAAAATGCTTGATATTTAATCTGATTTAAAAAGTGCATGAATTTTAAATGAAGTGCTTGTAAATTCTTGAATTTTAATATTCAGTTTTAAAGATTAAAAAAAGCATGCCGGACTCGTAGATAAGAGACAAAGAGAGGGGGGGTAAAAACAGGGAACTAGAGAAAGAGAGAGATACAGAGAAAGGAAGTGGGAAGAAATAGAGTAAACCGTGAAAGGTGATAACGAGAAAGACACGGGAAGAAAAAGAAGGAAGATTGACAAAAAGAGAAGAAAAAAAACAAGAAGAAAAGGGAAAGACGGTGAAAGAGAAAAAGAGCGAGAGCAAAAGAGAGAAAAGAGAAAAATGAATGAGAATAGAAGAAAAAGAGACAAATAGAGAAAGGAGGAGAAAGAGAGAGAAAAATAGAGAAAGGAAAAGAAAGGGAGAAAAGATAGAGAGAAGAGAAAAGAGAGGGGAAAAGAGAAAGAGAAAGGGAAAAAGAGAAAAAGTAGTTTGCAATAGTCTGTGGTCTGTGCAGCCCTTTGAGACTCTTTGGGATAAAGGGTGTCACAAATCAACATGACTTGACTCATCTTGAGGTTTTGGAGTTTTTCCTTGTCCTCATGTCGGTTTTAGATCAGGGGATGGTGTCATAATAGTATGTAGTTTGCAATAATCTGTGGTCTGTGCAGTCCTTTTAGACTGTCTCTTCTCAAGGTTTCTTTATCTTCCTCATGTTGAGGTTTTTGAGTTTTCCCTTGCCCTCATGTAGGTTTTAGATCGGGGGATTGTGTCATAATAGTCTGTGGTTTGCAACAATCTGTGGTCTGTGCAGCCCTTTGATACTCTTTGTGATTAAGGGCCAAACAAATAAACATGACTTGATTGGATTTTAAATCAACTGTCTTCACCGGACTTCCTGTGCGGAGTTTGCATGTTCTCCCCGTGCTTGCGTGGGTTTCCTCCGAGCACTCCGGTTTCCTCCCACATTCCAAAAACAGGCATGTCAGGTTAATTGGCCAGTCCAAATTGTCCTTAGGTGTGAATGAGCCGTCAGTTGTTTACTAATTGTAAGCAAGCTTGTCAGAGTTTGCGTGTTCTCCCCTTGCTTGCGTGGGTTTCCTCCAGGCACTCCGGTTTCCCTCCCACATTCCAAAAACATGCAAGTCAGGTTAATTGGCTGGTCCAAATTGTCCCTAGGTGTGAATGAGCGAGCGAATTCTTTGTCCCTTCGTGCCCTGTGATTGGCTGGCAACCAGTTCAGGATGTCCCCCTGCCCACTGCCCGAAGATAGCTGGGATGTGCTCCAGCACCCCCGCGACCCTACTGAGGATAAGCGGTGCAAATAATGGATGGATGGATGGATGTCTTCACGTGTGTGCTAAAGGTCAATACAAGTAAACCGCTCTTGGGGGCCCCCTGGTGGTCGTGGGGCCCTCAACAGCCTCTGAGCTTGCTTATACCCGAATGATGTGCAAATAATGATAATTGATTGTGTATTCTATTGTGTCTTTGACTTGCAGGGCCACAATCCTCTTTATAAAGGGGCCACGTCCACCTTCACGAACATCACTTACAGAGGAAAAGAATGAAAACGAAGGAAAAACCAGACTTCCACCGTGGAATTCATGTGCAGGTCTCTACTGTTCCAAAGAAATTATTCCTATTTTGTAAATACGCAGAAATGAATGTGCGGCTCTCCACCAATCATCTGTCACGAAAACGAATGTCCGGCGTCAATAAATGTTGTTTTTGTGAGAGTTCAATTCATGTTTTTAAGTTCATTTCAGGGTTTGTACGCGTGCTTGAAATCCTTGAAAATGTTTGATTTTTTATTGTCTTTTCAAAGGTTGACATTTTGGGTGAAATGTTTCAAATTTATCACTCATCTCATTGGCTACACTGCTTATCCTCTGTAGGGTCGCGGGGGTGCCGGAGCCCATCCCAGCTATCATCGGGCAGTGGGCAGGGGACACCCTGAACTGGTTGCCAGCCGATCGCAGGGCACACGGGGACAGACAACTCGCTCGCTCATTCACACCTAGGGACAATTTGGACCGGCCAATCCACCTGACATGCATGTCTTTGGAATGTGGGAGGAAACCGGCGTGCCCGGAGGAAACCCACGCAAACACGGGGAGAACATACAAACTCCGCACAGGAAGTCTGGAGCTGGATTTGAACCCACGCAGGAGGTTCCCATGACCTGAACATGCGCTAACCACTGCACCGCCGTGCTGCCCTACGTTTTTATTATATTATTTATATCATTAAATTATTAAAATATATTAAATCTATTTTTATATTGTTTTCCTTATATCCTCACTGTAAAATGTGGACCTGGAGTGCCACATCCAATTTCGTTGTCACAATATATCCCATGTTGTAACAATGACAATAAAGGTATATTCTCATCTCATCAGCTACACCGCTTATCCTGAGTAGGGTCGCGGGGGTGCTGGAGCCCATCCCAGCAATCATCGGGCAGTGGGCAGGGGACACCCTGAACTGGTTGCCAGCCAATCGCAGGGCACACGGGGACAGACAACTCGCTCGCTCATTCACACCTAGGGACAATTTGGACCGGCCAATCCACCTGACATGCATGTCTTTGGAATGTGGGAGGAAACCGGCGTGCCCGGAGGAAACCCACGCAAGCAAGGGGAGAACATACAAACTCCGCACAGTAAGGCCGGTAGCTGGTTTTGAACCCACGACCTCAGAACTGTGCCGCACACGCGCTAACCACTGCGCCGCCGTGCTGCCCTATCTTTCGAATTGTTTCTCAAAAATGATGCCAACACTGCTCTCTGGAGGCTTCGATTTGTCACAAGCCAGAAACGGAGACAGGACCCAATAGCGTTTTTTTTTTACTAACTTTTTTTGAGAAAGAGAGCAGGACTTGCTTCCAAGAGCTGATGATTGTCGGACACGGGTAGCGGATGGCAGGAAAGCTCTTCCGTGTCGAGCGGGGATAGTCATGGCTGGCAGGAAAGCTGGTCGGTAACCGGGACAGGGGAGCAAGGGCAGTAATCAAGTCCAGAAAAAAGGTCGACAACAAGTATCAGGCAGGAAACAGGGCAAAACAGGTCGTGGTCGGCAACAGGTATCAGGCAGGAAACAGGGCAAAACAGGTCGTGGTCGGTAACAGGTATCAGGCAGGAAACAGGGCAAAACAGGTCATGGTCGGCAACAGGTATCAGGCAGGAAACAGGGCAAAACAGGTCGTGGTCGGCAACAGGTATCAGGCAGGAAACAGGGCAAAACAGGTCGATGGCCGGGATGGAGGAGCAAGGGCGGTAACGAGTACAGAAAAGAGGTCGGCAACAGGTATCAGGCAGGAAACGGGCAAACTGGTCGATGGCCGGGACGGAGGAGCAAGGCAGAAACGGGTCCAGAAACAGGTCAGCAACAGGTATCAGGAAACAGAAAACAGGGCAGGAGAATGTCGGATAATGCAGAGCTTGCCTAGCTGAAAGCATAGGTTCGCAGACGGTCTGACAGCTTCCTCTTGGAGGACGGGGTTTAAAAAGAGTCCAGGAACCAATCAGCGATCAGGGCTTTTGGCGCCAATGGGGCAGTCACAGGTGCCCTGAATCAGCAATTATGACACGATTAGCCATTGCATATCTACCTTTCGGTCATTAACGGCAGCTGACATCAGTTTGTATGGTGTTGTGCTATTGAGCGCCATCGCCCCCTATGTGTATGCCGGGTACTGAAGAAATTGTGCTTTAATTTGCCATTAAACCACGAACCAATAGTAAACGACTAACTTTAATTTAAGGGAACCCGTTTAAATTCTAATATTAAAACTGGTTTCTCTAAATATTTAAATTTTTGTGGCTCTAGACCTACAGTATTTGAAGAGTTTGTTTTTGTCATGAACCGGAACAGGAGGAGAACCCAAATTCGTGACGCCAGACAGGATTGATATCAAAACAGGGTATCGAAATTAAACAGGACAAACTAGACGGGAACCGAAACTGGAAACCGATATTAAACAACGGGACAGAGAGGATTCATATCAAAACAGGATATCGAAATTAAACAGGACAAACTAGAAGGGAACGAAACTGGAAACCGATATTAAACAACGGGACGGACAGGATTGATATCAAAACAGGATATCGAAATTAAACTGGACAAACTAGACGGGAACGAAACTGGAAACCGATATTAAACAATGGGACGGACAGGATTGATATCAAAACAGGATATCAAAATTAAACAGAACAAACTAGACGGGAACGAAACTGGAAACCGATACTAAACAACGGGACGGACAGGATTGATATCAAAACAGGATATCAAAATTAAACAGAACAAACTAGACGGGAACAAAACTGGAAACCGATATTAAACAACAGGACAGACAGGATTGATATCAAAACAGGATATCTAAATTAAACGGGACAAACTAGACGGGAACGAAACTGAAAACGGATATTAAACAACGGGACAGACAGGATTGATATCAAAACACGATATCGAAATCAAACAGGACAAACTAGACAGGAACGAACTGGAGATCGATACTCAACAGGAAAACTAGACGGGAACAATACCAGACAGGAAACACAAGCAGGAAACCGGACAGAGTCAAAACCCACGTCTTGCGGGTGCAGAGGTTTGTTGACGGACTGACAAAGGGTGAGTGAGAGCACTGAGCTTAGATACACGGAAAGCCAATCTGTCAACGAGCTGCAGCTGGCGCCACACGGGCGGGGCCGATTGGGCGCCATGGCATCCGAGACAGTTTTCCTTGGTCTGTTATGGCTCTTTCAACATTTTAGGTTCCCAAAACCTGGGCTAAAAAGTCCCAAAAGAGTAAGTATTTATAGAAAAATGGATACATGATTACAGGTACAATATCACTCACAGCTCACAACCCCAGAACTGCAAAGGGACACCACTTCCTCATAGTTTCCATGGATACCAGTAGGAGGGGACGCCTCATGATGTGGCTCAGATACAGCACGTTCATCATCTGGCCGCCGTTGTTTTTCAGTGTACAACGTCATCCCACTCTTCAGAGATGAGCCTTGAAACTCAAATTTGAGGGTTTTTTGACACATTATTCAAAGCCCTGCGTGTTTTAATTTGTCGGGCGAATCTTTGGGGTTGTAAAAATGGTTTGCTCTTTGATTTTAAAGTATAAAGTGTCTTAGATTGAATATGTATTTATTTTTCAAAAAAGAAAGTTTCATAATTTACAGATTTCTCCTATCACGGGTTCTTTGTGGAACTGAGGGTTTGATATACACGTTAATTGCATTTTACTGTCATCTTCTGGCCATCATTTGCAACTGCACTGTCGGTAACTTTCGCTTAAGGGACAGTGCGTTATTTAGTGCCTCCTGGTGGTAAAAAATATACTTCATTAGAAAAAAAAACCCTATTGATTCAAATATATGAACGAGCATGTAACCACTAGGGTTGGGTAGGGTTACTTTAACTTGATTACTTTCAATGACTTTTGGATTACTCCAATACCAAATATGCTAATAAAAGACAAAAGTAACTAAATAGGAATAAAATGATGACTCGCAACACGTGGTAAGCTTTCTCTCCTGGCTTTGATCTCTGATCTCCGGCAAAACGAACATCTAATGCCACAGAAACAAAATGAAAATCAATCCAAACAGCTTACTCCCCAAGCCTGCACAAAATGGAGTCATTTCATTCATATATAGTTTCTTTTGTCTTTTATTAGCATATTTGGTATTGGAGTAATCCAAAAGTCATTGAAAGTAATCCAGTTAAAGTAATCCTACCCAATCCTGGTAACAATGACAATAAGGGTATATTCTATTCTATCTATGTAGGCTGCTTTTCAACCAAAAACGAGTGCTAAATGCACAAGGAAGAATACAAACTATGGAGACTCAAAGTGACCAAAACAACCAAATGTTACCCTCAATTTTTTGGCCTGGTTTTTCACGATCACACTGGATTTCTTTTGGGAAAAAAAATTCAAACTTGGCTATAAACAAGGTGTACGAACCCTGGAATTGGTAATCCAGGCGGTAAAAAAAGTACTTTTTAAAAGAAGTACCTACAAACTAAGTATTTTGTTTCCAGTTTTTGCGCCCGACACTGTTCACCAACCAGGGTTGGGTAGGGTTACTTTAACTGGATTACTTTCAATGACTTTTGGATTACTCCGATACCAAATATGCTAATAAAAGACAAAAGAAACTAAATATGAATCAAATGATGACTCACAACACGTGGTAAGCTTTCTCTCCTGGCTTTGATCTCTTTGATCTCCGGCAAAACTCACTTGCCAACATCATTTTTGCCGTTCCATGTATTCCGTTACTCCCCAAGCCTGCACAAAATGGAGTTATTTTATTCATATTTAGTTTCTTTTGTCTTTTATTAGCATATTTAGTATTGGAGTAATCCAAAAGTCATTGAAAGTAATCCAGTTCAAGTAACCCTACCCAACCTTGATGATTTGCTTAAGATGACTTTATCAGCAGCGAGGAAGCCAAAGCTCCCCTCGGTGCCCAGCGGCGTCTCACTCTGCTAGGTTTCCCAACCGCTCACAAATGACTTTTAACTCCATTCCTCGTTGAAATAGCCTTTAATCTAAGATAGAGGAGACATTCGGAGAAAGGTTCGGTGATGTGAAAACGAATCTACGGCGACAAATCCATTCCCCGCTTGGGCAAGCGAGACGCCGCGACACCCCGGGGATCACGGCCCCCTCGCCCGGATGACATAGAATAGAATATACCCTTACTGTCATTGTTACCAGCTAGCGGATGCTAAGCTAAACGGAAGAAATGTCTATTGGATATTTGAAGGTTTTGGAAAAAAATGGCTATTTGGATTTATGGGTTTTGAAGAGCGTCCCGGACCTGTTTGAGGTGCTGATGGTGTCAGGTGAGAGACAACTGGACGGCTAATGCTAACATTGTCATGCTAATTAGCTCACGTTAACTCGTCAACATGTCCTTGTCACGATATCAAAGAGTTTTTTTGGACTTTTTTTGGACTATTCTTCAGCTTATTTTTGTCGAATTACGAGTTTTTGTTTTGGGGAGTTCGTCTCCGACAGTCAACACGTCAATTTAACATTCTAGAGCAAGTACAGTATTTTTAACGGTGTTTGACATAAAGGGACAGTGTGTTTATAATAATGCCTCCGAATGGTACAAATAAACTTTTATTCAGTAAATAAAAAAACTCATTGATCTGAATACTAGGCAAAAATACATGAACTATTGCACCAATGTTCATCCATCCATCCTTTATCGGCACTGCTTATCCTCAGTAGGGTCGCGGGGGTGCTGGAGCCCATCCCAGCCATCCTCGGGCAGTGGGCAGTGGACACCCTGAACTGGTTGCCAGCCAATCACAGGGCACACAGGGACAAACAATTCACTCGCTCATTCACACCTAGGGACAATTTGGACTGGCCAATTAACCTGACATGCATGTTTTTGGAATGTGGGAGGAAACCGGAGTGCCCGGAGGAAACACACGCAAGTACAGGGAGAACATGCAAACTCCATACAGGAGGTTCCATCTCATGACCTCAGAACTATACTCGCTCGCTCATTCCCATCTCGGGACAATTTGGACCGGCCATTTAACCTGACATGCATGTTTGTGGAATGTGGGAGGAAACCGGAGTGCCCGGAGGAAACACACGCAAGTACAGGGAGAACATGCAAACTCCACACAGGAGGTTCGATCTCATGACCTCAGAACTATACTCGCTCGCTCATTCCCATCTAGGGACAATTTGGACCGGCCAAATAACCTGACATGCATGTTTTTGGAATGTGGGAGGAAACCGGAGTGCCCGGAGGAAACACACGCAAGTACAGGGAGAACATGCAAACTCCATACAGGAGGTTCCATCTCATGACCTCAGAACTATACTCGCTCGCTCATTCCCATCTAGGGACAATTTGGACCGGCCAAATAACCTGACATGCATGTTTTTGGAATGTGGGAGGAAACCGGAGTGCCCGGAGGAAACACACGCAAGTACAGGGAGAACATGCAAACTCCATACAGGAGGTTCCATCTCATGACCTCAGAACTATACTCGCTCGCTCATTCCCATCTCGGGACAATTTGGACCGGCCATTTAACCTGACATGCATGTTTGTGGAATGTGGGAGGAAACCGGAGTGCCCGGAGGAAACACACGCAAGTACAGGGAGAACATGCAAACTCCACACAGGAGGTTCGATCTCATGACCTCAGAACTATACTCGCTCGCTCATTCCCATCTAGGGACAATTTGGACCGGCCAAATAACCTGACATGCATGTTTTTGGAATGTGGGAGGAAACCGGAGTGCCCGGAGGAAACACACGCAAGTACAGGGAGAACATGCAAACTCCATACAGGAGGTTCCATCTCATGACCTCAGAACTATACTCGCTCGCTCATTCCCATCTCGGGACAATTTGGACCGGCCATTTAACCTGACATGCATGTTTGTGGAATGTGGGAGGAAACCGGAGTGCCCGGAGGAAACACACGCAAGTACAGGGAGAACATGCAAACTCCACACAGGAGGTTCGATCTCATGACCTCAGAACTATACTCGCTCGCTCATTCCCATCTAGGGACAATTTGGACCGGCCAAATAACCTGACATGCATGTTTTTGGAATGTGGGAGGAAACCGGAGTGCCCGGAGGAAACACACGCAAGTACAGGGAGAACATGCAAACTCCATACAGGAGGTTCCATCTCATGACCTCAGAACTATACTCGCTCGCTCATTCCCATCTCGGGACAATTTGGACCGGCCATTTAACCTGACATGCATGTTTGTGGAATGTGGGAGGAAACCGGAGTGCCCGGAGGAAACACACGCAAGTACAGGGAGAACATGCAAACTCCACACAGGAGGTTCGATCTCATGACCTCAGAACTATACTCGCTCATTCCCATCTAGGGACAATTTGGACCGGCCAAATAACCTGACATGCATGTTTTTGGAATGTGGGAGGAAACCGGAGTGCCCGGAGGAAACACACGCAAGTACAGGGAGAACATGCAAACTCCATACAGGAGGTTCCATCTCATGACCTCAGAACTATACTCGCTCGCTCATTCCCATCTCGGGACAATTTGGACCGGCCATTTAACCTGACATGCATGTTTGTGGAATGTGGGAGGAAACCGGAGTGCCCGGAGGAAACACACGCAAGTACAGGGAGAACATGCAAACTCCACACAGGAGGTTCGATCTCATGACCTCAGAACTATACTCGCTCGCTCATTCCCATCTAGGGACAATTTGGACCGGCCAAATAACCTGACATGCATGTTTTTGGAATGTGGGAGGAAACCGGAGTGCCCGGAGGAAACACACGCAAGTACAGGGAGAACATGCAAACTCCATACAGGAGGTTCCATCTCATGACCTCAGAACTATACTCGCTCGCTCATTCCCATCTCGGGACAATTTGGACCGGCCATTTAACCTGACATGCATGTTTGTGGAATGTGGGAGGAAACCGGAGTGCCCGGAGGAAACACACGCAAGTACAGGGAGAACATGCAAACTCCACACAGCAGGTTCAACCTCATGACCTCAAAACTGTGCCGCACACGATTGAACCACTGCTCCACCGTGCTGCCCACCAATGTTCATTTTTTTAAATAAAATATATATTGGTCCGAAAACTGATTTCTTTTACATAGTAGAATTTATACCTATGGTGGTCTGGCATCTTGCTGTGCTCTCTGGTTTTTGTACTTTTGAGACATTACTGTGCCATCTAGAGGCCAATTATTACACTCAGGGGCTGTGTCAAGGAGCACAGCGTAGCAGCAGGTTGTTAGACAAACATGGAGTAGACCTTAAATTAAAAAACATCGTATTAAATGAAAGTGTTTTTTTGTACCACCAGGAGGCAATAGATATTACACACTGTCCCTTTAAGGCACAGGTGTCAAACAGGCGGCCCGTGGGTCAGATCCAGGCCCGCTAAGGGATTGAATCCGGCCCGCGAGACAACACTCAGAGAAGCGCAAGAGAAAAACAAGCTGCAGGTTGAAATATGTCCACTTGATGTTGCCATGGCCAGGTTTCTCTCACAAAGACACTGTACTTGTATTTCTTTCTTTCTTTTCCACTCCTTTTCCCCCGCTCTTTCACTCTCTGTGTCTCTCTTTTTCTCTTCCTTTGTTGCTCTTTGCCTCTTTCCCTCTCCGTGTCTTTTAACCTCTTTTGCTCTAACTTCCTTTTTTCCTTTTCTCTCTTCCTACCCTTTGCGCTTTCTTTTCTCTTTTCTCTCCTTCTGTCTTTCTATTTCTCTTTGGATCTTTTTTCTCCCTCTCCCTTTCTTTTCCCCCTCTCTCACGACTTTTTATCTTTTGTTTCTCACGGTCTCTCTCTCCCTCTCTCTTTTTTTTTTCTTTGTCCCGCCCTCTCTCCTTTTCACTCCCTCTTTCTCTTATTTCTTTATCTCTTTTTCTTGAATCTACTAGTCCGGCCCCCGAGAGAATGTTTGTTCTATCGTGTGGCCCCCAGAGTTAAAATGCGTTTGACACCCCTGCTTTAAGGACACACCATTCCAGTCTGATGACAAATTGCGACCCAAATCATTCAACAAATTCCACTTATCATTCGTCATTTTTCCCCCAAAACTACTTCACATACTATATATATATTTTCCGTAGCACTATTTTAAATACTCTATATCAGGGGTGTCAAACTCATTTGTACTCGGGGGCCACACAATAGAACAAACATTCTGTCGGGGGCCGGACTAGTAGATTAAAGAGAAAGAAAAAGAGATAAAGAAATAAAAGAAAGAGGGAGGGAAAAGGAGAGAGGACAGGACAAAGAGAGGGAGAGAGCGTGAGAAACAAAAGATAAAAAGTCGTGAGAGAGGGGGAAAAAAGGGAGAGGAAGAAAGAAATCCAAAGAGAAAGAGAAAGGCAGAAGGGGAGAAAAAAGAAAAGAAAGCACGAAGAGTAGGAAGAGAGAAAATAGAGAAAAGGAAAAAAGGAAGTTAGAGCAAAAGAGGTTAAAAGACACAGAGAAAGACAAAGAGCAGGGTGGAAAAAAAAGAGAGAGAGAGAAATACAAGTAGTGTCTCTGTGAGAGGCACCTGGCTTTGGCAACATCAAGTTGACATAGTTGACAACCTGCAGTTTGTTTTTCTCTTGCGCTTCTCTGAGTGTTGTTTCGCGGGCCGGATTCTATCCCTCAGCGGGCCTGATCTGGCCCGCGGGCCGCCTGTTTGACACCTGTGCTCTATATCAACACGTTATATTGGGTATTTTTGTATTCTATATCTTTTATTTTATTATTTTATTTTTCAACACAAGGATAATGCTGGAAGTGTGAATTTCCCTACAGGGATAAATAAAGTATTTATCTATCTATCTATACATCTATAATCTATACATACATCTATACTGTTAGGAATTAAATATTAAAATGTACCGTTTACCAAATTGTTCGAATGAGTTATCTGACTCTATTAACCAAACACAACCTTCATTCTTGATGTGAAAAGACGGACAAGAGACCGTCGTTTCCACACGGGGTCAGATTTAATTTCTTAAACAATTTAGCTAAGTGAACTCCATCGGATATTAGCCGAATTAGTGTCTCTCGCGTCTCCGTCAAGCCTCCTCTCTCGGTCTTTTTTTTTTCCCTCGACCCACCTCTCTCCGCAAGCTGGCGTGCCGGCCCCTCCCATGGGCGTGCCACTGAAAGCCCCCACGCGGGGTCCATCCCTTCGCCGGGATGTCTGGAGAAACTCAAAACAACACAGAGCGTTTATCAAAACAATGCCCGATGTCCTTCGTCAGAGTCCTGTTATCAAAATTCCCCAGCCCAAAAATTCCGCATTTGGAACAGCGTGACCTGAAGCCCACTCAGTGAAAATCTTGCACTCGATAAATGTCTCTTGTATTTAATCGTATAAAGTCCTTCATAGTAAAATGTATAAAATCTTTCAATACATACATACATACATAGTCACTCTCACATTTGCTAACACTGCACATTGCTAGCATCTCGGACAAGTTGTTTAATGGGACAGGGCATTCAAATGTTTGTCACGTTTCCTTCCGTTTGTGCTCCGAAGGCGTGATGGAAGGCCTCCACAGCCAGGCTCTGTGCTTGGACCCCCGCAGGCAGGAATTGCTGGAAGCTCGATTCACCGGAGGTGGCGTGGCCAAGGTCAGTAGGGCTGTCGCCAATATTTTTCACATTCCCGATGACCGTCCCCCCCCACGCCCCCTTGTTACCAACCTTGACTGGAATGGCGAGGAAGTGGCGTCCCAATGGCGTTACAATGTGCTTCACACTTACCCATCACACACACACTCACACACCAATAGCGGAGTCAGCCTCCAAATTTTTTGAGGATAATCAAGATGCTAAATGGTAAATGAACTGCTTTTCTATAGCGCTTTTCAAGTCAATGAAGAGCTCCCAAAGCGCTTTACAATGTGCTTCACACTTACCCATTCACACACACACTCACACACCAATAGCGGAGTCAGCCTCCAAACGTTTTGAGGATAATCAAGATGCTAAATGGTAAATGGACTGCATTAATATAGCGCTTTTCAAGTCATTGAAGACCTGCCAAAGCGCTTTACAATGTGCTTCACACTTACCCATTCACACACACACACTCGCACACCAATAGCGGAGTCAGCCTCCAAATTTTTTGAGGATAATCAAGATGCTAAATGGTAAATGGACTGCATTTATATAGCACTTTTCAAGTCACTGCAGACCTCCCAAAGCAATTTACAATGTGCTTCACACTCACCCATTCACACACACACACACACACACACAAGGTTAAGTTAGACTTTGAAGATGGCGGCGCGCATGGCCGCTGAGGCTCACAGCTCTTCAGCTCATCTTAAGTCAAGTCAAGTCAAGTCATTTTTATTTGTATAGCCCTTAATCACAATTAGTCTCTAAGGGCTTCACAAGTTATTACATATAGGAAGTTTAGGTTATTCGTATGCTATAGAGTAAAAGTGAGTTTTAAGCTTAGATTTAAACATTTCCACTGAGGTTGCAGATCGGATCTCAGGGGGAAGAGCATTCCACAACACCGGTGCCCGGATGGAGAACGCTCTCGAACCAGCGGAACACTTCTTGGCTCTTGGGATCACCAGAAGACCGGCGCTCTCGGAACGAAGGCTTCGGGCCGGGACATAGGGGGAGATCAGATCTGAAAGATAAGAGGGGGAAAGTCCATGTATGATTTTGTATAATAGGAGAACCTTAAAATCGCATCTTAGGCTAACAGGGAGCCAATGCAGGTTAGCCAAAATTGGAGTGATGTGATCGTACTTTTTTGTCCTTGTTAAAAGCCTCGCTGAATGTTGAATGTTGACAATACATGTGTATTATTTGCTATTGCAACATCTAATGCAGCCTTGTCATTCTGGATTGGGGATGACCTCATGTGCTGTCCCTTCTCAAGGTTTCTTTATTTTCCTCATGTTGAGGTTTTTGAGTTTTTACTTGCCCTCATGTTGGTTTTAGATCAGGGGATGGTGTCATATTAGTCTGTAGTCTGTGATGGTCTGTGCAACTTTTTGAGACGGTCCCTTCTCAAGGTTTTCTTCATTTTCCTCGAGTTGAGGTTTTTGAGATTTTCCTTGCCCTCATGTAAGTTTTAGATCAGGGGATGGTGTCATAATAGTCTGTGGTTTGCAATCATCTGTGGTCTGTGCAGCCCTTTGAGACTGTCCCCTCTCAAGGTTTCTTCATTTTCCTCATGTTGAGGTTTTTTTCCTTGCCCTCGTGTAGGTTTTAGATCAGGGGATGGTGTCATAATAGTCCGTGGTTTGCAATGATCTGTGATCTGTGCAGTCCTTTGAGACTCCTTCTGATTAAAGACCAAACAAATAAACTTGACTCATTATTGTGCCTGTTCTTGAAGCTTATATTCACAGAACTCTCCGTAGACCCCCTTGCGTTTCTCTAAAATATTTCACTCTGGAAAGCAGAGGGTCTGAGTCAATGCCAGGCATCTGGAATACTCCAAGACAAAAACACTGCAGTCATTCTCATGGGTTTGCTGAAGGACATTCTTATTGATTGACACGGTAACCGCTAACCACTTTCGTATTTTGGATACATTTAGGGTCTAAACGGAGCGACAGCAGTAATCCCCCCAACAAATAGAAAAAGCGGTCTGCAAAGGTTGTTTCAAGAATGCAGAGAATATAGAATAGAATAGACCTTTATTGTCATTGTTACAAAATGGGTTAACATATTGTGACAACGAAATTGGGCATGGCACTCCAGTTTCACATATTCACAGTGAGGATAAAGAAACCAAGAAGATAAAGGAACAGAGAAGATAAAGTTATAAAACAAGATGGATAAGGTTATAGTTGTAATTTACACAATATTTACACAAAGAAATGTCGTCTTGTAGGATGTTACATACAGTTTGGTATCCTAATACAGTTTGGTATCATAAGGGTTGAGCAATATGCATTTGGTGCAAAAATAGTCAACATTGTGCAAGAAACATAGGCATGAGTACCATTTTACATTAGTATGAGGTAGTGGGAGTTTTCAGTTTTTTGTGCGGTGTGTGTTTAGGGTGGTAATGGCTCTGGGGAAGAAACTGTCTCTGAGTCTGTTTTTGTTTTGTGTGACCTGTAGCGCTTGCCGGAAGGCAGCAGGTCAAAGAGGTGGTGAGAAAAGTCCTCGATGTTGTTTTCTGCTCTGCTGAGGTAGCGAGAGCAAGCAATGTCCTCCAGACTGGGCAGAGAGCAACCGACGATTTTCTGGGCTGTTTTGATGACCCTCTGGAGCGTTTTCCTGTCTCTTGCCGGCATACCACACCGTGCAGTATGTTAGAATGCTCTCCACTGTGGTTTTGTAAAAGGACACCTGCAGCTGCTGTTTTAGATGATTTTTCCTGAGCACTCTCCGAAAATGGAGTCGCTGCTGGGCCTTCCCTACCACCGCTCTGGTGTTTGCAGACCAGGAGATGTGCACAGGTGGTAATGAAAGGAGCTAATACAACTCATCTCAAGCAGCATTTGCAGTCAAGTCTATTGGTACAATTCGCCATAACGGATTATATTACACGTTACTTTGCTACCGAAATGTTTCCGTTCAATACGATATACAAACTGGCGTTGAATGACATGCTGTACGACACAGGCGTCAAACAGGCGGCCCGCGGCCCAGATCAGGCCCGCTAAGGGATTGAATCCGGCCCGCGAGACAACACTCAGAGAAGCGCAAGAGAAAAACAAGCTGCAGGTTGAAATATGTCAACTTGAGGTTGCCAAAGCCAGGTGCCTCCAACAAAGAAACTGTATTTATTTATTTTCTCTCTCTCTCTCTCTCTCCTTTCTCAGTCATTTTTCTCTGTCTCTGTTGCTCTCTATAGCTCCCTCTTATTTTCTTTTCCACCCCTTTTCTCCCAATCTGTCTGTCTCTTCCACTCTCTGTGTCTTTCTTTTTCTCTTCCTTTGTTTCTCTTTGTCTCTTTCTCTCTCTGTGTCTTTCAACCTCTTATGCTCTAACTTCCTTTTTTCCTTTTCTCTCTTAATACCCTTCGTGCTTCCTTTTCTTTTTTCTCTCCTTCTGTCTTTCTATTTCTCTTCGGTTTTCTTTGTTCCTCTCCCTTTCTTTTCCCCCTCTCTCACGACTTTTTATCTTTTGTTTCTCACGCTCTCTCCCTCTCTCTCTTTTTCTTTCTTTGTCCCGCCCTCTCTCCTTTTCCCTCCCTCTTTCTGTTATTTCTTTATCTCTCTTTTTCTTTCTCTTTAATCTACTCGTCCGGGCCCCGAGAGAATGTTTGTTCTATCGTGTGGCCCCCGAGTTAAAATGAGTTTGACACCCCTCCTGTACGACCACGCACCAGGAAAACCAATCCGAAGTTTACAACTTTATATTCAAGTTGATGTCAGGGTACGGAGTTTAGGCTGTGCAATTGTTTTTTTTACAGTTTCTAAGAGAAACTGTACGTTTACTTAGTTACATACCCCTTTTTAGTATTTACCAGTTTTTGTTTTCAAAGCCTAAAAACTTCAATAAAAGAGACATTTGTTTGCTGCTGTTAGCTCCATTCACTTTAAATGTCTTGAAATCTGAAAACTCTTAAAGCGAGAGTAGTTTTTCTCATTTGTGCACTTTGTTCAATTTTGCACGTTATTACTGAACAGGTGAGTCAAAGAACTTCAAACCTGTTACCAGTGTCTGAAACTCATGACAAAAAGTTACGGGACACCGTAATTCTGAAAAGTTGCCAGCCCCATTTTTCCCAACTTGAAGCACAATAAGACGACTCATCGCAAAAAAAACACACTGTTGCAAAGTATTAGGAATTGATCATCGGAATATAGAACAGAACAACACTTTAAAATTAAGTTTATTATAAAGCCACTTATAACATTCATTGCATGCAATGTTTGCGTTGGATCGTCTGCTACAAGCCACGTCAACTCCTCTTTCCACGATGCTTTTAATGTATGTTTACGTTTTGTAGCGTCATCAAGTTTGTTGGCTTCTTTTGAACATTCCTTCTGGGGTTTTGGCTTGAGTCCAAACCACTTCTCCATTTTTCTTGTGTTCACTTCGCGTCTACTTTGGAAAATGAAATGCCTTATAAGGCTCGGGAAAGTTCGGAAGCAGGAAGTTATTCGATGCAGGCCTCTGATTGGCTGCCGAGTATGCAAATCGCCAAATGAACCGAAATTTCCAAATTGGAGGAAGATTTCGAAATCGGAATAAAGCAAACATTTGATTTGAAAAAAAATATTTAGCTTTTTTTCATTTTTTTTTTTTTCTTGAAAAAGTTGAGACATTTTGTTGTACACCCGACGTAAAAGATGCACGTCCTGGGCGTCCGGGCTTACGTCATTTCACACACTACTATTACCTCCCCTGTGCATTTTTCCTCAAAATGTTTTAACCTAACAGGCTGAAATCCTACACTGTTGCAGTTGTTTCAATAAAAGGAACAGAATGTTAAGTTAATCATGATTTCTTAACCATGACATTTCTCTTCTTTATTAAGGTGTACTGTATATGTGATATTAAGCTAACATTATCATAGCATACAATCCAGAGGGTTTTTATTTTTTTATAGTTGATAATCATCAATCGTGGTTATTTATGCTCAATTAATCGTCTCCAGAAAGAGAGAAGGAAATTAAATGTTTTTTAGATTAAGTGTTTGGGGAGTATGTTAGGAGTGACAAGATTCGATAGATTTGAGAAATGAAATTGTGAGAGACAGAACTGGAGTAGTAGTGGAACTGATGGTGTAGATAAGAGAGTACTCGGTTGGTTTGGACACATGGAGAGGATGGATGAGGAGAAAATGTTGAAGAGGATCTACAGAGCAGAAGTCAATGGAAGGAGATCGAGAGGAAGGCCGCCATTGACGTGGATGGATGGTGTTATGAGTGCACTGCAGGAAAGAGGTCTAAATATAATGGAAGCTCGAGCTCTTGTTGGTGATAGTAATGAGTGGAGAGGTGTTGTGAAAGGATAGTGGGATGTTTGGACGTGTTCTAAGGGATGGGCAGTGCACCTGTATGATGCGGCGGGGGTAAACCAGCGAAAGCTGTCGGGGCTTGCTGTTGGACAAAAGAGTGTGTCGTGTCACCCTGACCTGAGTGACATGGCCGCTTTCTCGTGTCCTGTTTCATCTGGAGGGACGAAAGCATGACCGACTCGACTTGTTTGGGTGTTTGGACATTTGGGTTGGCCATGGTCCAAAATGTTTGTGTGTGTCTGTTGCTACTTTTTCCCTCTTTTTTTTTTCCTTGTTTTTGTATGTGTCTGTCTCGCTGTCGGTCACCCCTCTCGAGTGATATGACCAGGGTAGATAGGTAAATAGAAATCCAGTGGACTCAATACCCCCGAAGATGTAAAATTCCGTTCCGTCCGTGACGTTCTAAGAATACACGGATGACGAACGGATATCCTGTCTTGTCCTGTGTTCTGCTTTCCAGATCAACAGCGAATCATCCAGCCAGTCTCTTTGCAGCGTGGGGTCCCTTAGCGACAAGGAAGTGGAGGTTTGTTGCACCGATGGATCACCGACTGCCTCACTTTAAATTTGGAAGCTTTTTCGGCCAATCGTCTCTCGGAAAATATTTAACGGTGTTGTCGTCGGGTAGATAAAAATACAGTGCCTAGCTAAAGCATTAATTTCCCAGGAGCTTTTTGACCTATTCCCACATTTTAGGCTTCAAACTCGCAGTCTAAAACAGTTTCTTAGAGTCAACAGCATGTGAGACACAATCATGTAGGTGTTGCAAATATATTGGCCCCGCTGTTCTCTCAGCTCATCCAACTGACTCCAGAAATACCCTGATGATTTCTGAATAATCTAACGACGACCTGAACAAGAGACCGGCATTTCCCTACGGGGGCAGATTTAATTTCTTAAACAGTTTAACTAAGTTAGCTCCATCGAATATGGCTGAATTAGTGTCGCTCGAGTTTCTGTCAAGCCTCCCCTCTTGTTCTTCCGCTTCCTTCTCTCGGCCCACATTTTTCCGTAAGCTGGTGTGCCAGCTCCTCCCATGGGCATGCCAGGAAAGCCCCCACGTGGGGTCCACGATCTCGGAGAAGAGCGTCGCGAGCGTTTCTACGTCATCAGGTCCTTGTTCTCCAAACAGTAATACTACAAAACACTACAGTAATACTACAACTATTTTACAGTAAAACTAATACAGTAAGACTATACTAAGGTAAATCACCAGAGAACCACAGAAATAATATGGTTATACTACAAAAATTTAGTCCTAAAAATATTACATATTTGCGCGTGTGCGGCACAGTCCTGAGATCATAAGATCGAACCCTCCTGTGTGGAGTTTGCATGTTCTCCCTGTGCTTGCCTAAGTTTCCTCCGGGCACTCCGGTTTCCTCCCACATTCCAAAAACATGCATATCAGGTTGATTGGCCGGTCTAAATTGTCCCTAGGTGTGAATGGGCGAGCTGCCCGAAGATAGCTGGGATGGGCTCCAGCACCCCCGCGACCCTACTGAGGATAAGCGGTGCAAATAATGGATGGATGGATGGATATTGTTAAGATCCACAAATATCCAAATTCCCATAGGATTAACCATGACTTGAACAGTATTTTGTTCCTTGTTCTCAGTCCAAGCATGAGAAGAGAACATGCCGGGATAAGAGCATGCAGGAGCGCCTGCGTTTAGGCCACTTCACCACCGTCCGACACGGCGCTTCCTTCAGCGAGCAGTGGGCCGACGGCATCGCCTTTCAGAATCTTATCAAGTAAGCTCACAAGTGATTGGATTTCTCATTGCAAATACAGGACCTTCCAAGAGATTCGTGTAACCGAGAACAGGATTTGTACGGGTGCTTGAAATCCTTGAAAATGCTCGAAATTGATTGAAAAGTGCTTACATTGTGAGCAAAAGGCTCTTAAATGCTCTAAATTGTTGCCATGTTTCTTATCAAGTTGGCCTATAGATGACGCCGACACTGCTCTTGGGTGACTTTGCTTTGCCATTGTATTTCTCCTTCCCTCGTGATTAACGGCAGCTGCCATTAGTTTGTACAAATTTGTCCTAGGGAGCAGCATCGCTCACCATGAGTTGCAACCAAGAGGACAGGTGCATGCTGCACCAAAACAGGGCACAAGCAAATGTGTACTGTATTTTAGTTTGCGACTTGTAGTCCCGTGGGACTAATCTGTAAAATGATTGACACATTTTCACACTCAACCGCAAGAGGGCGCTCTACACCTGTGTTGATATTTTCAACATTGCCCTGTTGTGCTGACAAATGCATACATCCATACCCTTACAAAAAATTTTTTTCAAACATGTTTATTTATGTAGTTTAACATGTTATATTGTACATGTGTTTCCTTAAATCATATATATTGTTGTGAGATACTGAGTTGCTCGACATGAATGAGGTTTATTATAAAAAAAGTTAAAAAATGAAGTCGCTTGAACGTTCAATGTAGATGGAAGATATACATGCAAATATAATTAAGTAGAATAATACATTTTCTTATTCAAATTATGAATTCATTTTCTGCATTCAATTATTGTTGGTAATATAAATTTCTTTAGCTTTTGAATGTTTCTTCTGGGGCTGAGGTTTTGGCTTGATTCCTATCCACTTCTCCATTTTTCTTGCATTTTCCGTGCGTCTACTTTGAAAAATGATATGCAAATGCACGACCTTATAACGCTCGGGAAAGTCCGGAAGCAGGAAGTTATGCGATGCGGGCTGCTGATAGGCCGCCGAGTATGCAAATTGCAAAACGAACCGAAATTTCCAAACCTGATAAAGATTTCGAAATCGGAATAAAGCAAACGTTTGAATTGAAAAGACAGACACTGCTTATAGTCCAGAAATTACGGTAATACTGCAAGGATTACGTATTAATTATGGACATTTATTATAAGCCATGCAAAAGATGAAGGTAGCGTTTCTCAGTGATCAATTGTAAGAGTAATAAAAACTTCCTACAACTGAAAATGCAAGAAACATATTGCATTTTTACCCAACTATATGGGCAGAGATTCGTCTGAAAAATAAATATATTCACGATTTATAAGTTGATGGATGCACACGAAATATAAAAAATGCCATATGTATAGGGTGCAGGAAGTGCAGTTTGCTGTGTTTTACGGAAACGTGGCTCACGTCTAGCATTCTGGACGCTAACGTGGAGCTACCCGGTTTTAGTGTCGTTAGGGCAGACAGAGACACAAAAGCCTGCGGAAAGGAGGTGGACTCGCTATCTACGTGAACACGAGGTGGTTTAACCCCTGGCTTGTAAACACAAAGATTTCCATCTGCTGCAGGGATGTCGAACTTTTGGCCTAGCGTGTGATGTCATTCACTCCGCTGTTGCTAAACTACAACACAGCACCCTGACGCCATCCTGTTAATCTGTTAATAAACAACAAGATAGACTGCTGGAAGTGTGAATTTTCCTACTGGGTAGATATATTTGTAGCTCTGCCAAATTCAGGAATCACACCAGATCTATTCATATAATGGTACTGGATAAATTGCTAAATGGGCTTTAAAAGTCTTTAAAAATGGTTTAAATATATGAAAATCCTGAAAGCAGCAAAGAGGGGAAAACTCCACTTACCTATTGAGCTTATCGATGATCTGTCTAGGCAGCAGGAGCGCATCAACTCTCAGCGCGAGGACATGGAGAGGCAGAGGAAACTCCTGGGGAAAAGGAAACCGCCCCCCGCGACTCAAATGCCGCCCCCCAGCACCGAGCACAACAAACGAAAGAGCAGAAGCAACGGCCAGGAAAACGAAACGCAAGTCTTGACACAGATTTATTGTATTTTGGAATCTGTGTTGCGACAAATACCGTATATCCCATTATATTATTCTCACGTTGCGTCAATTTTACATCCCAGGCTGACTCTAGCAGAGTACCATGAGCAAGAAGAGATCTTCAAACTCCGAATTGGGCATCTGAAGAAGGTAAATCATCTCCTCCTTTTAAAAATCAAGGCGTTAAAGAATCGTCACGACGCATTTGTGAATCTTGCAGGAAGAGGCAGAGAACCAGGCCGAGCTGGAACGGTTGGAGAGAGTTCGGAATTTGCACATACGGGAGCTGAAGAGAATTCACCATGAAGACAATTCTCAGTACGTGCCGTCAGATATATCGAGATGTCAAGTATTATTTTACGCAGTGTCTGAAACTCGTGAGAAAAAGTTAGCGGACACCCATTTTTCACAACCTGAAACACAATAAGACGACTCATCGCAAAAAAAACAACAGTTTCATAGTATTAAGGATTGATCATCAGAATATATATAACAGAACAACACTTTAAAATGAAGTTTATTATAAATCTACTTATAACAATCATGGCATGTTTTCCACCTGCCATCAGTATGTCCCTGTATTTACTCATCTTCTGTGTTATGATTTAAATACATAAATTATCATGAATGTATGACTCGATACATGTATTCTGCTTGTTAACAATAAAGAAAATAGTACTACTGGACACATTTTTGCTCACTGATGTTATTTTGACTGTTATGCACATTTTACACCATTGTCACTATTACCCAATCATGTTGCTGTTCTTCCACACCCTTTAGGGCTAATCTGATTTTTGTAACATAGAAGAGATATATACCGGAGCCATATCCCCCTAGTGCACGGGTGTCAAACAGGCGGCCCGCGGGCTGGATCAGGCCCGCTCAGGGATTGTATCCGGCCCACGAGGCAACGCAGAGGGAAGCGCAAGAGAAAAATGAGCTGCGAGTTGAAATATGTCCACTTGATGTTGCCAAAGTCAGGTGCCTCTCACCAACGCTGTACTTGTACTCTGTCTCTCTCTCCTCTCCTTTTCTCTCTCTCTCCTTTTCTCTCTATCTCTCTCTCTTTCACTCTCTCTGTCTCTTTCTTTGTTCATCTGTCTCTTTCTTTCTGTGTGTCTTTTTACCTTATTTTGCTCTCTTCCTTTTTCCTTTTCTCTTTTCTGTCTCTCTCGTTTGTTTTTCCCTTCTCTTTTTCTCCCTTTCTTTCTCTACTCTTTCTCTTTTCTTTCCTCTCTTTCTCTCTTACTATTTTTCTTTGGATTTCCTTCACTCCCTTTTCCCCCCTCTCTACTATTTCTTATTATCTCTTTTGTTTCTCACATTCTCTCTCTCTTTCCTCTCTCTCTCTTTCTTTGTCCCATCCGCTCTCTTTTCAGCTTCCCCTTTTTCTTATTTTTCTCTCTCTCTCTTTCTTTCTCTCTAATCTACTAGTCCGGCCCCCGAGAGAATGTTTGTTGTATCATGTGGCCCTCGAGTTAAAATGAGTTTGACACCACTGCCCTAGTGGGAGGTGGCTAGAGTCAAGAACACATTAACATTTCTGACTCTTTCTGGGAGATTGATACAGAGGAGGGGATTCCCAGCCCTCTCGCTCAACCCAACTGATGTGTTGGGAGTCATTAGGTGACCAAACCCCCCAAGCAGGGAGGCAATGAGTGCCGTATTTTCCGCACTATAAGGCGCACCGGGTTATAGGGCGCTACAATGGGAAAGTGGACAAAACAGTCGGATGGTTCAGTCCAACTTCTTACCCCCTTAACATTCCCAAAGCTCGCAAAGACGCAAATACGTGTCGAGAACACGTGCGGATGCGGTGTCCGTACGATGTCACTCAAATGCATCGTTCCATCATTCGGAAGGTTCAGGTCTTGGGATTCAAGAAATGCCAACCATTCCTTAGTTTCTATTTTCTTTTTCGCTCGCAACTTTACTGTGCATATGACAATAAACACTTGGAATTGAGTTGAATTTAAAAATAGACACTCCATTCCATCCATTATCTGCACCGCTTATCACAGAAACATCGAGTTCAGTCTGAAACAAGATACAGGGACAATATAAAACCCGGAGTAGCTCACCAAAGTCGTTGTGTTCATAATAATGTGCAGCCAATGTCCTCTTATATCCGTAAGTGCAGTGAATCCAGGAGAATATTTACAAATACAGAATAGAAAAAATGCTTTCTGTGTGCCGTCAGCCACGTGCTATACGCATTCATCTTTTTCGGCCAATTGCAGGCTTTGTTTTGCCGTTTAAGCCAATGCCAGCCTGTAAATGATAAAAAGGATCCGCCCCTTGACCTCCGATTAACTTTAGACAATAGTGATCGATTCAACTGATGATTGACACATTGGTTAGCCAATGTAACGCTGGTAAATAAATCCCAGCATACACCGCGGACTACTTGGCGTTCGGGGGAAAATCTAGTCGGCGGCTGCAAGTTAGTTGGAAAACTTAATGTTGATCCATAAATAAGGCGGACTGTATTATAAGGCGCATGGTCAGCTTTTGAAAAAAATAAAGGCTTTTAGGTGCGCCTTATAGTGCGGAAAATACGGTACCAATGTTGTAAGCCTAGGTATGACTCGGCCGAGGCTTGAACCTGCAACCTCCCAGTCTCGGGGCGGTCGCCCTACCCCCACCGAACATAGAAGATATAATGAAAAGAAAGGGCTCAGGAGAGGCCTTTTGGAACAGTCCTCTCCTGTTCTCCTTGCAAGCTCAGAATGCATTGTTTTTTTCTTCTTGTTTAAAGGA
This sequence comes from Urocampus carinirostris, assembly GCF_059441175.1. Taxonomy (NCBI): domain Eukaryota; kingdom Metazoa; phylum Chordata; class Actinopteri; order Syngnathiformes; family Syngnathidae; genus Urocampus; species Urocampus carinirostris. Next base: position 24,019,181 of record NC_142367.1, on the reverse strand, counting down.
CTTTAAAACTATAAACATAACAAGAGTTCCTTAATGGTTTGTACCCTAACCCCAAATTCGTTTGGCTGCAGATTCAAAGATCACCCCACACTCAACGACCGATATCTGCTGTTACATCTACTTGGGAGAGGAGGCTTCAGTGAAGTTTACAAGGTGGAGCGGGCCATCTTTTATGATATCACTGCATTCAAATCGTCATACCCGAGCTTTCTATTTATTTTCCCACGGCAGGCTTTCGATTTAACGGAGCAAAGATATGTCGCGGTTAAAATCCATCAGCTGAACAAGAGCTGGCGTGAGGAAAAGAAGCAGAACTATCACAAGTAAGTCAAAAGCGGCCATTTTGGAGGAATTTCATTTGTTGGTGTTTAATTTGAACGCAAAAAAGTACACATACGTGTTGCCTTTCGAGAAACTTTGCTGTCCAAGTACTATCATAAGTACTCCTGTTGGTTGGTTGGATCCCTTAACCACTTGGGTTGTAGGGGCACCATTTCCTGTGGTGTGTCTTGGGCAAGTACAACCTGGTGGCGCCCATTCCTTACACCCGGTCCCAAACTGGGGACATTTCGAGTGTTAGGCGAATGTGCTGACCACTGCACTACCAAAACAGAGCAATTAACCTTATATAGTAGGCGCTACAGGTCCTTCAAAACAAGGACAAACGGGCTCGGAGGACGCTTCTTCCCCAGGGCCATCACCCCCCTAAACGAGAGCACAAAACTGTGACAACATATCTTGTGACTTATTTTGTTTACTTTTTTTTCTCTTTTTGTTGTTGCTAAATTAAACTGTGAAACAATATAAACTATTGCACGAAACTGAAATTATATATGTGTTAATTCCATTGGGTTTTTGAAATTGCTGCTGCTAAATGTTTTTGCACTATTGTTACAATGCACTCTTCTTTTTCATTGCCTTCTTATTATAACATAGGACAGTTTTCTAAGCACTTTAATTTTTTAATGAGGTCATGAGATCGGACCTCCTGTGTGGAGTTTGCATGTTCTCCCCGTGCTTGCGTGGGTTTCCTCCGGGCACTCCAGTTTCCTCCCACATTCCTAAAAACATACATGTCAGGTTAATTGGCCGGTCCAAATTGTCCCGAGGTGTGAATGAGCGAGCGAATTGTCTGTCCCTGTGATTGGCTGGCAACCAGTTGAGGGTCTCCCCTGCCCACTGCCCGAAGATAGCTGGGATGGGCTCCAGCACCCCCGCGACCCTACTGAGGATAAGTGGTGCAGATAATGAATGAATGAATTATTTTTCTTTTCACTTTATTTATTTATCCACTTATTTTCTGATTCTGCAGCTCTTTCTGTTCCATTGATGAAACGGTCCATTTGGTTTGCGATGCGATGATGCAATTTTCAATTAAAAATAAGACGTAAGATAACATTTTATAAAACCGGACTTTGCATCCTCTGCCTTACCGAAGTGGTACGACAACGGAATTGTGTGCACTCTTATTTGCATTGATTTAAATCACATGACCCAACGAATCGCTGATATAGTGAGTTGCCAACGCTTTTAATAATGGATTTTAATTGAATTTATCGATTAGTTGTTGCAGCTCTTGATTACATTCTAATTCTACTCTAACTTTATGACTTGCATTCAATTACACCCACGATTCACAGTGCTCGCGTGCTTCTTTTTGTTTTTCAGGCACGCCTATCGAGAGTATCGAATCCACAAAGAACTCGATCACCCTCGCATCGTCAAACTGTTCGACTACTTCTCGCTCGACACGGACTCGTAAGTTGTCACAGGAACATGATTCCGATTTTTTATTTTGGAACTTTTATTCCGAAGATAGATAGATAGATGGATACTTTATCCATCCCCGAAGGGAAATTCACACTTCCAGCAGTATCCTTGTGTTGAAAAATAAAATCATAAAATAAAGATGTATACAAAAAATACTCAATATAATGTTTGCTATAGAGAGCAGGTGTAAAACAGGCGGCCCGCGGGCCAGATCAGGCCCGCTAAGGGATTGAATCCGGCCCGCGAGACAACACTCAGAGAAGCGCAAGAGAAAAACAAGCTGCAGGTTGAAATATGTCCGCTTGATGTTGCCAAAGCCAGGTGCCTTGAACAAAGACACTGTACTTGTATTTATTTTTCTTTCTCTCTCTCTCTCACTCTTTTCCACCTCTTTTCTCCCACTCTCTGTCTCTGTCACTTTCATTCTCTGTGTCTGTCTTTTTCTCTTCCTTTGTTGCTCTTTGTCTCTTTCTCTCTCTGGGTCTTTTTAACTTCTTTTGCTCTCACTTTCTTTTTTCCTTTTCTCTCTTTTCTCTTTCTCTCTTCCTACCCTTCGTGCTTTCTTTTCTCTCCTTCTGTCTTTCTATTTCTCTTTGGATTTATTTCTTCCTCTCCCTTTCTTTTCCCCCTGTCACGACTCTTTATCTTTTGTCTCTCAAGCTCTCTCCCTCTCCCTCTTTCTTTGTCCCGCCCCCTCTCCTTTTCCCTCCCTCTTTCTCTTATTTCTTTATCTCTTTTTCTTTCTCCTTAATCTACTAGTCCGGCCCCTGACAGAATGTTTGCTCGAGTTAAAATGAGTTTGACACCCCTGCTATAGTGTATTTAAATAGTGCTACAGAAACTCCTCACTAATAAAAATAGGGTAATATGCAAATGTAAGGGTTGGGTTTAATGTGGGCTTTTACTCCCCCGGGTGGAGTTCAAGAGCCTCATGGCATGAGGAAGAAATGATCATGCCACCTTGGTTTCCTCTTGTGTGACCAAATTGTTTAGTTGCTTACCCAGAATAGGATTTGATTCCACTATTGCTTATGACCGCATTAGACATACAGCAGTTTCCTATAATTAAGAAATTGATGAGGATTTAAAGCAACATTTTATATTATTAAGTACTTCCTAGTGGTACTAAAAAACGTAATTTGTTTAAAAAAACATTTGAATAAGATATAATACAATAACTTTCATATATGTATTTTTTAAAAACTCGAAGGTTGAGGAATTGGTAGGTATTTTAGATATCATGAGGCTCACCTCGAGGGAGTTGACATGATTGTTGGCCGTCTTGCTGCTACAGGTAACCAATATTCAAAAACCTTGCAAAAGGCTGAGATAAAAATGAAGAATATTGTGTTTTTTGGTTCCGTACTTTGTAATTATTGGTTAAATGTGTACTTGGAAATTTGTTTTATTATTTTGTTTTTAAACCTATTATTTGATATTGTTATTATTATTCATTAGTTATTATTTTGTTAAATTATCGGTAAAACATGACTCATTCTTGTGGTCTAAATCATATTTATTTTTTATTATTTTTGTGTTTTTAATTTGTTTTTGTTTTTTATTTATTTGCTTCTGCTTTTCTATTGTTTTATTTTTAAGTTATTTATTACTTTATTTATTTTTACACGCGTTTATTATTTTTCTGTGTATTATTTCTATAGATCGCAGGTTCGATTCCCGGCTCCTCCGTGTTATATGTTGAAGTGTCCTTGGGCAAGACACTGAATCCCTAATGCCCCCAATAAGCAGGTCGGCGCCTTGCATGGCTGCTATTGGTGTGTGAGTGTGTGTGTGTGTGTGTGTGTGTGTGTGTGTGTGTGTGTGAATGGGTCAGTGTGAAGCACATTGTAAAGTGCTTTGGGAGGTCTTCATTGACTTGAAAAGCGCTATAGAAATGCAGACCATTTACCATTTAGCATCTTGATTATCCTCAAAACGTTTGGAGGCTGACTCCCTATTGGTGTATGAGTGTGTGTGTGAATGGGTAAGTGTGAAGCACATTGTAAAGCGCTTTGGGAGGTCTTCATTGACTTGAAAAGCGCTATAGAAATGCAGACTATTTACCATTCATTCTTCCTTGTCCTTTTTATCTCTTGGTTTTGGTTACACTACACATTACAGCGACCTCTAGTGGTCAAATAATATACACTGACCCTTGAAATGAAATAAAACAAACTAAATAGAAACCTCAAATGAACACATTAATGCAAAATCATTAGATTAATTATTTGTGCCAGCTACAGTCGGTCTCTTTTTCATACATTGCTTGAAGGTTCTGCACTGTGTTGGAGTATTGCGAAGGCAACGACCTGGATTTCTACCTGAAACAAAACAAGCTGTTGACCGAGAAAGAAGGCCGTTCTGTCGTCATGCAAATCGTCAACGCGCTCAAGTATCTCAATCAGATCCGCCCGCCCATCATCCACTATGACCTCAAACCAGGTATTCGAACTCACCCCACGAATGCGTGAATTGGTGCTCCACGATTCACCAAAATCGAATCGATATTGCAATGTGACTCAGTGCGAATGTGTCATCGCAAGACACTGCGTTTATAGTTCCATGTTTGTGAGCGATGAAGTGTTTGGCCAACCAGAAATGTCAGAGTTGGGGTTTTAACGACACAGGCCAATCAGAGGCAAGTATGTGTTGGGTGGGCGTGACTGTGATAGGCTGGTGTATGCTGTCCATCAAACAGCCGGGCGGATAACTGTTCACCAAAACAAACACGACAGCGAGTCGCTTTAGCGGCGAGTTACAATTGAAACTGAATTGATCAATTAAATCGGAGGAAAGTCCGAAGCGGGTGCTACGTGGATTGTTATCACCTCCGGTAATCGACTAAAGCGGCGTCAGGAGAGAAAGCAATAGAAAGGCTGCAAGTCCGGTCTACTTTACAGCTGGGTTCTCTTAAGACCGCCTTTGTAGCATTTTCATTTGACTCGCAGGGTCTCCTGAAAATGCGCTGCCGTGCCGTTTAAACAGCTCTTACTTTCTTAACCTTTTCACGGTGTTGTTTTTTTTTCTGGCAGTGCCTTTGATATTCTATTCTTTGAAAACTGCCTCGGTCTCTTGGCAAAAATTATTTATCTATCTATCTACCTTGGTCATATCCCTCAAGAGGGGTGACCGACAGCACACTCTTCTCTTCAACAGCAGGGCCCGACAGCTTTTGCTGGTTTACCCCTGCCGCATCATACAGGTGCCCTGCCCATCCCTTAGAACACATCCAAACATCCCACTATTCCTTTACAACACCTCCACTCATTCCTATCACCAACAAAAGCTCTAGCTTCCACAATATTTCGACCTCTTTCCTGCAGTGCACTGGCAAATTAAGTAGGCCACATATCATTAATTTCACGACAGAGACTGCAGGCCAGTAAAAATTTGATCACGGGCTGTAACCGGCCCCCAGGCTGGACTTTGGACATGCCTGTACTAGGTACTTGCATCAAATGAGGAATCTAAATGTAAATAATGGTCAGCAGACACTAAACCTGACAAAGCTTTCCAGAAGAGGGCGCCGTTAGATAGATAGATGGATGGATGGATAGATACTTTATCCATCCCCGTAGTGAAATTCACACTTCCAGCAGTATCCTTGTGTTGAATAATAAAATAAAAAAATAGCCAATATAACGTTTTGCTATAGAGTATTTCAACAGTGCTGCTGAAAATACACAATGTAATAAAAATAGCGTAGTATGCAAATGTGGGGGTGGGGTTTCATGTGGGCCGTTACTCCCCCGGGTGGAGTTAAATAGCCTCATGGCATGAAGAAGAAATGATCTTCTCAGTCTGTCCATGGAGCCAAGATTAAAGCATTTCACTATAATTAAGTACTCACAGAAAATGCACTTTTCTTTTAAAATCCAAAATTGCATCGAAATTGCAATAAGCCGACCGGTTTGAAAAATCCCATTTGGGTTTTCCCAAAATCGTGCAGTCCTAGCGTCAATTTTCTTGTCTTTCTCTTGCATCAATCCCTTGCTCTTTTTCTCCCGTTTCAGGAAACATTCTGCTGGTGAACGGCTCCGCTTGCGGCGAGATCAAGATCACCGATTTCGGCCTGTCCAAGATCATGGACGAGGACAGCTATAGTCCCTCTGACGGCATGGAGCTGACCTCCCAGGGAGCGGGAACATACTGGTACTAGAAGGGCTCTCACAACTATAACATATTCGACTAATCGTGAATATTTTTCATTTCCGATTATAGTCTTTTTTTTTTTTATGCAAGGGAATCAAAGGGACATTGATCTGCTCTGCTGCTGTATTCACTTCAAGTGTGTGCGTTGAAATTGGAGTACTGTAAATTCCGGACTATAAGCCGCTACCTTTTCCCCAAACGTTCAACCCCGCGGCTTATTCAGTGATGCGGCCAATTTATGTCATTCTTCTAACGGCGGCCAGCGGCGCAGGCACATGACGCAGCTTTCATGCTAAATGCAATCGAGCAGTCCGATAAAGAAGGAAATAGAGCTACTGCACGTAAACTTTACTTTGAATAAGGGAGCGTGGGACGACGTCTATGTGACATAGTCTCGTCCCCATACTGGGGTAGACTACTTTGACGACGCCAGTTGTAAGTAGGAAGATGAGGAAGGTTTACCGTGATTACTGCAGATACGGTATTTTTTTTTTAACACAACCGTTTACGGTGTTGCGAGCGTGTTGCTAGTAGCGTTTTGCTACCCTTCACAGGCACAGTTTGAGATCAAAGTTATAATATTATTATTAAAGTTTTGAAAACTCTCTCGGTGTACCGTCTTTCTTTGTAAATATGAGTAACCACGTATAATATGTATTTGCAACTGTATATTTTTGTAATGTATTTATTTTAGAAACTTATTCTGATATTTTTTGCACAAGCAAATGAGAAAGAAGGGGCGGGGCAAACGCGGGCTGACGGGAAGTGGAGTAAAGGTGAGACGTGTTTGTGGACGCGGCCGACAATAGTGGATATATATTTTTCCCAACCTTACCTTTGGAAATATACACTTTTTTCCTTGGATTACTTTCAACGGGCACCCGGACTCTGCAGGTCTGCATAAAACCTTAAGTACCGGTATCATTTTCCGTTCAGTTTGCCGGCTGTGATGTTTGGACTGTGTCGAGTATCGGTTAATTTTGTGTTTGAGTTGCATTTTTGCTATGTGGGCGCATGCGGTTAATATACAGGTGTGGCTTGTGTATGTACAAAATCGGTTTTCCTCCCGAAATGTGGTGGGTGCGGCTTATAATCAGGTGCACTCTATAGTCTGGAATTTACGGTAGTTTTTCTCATTTGTGGGCCTCATTTTTCGCACGTTATGACTAAAAAGTCGAGACAAAGACCTTTTGAAATGTTACCTCACCTGTGCCAGGTTTTAACCTAACAGGCTAATTCCGCATCGTTGCAGTTGTTTTAATAAAAGGAACAGAATGTTAAGTTAATCGTGATTTCTTAACCATGACATTGCTCTTCTTTATTAAGGTGTACAGTATTTGTAATATTAAGCTGATGTTATCGTAGCATATAATACAGAGGGGAAAATAATCTACAACATATTCGTCAATGGTGATTAGTTCTGTGACAATTAATCGACTCCAGAAATTCCTAGACATCCCCAGGTACTCTCTATTACTGCCATACTTACCCCTTTTTATCCTCCAAAAACGTGCAATTAGAACCATACACAGGGTAGGATATCAGGATCATACTCATATTTTATTCCTGCAGCCAAAATTATTAAAATTGGATGATTTAGTACAATTTTTCTCTTCACAACTGCTATTTAAGGTCAACAAAAACCTAATGCCAGAAAACATCCAAAAATGATTCACTCGGAAAGAGGGAAGTTATAATTTAAGGGGCTGTTGTAAATTCATAATCCCAAAGGTGAGAACCACCAGGAAAAGTATGTGTGTGTCTGTGTGCGGAGTCAAACTTTGGAACAATTTAAAACACAAGATCAAACAAAGTCCAACTATTCATGTGTTCAAATTTAAATACAAAAAAAAACATTACTGGCGGAATGCAGAGATGAAGTAAATGGGGTATGAGTGTAACGGGTGTAATAATAACTTTTATTTTATTGAAATTCCTGCTAAAATATGTGTATAGTTTTTGGTAAATGTCCTGCAATGCTGAGTCCAACAGTGCCATCTGCTGGTATGGGGTGGGGTTTGGTTTTGGCTTCTAACATGTGACCAGGAGGCGGGGTTTTGTCAGTTTAACCAGAGTACTACAAAGGTAAGACATATCTTTTGGTGCTCCACAAAATAAGTTAATTTTAAACATTATAACCCCAGCTGACAAATCTCTCACCATGCATAGTAATGTGATTGATATTGTCAAGCTGTTTTGATTTATTTTCGTTTTGTTTCTGTTTTACTAAATATTAATTCCCCTTGTAGAGATCAAAGAGATCAAACCCAGCAGAAAAAGCTAATGTTGTGACTCATCCATTTGCAGGTAAATTGTACCCATTTTTATACTCATTATTGTTTTTATTCCTATTTTTTCATATACATTAAAAAAGGATGATGTTGGTTAAAATTCAGAGTAAAGAAAAACATGTTGAATTCATTGTAAACGTTAAAAATCCACTATACGATCTCTTGTTAAAAGTATCTTGTTAAAATGCAAAGATTTATAAATGTATTGTGATATTCTAAAATGTATTTTCTGTAAAGTGAAAAGACAGCTCTTTGATATGCTTTGTTGTCAGTTTAACCAGAGTACTACAAAGAGATCAAAGAGATCAAACCCAGCAGAAAAAGCTAATGTTGTGACTCATCCATTTGCAGAACTGTAATAATAAAAACCTCATCATCCAGTCCAGCGTGAATGTGGATCTTTGGTGGGACACGTACAACGCGGTTACATTGGTGCCGTGACCCGTGACTTCTATCAAACTCGCCGAACCGAGGACTGTCCTACCTGCCACATGAGCTCACAGTATTTGAAATTTTAGTTACATGAGCGATATTGTTTAGCTCATTACAGTGCAGTGTCACAGTGATACGAAGGCTGCTGATTTATTTTGTGATTTTGACTTATTTACATTTTTTTCTGTTAATCTTTGAAACATGTTTAATCAGAGCAATGTGTTAGCTCCACAATTTGACACACCTATTCACTTTGGCAGGGGCAGGGGCATGGTTACCCCCATCCCCTCTGATAATAGTTCTACCCCAGGTGGTGCGACACATAGAGTAGAGGCAAGTTCCAGTGTGAGCACCCATAATGCAGCTGACCAACATGCTAGCCTACCTTCACCTCAGGTCAGACCCACATCTACGCCAAATTCCGCGAGTGAAATTTCTGAGGGTTTAGCTGATCACATGACAAATATTATTCAGGAGATAGGACATAAATTGGCTGATAGCATATTCTCAAATATACAGTCACATAATATAGTAGCTCCTAACGCTGCTGCCACACAAGATGAAGCAAACAGATTGAGTCAGGTGGTAACGCAGAGAAAGGTTAAGGAACCGCCGTCATTTATTGGGGATGGCTCAGACTCAATAACAATACATGAGTGGGAAGATCTAATGAGGACATTTATAAAAAGGAGTGATGTGAAACTTGAAGAGCAAGCAGAGGAAATCCTTATACATTTGAGAGGAAAAGCTAAAGATGTAGTTAGGTTTAGCATTAGAAACAGTAATATAGACGTCTATACCCGCCCTGACATGATTTATAGTCTTCTCAGGAAATACTTTAGCTGTACCAAGTACTCTGCTGTCCCTTTAGCTGACTTTTATTCAACTTTGCCCAAAGACCAGGAAGACCCCTATGACTACTGGCTGAGACTAAACAGAGCAGCTGACCTTGCCTCTGAGTGCTTGAGAGAGCAGGGCAAAACATTTGACAACCCTGAAATAGAGGTTACTCGCATATTTATTAGGAACTGCCCATGCAAGGAACTGGCACTCACTTACAGATCAAAAACCATCGAAAAGTGGTCAGCATGTGAGGTACTAGAGGTGCTGAATGAATACCACGCTGAGAAGAGCTACAAAGCAGATTCCCTACAACAACCTGCGAATAGAGCGGAAATTGCCGTACACAAAGCTGAGGTGAACCATGGTCCAACCCTCGTGCACGAGCCACCTCAGACTTCGAGCCCACAGTATGTCTCTCTAACGGACGTTATTAGTATGTTGGAGAAAGTTCTGATACGTGTTACCTCGAACCAGTTTCAAGAGAGAGGGGGAGCTCCAACCAGGCGACCTGGAGCCAGAATAAATGGTTTCACTGCCAAGCCATGTATCATTTGCAAAGAAGTCGAACACAGTGCTCTCTCTCATTGCCGAGACAAAAACCTTTGCTTTCACTGCCATGCCCCAGGGCATTCTCGACGTGATTGTCCAGTGACGAAAGTTGTCCCGCTGCCTCAGGGAAACTAACTGATCTGCGCTTAGGGGAGAACAGTGCAGATCAACTGAGTATACCTCCCACCACTAATGTGAAGCCTGACATGCAAGACAATAAATCAATTTATGAGTTGTATAGCAACAAGATACCTCCATCGAAGAAGCTGATCTTTCAGGGGTTTCAGAGAATAGCGGAGACTGACGAACTGTTTTACACACCTGTACTTGTGCAAGAAGGCCCCACTTTCAGAGCGCTGTTGGACAGCGGGTCGATGGCTTGTACAGTAAGTGAGGACACAGCTAAGTACCTCCTGCAGCAATTCCCTGATATGATGAGTTACACGGCCGATGATTATGTCATTGTAGGCTGCGGTGGACACCAAGTTTCTCCCAGAGATATGTACGACATTCACGTCACAGTTTACGGGTGCCAAATGATAATACCAGTAATGGTGGTGCCAGGCCAGACAGAACAGATGATCCTTGGTAGCAATGCCATCAAATATATTTTGACTCAATTGAAAAGTACTGATGGCTATTGGAGATTAGTTTCCACTCCTGACAACGGTCTGTCCGATAACCACAGTCAATTCCTGTCAATGCTTTCCAACACAGAGAGATGGAGAGGTGATTGCATTCCAGACAAGGTAGGGACAGTAAAGATCAAGAGTTGCGTGACGCTGAATCCACGGACCGAGTACGTTATTTGGGGCAAGTTACCTGAGTTGGCCGGGGCATCAGCGGGCAGCACAGTGGTCGTTGAGCCAACCCAATCTAAGGCTGCGCCCAGACAAGTCCTTGTCGGACGAGTTGTTACTCCACTCTGGGGAGATGGATGGGTGCCTGTTAAAGTCTTTAATCCCACGGACAGAGTTGTGGTGCTGAGAAGAAACAGGAAAATTGCAGATGTGTCTCCTTGTATCGCAGCGGAAGACCTGCCCAATGCAGAGGAGGTCAAGTGCAACGTGCAGAGTGTACAGAGCAAAGAGGTCCGACCCAGGTCAGAAGAGGACATGATGCGTGCATTGGAAGCTCTGGGACTGCAAGACATTGACCTGAAGTCATGTGAGGTTTCGCTGCAGTGTAAAGACAAGCTCCTTCATATCATCGAACAATTCGAGTCAATCTTTTCTCGCCATAAGATGGACTGTGGAGAGGCCAAAGAGTTTGTACATCGTATCCACCTTGTTGATGATAAGCCGTTCCGTCTACCCTACAGACGTATACCACCAAGTCAGTATGAAAAACTGAGGACGACTCTGAACGAGATGGAAGAGAAAGGAATTATTCAGAAGTCGACTAGCGACTATGCATCTGCGCTTGTTCTCATATGGAAGCGGAATGGAGAACTAAGGGTATGTACTGATTTCAGAAGGCTTAATGCAAGAACCATAAAGGATGCCTACCCACTACCGCATCAAGCTGATGCTTTGGCCGCACTTGGGGGAAATGCCTTTTTCTCCACAATGGATCTGACGTCAGGCTACTACAATGTCCCCTTGCACCCTGACGACAAAAAGTACACGGCATTCTCCTCACCATTCGGCCTTCACGAGTACAACCGGCTCCCTCAGGGACTTTGCAACAGCCCAGCAACATTTATGAGGATGATGATGTCAATATTTGGTGATCAGAATTTCATGAGCCTATTATGTTACCTCGACGATCTGATGGTGTTTGCCCCCACAGAGGAAGTTGCACTCCAACGCCTGCAGATGGTGTTTACTCGCCTTAAGGAACACAACCTCAAGCTCGCACCCAAAAAGTGTTTTTTCCTCAGACGGACTGTGAAATTTCTTGGGCATGTCATCAGTGAGGATGGAATTCGGACTGACCCCGAGAAAGTGAGAGCGATAAATGACGTACAAGTCACTGATCTAATGGAGTCGGATGGCAAGACGCCATGCCCTAGTAAAATCAGATCTTTTCTAGGCATGGTGATGTATTTCCAAAGCTTCATTGAAGCATGTTCTGCGAAGGCAAAACCTCTGTTCAGGCTCACATCTGAATCTGGTGACAAGCATAAGCGCAAGAGAGCCCGCAAGAAAGGTCAAGTGAAGCTGACGCCTGCAGATTGGTCCGATGCATGCCAGAACGCCTTTGAAACACTGAAGCACGACCTCGTGACAGGTGTCACTCTGGCCCACCCAGATTTTGATGCGCCGTTTATTCTGGCTGTCGACGCATCCTTTGATGGGATTGGAGCAGTCCTGTCACAGCTGCCACCTGGTGGAAAAGTAGCCAGACCAGTCGCCTTTGCAAGTAAGACGCTCTCTCGCTCCCAGCTCAACTACCCTGCACACAGGCTCGAATTTCTTGCCTTGAAATGGGCGGTATGTGATAAATTCAGCCATTGGTTGAAAGGAAGACACTTTACCACGTGGACCGACAATAACCCACTTACATACATTTTGACCAAACCAAGACTTGATGCGTGTGAACAGCGGTGGGTAGCGAAGCTAGCTGCATACAATTTTGACCTGAAGTACATTCCCGGACCAAAGAACATCGTAGCCGACGCTCTGAGCCGTGAGCCATTTGTACGGTCATGTGTGGGTCATCGCCTTGTTACCGAGCCCTATACTTCGCTCTTGGACCAAGTCAACAGGGTGAACAACAGTACTGTGCAAGAGGTGTTCAGAGTATCCAACAATTGTCACGCTGTTGTAGACGAGAGTGCTGGGACATCAGACGAGTCAGTAAAAAGGGCAATTCCATCAGGCTCCAATGGTTCTGTGACATCAGAAGAGGTTGCTGCTGTCTTCAGTGCTCAGTCCACTGGTGGCGTGGGTCAAGTGATGGGAACAGACGCCAACTTCAATCTTCTGCAGAAGGGAGATCAGTCAACGGCACTCCCACAGAGTCAGCTTGTTGGTTTACAAGAACAGGACAACACAATAAGCAGGACCATGTACTTTGTGCATAGACACAAGAGACCTACCAGGCGTGAGAGAGCTGTCGAGTCGCCTAGTGTGATGAAACTACTGAAGCATTGGAGCAGACTCACCATACAGAATGGCATGCTCTACAAAATAAGGAAAGATCCTCACATGGCCAAGAAAATCTTCCAGTTTGTGGTGCCTGATTCATTGAAACAGAAAGTCCTTCAAGGTTTACATGACTCAGCAGGTCACCAAGGCCAGAACCGTACTTTGTCTCTGGTGCGGCAACGATTCTTCTGGAATGGCATGGAACGTGATGTTGTGAATTATGTCAAATCCTGTCAGCGCTGTGTAGTAGGGAAAACACCGGAACCACACAACCGTGCACCACTCAAGAACATAGTCACCTCTGAGCCTATGGAGTTGGTCTGTATAGACTTTTGGACTGCTGAGCAAGAGAACAAGTCTGTAGATGTCCTGGTCGTAACTGATCATTTCTCCAAGATGGCGCACGCCTTCCCTTGCAGAAATCAAACCGCCAAACAAGTTGCTCGCCGTCTGTGGCAGGATTTCTTCCTTGTCTATGGTTTCCCACGGCGTATCCACTCTGATCAGGGAGCTAATTTTGAGAGCAAACTGATCAAAGAGCTTCTAGAGATGGCAGGGGTGCAGAAATCCCATACCACTCCGTACCACCCCATGGGAAATGGCATCGCAGAACGATTCAACCGAACATTGGGAGATATGATCAGAACCCTTCCCCCTCAGCCCAAAGCAAAGTGGCCACAAATGCTGCAGCAGCTCACATTCTGCTATAACTGCACAGAGCATGAGACAACAGGGTTTGCACCGTTTTACCTAGTGTTTGGTAGGATCCCTCGTCTCCCTGTCGATGTCATGTTTCAACATGCTAATACCAATGATGCTGTTGTCAGCTACTCTGACTTTGTACGCCATCTGAAGAAAGATCTACATGAAGCTGCTCAGATTGTACAGAGGAATACTCTCAGAGAACAGACTCGTCATGCCAAGCTGTACAACCGTAGGGCCAAAGGATCACCTCTCGTCGTGGGAGACCGGGTGTTGATCGCCAACAGAGGTGTCCCGGGGAAACGCAAAGTTGCAGACAAGTGGGAGTCAACCCCGTATGAAGTCATATCAGTCAAGCCTGATCTCAATGTCTACAGAGTCAAGGATTGTCTGACGGGCAAAGAGAAGGTAGTTCACAGGAATTTGCTGCTCTCTGTTAGCTTCTTGCCCTGTGAGGATGATCTGGCCAGCGAATCTGAACACTCAGAGTCTGACGCTGCTATGCATGGAAGTGATGTATGCCCTGATTTACCTGACGCGGTTGAAGACAGTGATGTCCGTACAGTAAACTGGGTGATACAGGCAGGTGAAGAGCAAGTTCATCCAGAGGTAGAGGATAACTCACTAGACAGCAGATCTGATGCCCAGTCCGACTCTCGCAGTGTTGATACATCCAGCCGAGGAAGTCAGCACATCCCCGAACAAGATGTTGACCATACTTCAAGTGACAATACGGAAAGCCCATCACAGTGCTCTGAAAACATGATCCCTTTGGGTATGGGTCTCCCAGACGAGACCCCATTGAACACTGACCATCTGGACGCAGACTCCCCTGATACTGACTGTTTAGACTTGACTGCCCCAGACCTTCAAGCTCAGGTTATTTGTGCTCAACCTAACCGTTATGGTCTTAGGGTCCGCCAGTCCATCAGGCCTCCTAGTCGTCTTATTTGTCAGATGAATGACCATGTGGTAGGTGACAATCATCTGTCCGCAATATCTGCAAGTTCCTAGTTTAAGTTCAGTAGAGATGCACTTTCAGTTTGAGTAACAAAGCTTGAGTAAGAAACAAGAATTGTGCCTATGTGAGCACTTACAACTACAGGAACAATGTTTGATATTTCAGAGATGTAACAGGCATCTTTGAGTCTGTGCTTAGTTAGGAGTTTGCTCGCCTCCTTTCTTTTCACACTCCTTTTTGGGAGAGTTTTAGAACTGACATGCACTTCAGTTTGTTCCTTGTAATACTGTACCAGTTTTCGTGTCCTCTTTTTCATCAGTATTTGCCTTTTTGGCATGTGATTTTTTTTCTTTTTAGTGTAGCACTCCCATATTTAGCAGAATTTCAGGGGGGTGTATGTAACGGGTGTAATAATAACTTTTATTTTATTGAAATTCCTGCTAAAATATGTGTATAGTTTTTGGTAAATGTCCTGCAATGCTGAGTCCAACAGTGCCATCTGCTGGTATGGGGTGGGGTTTGGTTTTGGCTTCTAACATGTGACCAGGAGGCGGGGTTTTGTCAGTTTAACCAGAGTACTACAAAGGTAAGACATATCTTTTGGTGCTCCACAAAATAAGTTAATTTTAAACATTATAACCCCAGCTGACAAATCTCTCACCATGCATAGTAATGTGATTGATATTGTCAAGCTGTTTTGATTTATTTTCGTTTTGTTTCTGTTTTACTAAATATTAATTCCCCTTGTAGAGATCAAAGAGATCAAACCCAGCAGAAAAAGCTAATGTTGTGACTCATCCATTTGCAGGTAAATTGTACCCATTTTTATACTCATTATTGTTTTTATTCCTATTTTTTCATATACATTAAAAAAGGATGATGTTGGTTAAAATTCAGAGTAAAGAAAAACATGTTGAATTCATTGTAAACGTTAAAAATCCACTATACGATCTCTTGTTAAAAGTATCTTGTTAAAATGCAAAGATTTATAAATGTATTGTGATATTCTAAAATGTATTTTCTGTAAAGTGAAAAGACAGCTCTTTGATATGCTTTGTTGTCAGTTTAACCAGAGTACTACAAAGAGATCAAAGAGATCAAACCCAGCAGAAAAAGCTAATGTTGTGACTCATCCATTTGCAGAACTGTAATAATAAAAACCTCATCATCCAGTCCAGCGTGAATGTGGATCTTTGGTGGGACACGTACAACGCGGTTACATGAGTGATATCAGACATTGGGAATACTGCGTTTGCAACTATAGTTAACCTTGTTGTTATTGTTACTATTATTATATCATAACTGTTATTATTTCTATTTTTGTTATTATCATTGGTGTCTCAATGATATTTAGTAACTAGTAGCATTATAACGTTTATAGATGGGTACTACGATGATTAGTGTATAAAATATGTGACTATTGTTATTATTATAATTATTGAAATCCGACTTATGTAATGTGTGTATCCTTGAAATTGTGTTGTAACAATAGAGGAGTTATCTATAGAATGTAATTAATAGGGAAGATGAACATTATTTTTGTCCTGTTTTTATTTAATAATGTACGAAATCAAGTTTTCAGTCATTCATTCATACTAGGCTCGGACAAAGCAAGGAAGCATGGCCGTTAAGAGTTTTAAAATCCATGTGCTGTATCACCGGCAGGTACCTTCCTCCCGAGTGCTTTGTGGTCGGCGAGGAGCCTCCTAAAATATCCAACAAAGTCGACGTTTGGTCGCTCGGGGTCATCTTCTATCAGAGCTTATATGGACGCAAGGTAAGATAGATAGATAGATACTTTCTTCATCTCCGTAGGGAAATTCACACTTCCAGCAGAGTCTTTGTGTTTAAAAAAAAAAAGATATAGAATACAAAAAAAACCAATACAGCATGTTAATAAAGAGCGTTTAAATAGTGATACGAAAAATACACACTAATAAAAATAGGGTAATATGCAAATGTGGGGGTGGGGTTTCATGTGGGCTTTTCCTCCCCCGGGTGGAGTTAAAGAGCCTCATGGCATGAGGGAGAAATGATCTCCTCAGTCTGTCCTCTGAACAAGACTGAGGAAGTCCGCTGGGAATCAGTTCAAATCATGTTACAATAAAAATAATTGGCGGGTCTGATACAATTCACAGCTTCCAAATACTTTGAATCTTCCGTAGTTTACTAGGCCAGTTTATAGGAAATGAAGAAAAACACAGTTTCTGTGAAATAAAAACAAAACATTTCAGTATTTGGGAGTTTTGACAATTTCAAGGAAAAAAAGGAGCATTTTAAGGTAGTTTTGGTTTTGGGATTAACACATTAATGATGGATATTGCGAATATTTGTCTAAATTGATACTGAATGAGTTAAAAAAAAAATTAATTTGGAACATCACTCCAAAATTCCTACAAGTTCTTCCTAATTTAATTTCCCCCTCAGTCTCAAAGGGCTGCACAGACCACAGATTATTGCAAACCACAGACTATTATGACGCCATCCCCTGATCTAAACCTACATGAGGGCAAGGAAAAACTCAAAAACATCAACATGAGGAAAATGAAGAAACCTTGAGAAGGGACAATCTCAAAGGGCTGCACTGACCACAGACTATTATGACACCATCCCCTGATCTAAAACCTACAAGAGGGCAAGGAAAAACTCAAAAACCTCAAGTCAAGTCATCTTTATTTGTGACGCCCTAAATCACAAAGAGTCTCAAAGGGCTGCACAGACCACAGATGATTGCATACTACAGACTATTATGACACCATCCCCTGATCTAAAACCTACAAGAGGGCAAGGAAAAACTCAAAAACCTCAAGTCAAGTCATCTTTATTTGTGACGCCCTAAATCACAAAGAGTCTCAAAGGGCTGCACCGACCACAGATGATTGCAAACTACAGACTATTATGACACCATCCCCTGATCTAAAACCTACATGAGGGCAAGGAGAAACTCAAAAACCTCAACATGAGAAAAATGAAGAAACCTTGAGAAGGGGCAGTCTCAAAGGGCTGCACTGACCACAGACTATTATGACACCATCCCCTGATCTAAAACCTACAAGAGGGCAAGGAAAAACTCAAAAACCTCAAGTCAAGTCAAGTCCTCTTTATTTGTGACACCCTAAATCACAAAGAGTCTCAAAGGGCTGCACAGACCACAGATGATTGCAAACTACATACTATTATGACACCATCCCCTGATCTAAAACCTACATGAGGGCAAGGGAACACTCAAAAACCTCAACATGAGGAAGATGAAGAAACCTTGAGAAGGGACAGTCTCAAAGGGCTGCACTGACCACAGACTATTATGACACCATCCCCTGATCTAAAACCTATATGAGGGCAAGGGAAAAACCCAACTTCAGTATGAGGAAAATGAAGAAACATTGAGAAGGGACAGTCTCAAAGGGCTGCACAGACCACAGATCATTGCAAACTACAGACTATTATGACACCATCCCCTGATCTAAAACCTACAAGAGGGCAAGGAAAAACTCAAAAACCTCAAGTCAAGTCAAGTCAAGTCCTCTTTATTTGTGACACCCTAAATCACAAAGAGTCTCAAAGGGCTGCACAGACCACAGATGATTGCAAACTACATACTATTATGACACCATCCCCTGATCTAAAACCTACATGAGGGCAAGGGAACACTCAAAAACCTCAACATGAGGAAGATGAAGAAACCTTGAGAAGGGACAGTCTCAAAGGGCTGCACTGACCACAGACTATTATGACACCATCCCCTGATCTAAAACCTATATGAGGGCAAGGGAAAAACCCAACTTCAGTATGAGGAAAATGAAGAAACATTGAGAAGGGACAGTCTCAAAGGGCTGCACAGACCACAGATCATTGCAAACTAGACTATTATGACACCATCCCCTGATCTAAAACCTATATGAGGGCAAATAATGCACAGATATTGTCAACATAAAATAAGGGTTATTCATATGCAATAGAATAGAAGTGTGTTTTAAGCCTAGATTTAAAAAAAATTCCACTGAAGTTGCAGATCGAATCTTGGGGGGAAGAGCATTCCACCCTCATTATGTTTAATTTGTTTATCGCTCAGGATGACTTTTTATCTTTTTCCATTCTCTATCTTTGTTTTCTCAGCCATTTGGTCACAACCAATCCCAGCAAGACATTCTCCAAGAGAACACCATACTCAAAGCTACCGAGGTGCAGTTCCCCCCAAAACCTGTTGTCACCCAAGAAGCAAAGGTATGCCGCTCAATCGTAATGAATTTCCTTCCCGTACACACAGTCCCTTCCTCTTATCCCTTTCAGACCTTCATCCGTCGCTGCCTAGCTTATCACAAGGAGGAACGGGCGGACGTGTTCCAGTTATCTCGGGAACCTTACTTGATGCCCGCCATACGAAAAACTATCGGAGGGAACGGCAGCGCCCTCGGCAATGCCGGCCCTTCGCCCGCTGCTCTTCCTTTCCCCTCCACTTCCAGCTGCTATGGAAACAGCGCCTCCAACTGAAGTCAGAAATAGAAGTTCACACTGATTAAGCATTCGTTTCCTGAAAGTGTCACCAGAGCTGCTTAAGTCGGTCGAAAGTGTCACAAAATCAGTTCGCCCGTATACGGTGGTACCTCTACTTTTGAATAGAATTGGTTCTAGCAGCGACGGTTGTAAAGTGAAACATGTTTTCCCATTGAAATGAATGGAAACGTGAATAATCCGTTCCAAGGTCATCAAATGCAAACAAACCCCATTAAATTAACTGCAGCTGCTATGCGGGTACACTAAATCTTCAGTCAATGTTCATAAATAGACCACATAGTATAAATAAAACAAGATATAAGGCTAAAGAAATGCTTTTGTTTCCTTCAATGGTGAGGGGAGCCCCGTCTCTCTGTTTCTCCAGTTTTTTGCAAGACCCTTAGCTGGAATCAAATATCGCTGTAAAGTTTAAAGGTGTACTGTAAGCAACGGCTGCAACCAATACATTAATGGACTAAACCATTTGGCAATTCCATGCAGGGCTCGTGTAACAAAGTCAATTTTTGGCTACGGAAGCATTTGTAAAATGGGTCCATCGTAAAACGATGTACTACTGTCATAAAAAACCTTTCTTTTAAATACTCGTAGGTTGAGAAATGTCTCAATTCGAGGGAAATGACAAAATTGTCGGGCAACTTTCTGCCATGGGTATCTGAAAAGAACAAAATGCTCATGAAAAAATTGGTGTGTTTTAGTCTCTTTGAGTCGCTGTAGTTTGTATTCTTCCCTGTGCTTTTTAGCACTCGGTTTCATGTGACAATACAGCGACATGATTTCAAATAATACACGCTTTCCCTTTAATATAGCGTATTTTCCCCATTATTAGGTGCACTGGATGATAAAAAACAAGCACAAATTATAGATAGATGGAATTAAAACTTCATTGAGAACTAGGGTTGCATTAAAAATACATTTAAATTAAAATAATTGATTTTATAAAACATAAATTATCATTATGAAATCTGAGTTTACCCCTCAAATTAATTTTTGCAGCAAAACATTAATATGTTACTCACAAGAAGCACTCCAAAACCACTCTGTATGTTTCTCAAAGGCAGAACAGTTACTGGGAGAAAAGAAGAGAAAGAGACTTTTTCTGACCATTAAAACCGTTACCCTTATCCACTGTATTCTCCGGTACTCAAGGCTCACCTGATTAGAATGTGCACTCTCAAATTTTTGGACAATGTTGTAGATTTTAGGTGCACCGAAAATACAACCACAGATTGGGGAAACACAACTAAGCGGAACTTTGATGTTTTGAATGATCAATTGTCAAATTTTGTCTTAGAAAAGTATGAAAATGTATTTCCTTTCAGGGCTCCAATTGATGACATTTTCAGGAAACGATCAGGCCTTCACGAATCCTTCCAGTCATTTTAAGTGGGCTGTATAAAGAAACGAATTCCGACATTTGTGGGCTAAAGCACCTTTTGCACAAGGAACATTTGGATTAGTTTGCCGTAGCACAATTTCCTCGATGCCTGTGACGACAAACGTGCAAAAGAGACTTGCATATAATGCGTCGGTTCTATGAAATGGATTTTAAAGCACGCGTTGCAAGTATTAAACTCCTCCTGTGATTGAAAGGACTTGCGATTGTCACCAAACCAGGTGGAAGCCATGAGACGATTTAGACATGTGCTGGCAAGACGCCTTGCTCTAAATAATGGGGATACAAGGAGGAGTGAGGGGCTTCTGTGAGTGAATGAGTGTTGTGAAAAGAGAGAATTCTATTATGTAACCAATAAATAAAGCGGTGATCTCGTTCTTTGAGCACCAACACGTAAGAGACTAAAGGATTTTTATACATTTGACTATAAAGGGTTTTATACGATTGACTAATGCAATGAAGATTTTCACTGAGTGGGCTTTAGTTCAATGTACAAGGTCAGGGCAGGCTGTTCAAGTCAAGTCATTTTTATTTGAATTGCCCTTAATCACAAAGTGTCTCAAAGGGCTGCTGTTCGAAATGCATAATATTTTGTCTAGGGAATTTTGGTAACAGGACTGTGACGGAGGACGGCAGGCGTTGATTTGAGAAGCCAGACATCAAGGCGCTGTGTTGCGAGAACGATGGGCGCAAACAATTCCTTGGCACGCCCATGGGAGGAGCCGGCACACCATTATGCGGGGAGAAGATGGCCAACAGGAGAAAGCTAAAGGACTTCAAAAAAAGGCTTCCCAGAGACTCCAACGTCGCTACTTCGGCCGTTTTCGATGGAGTACACTTAGTTACATTTTTAGGGAAAATAAATCGGCCCCCGTGTGGAATGTCTGCTTTCCTGTTTATCTTTTCCTTCAAGAAACGAGCGGTGAATGTAGGTTGTATTTGGTTAATAGAGTCAGATAACTCATTTGAACAATTTGGTAAACGCTACACTTTTGATAATTAATTCCCAACGAGACGTATAATTTACTGTTCAGATTTACATATCATCCAGTACATGCGATTTGATTTCATTTTACTTTATTTTTAAGCGCACATTAGTCCTCTTCATGACCGGGCTACCTGTGCCAGCGCAACAACTGACAGGCATGTCTTGGAGGTGCCGAAACGCTTGAAATTGTTGCCATGTTTCACAACACGTCTGCTTAAGAAGGATGCAAAAAAAAACGACGAAAGGGAAATGGTTCTGAGTTCATGTTTTACATCCAAGTCCAGGTGAAATAATCTCAAAAACAAGCAATACATTTTCTCCGGTCACGTTTCCTGTCACCCATTCTCTCTTTTTCTTTTGAGTTTATTTGTTGTAGAACTGCGATGTGACCCAGGCCAATCCCCACTTGAGGTTGGTGAGCATGAACTTGAGCGCTTTGGTCCACTGTTCCTCGGAGTTGAACTGCGTCTTTATGGAGTACGAGCCGCCGCTGCCGCCCGTGTCCTCGATCTTGCCCTTCTCCACGTCCATCCTGACGCGTCGTGCACACAAAAAGTACTTGGATTAGGACGGTTGCTTGCCTTGAGGTGCTGCTGTTTCGGTTAGCCAGGGGTTTTCCCGTAAGTACGATTGTGTCGTCACAAGACACTGCGTTTATGGTTCCATGTTTGTGATTTTAGACTTTTACGCACTGGACACTTTTAAAGTCAAACAACAACACAAAATTCACAAAAATGCAAAACATCTAGCCATCCATTATCTGCGGCGCTTATTCTCAGTAGAGTCGCGGGGGTGCCGGAGCCCATCCCAGCTATCTTCCGGCAGTGGGCAGGGGACACCCTAAACTGGTTGCCAGCCAGTCTCAGGGCACAACTCACTCAATCATTCACACTTAGGGACAATTTGGACCGGCCAATTAACCTGACATGCATGTTTTTGGAATGTGGGAGGAAACCGGAGTGCCGGGAGGAAATCCACGCAAGCACAGGGAGAACATGCAAACTGTCAAGCTTGCTTACTATTAGTAAACAGCTGATGGCTCATTCACACCTAGTGACAATTTGGACCGGCCAATTCACCTGACATGCATGTTTTTGGAATGTGGGAGGAAACTGGAGTGCCTGGAGGAAATCCACGCAAGCACGGGAAGAACATGCAAACTCTGTCAAGCTTGCTTACTATTAGTAAACAGCTGATGGCTCATTCACACCTAGGGACAATTTGGACCGGCCAATTCACCTGACATGCATGTTTTTGAAATGTGGGAGGAAAACCGGAGTGCATGGAGGACACCCACGCAAGCACGGGGAGAACATGCAAACTCCACACAGGAGGTTCGATCTCATGACCTCAGAACTGTGCCGCACACACGCTAACCACTGCGCTGCCGTGCTGCAAAACACTGCGTTTATAGTTCCATGTTTGTGATTTTAGACTTTTGAGCACTGAACAGTTTTAAAGTCAAAAAACACTACATCTACAAAAATGCAAAACTAATAAAATATAAATCAAAAATATTAACTCTTCAATGCTAGAAATAAATGATAAAATGCCAAAAGAAATAACCATTTACAATTCTATTTGAACTAATTTAGACACAGATCCTCTGAAAAACACAATATGTTTTATGCCTTGTCTTGCAATTAATATGATATGGTCCAGACAGCTTCTTTTTAGTTGTGCTTGGTCTAGGTTAGCCCTGTTAGCAGCCGGCTAGCTGACCTGCCCGCCGTTCTTATTGTTAATATTCCTGGCTGGGTTTGTGTTTGCTCGCGGTTATCTTGGCTGCTGACTGCATGTTTTCGGTCAGCCTGCCTCCCAGTTTTTCTTCTGCCAATCATTCCCAGTTCTGTATAGCAGTTGGCTAGCCTGCCATTTTTTTCCACATTTTGTACGTTTTAGAATTTGGGAATCCCTTTAAGGGGAAAATCCGTTCGAGATACAAGAAGTTTTAGAAAAGAGTAAATTCAGTGAGGCCACCTAACCTGTAGGGAAGACAGAAGCCGGTGTCTCCTTTTTCCACCTCGTCTTTGAACTGCTGTACACAATCCAGGAACGCCACCATGGCGTGGTCGAACTTATTGTCCCAGAAGAACCTCAAACCGCCTGAACAGTAGAGCGGAAGTTCCTGAAAGAATAGATGTTTACTATTACTCAATGGAGGCGATACTAGAGGAAACATGTACCAGGTTTTATTTTACCTTAGACTTGTCTGTAAGAGACTCCAAGTAGGAATGGTTTCCATAGGGCACAAGGCGATATCTAAGTAACGAAAACAATCTTGAAAAAAACTGTCTTTATAGCTATTGTCATGTCAGTGTTTTCCACAGAATATTGTGGGACCCCGGTGGGTGGACAGTGTACTTTTAATTCATTTCAACTTTTTATACAGTGATTACCTCTACTTACAAATGTTTCAGGTAGCAAAGTACCTGAACAAGAAAATATTGCCTCTAGTTACAAAGGCCTTTCAGGATACAAAGTCAAAAATACTGTTCCCAGAGTTCTACCAGGCAACACGGGGCATACGCGTGAATCCCGGCATGCTCTTCGTGTCCCCTTCACGCTCTGTTAACCGTCTAGTGCTCATGTGTCAAACAGGCGGCCCGCGGGCCAGATCAGACCCGGTAAGGGATTGAATCCGGCCCGCGAGACAACACCCAGAGAAGCGCAAGAGAAAAACAAGCTGCAGGTTGAAATATGTCCACTTGATGTTGCCAAAAGACACTGTACTTTTATTTTTCTTTTCTTTCTCTCTCTCTTTCTTTTTCACCCCTTTTCTCCCACTCTGTCTCTTTCACTCTCTGTGTCTCTTCCTCTGTTGCTCTTTCTCTCTCTGTCTTTTAACCTCTTTTGCTCTAACTTCCTTTTTTCCTTTTCTCTTTCTCTCTTCATACCCTTTGCACTTCCTTTTCTCTTTTCTCTGCTTCGGTCCTTCTATTTCTCTTTGGATTTCTTTCTTCCTCTCCCTTTCTTTTCCCCCTCTCTCACGACTTTATCTTTTGTTTCTCACGCTCTCTCCCTCTCATTTTTTTTGTCCCACTCTCTCTCCTTTACTCTCCCTCTTTCTCTTATTTCTTTATCTCTTTTTCTTTCTCTTTAATCTACTAGTCCGGCCCCCGACAGAATGTTTGTTCTATTGTGTGGCCCCCGAGTTCAAATGAGTTTGACACCCCTGGTCTAGTGTATGGTACCACTACGAAGAGCTATCATTCACAATGGACCCCGTGAAAGACGGGGAGAAAAGAAGAGGAAGAGACTTTTTCTGGGCATCAAAACAAAGCAAAAGACAATAGAGAGGTATGAAGACAAACACCTTTATCTCTTTTTTTGTTTCACCTATCTTTTCATCCCTCCCTCTTGTTCTCTCCTTTATTTCCTTGTTTTTTACTATCTCACCCATTTTCTTGCCTTCTCTTTTTTTCTCCATTTCTTTGTCCCACTCTCAATATCTCTTTCTCTTTTTGATCTCTTACCACTTTTTTTCTTTTTTCACTCTTGTTTGATATTTCCCTTCATCCCTTTTCTCTTTCTATTCATTGTTAGCTTTTAATTTTTGTATTTTTTGATGTTTTTCTCTCCCTTGGTTTTTATATCTCCCACTAGTTCTCATTCTTTATTTTTTTCTTTTTCTCCAATTTCCTTTCTCACCCTCTCGTCCTCTCTTCTTCATCTCTTTCTTCCTGTCTTTTTCCTTTTCTTTCTGATTTCCCCCATTATCTATTTCTAATCTACAAGTCCGGTGACGGTGGGTTTTTTTTTCTACCATGCGGCCCCCACCCAAGCTCAAATGAGTTTGAGACCCCTCCATCCAGAAAACAGGGAACAGAGTAGAAAGACAAACGGAAAGAAGACGAGTCCATCAGGTCAGGGTGAGCCCAAACTTTTGAACGGCCGATTAAATATTTCCTCCTAACCTGTGAAATCGCAGCCCCATTTTGTTGGCGAGCGCGTGCAGCAGCAGGACGGTCTGCCCCCATGCGGCGTTGATCTCGTTCCACTCTACCGGCACGCTGGGGAGTCGACCCAGGCGGAAGTTGTTGATGGTGCCGAACTGGCCGCTGTGCCTGCGACCGGTTAAAAACCAGCAAAACCAGTTAAGTATTCACCAGGGGGCCACGTGTCGTCAACGTCTTAGCCAAACTACCAGATTTTAAACCAAACTATTATTTTAGTCATGGATTGGTCACTAGATGTGCAGCACGGCGGCGCAGTAATTAGCGCTTGTGCGACACAGTTCATTAAAAAGAGCCGGCTCTCAAACGGCTCACTTGCTTTGATGATCGATATTACGAATTATGTTGTATAAAGACGTTACGAAAAAAAGGAAGTATAAAAGGGGAAAATGAAAAAAGACAGGTTTGTGGTTATCCCTTTAATCGCTATATTACCAACAATAATTTGATGCAGAAAATGAATTCATAATTTGATGATTAAAACTGAATGAATATATAGATTTATATTATATATTTGTCGCCGATTTACAATTTCAACCTGGATAAGACTACATTTTGGGGAGCCATAGATCTCTGTTGGGACCCATAGATTTTTGAGCATGCGAGTCCCCGGGACCAATCACTTTTCACAGCTCATATGAACACTGCTGTTGGATTCACCGGACTTTAGTAAATCGAAAATGCTCCAAAATTTTACACGTTTTGGTACACGTCACTGAAGATGGCACAGTCATTTCTGTACCTTACTCCTCGGGACAGACACTCTATTGGACATGAGAGACGAGAGCTTATATTCGCGAAGAGCAGGGTTGGGTAGGGTTACTTGAACTGGATTCCTTTCAATGACTTTTGGATGACTCCAATACCAAATATGCTCATCAAAGACAAAAGAAACTAAATATGAATAAAATGATGACTCACAACACGTGGTAAGCTTTCTCTCCTGTCTTTGATCTCCGGCAAAACGAACATCAAATGCGACAGAAACAAAATAAAAATCAATCCAAACAGCTTGCCAACCTCATTTTTGCCGTTCCATGTATTCTGTTACTCCCCAAGCCTGCATAAAATGTAGTCATTTTATTCATATTTACCGTATTTTCCGCACTATAAGGCGCACCGGGTTATAGGGCGCACCCCCAAAAAATAGTTTTTGGTCCTATATTTGACATACATAAGGCGCACCGGATTATAAGGCGTTACAATGGGAACGTGGACAAAACAGTCGGATAGTTCAGTCCAACTTATTACCCGCTTAACATTCCCAAAGCTAGCAAAGACGCAAGTACGAGTCGAGAACACGTGCGGATGCGGTGTCCGTACGATGTCACTCAAATGCATCGTTCCAAATATCATTCGGAAGGTTAGAGTCTTGGGATTCAAGAAATGCCAACCATTCCTTAGTTTCTATTTTCTTTTTCGCTCGCAACTTTACTGTGCATATGACAATAAACACTTGGAATTGAGTTTCATTTAAAAAAAGACCCATCACAGCAACATCTAGATCACTCTGAAACAAGATACTGAGAAAATATATAGCCGGAGTAGCTCACCGAAGTCGTTGTGTTCAATAATAATGTGCAACCATGGTCCTCTTATATCCGTGAGTGTAGTAAATGCAGGAGAGAAAAATATTTACAAATACAGTACAGAATAGTAAAATACTGTTTTCTCTATGCCGTCAACCGTCAAATGTGAACTTGCTATTCACATTCATCTATTGTTCTCGATTGATTGTTCTCAGCTCAGGGATGCTGCTGGAAATGTGAATTTCCCTTCGGGGATGAACAAAGTATCTATCTATCTATCTATCTATCTATCTATCTTTTTTGGCCAATTGCAGGCTTTGTTTTGCCGTTTAAGCCAATGGCAGCCTGTAAATGATCAAAAGGATCCGCCCCTTTTACCTCCGAATAACTTTAGCCAATAGTGATCGATTCAAATGATGATTGACACATTGGTTAGCCAATGAAACGCCGGTAAATAAATCCCAGCATACACCGCGGACTACCTGGCGTTCGGAGGAAAATCTAGTCGACGGCTGCTTGCATTAGTTGCAAGACTTTGCGACTTAATATTGATCCATAAATAAGGCGCACTGTATTATAAGGCGCACGGTCGGATTTTGAAAAAAATAAAGGCTTTTAGGTGCGCCTTATAGTGCGGAAAATACGGTAGGGACTTTTGTCTTTTATTAGCATATTTGGTATTGGAGTAATCCAAAAGTCATTGAAAGTAATCCAGTTAAAGTAACCCTACCCAACCCTGGCGAAGAGATGCCTCACTCTGTTGGAAAAACACGACCGGCGACAATGGAATCGATCGTCTACTATTCCCACGATGGAATTCGGTCGAGAAGGTTCGGCTCATGGTTTGGGTCCTACCAGATATGAAAAGTGGCGTTGAAGACGTTGGTCTTCTTGAGTCGATCCAGTTGGATTTGGCAGTAACGCATTTGGTTGTCCACGCTCTTCAGTTCGTCGTCCAGCTCCAGCTGTTGCCGCTTGAACTCGCTGTACTCCTTCTGGTACCTGGACACAAAATCCAGGAGATGTCTCCCTAAGGCAGGGGTGTCAAACTCACACGATAGAACAAATATTCTGTCAGGGGCCGGACGAGTAGATTAGAGAGAAAGAAAAAGAGAGATAAAGAAATAAGAGAAAGGGAGGGAAAAGGAGAGGGTGGGACAAAGAAAGAAAAAGAGAGGGAGAGAGCGTGAGAAACAAAAGATAAAAAGTCGTGAGAGAGGGGGAAAAGAAAGGGAGAGGGAGAAAAAAAATCCAAAGAGAAAAGAAAGCGCGAAGAGTAGGAAGAGAGAAAGAGAGAAAAGGAAGTTAGAGCAAAAGAGGTTAAAAGACACAGAGAGAAAAAAGCAACAAAGGAAGAGAAAAAGAGACACAGAGAGTGAAAGAGACAGAGTGGGAGAAAAGGGGTGGAAAAGAAAGAGAGAAAGAAATACAAGTACAGTGTCTTTGTTCAAGGCACTTGGCTTTGACATATTTCAACCTGCAGCTTGTTTTTCTCTTGCGCTTCTCTCACTTGTCTCGTGGGCCGGATCTGGCCCGCGGGCCGCCTGTTTGACACCTGTGCCTTAAGGGAAGTAGTACCGTAAAACTAGGCTAGGGGCCGCTACTTTTACAACATTGCCGTTTTAGTGGGGGGGGGTTTTCGAAGTGGCGCGGAGGAAAACAGCGAGCTGCTCTTTTCCACACCAGACCACTGATGATAAAGGTAAGATTGAGGAGATAACGGCGGTGAAAGTAGATATCTAATTCAGGGATCAGAATGGAGATTTTCATTTTCAGCTGAAATAGCCAGGGTCCAGGAATAAAGCAGGGCCAGTCCAAAAGTTTGACATCCCTGCGGCAGATGGAAATATTTTCTTTGTGAAAATCCAGGGATACACCACCTCGTGTTAGCAAGTCCGCCTCCTCTCCGATTTCCTCCGGCTTTTGTGTCTCTGTATAGCGGCGTTGAAGCCGGATAGCTCCAGGTGGCTACACGTTAGCGTCCGGAATGCTAAACGTGAGCCACGTTTCCGCAAAACACAGCAACTGCGCGTCCTGTGCGCTTCGATGTTTTCCACCAGCACTCGATGATCGTATTTGGTCGCGAGTTCGCATTTACCATGATTACAGATGGTACCGAAGACTTATAACGCCGCTAGCCGCTTCGCTAGCTTCGGCTCTTCTTCCACGATAGGCTCCTTCATCACGCCGGCACGAGAATTCTTCAGGGCAAGGAGTTGATTCCTTGATTAGACGCATTTTTGTGTGCTAAAACCCATGTCCATAGGATAGAAGTAATCCATAGTGTAGTTGAAAAAACACCGAAGATAGGAGCAGACAATAAAACTATAGGGCAGCTGCTGGAAAAGGCAGCCGCTCGTGGCAGCGCCGCTTTGAAGATATAGTTAAGATAGTTAAATACTTTAAGAAAATAAATCTGTCCCTGTGTGAAAAAGCCTGTCTCTTGTCAATATGTTTCCCTAAAATTAAGAAAAGAGCACGCATTGTTAGGAGAATAAAGTTTGTGTTTGGTTAATGGAGTCAGATAACTCATTGGAACAATTTGTATTATTGTTTTTTCCTTAACAACACTCACCGGAGTTCCTCCATCTCCAGTTTGTGCCCCAGCCCCCGGCTCTGAATGAGTTCCTGAGCCACGGCGGCCCTCTCCTCCTCCACGGCCTCCAGTTGCCGCACCAAGGCCGTTTCTTCCTCCTTGAGATGTTCCAAGTCGCCCAGAAGCGTCTCCTCGTCCTCCACCTGCAGCTGCGACAAGAGCTCCAGGCATTGCCTGGACGCAAGACCGCCAGAGTGGGACATCCCTTCAACGCAGTGACCCAAAAAATCTAGACACGCAGCCTTCAAATCGGCTGTCTGCCCAGTTAGGAGAATACTGCCAGATTGCGCTACTACAAAAGCCACGAATGTTATAAAGGACTCCTCTCACCTGGCCCTCTGTGACAGGTACCTCCTAACACTGTCTTTTTCTTTCTCTTTCTTTCCCTCTGTCTTTCTCTTCACCTTTTCCCCTTTTGATCCCTCTCTTCTTTTTGTCACTATCTAAAAAAATTCTCAACTCACGTTTTTCTCTTTTTTCTTCTTTCTTGGCTTTGCTCTTACTCCATTTGTTTCACTATGTATTCCACTCTTGATCGCCCTTTCTTTTGCTCTCTTTCCTTTTCTCTTTCTTTCCCTCTGTCTTTCTCTTCACCTTTTTCCCTTTTGATCCCTCTCTTCTTTTTGTCACTAAGAAAAATTTTTAAAGCACGTTTTTCTCTTTTTTTTCTTCTTTCTTGGCTTTGTCTCTTTCTCTTCATTAGTTTCACTTTGTCTTCCACTCTTGATCGCCCTTTCTTTTGCTCTCTTTCCCTTTCTCTTTCTTTTCCCCTTTTGATCCCTCTCTTCTTTTTGTCACTATCTAAAAAAAAATTTTAACTCACGTTTTTTTTTTTTTTCTTTTTTGGCTTTGTCTCTATTCTTCATTTGTTTCACTTTGTCTTCCACTCTTGATCGCCCTTTCTTTTGCTCTCTTTCCCTTTCTCTTTCTTTCCCTGTCTTTCTCATCACCTTTTCCCCTTTTGATCTTTCTCTTCTTTCTTGTTGTCACTATCTTTTAATCTTTTTTTTCACTCGTTTTTCTCTTTTATATATCTTGTTTTCTTTTTCTGTCCCTTGCTCCTTCTGTCTTTGTCTCTTTCTCTTCATTTATTTATTTCACTGTCTTCCACTCTTGCTCGCTCTTTCCTTTGCTCTCTTTCCATTTCTTTTCCTCTGTCTTTCATCTTTTCCCGTTTTGATCTTTCTCTTCTTTCTTGTTGTCACTATTTTTTCACTCTTGTTTTTCTCTTTTTTAATTTCTTGTTTTCTTTTTCTGTCCCTTGTTCCTTATTTCTTTGGCTTTGTCTCTTGCTCTTCATTTGTTTAACTATCTTCCACACTTGCTCGCCCTTTCCTTTGCTCTCTTTCCCTTTCCCTTTCTCTTTCTTTCCCTCTGTCTTTCACTTTTTCCTGTCTTGATCTCTTTCTTCTTTTTTGTTGTCACTATATTTTTTTGTACTCTTGTTTTTCTCTTTTTTATTTCTTGTTTTCTTTTTCTGTCCCTTGTTCCTTCTGTCTTTGGCTTTGTCTCTTTCTCCATTTATTTATTTCACTGTCTTCCACTCTTGCTCGCTCTTTCCTTTGCTCTCTTTCCCTTTCTTTCCCTCTGTCTTTCATCTTTTCCCGTTTTGATCTTTCTCTTCTTTCTTGTTGTCACTATTTTTTCACTCTTGTTTTTCTCTTTTTTAATTTCTTGTTTTCTTTTTCTGTCCCTTGCTCCTTCTGTCTTTGGCTTTGTCTCTTTCTCTTCATTTATTTATTTCACTGTCTTCCACTCTTGCTCGCTCTTTCCTTTGCTCTCTATCCCTTTCTCTTTCTTTCCCTCTGTCTTTCACCTTTCCCGTTTTGATCTCTTTCTTCTTTTTTGTTGTCACTATATTTTTTTTGTACTCTTGTTTTTCTCTTTTTTTATTTCTTGTTTTCGTTTTCTGTCCCTTGTTCCTTCTTTCTTTGGCTCTTTCTCCATTTGTTTCACTATGTCTTCCACCCTTGATCACCCTTTCTTTTGCCCTCTTTCCCTTTCTCTTTCCCTCTGTCTTTCTCTTCACCTTTTCTTGTTTTGATCTCTTTCTCTTTCTTGTTTTCACTATCTTTTCATCTTTTTCACTCTTGTTTTTCTCTTTATTTGTTTTCTTTTTCTGTACCCTGTTCCTTCTTTCTTTGGCTTTCTTTTCTTTCTTTCTTTTTCCCTCACTCTTTTGCTATTTTTGTCTCACTTTCATCCTCTCTCACTCTCTTTCTCAGTTTGTCTCTATTTCACACTCTTTCTTTTGCTCTCTTTCTTCCTTCCCTCCCTCTGTACTTCTCCCCCTCATTTGTCTCTTTAATATATTAGTCTAACCTGCGTGAGAGTGTCTTTTTTTAAGCGTGTCCCCAGAAATCAAACCAATTGGACACTCCTGACTTAAGACCCAAACGACTTTCCACGCACTACCTTGTGTATATTTATGTACATTCTTTTTATCTTATGCTTCTCGGTTGAGTCTTAATCTTTGACTCCATTGTTGCGGACGACCACCGAGACCACGGCGGCGGCCATCACTCACTTGTAATTCTGACATTCGTTCTCCGTGATGTTGAGTTGCGTGTCCAAGTGGTCCAGAAGCGTGTCGGTACATTCCTCGCACAGGGGATGGTCCACGTCCGTCTGGCCGGACATGATATCGAACAGGTCGCTCGTCACCTGCCGACCAAAAAGGAGACGGACGGGATGAGTCGGGGTTCCTACGCCTTTTCCTGGCCGAATTCAAGCACTTTCAAGGCCAATTTTTCCAGTACCTTCCAGAAGAAGACATCTAATTCCAATCACGAGAACATTTTTGTTGTTGTTGTTGACTGATGACTAAAACAAAGTCGCTATCTTGCTGCTAGCGCATACTTTTTGCTATTTTGCGCTGTTCCTATGTAGGATCTACGACACAGGTGTCAAACAGCCGGCCCGCAAGACAACAGTGAGAGAAGCGCAAGAGGAAAATGAGCTGTGGTTTGAAATATTTCCACCAGATGTCACCAAAGCCAGGTAACACTTGCAAAACAATTGTGGTAGTATTTCTCCATTTCTCTCGGACTCACTTTTTTATTTATTCCTCCCTCTTTTTCTTTCTCATGTTCACTCTCTTTTTTCTCTTTTCTCTATTCCTCTCTCACTCTCTAACTCTTTCTGTCTTGCCCTCTTTCTATTTTCTCTCTCTAATTTACACTTGAATTCTCTTTCTTTCTATTTTTCTTTCTTTCTCACCCTTTCTTTCCCTTTTTCGACCTCTCTCTCTCTCACCTCACTTTGACTCTTTTTCTTTCTGTCGTTTCACTTCTCTTATTCTTTTTATCCTTCTCTTTTTTTCAATTTCTTTTTCTCTTTATATTCATTTCCCCCTTCTTCTCCATTCATTTCTCTATTCTGCTCTCTCTTTTTCTCTCACTGTTATTCTGTCTCCCTATCTGTTTATCGCTCTCTCTTTCCCTCCCACTTATTCTCCTTCTCTCTTTCTCTTAAACTTACTAGTCCGGCCCCCGTGTGATTTTTTTTTTTATAGCATTTGTGGCCCCCAGCTAAAACAAGTATGACACCCCTGATCTACGATCTTTTGGTGTCCATGGGCTGCTATAAACTGACATGAATTCCGCCATGCTGAGGAACAAAGAAAGAGACAGAGAGTGAGAGAGAGAGTGAGAGAAAAGAGGAGAGAGAGAAAAAAAAAATACAAGTACAGCGTTTATGAGAGGTACCTGGCTTTGGCAACATCACGTGGACATATTTCAACTTGCAGCTCATTTTTCTCTTGCGCTTCCCTCAGCGTTGCCTCGCGGGCCCGATACAATCCCTCACCGGGCCTGATCCGGCCCGCGGGCCGCCTGTTTGACACCCCTGGTTTATGGCAATGGCAACAATTTCAAGCGTTTTCAAATATTTCATCCAAAATGCAATTTCCTGACCTCGAAAACATCATTGAATTTCAAGCATTTTGATGGATTTCAAGCACTCGTACGAACCCCAGTTATCATAACCGGATCTGAGTATTTAGTCACCTTGAGTCTTCGGCTTAGATTTTCCATGGTGCCCCCGTCCGAAGCGTCCCCGATCAGAGTAAAGCTGTTGGCGCTCTCTGTGGACATCATCCTGATGACAAATAAAAAAACCTTAA
The DNA here is from genome assembly GCF_059441175.1 of Urocampus carinirostris. Taxonomy (NCBI): domain Eukaryota; kingdom Metazoa; phylum Chordata; class Actinopteri; order Syngnathiformes; family Syngnathidae; genus Urocampus; species Urocampus carinirostris. The sequence goes on along the minus strand of NC_142367.1, from coordinate 23,985,289 downwards.
TTCTTGATGAGACTTAAAATTGGAAAAATATCTTGGTGGGCAAACTATGGCCTGTGGGCCACATCCGTCGGGCTATTGAATTCATCCCCCCAGATAAAAATGTTAACTATAATGATAATTATCAATGAGTTTTGAGCCTTTTTTGCATAGTGCAACCTGAATACTAAACCTGTGATGGGTTAGGGTTAAACTTACACTTGCCCGCGTCCTAGACGCATCATTTTTGCTGGGGACTCATCGTCTCAAATCAACGTCCGTCCCCGGGACGCAACTTTTTCGACACAAAATTGTCATTATTACCCGATTACATTTTAAAAAAACAAAGATTTACCGCACTCCAAACTTTTCGTCAGGCAGGTCCGCCATTGTTGTTTTGGTCTCGCGGTTCGAGTTTTAGTCTGCATGCCGATCTCGAGTTGTGTAGTGAAAGTCCGTCTCTTTTTAGAGAACCGGCTTTTTCGGCTCAATTAATTCAAGAGAGCCGGCTCTCCAACGGCTCACTTGCTTTGATGCATTATGTTACGAATTATTATGTTGTATACAGAAGTTAAGGGGGCAGCACGGCGGTGCAGTGGTTAGCGTGTGTGCGGCACAGTTCTAAGGTCTTGGGAATCTCCTGTGTGGGTTCAAATCCAGCTACCAGTCTACCTGTGCGGAGTTTGTATGTTCTCCCCGTGTTTGCGTGGGTTTTCCTCCGGGCACTCCGGTTTCCTCCCACAAAGACATGCATTTCAGGTGAATTGGCCCAAATTGTCCCTAGGTGGGAATGAGCGAGTGAGTTGTCTGTCCCTGTGTGCCCTGCGATTGGCTGGCAACCAGTTCAGGGTGTCCCCTGCCCACTGCCCGAAGATAGCTGGGATGGGCTCCAGCACCCCCGCAACCCTACTGAGGATAAGGGGTGCAGCTAGTGAGATGAGATGAGACAGAGGTTAAGAAAAAAGGGAAGAATGAAAGGAGAAAATGAAAAAAAGACAGGTTTGTGGTTATCCCTTTAATCGGAAAATTACCAACAATGATTTGATGCAGAAAATGAATTCATAATTTGATGATTAAAACTGAATGAATATATAGATTTATATGATATATTTGTCACCGATTTACAATTTCAACCTTGATAACTCTAAATTTTGGGGACCCATAGATCTCTGTTGGGACCCATAGATTTTTGAGCATGCGAGTCACTTTTCAGAGGTAAAATGAACACTGTGTATTGGATCGAGAGACTGTAGATTTGGGAGATACAAAAAAAGGCAACACCGTTTAATCATTTTCCCCCTCTTAGTGCTTCAGTCTAATATTTAGAACCCAATACGGCCCGGCACTCCGAAAGCTTTGCCCACCACACGATGCTTACCGTGCAGGAGGGATGTATTTCCTTGACACGCCATCTTGCTTGTTTTCATCAAAAGTCTCCTGAAATTCATTTGATTTAATATCAGGCGTCAAAATCAATACTGTACTTTCATATCACCTCAGTTGTTGCGTCTCCTTCGCCACATTCCGGGGGTTTACTGGGCGTGACGGTCACCAATGGAGCTGAGGGAAGTGGAGCAGGAATTCGGTTTAATATTTTAGTGTAGCCAAGTACAGGGCTCGTACACCTTTTCATTTCATTTTTCATTATCTGCACTGCTTATCCTCTGTAGGGTTGCGGGGGCGCTGGAGCCCATCCCAGCCATCTTCGGGCAGTGGGCAGGGGACACCCTGAACTGGTTGCCAGCCAATCAGAGGGCACACAGGGACAGACGATTCACTCGCTCATTCACACCTAGGGACAATTTGGACCGGCCGATTAACCTGACATGCATGTTTTTGGAATGTGGGAGGAAACCCACGCAAGCACAGGGAGAACATGCAAACTCCGCACAAGGGGTTCGATCTCATGACCCGCTGTGCTGCCCTCATACGCCTTTTACATGGCAAAATTCAAGCCGCTTTAAAGATTTTCAATTTCTTTGGTACCATTCAGAGGAAAAACCTGATGTGCATCAAGCCACACAGTGTTTTACATATGCAATTTTTAATCTTGTGTGTGTATTTAACCAGACATATGATCTTAAGATTAAATAATTGCTAATATAATTGTTCTTTTCCAGCACGACAGTGCAGTGGTTTGCGCTTGTGCGGTACAGTTCTGAGGTCATGAGATCGAACCTTCCTGTGTGGAGTTTGCATGTTCTCCCCGTGCTTGCGTGGGTTTCCTCCCACATTCCAAAAACATGCATGTCAGGTTCATTGGCCAGTCCAAATTGTTCCTAGGTGTGAATGAGCGAGCGAATTGTCTGTCCCTGTGTGCCATGTGACTGGCTGGCAAGCAGTTGAGGGTGTCCCTTGCCCATTGCCCACTGGGATGGGCTCCAGCACCCCCGCGACCCTACTGTGGATAAGCGGTGCATATAATGGATGGATGGATAATTGGTTTTAAGACACATCTCTCATATAGGCTACAAGTGACCATAGCTTACATTTTCAGTTGCAGGAAGGTCTTTATGTTACAATTTACTACTGGGCAAAGCTACCTTCATTTTTTGCATGGCCCATAAAAAATATCCATAATACATATGTAATCCTTGCACTAATACACATTTCATAGTGCCCTGTTTAATTGTAGCATGCATCTGTCCCATAGGGGGCGATGATGCTTCATAGGATAATGCCATTTAAACTAATGCTAGCCGCAGTTAATCATGAAGAATATATACAATAACAATGCCAAGCCACTTTAGAGCAGTGCCAGTGACATTTTTGTTAAGACTTTCTGCGAAACATGACAACAATTTCAAGCATATACAAGCACTTCGCCCCAAAATCAATCCTTGAAAACACAACCATAACATATGAGTACAGTGGAACCTGGGTTTTCGAACGCCTCTCAGTTCGAACAAATCGGTTCTCGACCAAAAATTTCGAGAAATTCTTGCTTCGCTTTTCGTTCAAAAAATCGGAGTTCGAACGCCGGTACGCTAGGGTGCGATGCTGAGCGGCGTACGGCTGTAGATCGTGTAGATTGCCCCCACCCCTCGTGAAGAACTGTTATGACGTGCGCGCGCACTTCTTTTTGCTTTCGCTTTAGATATCGGTGAACGGAGTGTTTTAGCCCCTAATTATGCCTCGGAAGAAGGTCGGTGCAAGCAGCAAAGTTGCTACAGGTGAAAAAAGAAGAGTAGTGCGTACAACAATTGCATTTAAGAAAGAAATAATAGCAAAATATGAAGAAGGTGTGCGAGTTTCCCTTCTTTCGAGGGAATAGAGCATGGCTTCTGCAGACCTTCACAAAGGTAAGAAATCCTATTCATAATTCTTTTATTTTCTTTATCCTTTAACCGTTCACCACTTTTTGTGGAGACCCGGGTGCTGAATGACGTGTAAACGACCTGATATTTTTAGTTGTACACGTTCATGTTAGCGTAATCTTTCGTACGGAAGATTACGCTAACGCGAACGTACGATTAGCCTGGGTTAGCTTCATGTTTACGTTCATGGTACGCATTCACGGATTAAAACGATTTTACATTACTTTTAATGGGAACAACGATTTTTGGTGATCGAACAAATCGGTTTTCGAACAGGGTTCTGGAACGGATTATGGTCGAGAACCGAGGTTCCACTGTATTTTCAACGATTTCAAGCACCCTGTGCAAACCCCGTAAGTATGTTTTAAAGAACTACAGATTCATACCGATCAGTTCGTGGATGGTGACCCGGTCCAGTACATTGAAGGACGTGTCGAGTTTGAGAGGCTGGCAGCAACGTTGGCAAACGAAGCTAACCTGCATCGTCGTGCTGGAGCTTTTGGAAGCCTCCATCCTCCACTAAAAGCACAACCGAGAGAGAGAGAAAACGGTTAAAGTGTTGGAAATCCTACATCGGAACACCCTTGATATTTTTTGGAGCGGTTACAATTACCAAGCGCACGCTAAGGTTAGCTCGTAGCTATCGCTAAGTAGGTCGGAAACTATTGCTGGTTACCTTGCAGGAATTTCAATTCTGATTCCTCGGGTTTGATTCAATTGCTGATAAGTTTGCCGCAGAAATGAAAAATGGAAATAAAGAGAAGATCGATTTGCATGACGGTCGCACTTTCTCCTTTCACTTCCTTGTTGATGTTTACGCTTTCTTCTTCGTCATATTAAAACACACAGGGAAGGGAGAGGGTGCCCCCTGTCCTACACCTCGCAATGGCGGAATAACAAAATACAGATGCCGGGAAAAATATTTTAACGGGGAATGGACTAGTTACTAGTCACTAGCAGGGTTGGGTAGGGTTACTTTAACAGGATTACTTTCAATGACTTCTGGATTACTCCTATACCAAATATGCTATTAAAAGACAAAAGAAACTAAATATGAATACTATTACTAAATTTTGTGCAGGCTCGGGGAGTAACGGAATACATGGAACGGCAAAAATTATGTTGGCAAGCTGTTTGGATTGATTTTCATTTTGTTTCTGTCGCATTTAATGTTAGTTTTGCCGGAGATTAAAGAGATCAAAGCCAAGAGAGAAAGCTTACCACGTGCTGTGAGTCATCATTTTATTTTGTCTTTTATTAGCCTATTTGGTATTGGAGTAATCCAAAAGTCATTGAAAGTAATCCAGTTCAAGTAACCCTACCCAACCCTGGTCACTAATAGGTTAAATATAAAGAGAAGAAGGGAGAAGCAAAGATGGAAAAAGAAAGAGAAAAAAAAGAATAAATGGGAGGGAGAGATATAAGGGGAATCAGGAAAAAAATAAGGAAAATAAATTAAAAAATAATCAAAAATGGAGCAAATGGGGTAAAAGAGAGAAATGAGGGAAAATCAACTAAATTTAAAAAAGTGTAAAGAAAAAAAATGGAAGAATCGAGAAGAAGGAAACAAAAATTAATGAAAAAAAACAAGAAAAGGTGACTAGAAAATTGGGGAACAAAAGAAGGAAAAAGGAAATATAAAAAGGGGAAAAAGAAGATAAAAAAGACGGGGTTTTATGCACCTGTAGCAGCAAAATGGCGGACAACAATGTGAGATTTCTCGAGGTAATGCTCGCGTAATGTCAAATAAATGTACATTCATCATCCAACGAGTATGTAAAAGTCATTTTATTTTTGTTTATTATTTAAATCAGCATTGTTTTTCATTAACTAAGTTTCTGTTTACCACTACGATGTACTAAACGCCGGTTTAAACCCTGAATTTCCGCCTTTCTCCGCTAGATGGAGTCAAAACAGAACACTACTCTTCAACAATTCACCGAAGAAGAAAATAAATCTTTTGCGGGAAAACTGAAGCAGAAGACGACGGAAAAGAAGGTAAAGACTTCGAAAATGTACGTCGAAATGTGAAGCGGTAACATAGTAGTACAATATACTCGTAGTAGTACTAGAATAGTACACAATTTTGAGTTGTCATTTCGTTTCAGTCATTTTCTTTAGTACAGTTTTAGCAGCCAAGTTTTCGACACTTATTAAATCCCAATAGTTACATGACAACAGCAACCAAACAGTGACGTCATTTAACGGAGACATTTATCAAATACTTATTTTGTTTTTTTTATAGATGTATAACAAAAATGTCGAATCTGCCAAAGACGTCGAAGTTAAAAAAGGGATTTCTGCTCTGTGGGATACCCTTCAATGTCCCATATGGTACGTAGCATCGAAATTCATGAATATTAATTACATTATGTGAATTGTCAATATACATGTGTCTTATTATTTGAATTTTTCATAAACAGTTTGGATTTGTTGACTCAACCTGTTTCCACCAAGTGTGACCATCAGTTTTGCAAGTACGTATACTATTGCTGATAAAACTTTGAATGTCAGAAAATCGGTCTCTGATTTCAATTGTAATCCCTTGGTCACGTTACATATAGAGTTTGTTGTGTAATTGTCATTGCACCACCATTTTGAAGTGGTATAATTGTGTACCTGTCCCACCAAAGATCCACATTCACGGTGGACTGGAAGTTGAGGTTTTTATTACAGTTTTTGCAGATGAAATGAGTCACAACATTAGCTTCTCTGCTGGCTTTGATCTCTATAAGGGGAATTAACATTTTAGCACAACAGAAACAAAATGAAAATAAATCCAAACAGCTTGACAACATCAATCACAATACTGTGCATGTTGAGAGATTTGTCAGCTGTGGTTATAATGTTTAAGATTAACTTCTTTTGTTGAGCACCAAAAGATGTGTCTTACTGTTGGCAGCTGGCTCTGTAGACTGCCAATAAAAACCCGCCTTCCGGTCACATGTCAAAAGCCAAAACAAACCCCACCCCATTCCAGCAGGTGGCACTGTTGGACTCATCATTGCAGGACACTTACACACATTTCAGCAGGAATTTCTATAAAACAAAAGTTATTATTACACCTGTTACATAATCATTAAATCAATATTCACAAGATCTTTAATTATTGGTCAGGGCTTGAAAAGTTCATAAGGGTGTGGAGGAAATACCGTATTTATTTGTGTATAACCCTTTTTTCTTTTAATTAAAGATCCCTATGAAACGTTGTTTGACCCTTTCTCAGCTCAAACTCAGTATTGAAAGTGTCAAACGTTGTTGAATACATTCAGCTATGATTCATATCTTTTATATAGCGCTTTTCAAGTCAATGAAGACCTCCCAAAGCGCTTTACAATGTGCTTCACACTTTCCCTTTTACACACACTAACCAGTAGCAGCAACAACCTGGTCATCAGGGGCATTAGGGATCCAGTGTCTTGCACACGGACACTTCGACATATAACTCGGAGGAGCCGGGAATCGAACCTGCGACCTCTTGATCCCGAGACAACCTCCTGAGCGACTGCCGCTACTTCCAATGAATTCATTGACATTTTCAACGTATATTTCATGTCCTTCAAAGTCCAATTAGTCTTCAGATAAACCAAAGAGTTGCTTTTTTTGCGTAAATTTAATACCTTCAAAGATGACTTTCTCTTTTCTCCATTCTCTAACATTTATCTCTGGTACCGTGAAAAAAAAAGTTGGATAATAAGATGATACCTAATGCGCGTTACACACAAACAAATACAGCACTCCTGCCCGCATGAACTAAACTGATTTTGATTCAAATGCTTCAACTCAAACGCCTGATTCACTCTGGGAAATTTCACAATAGCCCCTACCCACCTCGAAACATTTTCTCCTTGGATCAATCAATACACGTAGAGGTCCTGCAGGCAATAGCGGACACAATCTGCACTGTCATCAACACCAGTAAGCAGCAAAATCCAAACAAGAGCACAATTTCCTTTGACTGAGCAGGAAGGAAAACTTCAACCCTCCAGGAAGACTCAGGGGGGCCTTCTCACATCTGCAAGGGACTGGCAGCTCCTGGTGGACGTAGGGAAGCAATGGCAATTCCCAGACATCATCCCGGCTACAACACTCCAGCTGGACATGGTGCTGATGTTTGGAGCCAGCAAGCAAGTGGTGCTCCCTGAGCTGACGTTCCCCTGGAAGGACCGGATGGGTGAAGCTCGGGGAGGAGGAGGGCTAAGTATGCCCATCTTGTAGCTGAATGTCGGAGGAATGGGTGGAGTGCCCGCTCTGAGCCCGTTGAAGTGGCCTGCAGGCAAATATGTGTCCTGGGGCTCCTTGGGATTTGTGGATTGCACAGGTGAAGAGCCGTTAATAACGTCCTGGGAGCAGCTTAAAAGGCTTGCTCTGATGACCTTGGAAGAGCTACTGATGGTGTGTCCAGGTTGCACCATAAGGTATATTGGCTGGGTTTGACAGGGGCAGCCAAGAAGAAAGCCATTAAATCCGCTAGCGAAGCTGCAGAAAAAGCCACCAGGTGGCTTTGGCTCAAAAGGGCAGATCCGTGGACTGCTACTGGGACGCAAGTTGAGGCCTGATCAACCTCGGCTGGGTCACCTGGGCGAGAGTGTCTGATGCGAGATCCGAAACACTCAATGAACCCAGGATACATCACTAATAATGCGTCCCAGTTGCATCCTGGAGATGTTTCTTTCAAGTGTGTAACACGTAGGTCACCCTTTTGGACCTAAAGGCGAGAGATTTTCATGCCTAAGTAATTGAAATGAAATGAAATGATCTGCATTTATATAGCGCTTTTCAAGTCAATGACTTCCCAAAGCGCTTTACAATGTGCTCCACATTTATTGTTATTAGGTATTAGGGGTTCAGTGTCTTACCCAAGGACACTTCGACATGTAACACGGACGAGCCGGGATTCGAACTGGGATCCCTTGATCCCAAGACGAGCGCTATACCTCCTGAGCTACTGCCGCCCAAGCTTGCCGCCCAATTGAATAACATTTTCCGGCTGACCACCAAACAAAAACTATGTCCAATATATGATATGATTATAATCAATAATCAACAAAATGGTAATCAGGAACTGCTTTGAAATTGCAAACGAAGTAGTATGTTTTTATTTTCACCTTAGGTGTTGTATGCTGAAGCTGCTGGACAAAACTAAACTCAGCCGAGCTGACTGTCCTGTGTGTAAAGAGAAGATAACCAAGAGGTTTGCCATAGTCACAGTAGCATGTCTTAGGCTAGGTTTACACTGCAGGAAAATCTTTTTTTGTTGGGGTTTTTTGCACAAAAGTGACCCGTATCTGATCTGTTAGTCTGTCTGAACGGCACATATCAGGATTTTGTCACACCTGACCCAGGTCACTTGTATATGTGGCCATAAATCCGATACATATCATCGTTTGGAATGCAGCTGCTGTGTTAACACTCATTCATGCCACCTGCACTGCAACTCTGCACCCACTTTTCTCTGGTCAGACATTGTTACCACTGCCCAACAAATCGCCACTCAAAATCCCTGCTCTCTTCTTTTTCATCTTCTATTTAAGTTGATCAAGTTGTGCATGTTCTACCACCGGTAGCATGATAACTTTAAGATTGCTGTGTATGCTCCGCTTTTACTTTCGTGAGTACTTCTGCAAACACTGAATTGCGTGTGTGAAACGGGCCGTCACATATAAATCACATTGAGTTGCAAACGTGATATATCTCACAAAAAATCGTCATTGAGCAATAAACTGCAGTGTGAACCTAGCCTTAAATGCTTTGGTCTTTTTTCACGTCGACCTGGCCTCAAATAGTACCTCGAAACGGATATTTACAGAAGCTTGCAGGAGAGTCCGGGTTTCCAGGGACTTGTCAAGGGACTGCAAAATATGATCCAGGCATATGAACTTGACACTGGTACAAACTGTAAGTATGTTTCAGTTGTTATTTTTACCTAAATCAACTTGAAAAATGAGACCTGATGGACTTTTCACGAACAGACTTCACTGGATTGCCCCGTAAAACACGAAGAACTGGGTGAGTGTATTTGAAAATCACATTATTTCTCGTTAAATGTCACTGGTAGTGGTTGTTAACAACTACTACTGATCTATTTCAGTCTAGGCAGAGTCACTGATAATAAACAGGTTGATGGATCACCTGACAAAGTAGAAGGTGTTGAAAACAGTCTTCCGAGTTCTCATACATCATTAAAAGCAGGTATGGTGTGAACAATAGTTGGACTTGGTTTCATACACGAGATTTCACAAAAAAATGAACAATAAATGCCCGTGGTTGGTTTTTTTTTTCCCCTTATGTGTTTAGCCCTTAATGAGTTTGCAAGAGTCATGGGATTTGAAGATTCGAATTCCTTGATAGCAGAAGGCATTGTTCGAGATGGTTCTCTTCCAAGTTCACCATCTGTGGAATTGATAGAGGCACCTGTCACAGCATCGAGACTCACAACTAGAAGGAAAATGCAAAGGGACCAAGTTGTGCCGGCTTGTTTAGGCAAACCATCTCAGACCCAATTTTCTGAGCAGGAGCAAAAAACGGATGAAGATCAGATCTTGGAGAAAAAGAAGAAACAAAGTAAAGAAAAGGTCACAGAGTGGCTCGTAAAGGTTCCTATTGAGAAGGGCTGTGAGCTGGAGGTCCCCACAGATTTTGTGCACCTTTCAGAGATTTGGGACGGCTCCACTTCGAAGCTGGATGTTGAGACATTTACAAAAGACAGGAAGGTGGACACACCTCTTGAGGATCAGGTTTTTGGGGTTACTTATACACGAAAGCGAAAAGTTAAACCACGCGCAAGCATCAAATCGCCCAGTAAGCGATCCAAACAGAAAAAGACACCTGCTGTCTTGAACAAAAGCCCTGACATGAAGAATGGACCTAAAGAACTAGGAAATTGTGAGGCTCATGAGAAGAATCTCAAAAATGATGAGCTGATGCCCCTCGAGACCATTGAACCAGCACGCAACTCGTTGAATAAGTCTCATAGCTCTTTACAACAGCTCGACTCGGTGAAAAGTTCAGCACCAAAAAAGGCAGAGAAGCTGATAAGTCCTTCAGAAAGGGGCAAGTCCACCAGAGCTGCAAAACGTTTGGTACTTGTTGGAGTTCAAAACGCAGACACAGTTCCGGCAATTAATGTTTGGCCAGAGGCAGTTCAGGTACATATTGAGAACTACCCAAGCAGCGAGGACCAGGAGCCGGTAGTCACGGCGGGCACACGAAGATCCAGGAGGGTTCACTTGTCTCTCCAGAATTTCAGACAGGAAACTCCCTCAAAATGTTCTACACGAAAAGTGGCCCAAAAAGTAAAAAATGACGTTAAAGATCGTAAGGCCTCTGACCCTTCAGATGCCAAGGCTTGCAAGAGTAATGGGTGCGTGTATGACAAAGACATCTGTGCAATTGAAGACACCGAGATCTCTCATCAGGAGAATCTTCCAGCACAAGTTCCTCCCACTGAAAATGAAACGGGTCCAGATCCTCACACGCCTATCGGCCTGAATTCCGGGAGTCTTTTTGGAGCGGCCGCGGAAGTGCCCGCTCCATTTTCGATCCAGAGCCCCCCGGCGGTCAGGGATGAGGACAGCGAGATGGACACAGACCAGCTCCTCAGGAGCTTCAAGGCCACCAAAAGGAAGTCCTTCCGCCTCGCTCGCTTGAGCGGGAAGAGAATTCGGAGTGAAGATGAAGAACCTGTCCCCAGCCAGGATAAGAGAAGATCAGGGATTCAGCGATCTGACAACGCAACTTGCAGCGATTTGATCCCGCCGACTGATTCTCCCGATGGAAAAAAGGACGTCCATGTTGCAGCTGCTCCCGTTCACCCCCAAAATAGTGTCAGCAGCCCCCTGAGTCCAAACAAAGCGCTAACGCGTGCAACCGAAAGCCCCGTGGTATCTTTGGTACCTCAAATTGGGGATTCCGGACTCTGTTTTCATGAGCGACGGAATATTTCAGAGAGTCTTTTTGAATCTGTCACAAGGGAGTCCCCCAGGAACCCCGCCTCCACGAGAAACTCTCCATCTCCTCCCCTAAACACCGAAGGTTCCTTGACTCCAGACGGCCTCGGAGTAGAGCCGGGCCAGGCGCCCCGTGAAACCCAGACGAGCGTCCAGTCGTCTGTCCTAAGCAACCCCGTCCGCAGGTCGCAAAGAAGTCGGCGCCTGCAGTATTCGTCGGAATCTTCCGGCAGCGCCATTGAGAAGTTGCCCACCCTGGCGCAAATTTCCCACGAGTTCCCTCCTAATTTGGACTCCGCCCAAGAAGCCATTAAGGATACCCAGCATGAAGGCCATGATGTTGCGGTGCGAGGCGAGACTCCAGACTGCGTTCCTGCCAGCCAAGCGTCGGTGGACTTGTTTGATTCGCCGGATGAATGTAAATGGATTTGGTTTTATAGTTACAGAACTTCTAGTTGTTCTTGGATTGTCCATGAGGATGTCTTTTTAATTTTTTAACGGACTAATTTTCAGCGGCTATGCCAGAGATGGAACCATCTGCATCCGCTGAGTCTTCACAATTTGATACCGAGGTTCTTGTTACACAGGTAAAAAAATATATTTATTTTTTCCTTCTCATTTTCGAAAGGGACAGTGTATCCGATATCTCCACCATGATACCAAAACACTTTGCTAATATAATTGATAACAGATTTTAATACCACTAATACATAAAATGTTCCACCCCTCGAAAATATCTCAACAATTACACTCGGCTCTAAAATTGTGCAAAATTAAGAGGAAATTCACCTTGTTCTGGCACTAGACTAAAGTCTTTACTAGTATGAACCTTAGTCACTTGAGAACTTGTACTTTAGGCTGGTACCGGCACTGATATGATACCAAGTATTGGTACTCATCAATCAAACTATTTTTATATAAACTTTTTCTTAACTTTTACCTCATCATTATTATCACAACGATTCAATACCACTCATATTCCTAGAATTTTCACTCAAATTACACCAAGTTAATGCCAATTTTCTTTGGTTCTAAATGCAAACGTGTACTTGATTATAAATTAGCAACATTTTTGGCCACTGTTTTAAAAATCCGTGCTTGAGAAAAAGTTATCATGTGGACGTTATTGGGAAAACAAAAATGTTCCTTAAATATGCGTTTACCCTCCTTTAGCAATTCCAGTCCAACTTTGTTAGCGATAGAAAGCGTTTCCCTCTGCCTTTAGATAAGTCGCAGGTGCTTCTTTTTTGTAACACAGCATTTTGTGGACAAGATGGCTGTTACAGAAGCTTAAAACGGAAAAGATTTGCACATCTTCAGCTCCAGCTTACAGATAAGGTGTCACACCAACAGACCCCGTTTTGGCTGTACATCGCTGAGGAATACTTTTTAAATGGAATCTCGTTTAATAATGTATTTTCGCTGTTGACACATTTTGTGATCAAACCCACAGAATAAACTGTAATCACCCCAAAACAACAGTCAAGCGCACAGAGCAATTTGATTGGGTAGGGGTGGACAGAAGAATGCACACATAGCATGCATCCCTCTCTCGCTCACATTCTGTGGTGATTGGAAGTACATCCGTGAACTTTCGCAGTTTTTTTTGTCACATTTTAATAAAAGGAAAAAAAAAGAAAAATGAGCATCAACAATCTTAAGAACCGTATTTTCCGCACTATAGGGCGCACCCCCAAAAAAATAGTTTTTGGTCCTATATTTGATATACATAAGACGCACCGGATTATAAGGCGCTACAATGGGAACGTGGACAAAACAGTCCGATAGTTCAGTCAAACTTATTACCCACTTAACATTCCCAAAGCTTGCAAGGACGCAAATACGTGTCGAGAACACGTGCGGATGCGGTGTCCGTACGATGTCACTCAAATGCATCGTTCCAAATATCATTCGGAAGGTTAAAGTCTTGGGATTCAAGAAATGGCAACCATTCCTTATTTTCTATTTTCTTTTTCGCTCGCAACTTTACTGTGCATATGACAATAAACACTTGGAATTGAGTTTAATTAAAAAAAAGACACATCACAGAAACATCGATATCACTCTGAAACAAGATACTGGGAAAATATATAGCCGGAGTAGCTCACGGAAGTCGTTGTGTTCAATAATCATGTGCAACCATGGTCCTCTTATATCAGTTAGTGTAGTAAATCCAGGAGAGTAAAATATTTACAACTACAGTACAGAATAGTAAAATACTGTTTACTCTATGCCGTAGTTCTACCCAACATGCTATTCACATTCATCTTTTTCGGCCAATTGCAGGCTTTGTTTTGTCCCTTTAGCCTATGCAAGCCTGTAAATGATAAAAAGGATCCGCCCCCTTTACATCCGAATAACGAGCCAATAGTGATCGATTCAACTGATGATTGACACATTGGTTAGCCAATGAAACGCCGGTATATAAATCCCAGCATACAACGCGGACTGCTTGGCGTTCGGGGGGAAATCTAGTCGGCGGCTGCTTGCATTAGTTGCAAGACTTTGCGACTTAATATTGATCCATATATAAGGCGCACTGTATTATAAGGCGCATGGTCAGCTTTTGAAAAGAATAAAGACTTTTAGGTGCGCCTTGTAGTGCGGAAAATACGGTAACTGAGGGAGGGAGACAAGTTTAAAGTGGTACATTTGTTAGTACTGGGCACAGGCTCTGGCATTATTATTATCTCATGAATTTTATCAAATCATATAATGTCACAGAGTGAGATCAAATATGCTGAAAATCAGCTTCTGTCTGGAGAGCAGGTTTGGCGGTTTTGCGGAATTTGGTCTTGAAAAATATGGCGTGGCCCTCTCAAAACTATTATTGCTATTATGGCTCTGGGACAAAAAGGTTCCCGACCCTTGCTCTACACCTACATGATAAATCGTTTGCGATTGTTTGGTGGATGCATTATTCAGCTTGTCCTGCAGAGGGCAGTGTCCTCAATGTTCTCGATAGACATTCTGTCATCTCCAGAATGACTGATGTTTTAGTTCTGTTCACGAATGAAAAAAAATCATCCCTCTCAGCAAGTTTTAAATTGCATTTTATTTACATTGGATACAGAGAAGATGATGCTCGTTTCCTTCATCCATCATCCTGCATCCTTGTCATCTGTCCAGTGTCATGCCTCAGTAAATCTAGATTCATATCCCACTCTACTGCAAATACACTTTGACTTCATCAGGCACGTATACTAACCTGACAAAGTAATGCATTAAAAATAAGCCATTTTTAGTCGCTCCATTTTGTACCCGCCCCCGCTGATTGACACTTGTTATTGTGCATGCGTGGAGTAAAGGTTGCATTCCTCACTTTTGCTTCTCCTCCTCCTTTGTTCCGTTAATGGTGAAGGCTTCTTTTGTTTGTGTTTTTCACAGCAAAAGCTGGAAATGAAGCAGGAGCTGGTGAGGCTTGAGAAATTGATGGCACTGGTGACTGAGGTACTCCAGGAGAAGGAGGCTAATCCTACTGCTACTGTTTGTAAGATTTAATTTGCAACGATTTGCAAACTTTTTGTTTTTAGATTCAAGGGTGGAATTTCTATTCGTCTGATGGGCTTTATATTACAGCCCAACCAATATGGATTGTTGTTTCCTGGGTGGTCAGGAAAAAAAAGGTTACTATGGACTGCCCAGTTACCAGTATTCCAAAATGTTCAATGCTTAAAAGAAGAAGAGAAAGAATCATTGTGTTTCAAAGTTTTATAATGAATTTAAACGAGTTTTGTTAAAATATTTGAGACCATTTTAAGTGATGTCGATTTTTCAACAAAGATATGAAAGTCTCAAGTGATGCAATGCGTATTGAATGATTCATACAATACAGGGTTGGGTAGGGTTACTTTAACTTACTTTCAATGACTTTTGGATGACTCCAATACCAAATATGCTAATAAAAGACAAAAGAAACCAAATATGAATAAAATGATGACTCACAACACGTGGTAAGCTTTCTCTCCTGGCTTTGATCTCCAGCAAAACTAACATAAAATGCGAGAGAAACAAAATGAAAATCAATCCAAACAGCTTGCCAACATCATTTTTGCCGTTCCATGTATTCCGTTACTCCCCAAGCCTGCAGAAAATTGAGTCATTTGATTCCTATTTAGTTTCTTTTGTCTTTTATTAGCGTATTTGGTATTGGAGTAATCCAAAAGTCATTGAAAGTAATCCAGTTAAAGTAACCCTACGCAACCCTGTGTATGACGTGATCAAAGTTTCGAAAGAAAATGGATCATCCCCATTGGGTTAAAGTAAGTATTGTCACATGCCACTTCCCTTCAATGCCGAGGTTTGACTCCTCTATGAAGAGCGGAACAGAAAACAATGGCAACCAGATGATAAAGGTGCTGTATGTGAGGTAACACGGAAACAGGTACTATCTGTTTCATGTAGGGGAACAAACCCCAACCCCAAAACAGTCTGGAGAAGATGGGCGCCACATGACACACCACATGAAATGTTGCCACTACAACCTTAGATCCGTGAGCAAGAAAAGAAACTCAAAATATAATAAGTAGCTGCTATTGGTGCAAGTCGGTGCATTCAGATTACTTTAACTTTGTCTAACTTATTCTATTCCAATAATTTAGGCCTAAAAAGTCTGTTATTCCTCCATTAGTTTTCTCCGATGTTTGAAGTTTATTAAGAGGACGATTATATACAGCAGCAAAATAATCAGTCGGCCCTTAGTGTTGTAGTGGTTACGCAAAGCCATGTCACTGTATATTATTGAAATCGTTATAGATGAACTTTAAAACATGATTTTGTAATATGTTAACATAGAATTTGTTTGTGTTTGTTGTTTTGTACAGGCGTGGAGAAATCAGGTCCTTGTAACCCGGATGAAAACTGTGATCTCGACAGGTTAGTAGTCAAGTCACATTTAGTTGTGACGCCCTTAATCACAAAAACTGCACAGGATTACAATGTCAGGCGATGGGCCTGATCTTAAACCAACATGTGGGCAAGGAAAAACTCAAAACCTCAGCGTGAGGAAAAAGGAAACCTTGAGAAGGGGCCTCACAAGTGGTAATCCCCCTTCCAGGATGACCAGGGTGGAATAGATTTAACATTGAGTCACAGTAGACAAAAATTATAAACATCAATAAAAGAGAACATTAAGTAACAGTTGAAATTTGTCCGGAAAGTGCTTGTGCAAATGCACTGCCTGAATGTCAGGAGTGCTTATTTTAAATGAATTTAAAAAAAAGAAGAATATTATGATGAAGTTATTTATTTTCTGTAATGCAATTAAAAATGTCATACACACTGAATTATTCCAAGCTTTTTATTTTATTATTGCTGATTAAAGCTTAGAGCCTACTAGTCTACTCTTTCATTTTATTCAAATATTTTGAGATGGGATATTCGAGTTTTTGTCATAATCAGCAATATTAAAACAATAAATGAATTACGATGTTTAGGCTGATTTGAAATGAATCCAGAATGGATGACAGTTTTTCATTAATTACAGAAAATAAAGAATTTTATCACAATATTCCATTTTCTAAGGCATTCCTGTATTGTTTCCCAAGAAGTAAATGGTATACAAAAATGGATTGACACAGTGCCGTTACGGTTTTCGGACACTGTTGCTGTTGATTTTTTTTTGCAGCAAAATTCAAACGGGTTCTTTAAATCACTATTGCACTATGTTTGAATGGGGATCATTGCACGTAGGTAACTGGCATAAAGGGTGTTCAACAGAAACTAAGGATGAGAAATTTAAAATATTCCAGTCTTCGAGGAGAATCTTAAGGGCAAACTTAATTCGGCAATGCAGCACAAGGATTGTAGAAACGGACACTAGACTACCGAAAAGTTCAGAGATGGTCAAATGATTGAATTTTCCTTCGTTTTGAGTTAACTATAGAAACTGCATGTATGTGCTTGTCTAAAATGCTATCCCCTTTATCTATAACAGCTCCCACTGAGGTAGTCAGCTGCTCGTTCGTCCGGTAGGCGAATAATCTTGCCCTTTTTGCTCCAGAGAGATTAAAAAAGTAAAATGCCATTGCTACCTTTATCAGACTATCATTTCAGAGCGCTTAGAGGGGAACTTGTGTTCCTTCGGTAATCTATCGCTCCCACTTGACTGCAGCCCCTCTCCCTCCCGCAACCTGGAAGCTCTAGCCCCGAGGGCTTTTAAGTGCTCTCCTCCGAGCGAAGTGGAGCCGGCGGTTGATATCGTGAAAGGGGCTCAGAGAGATGAGCTTGTCGTGGAAATGGAAAAAGCCGGCGGAAAAGCGCACAGCAGAAATAATTGCAACCACACTCGGGGTTGATATATTTCTGTGTTTTACTCTTGTCTTGTGAAACGTGAAACATGCAGTCATTATCTTACTTAGCCATCAGTCTCAATTACCACAATATTATCGTATTTTCCGCACTCTAAGATGCACCGTTTTAAGGCACAACCCCGAAAAGTAGTCTTGTGATATATTGTTTTTATAATAAGGCAGATTTAATTCAAACTACCGTAAGAACTTGGGTTGCTTAAGTAATGAATGTTTTATGCTTATTCCATAGAACATAAATTAACATGACGTCTAGTTTTATTACTCAAATTATATAATCTATCTATTTACCTTGGTCATATTCCTCTAGAGGGGTGACCGACAGCAAGAGAAACACATGCAATAACAAAGAAAATTTAGAAAAAAGTAGCAAAACACAAACATTTGACCATGGCCAACCCAAATGCCCAAACACCCAAACAAGTTGGGCACCTCGGCACCTAAGTCAGTCATGCTTTCGTCCCTCCAGATGGAACGGGACACAAGAAAGCGGCCATGTCACTCGGGTCAGGGTGACACAACACACTCTTCTGTCTGACAGCTTTCGCTGGTTTACCCCCGCCGCATCATACGGGTGCCCTGCCCATCCTTTAGAACGTGTCCGAACATCCCACTATCCTTTAAAACACTTCTCCACTCATTCCTATCACCAACAATTATATATAATTATAATGATAATTATATATAATTCTACAATACTTTCCTAAATTGTTATCGTGCTGTCCTCATTTTTTTTCCTTTTATACTTCCTTTTTTTCTTACCTTATTTATACAACATAATTCGTAATATCAATCATCAAAGCAAGTGAGCCGTTGGAGAGCCGGCTCTTTTTAATGAGTTGAGCCAAAAAAGCCGGTTCTCTAAAAAAAGACGGACTTCCTTTCACTACACAACGAGATTTCGTTGGCTGAGATCGGTGTGCAGACGAAAACTCGAACCGCGAGACCAAAACAACAATGGCGGATCTGCGTGACGAAAAGTTTGGAGTGCAGTAAATCTTTGTTAAAGAAAGTAATCGGGTAATAATGACAATTTTGTGGCAAAAAGGTTGCGTCCCGGGGACGCACGTTGATTTGAGACGATGCGTCCCCAGCAAAAATGATGCGTCTAGAACGGGCAACACTGAAAAGGGCAACTCAAAGACCACTCTATATGCTTCTCAAAGGCAGGTTAGTTAGTGTATGCAGTATCATTTAATTGTAACTATGCATTTCCAATTTTTCTGCACAACTGGATTATAAGACGCACTTTTAAATCTCTGGCCAATTTGGGGTCCTTTTAAGTGCACCTTTATCGTCCATATAATACAGTAGTGTGATTCAATCCCCGTTATATTTGAAAACTGCCTCTTTATTTTGCAGGGAAAATCTTGCAGAAGAGAATAGAGAACAGCTACCTCGGTCCACAGAGGAAATTTGTAAGGCCATTGTCTCACTTGCTTTTGCTCATTACTTGACACCATAATTTCTCCATTGTTCCGTTCAGCAGCTGGGCAAAGTGGCGTCCATTTAAATCCAGCCTTCAACGACAAAGAGAACGAAGCTCCCAGGAGAGTCAGCCGCGGGGCCAAAATGGTGCTGGTGTCGTCGGGATTGCCCCCTGCTGGGCAGGTGAATGCATACTGAGCCGGCAAGACTGCAATTAAGACTCTTTAGGGCAACGTTTGCCTATCATACCTGTCCATCTTGCAGATGGCGGTGAGGAAGTTTGCAAAGAGAGTGGGCGCACGTGTGGTTTCCCAGGTGACCGCAGAAGTAACTCATGTTGTCATGTGCACAGGTATGCTTTTACATTTTTACTTACAGAGAAAGTTATGACAAAACTGAAATCGATATTCAGTGTACATCTACCATGTTTATTTGGCACTGGTTTTGGTTTTCGGTAGACAATACTGTGCCATCTAGTTGTCAAATATTACACAATTTACCTTTAAATCGATGTGATCACTTTTTCACGATAATTACGTACTAAATCCTAATTCC
Source organism: Urocampus carinirostris (assembly GCF_059441175.1). Lineage (NCBI taxonomy): Eukaryota > Metazoa > Chordata > Actinopteri > Syngnathiformes > Syngnathidae > Urocampus > Urocampus carinirostris. Next base: position 23,965,756 of record NC_142367.1, on the reverse strand, counting down.
ACACACTAAATCCTCATTCCACACGGACAGTTTTTCAAATAAATTGAGGCCATTTTTAGTGGATAGTATTTAGAAAAGATTGTCAAAATTCGTAGGTGTCATTGTTGTGGATAAACTGTAAGTCAACTTTGAGCTGACAACAGAACTGATAAGAAACATCTGGCAGGATGCCATGAAGCGATGTTGATACAAGAAATCACAAGTTACTGACTAATCGAGTCTAATCCGGGAAAAACATTACGTAATCACGAAAACACAGTATAAAAAGCCTAGCGTCTCTCAGACGGACTTTAAACCATTCCCAGTTCGAATCCCGGCTTGTCCGTGTTACATGCCGAAGTGTCCTTGGGTAAGACACTGAACCCCCAATAAGCAGGTTAGCGCCTTACATGGCTGCACAGATCACGGCCGCTATTGGGAACTGTGAAGCACAATGTAAAGCGCATTGGCAAGTCATTAACTTGAAAAGCGCTATATAAATGCAGATCATTTCATTTAAACGTGGGTGAATGTTGCTGAATAAAGAGCGTTCCCTTTCTGCCATATCTCGTCTCTGCGTATATTTTAGGCGACGCCCAACGACGTCCTCTCCAAAATCATTTTCTATTTAAGATTTTGTACACTGACACCCTTCCGTGTATTTGTCTCGCAAACATTGTCCTTTTGTCAGTTTGCCTTAAGCAGGTCAATAATAGAGATGCCAAAAAGATGATCTTTAAACGGAGAGCCTTGTTATAAGGTTCTGCCAAAGTTGGGCAATAAGTATTGAAAAGTTAAATTAGTCGAATCTGTTGGGGTTTTAGCACTTTTTAGGTTCACTTTTGGACTGAATTTTCATTACTTTTTCTGAGTAGCTTGTGTTTTGGTCGCTGCAAGCTTCAATAAACCAGTCATTGTGCGTGCCCTGGCCCTTTGGATTGAATTAATAAACCGCTTCACTAAAAGGAATCCGATCGAGCGACGGCTCTTTCGGCTTTCTTGTTGAAGCAAAAGAACATGTTCTTTTCTTTGCTGTTTTGCGCAGCCCCTTAACCAAAGTCTTCTGGAGATAAGCCGCCGACCTCCTTCTCTTGCTCGTCGCTAATTACCCTCCCTGATAGATTCTTTTTTAATTTGCTGTCTCCGAAGCGCCGCGTTTCAACAAGGCTCTCATTTCCCCAGCAACCACAAAACAGGGAGCGCTTAGCCTTCTGATCCGCGCTGGTTTGAAGTTTCTGCAAAACAAAAAAAATATGCCGGTTGTATTTTTTCAACTTTGAGTACAAATTAATTCACTATTACTTGGGGATGACTGCATTCAGGGTTCATACGGGTGCTTGAAATCCTTAGAAAGGCTTGAATTTTAATGTTCAGGGTTCGTGAGAGGGCTTGAAATCTTTGAAAATGCTTGAATTTTAATGTTGTGTTTTTAAGGTCAGGGAAAATGCTTGAATTTTGGGTGAAGTGCTTGAAAATGCTTGAAATTGTTACTATTTTCATGTTTCATGGCAGTTTGACTTGATAGACCACACTTAAATAATAAAAAATATAATTGTGTGCATAAAAATGACACAGATGGTGGCTACGATTGTCATTATTGGGTTGTCATGTGAAACGTTACTTCAGGCAGGTTTATCAGACTAGTCATTGGAATTCTGAGAATTCTTTTTCAAAAATATATATTTGCGATGTACTCAGGGTCTAAAAATCACATGTCTTGATAAATGCACACACAAGATTAGAAATCACATGTGAGAATTGCATATACCGTATATGTATGTAGCTCTGAAAAATAACATGATGGACACTGGATTTATTTGCTAAAATGATAATCAAGGAATTCAAAAATTGGATCTGAAAGTATTTAAAAATTGCTCGAATTTGGCCATGAAAAGGGTGTACAAACCCTGTTTATTCTATGCTAAGATCCTGTACTTAACATGAAAGAAATACAAACTCATGCTGTTTCATTTTCCTCTACCAGATGAAAACCTCGTATGTGAGCGAACCCTTAAATACTTCCTTGGAATTGCAGGCAGGAAATGGGTGGTGAGCTTCCAGTGTAAGTAACTTTTTTTTCTTTTACTCACTCAAATCAAGATGTATTTATATAGCACTTTTCAGACAACAAATTGCAACTCAAAGTGCTTTATAAACACATTCTATGTACAAGGAGAACATCAAATCCCCCCTTTTTACCCACTTAATCATGGAACACCAAATACACACACACACAATGGTTGAAATGAAATAACTAATACATACAAATAAATAAATCAAATTGTTGCTAGGCACAGACTAACCATGCGAGGAAAGGGACTTGATCTATTACAGAGATATCGAACTCATTTTAGTTTGAGGGGCACATGGTAGAAAAAACATTTTCACTTTGGCTGGAGCCAAAGCTCGAGCCTTAGCTGTAGGGATGGAGGTCTTTTTGGAGGCTCACAATTAAATCCTGATTCAGGGATTACAGATTTGAGCAGGTTATTTTCCGTCAAATTTTTCCTTCACTAAGATTTATTCTCTTGTAGTGTTTATCATCTATGCATTTAAAGAAATTGCATAGTTATGTGTTTTTAATTTTCTATTTATTACTTGCTTGATTTATTCTTGCTTTATTGTTGTGTGGTACTCTGTATACAGCGACCTTGAGTGTCCTGAAGGTGTTTTGAAGTAGAATGTATTATTATTATCTATCAGGACCAGAACGGAAACAGGACCCACTTGCGTGATGTTTACCACAAGTTTTAATTGAAAGAGAGAGGAAGGGCGGCGCCCATGATCCGGTGTTCTCTGGGCGCTCTCGTACTCAGCTTGTGATCTGAGCACGGAAGTGGATCTTCCGTAGCGAGCGATGGCAGTGTCAGGGGTAGAAAACTGGTCAGTAGCCGAGACTGAGAGAGCAAGACGTGGTCGGAAACGAGTCGGAAGCTGGGACGGGAGAGCAGACGTGGTCGGAATCAAAAACGGGTCGTAAGTCGGGACAGGAGAGCAGACGGAATCAAAACACGTCGTAGCGGGAGACAAAAAGGAGCAAAAAATGGGACAGGCGTGAGTCAGGTTAAAAAAAAAGGCTAACCTTGTAGTTGCAGAGGTTCGCAGACGGACTGACCACAGGGGATTGACAGGACTGGGTTCAAATACTGACAGGGAGCCAATCAGAACCCGCAGCATTTATGATTAAGTCTTTCTGCTTATTTTTTTAAAGTTTTTCAAAGTTTATAACCTGAAAATGGGAACTTATTGCTAGATTTCTTATCTATTATTATAAAAGGAGCTAAAGCTTCTTTAAAGTTTTCAAAGACGACCCGGTGCTTTTTAAACATATTTTGTATTTGTTTGTTTGCCTTAAACAGCGTGTCAGTGAGTTTTATTTTAGATAAAATAACATCAGAATGGGTTTCCTCAATGTTCTCTGGTGGGTTGATGGTTTTTAGCAAATTCAGCTACAGTGGGTGCTTTGCGACTATCGCTGGCTTTGGCGACATCCAGTGGACATGTTTAAGTCATTTTTTGACTTGTTGCAGCTCATTTTTCTCTTGTTCTTCTCTCAGCATTGTTCGCAGGCCACCAGTTTGACACGTGTGATATATAGTGACGCCACACCTGCCTCAATGCCACATTTACTGAACAATGTCTCATTTGCCTTCTCCCAGGGATTTCCGAATGCTTCAAACAGAAGAAACTTCTGGACGAGGTACATTTTCCCCCGTGTTACGTTTCCGTGTCGAATCAATGCGCTTGACGAAGCTTTCCACCCAGTTACCCGCCGTGCTTCTCATGCATTATTCCTTATCCATTTACTTTCGCATTCCCGGCATCTGCTCATTATGAAAGCAAAATGGTGTGCTTGGAATGTTCTCTGTACAGATCAGTATGTTCTCTTTCACGCAGAGCTTGTTTGAAGTCAAAGGTGACGTGGTGAACGGGTCCAATCATCTCGGCCCAGAGAGAGCTCGTAAAACCTGTGGTGATGATGTGAGTGGAATATAATTGTCAAGTCGTATTTATTTGTATTGTCCTTAATCACATGACGTCTCGAAGGGCTGTGCAGAATACGGACTACTTTTACACCATCCACTGACAGATTTCTTCTTGGCTCTTGGGATCACTAGTAGACCAGCGTTTTCCGAGCGTGGGTTCAGAGCTGGAACATAGGGGGAAATTAAATCTGAAAGATACGAGGGAGCAAGTCCATGCATGATTTTGTATACCACCAACAGAACCTTGAAATCACATCTTGAGCTAACAGGGAGCCAATGCAGGTTAGGTAAAATCGGGGTCATATGATCATACTTTCTTGTCTTGGTTAATAGCCTCGCTGCAGCATTTTGTACCAGCTGAAGGCTCTTGATTTTGGACTCCGGGAGACCGGAGAGTAGTGCGTCACAGTCATCGAGACGGGAGGTAACAAACGCATGAATCATAATCCCCGCATCCGACTGAGACGGCATAGGGCGAATTCAAGCAATGTTGCGAAGATGAAAAAAAGCTGTTCTAGTAATATTCCCGTGTGTTTGAAAGGACAGATCGGGGTCAAATATGACACCTACATTTTTGACTGAGTCACTCTGGGTGATATTACATTTGTCAATGTTCAGAGACGTTTTTGAGAACAAGTCACGGCATTTAGATGGACCAATAACTTGCATTTCGGTCTTTTCAGAGTTAAGGTCCAAGAAGTTGAGTGACATCCATTATTTTATCTCAGTGAGGCAGGCCTTCAAATTTCCACAGTTTAGTGTGGCAAATTCCTCCATCAGAAGATATAGTTGAGTGTCATCTGCGTAGCAATGAAAACTGATATTATAGTTGCGAATAATATCACCTCATGGAAACATGTAAATGCTGAAAAGAAGGGGGCCGAGTACTGAACCCTGCGGAACACCACAGGTGACACTAAAGGGCTCGGATGTCATTTCATGTCATTTGTTCTTGGCTCCTGGGATCACTAGTAGACCAGCATTTTCCGAGTGAAGGTTCCGAGCTGAAACATTGAATCTGAAAGATATGAGGGTGAAGGTTCATGTGCAATTTTTTATACTACCAACGAAACCTAAAAATCACATTTTAAGCTATCAGGGAGCCAATGCAGGTGAGCTAAAATCAGGGCAATGTGATCAAACTTAATTGTCTTAGTTAAAAGCCTCGCTGCAGCATTTTGTACCAGCTGAAGGCTCTTGATTTTGGACTTTGGGAGACCAGAGAGTAGCATTTGAGACGGGAGGGAACAAAAACTTGGAACTATAATCTCTGCGTCCAAGTAGGACAGCATAGGGCGAATATTTGTAAATATTTTTGTATTGGGTACTACTTTCAAGATCTGTTTCAGTGGTATGTTTTGAGTCACTATTAAAAGGATTCGTCAAATAATGGGATAGTATTTTGTTTTCATGAAATTTAGCATAAGACAAATGATACGAATGCAAGAAAAATGGGTACAATGAAAAGTACATATTTTATTGAACATAGTGCATATATGTACAAATATCACGAGTAAATGTCCTATCCGTAACCAATTAGGCACAGTGCTCAATCAGTTGAAACATAAATCCATGATGAAATATCTGGCATTTTTTTAGGGACTGGGAAATAAAAATAAAATGAATTAAAAATGATCATCCCTGTAAACCTGTACTTCTCAGTTATTTTCTGTCATGTCCCCTTTGGAAGATATGTTTATACGTGTCACTGGGTTTTCAGATTTGCAATGATTTCTTGTTCCAAAGGCTCATGTCCCTTTTAAACAACAAAAATACCCATTTATTTGCACTTTTTAAAAGACTATCTTATACATTTGCAGGTGTATACTATTGATTCACATGTATTTTTGTGTCTTGTTATTTGACAAATAACTTGAATGGTAATGTTGATACGTGTCACTGGGTTTTCAGATTTGCAATGATTTTTTTGTTCCAAAAGCTGAGGTCCATTAAACAACAAAAGTGCCTTTTTTGCACTTTATTAAAAACGTATATATTTGTAGGTGTATAGCCTACATCTGTATGTATTTTATTTAATTGACACGGATTATTTTTATTGATTAATTCTGTAAAATATATATTTTTTGTGCACTATTTCCTTATTTGTCCACAAAATTTCCATATTTGAATAAAGAAGACTAAATTAATCATGTGTTTTTTTATACGATCAATCAATAAAAAATAAAAAATCTGACGAATAAATTAGTTAAATAATCATTAGTTGCAGCCCTTATTTCATATACCGTAAATTCCGGACTATAAGCCGCTACCTTTTTCAACCCTGCGGCTTACTCAGTGATGCGGCCAATTTATGTCATTTTTCTAACGGCCGCTAGCGGCGCTCGAGTGTTGCTACCATTAACTGCCCTTCAAAGTTATATTATTATTATTAAAGCTTTGAAAACTCTCTGGGTGTACCGTCTTTCTTTGTAAATATGTGTAACCCATGTATAATATGTATTTGCAACTGTATATTTTTGTCATGTATTTATTTGTATTTATTTTAGACACTCATTCTGATATGTTTTGAACGGGTGAACAAAAAATGAGGGGCGGAACAAACGCGGTGTGCCGAGTTTAAGTGAGGACCGCTAAAGGTGAGGGACAGACAAGGAAAGAAGAGGGGGTAAAAATTTGGTTAAAGAAAAAGGTGTTGCGTGAGTAAATGTGTTCATCTGATATTTTTCCCACCCTTACCTTTGGAAATATACACTTTTTTCCTTGGATTACTTTCAACGGGACCCGGACTCTGCAGGTCTGCATCAAACTTTAAGTACCGTTCATTTTGCCGGCTGTGATTTTTGGACTGTGGACTTTAATGAAGGACATTTAGTTTCAATCGCGGGACTTGAAGTCGGGTTTGGGTTAATTTTGTGTCTGTGTTACATGTTTAAATGTGGGCGCATGCGGCTTATATACGGGTGCGGCTTGTGTATGTACAAAATCGGTTTTCCTCTTAAAATGTGTTGGGTGCGGCTTATAATCAGGTGCGCTCTATAGTCCGTAATTTATGGTACAGTTGTCAGGCACAGTCTGGTATAACTCTTAAGATCTCTTTTACAGCAAAATATATGCATATAAATTGTAGAATGCATATCTTCAAAACCGTATTCGCTTGAATGTTACCGAGGCGAGTCAGACTCCGTTTAATTCAACTGCCAGACATACTCCATAAATGATCGGGTGTCACCGAGCGACTGCCACGATATGCAAGGTCTACTTTGAAAACTTTGCAAGTAGTCTTTTGAATGCCCATATCCAGGCTGAAATGGTCCCAAACTTTTCAAGTTTATTTGATGGTACCGCTCGACAGATACACCGTAGTAGCCATACATAATCATCCATCCGGCTAACAGCCACCACGTTGAGGCTCTGCGTATTAAATAAATGTTCCTGCCTATTACCTGACACTCCAATATGTCCTGAAGGACATTAGTGTTGTCTAAATTAAAAATCTGCAACTGAGAGACATTCATCATACATCCCCTGTGGTTGAGGATTATAAACGTGGTTGAATTATTTTTCCCTTCCGACAATGAAGGGAAGTCCTACCGCACGCTGTGTGACTTATGTGGCAAGGAAGCAGTTTAACTCAAGCCAAGTAAGACGACCCTGAAAGCGGCAAAGTGCTCACTCACTGGTCCATTGGCTGTTTTCGATTTTCCTTGTTTTTCCAGCAAAAACAGTACCAGTTTTAAGCCAATTATTTCTTCTTTACCAAATGTAATGATGACCTTTTTCTTTGCAGCTCCTCATGAAAGACTACGCAATCTGCTTACAGGGACCTTTTACAAACATGACAACAGGTAAATACACGTAAATGGCGTGTCACATCACCCTATTTACAACCCTGATTCAATATCGGTTTAGAGTGTTTGAAAATGCTCCTGTTCTCATTTAAATGTCAAGGTATCATTTTCAGTTGGCTTTCACTAATCCGTTCTTTTCACTAGTTCTGCCTCATGCCTTGAGGCTCTTTAATTCCACCCGGGGAGTAAAGGCCCACATTAAACCTCAACCCTGCATTTCCATATTACCCTATTTTTATGACGGTGTGTATTTTATGTAGCACTATTTAAATACTCTATAGCAAAATGTTATATTGGGTATTTTTGTATTCTATATTTTTTATTATTTGCTGGGGGATGAATAAAGTATCTATCGATTTATCTATCTCTGTCTGTCGGTCGATGGTGTCGGTCGGTTGATGGTGTCGGTCGGTCGAGGGGATCGTTCGATCTATGGTATTGTTTTTTGTATCGGTTTATCCATCGATCAATCGATCTATGGTATCGGTTTATCCATCCATCGATCGATCGCTCTATGGTATCGGTCTGTCTATCGATCGATCGATCTATGGTATCGGTCGATCGATCGATCTATGGTATCGGTCTATTGTATCGATCGATCTATGGTATCGGTCTAGCTATGGTATTGGTCGATCGATCGATCGATCAATCTATGGTATCGGTCTGCCTATCTAAGACATGAAATTTGTTCAATCTACATTTGTTGACTTTGTATTTGCCTTTTAGCATAACTGGTATTGTATATACCGCAGCCGTAGCCCCCTAGTGAACGCCCCCTAAAGTCAAGAACACGCTCACATTCTTGACTCTTACTGAATGATTGATAAAAAGGAGGGGATTCCCACCCCCTTCGCCCAACCCAACCGTTGTGTCGTTGGGTGACCAAACCTCCTAGTGCCGAGCGGCAAGCAGGGAAGCAACGGGTACCGAGGTTGTAAGTCTTAGGTATGAGGCTCGAACCGGCGACCCCCCAGTCTCAGAGGCGGGCGCCTTCCCCTCAAGGCCACCGAGCCGAAACAGCCTAACTTGTGGTTTCGGTTATTCTAAGTGGTCGATGCACGTAACTGATTTTTTCATTACACTCTTAATGAAATGAATGCTGCTAATGTGGTTAGGTCGCACTAGAGATGCTAGCATTAGCAACTAGCACTGCTAGCACAGAGTCGCACTTGCTGTGCAACAAACTGGGCTTCCAAGGTATAACATTTACCAGTACTCTGTGGTGGTTCTACACTAAATTACTCTCTGGATGAGACCACCTCCACCTCCAAATTATCATTGCAGCCTCCGTCAAGCTCTTTTTGTTGCGCTCGCAGCATGTGAAATTCCTTTTACGTCTTTTTGGGGGTTAGGTTTGACATTTGGAATGCATTCTATTCTTTCCTCACGATTTTCATCCGAAAATAAAAGACAACCGCGAGCACTATATCAAACTCTCACTGAAAACGTTTATTTTAAACAATAAATGTACAAGTGAAGTTATGGGTGAAACCCTTGTTCTTATTTTGTTTATATGAACGGGAATGCAAAAACAAGCAAACGCCAGGCTGATAGAATATTGGATTGGGCTGCTTGGATTGGTTGGTGGTCGAGAGCTGCAGTGCACAATTTGTCCGCCAGGGGGTGTAAGATATCCTATCGAAGCAGATGTTTATCGATTTTGTTGGTATTTATTAGGGGTACCTTGACATAAAACCTAGCTAAAGACACTCACAGAGGCCTAAGGTACAACTGAGTACATTTTCCTGATTAAAAAAAACGTGTCTTTGCCATGCTGGTGTGCACTGTTGCTTCCAGAATGGTAAGCAACTCCTGCAGGCCATGCCTTAGGCATCTCTGCTGCCCAGCTAACTTCAAACCAGCTTCCCTCTCATTATTATTGTGCTCATTGTGCTCAGCACCCTATTAATGACTTCATTCTAATTCAATTTAATACAACCAAGCGACATGTTTGTTTAGAATGGATAATTTATGACAGACATTTCAGCTTTTACCAGTGACTTATGATTGTTTTTTTTCCTCCGATGCCGTCTATAGCAGTCGCTCGTGCGAATGCTAATAGACGCCGGCGCTAAGCTGAAATGCCAGAGGAGAAAATAATGAAACGAGGGCTGGCACGCTGGCACACCACTCCTCACCCTCCGCCAACCGTTTCCTAGCGTCAGAAGCGACTGCGGCGTCGCTTCCGTCAATTGCAATTTGCATTCTAATGTTTTAACGCGGCTTTTGTTTGTTTGTTTTTTCGTCTCTTAGAGGAAATGGAATGGATGGTGCAGTTGTGCGGAGCCACCGTGGCCGAAGACCCTCTGCAGCTCGGGAGTAAAAGAGTGAGAGCATCATGGAGAAAATGACATGGGATGTGTGTTGCAATGCTCGAAACGTTTCAGATGTTTAAACTATTTTCCGGACCATAAGTTACTTGGAGTATAAGTTCCACCAGCCAAAAGAGGCGGAGTTTGTATGTTCTCCCCGTGCTTGAGTGGGTTTCCTCCGGGCACTCCGGTTTCCTCCCACATTCCAAAAACATGCATTTCAGGTGAATTGGCAGGTTCAAAAGCAGTTCAGGGTGTCCCCTTTCCGATGATTGCTGGGATGGGCTCCAGCACCCCCGCGACCCGACTGAGTATAAGCCGTGCAGCTAATGAGATGAGATGAAATGAAATTATCTGCATTTTTATCAATGACTTCCCAAAGCGCTTTACAATGTGCTCCACATTTCCCAATAGCGGCCTTGTATTGCAGCCATGTAAGACCTGCTTATTGGGGGTATTAGGGGTTCAGTGTCTTACCCAAGGACACTTCGACATGTAACACAGACAAGCCGGGATTTGAACTGGGATCCCTTGATCCCAAGACGAGCGCTCTACCCCCTGAGCTACTGCCGCCCCTAAGTCTGATTTTTTTTTGGGGGGGGGAAATGTATTCTAAAAAAAAATCCAACACGAGTAGTCAAGTTTATATGTATATCCCTTAATCACAAGAAGTCTCAAAGGGCTGTAAAGACTACATACTACTATTACACCATCCCCTGATCTAAAACCTTCATGAGGACAAGGAAAAACTCAAAAACCTCAGCATGAGGAAAAAAGGAACCTTTAGAAGGGGCTGCACATGAGGTAGTCATCTTGAAAGGCAAATTCAAATAAAAAAATAGAATGAAGAACATAAATAATATGCTTACCATGCATCAGTCTCCCTCCAAATCATTAAATCCAATAAGGTCTTCATATTCTGTGTCAATTTTACCGGTTAACAACTCCCTGAACTCAGTTTAGCCGCTTCCCCTTCCATATGGCTTACGTCAGATTTATCGTCACCTCCGCTCTTTGCTAACTCCGAACTTTCTTTCTGCTGCTCAGTGACCATTTTCGGCTCCATATTTCACTGTTTGCCGCTTGTAATCTTCAGAATATTATTCTCTTTTCGGTGACATTTTTGTTCAGCCCCTTTCAGGGTTGTGCCGAAAAATCTTCTCTCCACAACATGGCATGGTTAAAATAATAAACATAGGCCTAGAGCAGGGGTGTCGAACTCATTTTAACTCGGGGGCCACACGATAGAACAAACATTCTGTCGGGGGCCGGACTAGTAGATTCAAGAGAAAGAAAAAGAGATAAAGAAATAAGAGAAAGAGAAATACAAGTGCAGTGTCTTTATAAGAGGCACCTGGCTTTGGCAATATCAAATTGACTTATTTCAACCTGCAGCTTGTTTTTCCCTTGCGCTTCTCTGAGTGTTGCCTTGCGGGCCGGATTCAATCCCTTAGCGGGCCTGTTTGACACCTGTGGCCTAGAGCACCCCCTTGTGGTTGAGTGTGAAAATTACATGTGAAATGATAGACCGGTAATTCAATTCTCAAACTCCATGATATATTAATGTTATAATAATTTTATATATAAGTTGCACCTGGAGTATAAATCACACCCCCTGGCCAGGCTATGAAATTTTTTTTGATTTATAGTCCGGAATATACGGTACATGCCATTTTAAGTATGTTATCTTAGTTCATGATATCTTGTTTCTTAAGAAAACATAACCGGAATAATATTCTTATCTCTCTAGCAGGTAGATCATTTTCCATCATTTTTGGAAAATCTACCATAATTAATAAAAAGTACTACAAATTAGCAAAATGACCTTCATTTCTATAAGAAGTTGGGTCAAAATAACCCAAGTTGCGGTCAAAAAGGACTAGTCCAATAGTCAGGTTCAATTTGACCGAATGTTGTTTTGCAGAAGAAAATGTCATTTCTTTTATCGTTGCCCCTCCCTAAGAAGTTTTTAAAACAACCTGCTTCCATTTTATACATTTGATTTATGAAAACAAAACAAAAACCTCCATATTCTGTAACGTTTTGTACAAGATAATGTGGCCCTAAAAATTGGACATATTTTTCTTTTGAAATACTGAATTGAGTTCATGTTATATTAAAACGGTCTGGGTCATTTTGTCGAGTGCACCCAGAATTAGGTCGTTTTGCGTAAAACGACCCAGAAAAATGATCGAGTAAGTGAGTTGGTCCCATTTTGTCTCTTTAGAGTGTGTAAATAGCAGATGGGAGTTCGTTTTGCTTATTTGAAGTATGACATCTTCTATTTTAACGAAAAAAAAAGTTGAAGTGTCTTAGAACTGGAAAGATGATTCTAAAAAGGTTGCCGTTTTCCGCCATTGGGGTAAGATTTTATTTTTTGCATAATCTCTGACCTGATAGGTAAATACCTTTTTGTTAATCCCCAAATCATTTTATATTGCCACTTTGTTCAGAGGGGTGCTTTAAATCCCTGAAAATACTTGAATTTTAATGTGTTTTTAAGGATTGAAAAGTGCTTGAATTTTGGGTGAAGTGCTTGTAAAAGCTTGATTGGGGGTTTCTGACTCCATAGACGAAGAAAAATAATTGAAAGACGAAAAGAGACATTTTTTCGAGCTTGTCTAATAAATCCACCATGAATGAGATGATTGAGGCTGCAATGACGACATAAGCCTGAAGGTCGCAGCAGAGTGTAACAAAGTTCTAAATTCCGTACTGCTAAGTAAACCTTTAGAAAAATGTACTATCTTTGGCTTCCACCCACATTAATTACATCGTTAGTGTTGGTTGGATCAAAAACAATAATCACCACAATTAATCCACAATTAATTTCTATAATTAACAATATAAAAATGTAAAATGTATTCATTTGCAATAATAGCTTAAAATTGGCGTTAATCATTTTCACAAGATACAAAGAATATCTTATATAAATTCAAATAAAATCTCTTAAACCTTTTTACAGTATACATTACAATTTCACCAAAACTTCCATGACAAATCTTTCACTTAAACCAAAAACTAACAATATTTTTTAGTTGAATGAATCAATAAAAATATCAATACAACCAACATGACTTAGATCACCTTAAAACAAAATTGCACATAATTTCAACAGGGCTGCTGAATTGAATCGTACGTACTATCCTGTTTTTGTGCCAGAATGACGAACTAATGTTATGGTAACGGCTAATTACTCCGCCTTCCACTTTAGCCTGATTTTTATGCTCTCAATCAATCACGAACATTCATTCTTGATTAACGAACTCATGTTATGATAAGAGCTAATCTATCAGTCTCCACCTGAAGGTGCTTCCCTAAAACAAATAAACTACACTTTAAACGCTATCACTTAATCATACACAAACTTTTCCACCACAGACTTTTTACAATCTCAATATTATCAGTTGTCTTGATTCACAGGCATGACAATGAGTGAATTAGCTGCCATTCTAAAGTTATTCCACCCTCAGTCACTTATCCAATCAGAAGGCATGGGGTGGGTAGCGTCCAATGAAAGAGGAGCAGGAGGCTCTACGGCATCTGAGCCTAGATAGTCCAGTTTTAAATATATTTAATCGGCCCATCTAACAAATAAAAATGGAGATAGATATCTTTAAATTCCCAAAGATAATCAGCCGACTGCTACGATCCCTGTAAGATGTGCCAATTGGTATTGTCTTTTCAATGCTTCTATGAGTGTACGGTTCATATACACTATGCTTTATTATCTAAACCAAGCATAACCCTGCACAATGTATGTGTCAGGAAAGCACTTGGCCCCTGCCAACAACGCAATGGTGATTACTATTCATGAACCCCTCCAGCTCGCTCTGCAGTCGAGCTTTTAGCATGCGAGTGCTAAGGAAATGAAGGTTCGGATGATCACCGAGCTGTGTCAATGTGTTTATTTGTCTAAGTCTGTTTTGCTTTCACAGAAGCCCCATCAGCTGGTCATCGTTCAGCCTGGATCAGAGCCAGGCTTTTACAACAGTAAGTTTCTAACAACTACCGTATTTTCCACACGATAAGGCACAGGTGTCAAACTCCAGCCCGCGGGCCACATTTGGCCCCGGCGTACAATTATATCCGGTCCAGGAAATAATTTTGTATACATCTATTATAATGGATGAAACGCTGATAACTTTAAAACTATACTCCGATATTAAAAACCACAATGACCGAGAAAATGATGTTAACTGACATTGCCGGTAAACCCGTGTGTCTTATTTGTTGGAGATTTTGTGGCCGTCATTAAAAAATTTAATGTAAAACGGCACTACAAGACAAAACTTCAGAGTAAGCTGAAAAACTTGAATCCAGAGAAAGGATACAGAAAGTTGAAGAGTTCAAGAAGAATATGAAGATGTTTTTCACCAAAGCAAATTCCCAAAGTGAAAAGCACAAATTTTATTTATATTTCCGTTTTTTTACATTTTCAATTTGTATGGTTTTGACAGGAGATATTTTTATGGAGAGCAACAATTTTTAATTCATTTAATGTTTGTTTATTCTGGAATGATATTCCTGACTGTTTTAAATTCATATTTATTCGTTTATTTATTTAAAAAAAGAAAGTGTATTCAATAAATATTTATCCTGTTCGGCCCGCGACCAAAGGTACGGTTGGAGTTCTGGCCCTCTGTATTATTGAGTTTGACACACTGCTATAAGGCTTACCATATTATCAGGCGCACCCACAAAAAGTAGTCTTTTGGAATATTTTTTCATATGTAATGTGCGTCAAATAGGGCAGTGCGATTTTGGAAAAAACGTAATTGTGATTTTTCACACCAATTATGCAATTTCGATATGATAGTTCTGTTTTTGTGAGTACAGACGCTCTCCTACTTACGACCATTCAACTTACGAAAAACGGTAGATACATTTTTGGGGGATGTCGAAAAATATCCGGATATTGCTGTAAGTTAGATTTTTTTATTATGTCAACCTTTTTCCGAGTACAGGACATGACTGCAGTGCTTCTTTTTGCCACTACGGGTGAGAGGTCACCCAGTATCCATTCAGAAAAAGAAATCCTCTTCCTAGTTCGTGTGTAAACATACTATACTCTATCTCCTGCGCGCTAAGAACTTTGACATTTTTATTGTTTAATATCATGGTTGGTGAAAAGGATAGGCGAGCCGTTTTATTCGAAAACGAAAGTGGAATAAGAAAGATTGATGCGGTTGAGAAAATGTTTGTATCGCTTTTTTTCGGGCAGTTTTAACTTTTGAAGCCTATCTTCCAAAAGTAATTTAAACTCAACTTTATTAATCTTTATAGAGCATATTAGTTTAGGAAATGTTTATTTTTCAGTTCCAAAACGATAAAGGTTACTTTTACAAGCCTTAAGCATACTCATATAAACCTTCAACGTATATTCCATACAAAATGTTGCACTGAAGCAACTTGCTAACAAATTTGGAACCTATATTGTTCGTAAGTAGGGCAGCGTCTGTACTTAATCATCGTGGCATGCTTTATACTTAGGAAAACAGCGCCCTCTTTTGGGAAGCTTTGTTAGAGTGTTTGCTGACCATTATTTACTTTTTGAATCCCCCGTGTGTGGCATCTATTGCACGCCGAAACACAAAATATTTGTTAAGAATAAATAAGATACACTATGAATTCAAATGTTGGTTAAAGTGTTGTCATAATTAAATTTTCAATATCCTGTATAACAATTAATAAAGTAAAATGACTTTGCTTTGTAAGTTCGTTTGCCCTCGTTATTTACACATGATGATTAAAAAAATACAAATACAAAGTAAAACATGTACAAGGCTTGTAATCTTCATCAAATCTAGGCTAAAAAACAACTTTAAGTCTATTTTATTTTAGTCAACCCTGTTGTATTTTATTGTCTATATTGACCTTTATTATTTTAATTTTTTTACTTATCGCTTTTCTTATCTACTGTAAAGCACGTTGGTACACGGAAAGGACTTCTAAATGACATGCTATAAGTACATTTAAATTAATTAACAGCCGATTATGATAAACTTTACAGGTCTTGAAGAAAACGTCACGGTTGTGAGTCGCGGTTGGTTGCTGGACACGGTGGCCACCTACACCCTTCAAGGATACGACAAATACTTAACAAGCTAAGGACATTTTACTACTACTTTGTTTCATACATAAATATATACCCTGTAAAAAGTGTTTCAATTAAAATAAGAAAGGTAAACTACAATAATAAATGGTAATGCAAAAATGGAACAGAATGGTCTGGGTTTTCAGTCTCCAAGGTCTGCACCGGCCACGGAAATGTAAATAGTAGTTTGTAATTGTTTTGATTGTTGTCAAGCAGTCAAAACAGCTAGGAGATATTTTTTGCATTTTCTTCCACTACCACGGCCAGTTCAAATTCGCTTTTTAATCAGTCCGCTCCAAAAAGTGCTATTTGTTGTAAAGAAGACTTTTTTAACTCTACAGTTCATCTTTCACTTGTGCAAATATTCATTACAAATATCATGCTCACACGTACCCACACACGGTAACATTCAACCTGCCCTTGAACGGGTATTATAGGTTGCATTTTAAAGTGTGCTCCAATAAAAGATTTATAATCAAACCCTAATTATCAGTAAACACATCAGGCTTGGCGATGTCCTCGAGACTGGGCAGACAGCAGCCAATGATCTTTTGGTCACTGTTGATGATTCTCTGTATGTTTTGTCGTGTTTCCTTTTTTGGGGGGTAGCATATTTTAAAGCCCAGGAAGAAAAATGACTGCTTATTCCAGGCGGCATTAGCGAGGTAGAGCACTCGTCTTGGGATCAAGAGGTTGCAGGTTTGATTCCCCGCTCCTCCGTGTTATATGTCAAAGTGTCCTTGGGCAAGATACTAAATCCCTAATTCCCCCAATAAGCAGATAGGTGCCTTGCATGGCTAGTGGTGTGTGAGTGTGTGTGTGAATTGGTAAGTGTGAAGCACATTGTAGAGCGCTTTGGGAGGTCTTCATTGACTTGAAAAGCACTATTTAAATACAGTCCATTTACCATTTAGCATCTTGATTATCCTCAAAATGTTTGGAGGCTGACTCCCTATTGGTGTGTGAGTGTGTGTCAATGGGTAAGTGTGAAGCACATTGTTAAGCGCTTTGGGAAGTCTTCAGTGACTTGAAAAGCGCTATAGAAATGCAGACCATTTAGCATCTTGATTATCCTCAAAACGTTTGGAGGCTGACTTCCTATTGGTGTGTGAGTGTGTGTGTCAATGGGTAAGTGTGAAGCACATTGTAAAGCGCTTTGGGAAGTCTTCATTGACTTGAAAAGCGCTATAGAAATGCAGACCATTTAGCATTTAGCCTCTTGATTATCCTCAAAACGTTTGGAGGCTGACTCCCTATTGGTGTGAGTGTGTGTGTGAATGGGTAAGTGTGAAGCACATTGTAAAGCGCTTTGGGGGGTCTTCATTGACTTGAAAAGCACTATATAAATACAGTCCATTTACCATTTAGCATCTTGATTATCCTCAAAATGTTTGGAGGCTGACTCCCTATTGGTGTGTGAGTGTGAGTGTCATTGGGTAAGTGTGAAGCACATTGTAAAGCGCTTTGGGAGGTCTTCAGTGACTTAAAAAACGCTATAGAAATGCAGAACATTTACCATTTCGAACATAAAGATTATTTAAAGGAGTTAATATATTCTTCCAAGTTGTCTCGAACAACAGCTGGCAGAAAAGAGCGCGTACGGGTAAAATTCAAAAGTGGAATGTCAGCACGTCTCCTCGGAGGCCTTTTAAATGCCAGATGTGTCGGTGCCAGGATGCTGCTGCCTTCCAGTCAGCTGGTTTTTGTTTCTCCTTTTTTTTTTTTCTTTACAAGCCTCATTCAGTCGCTCCACTTTGAATGGAGCGTGGATTCGCTTTCCCCCTTTATTCGTCCAGAAGGAATGTTGCGCCTGTCTCTTTTCAATGAGCCCAATCACAGAGGTTGTTTACAGTGCTCGGACGGCCTGTTGGTGGTCACGAGATTGTCTCTCTTTAAGTGAATTACGACTGTGTGCGGCTTTGTGGTCGAATAGTCCTGCTCGTTAGGCGTCCCGACACGCGTGATGCTGTTCCTGAGGAGTAGGCGGAAATAACAGCTTTTTCGGTGCAATGCTGTGCTGTACTGTCATGCACTTTCCGGACAAATTTTCAACATGTTACCTAGTGTTTACTATGTTTGTGTACTGTAATGCTAAATGTAATTCACCCTGGTCATCCTGAAAGGGGGATTACCACTTGTGACGTCCCTTCTCAAGGTTTCTCTTTTTCCTCACGCTGAGGTTTTGAGTTGTTCCTTGCCCGCGTGTTGGTTTAAGATCAGGTCATTGTGTCATTGTCATCCTGTGCAGTCCTTTGAGACATTTTTGTGATTAAGGGCGTCATAAATAAATGTGACTTGACGTGTTACTAAAAAAACAAGGCTGCTATCAATGACAATAAAGACTTTTACCGGTAAACAACTCCTCTCGCTCAGGTGGTAGACGAAAGCTACATTTTTGTCACGGTCTACGTTGAATTTATCACAGACCTAGACTGCCTCAACATGAGGAAAATGAAAAACCTTGAGAAGGGACCGCACATGAGGTCATCCCTCTTCCAGGATGACCAGGTTCTTGACTCTTGGCTCTCACTAGAGATTTTATTTTTTCTTCTAGCATATTGCAAAAATCATTCTTCACATGAAGAGAGAAAAATCAAAATACAGCACACTTTACCATCAATTCTGTGCTCACGGTCACCTCATTGATTTTCTTCAATGCATCTCCTGTGTGAACGCGACAAGCGTTCCCGCATGCGCAGAAGAGGACATTTGACGTCACACACAATGCGTTTATTGTTTGCGGAAGTATTCTTGGATGCTAAAGCGTATGTAGCAATTTGAAGGTTATTGCATTACCTGAGGCCAAACGTAGTTGTAAATGGTCTGCATTTCTATAGCGCTTTTCAAGTCAATGAAAACCTCCCAAAGCGCTTTACAATTTGCTTCACACTTACCCATTCACACACTCACTAACACACCGGTAGGGAGTCGGCCTCCAAACGTTTTGAGGATAATCAAGATGCTAAATGGTAAATGGACTGCATTTCTATAGCGCTTTTCAAGTCAATGAAGAGCTCCCAAAGGGCTTTACAATGTGCTTCACACTTACCCATTCACTCACACACCAATAGGGGGTCAGCCATGCAAGGCGCCTACCTGCTTATTGGGGGCATTAGGGATTCAGAGTTTTGCCCAAGGACACTTCCACATATAACATGGAGGAGCCGGGAATCGAACCTGTGACCTCTTGATCATGAGACGAGCGCTCTACCTCCTGAGCTAATGCCGCCCTACTTCTCTCCTTTATTTCCTTGTTTTTTCCTCTATCTCACCCTTTTTCCTGATTTGTCTTTTTTCCTCCATTTCTCTATCTGTCTCACCCGTTCTCTCTTCTTGATCTATTACCACTTTTTATCCTTTATTCTCTTGTTTGATCTTTCACCTCTTATCTCTTTTCTCTCTTGTTGTTAATTGTTAGCTCTTTATTTTTTTATTTTTTGATGTTTCTCTCTCTCCCTTTCTTTTTATAACTCCCACTCGTTCTCATTCTTTATTTTTTTATTTTTATCCAATTTCCTTTCTCACCCACTTGTCCTCTCTTTATCTCTTTTTTCCTGTCTTTTCCCTTTCTGTTTTCCCCTTTATCTATTTCTAATCAACAAGTTTGGCCCCGGTGACAGTGTTTTTTTTTTTCTAAAACATCACTTTCCCTCCATTGAATGCTTTCTGTTTTTTCGTCCGCTATGGTGTGTGGATTTTTACGCGGACGAACATGGAAACTGATGAAAACTTGGTTCGCAAGTGGAGGAATCTAAAAATCAAAGTCAAGAAAACACAGCTGAACTTCCACGGAAATAAGGAGAGGTTGGAGGAAAGACTTTGAGCAAAGCACGACAGTAGAAGAAGACTTTTCAGACCCTGTTGTGCGTAAGGCAAGCCGCAGCAGAGGGCACCCGTGCCCTATAGTGCGGTGCGCCCTGTGTATGAGCAATTGTTCTCGTTGAGCGCTTTCCAATGAAATGCATTGTGCTTTTCGTCAGTCACGCGGAGTCTTAGCGTGATTTTCATTAACTATCGCAATCAAATGAGATCTAGCGGAGTAGTCCAATTGGAAAATCCGTCGACTGAGGAAAGTGTTTTCCCGTTAGAAAATCGAAGAGGAAATTTATTGTTGCGTCTCGGCTCCGACTGTCGGAGATGTTCTTTCGACCTCATTCGTTTTCATGTATTTTTAATCTGCTCAATTGTACGCAGTGTTTAAATGGCCCTTTGCATTTTTGATGAGTTTTCCCTCCCCCTTTCCGAGTAACCATTACATCGGTGTCATGTCCTTGGTCACAGGCTTCAATGCCGAGCTTTCTTAAAGGGACAGTCTGTTATATTTAGCGCAAAGGGCACCCAGTTTGAGATGCATTTCTTAAATAGTAACATGTCAATTATCAGAAGGAGGAGTAAATAGACAATCTTTTTACTAGAAGGTTTGCAGGCACCTCAGCTGTCCTTAGGGGACGCTTGATTTAGTGCCTCCTAGTGGTACAAAAAAACCTTTCATCCAGAAAACAGTGTTGAATAAATAGAGTGAAGAATCCATGCAAGGCATTACCTGCTTATCGAGGATATCGGAGGTTCAGTGTCTTGCCCAAGGACACTTCCGTATTTAACTAGGAAGAACCTGGAATCACTCCATCCCTTAGAACTGGGGTGTCAAACTCATTTTAACTCTGGGGCCACACGATCGAACAAACATTCTGTCGGGGGCCGGACTAGTAGATTAAAGAGAAAGAAAAAGAGAGATAAAAAAATAAGAGAAAGAGGGAGGGAAAAAGAGAGAGGGCGGGACAAAGAAAGAAAAAGAGAGAGGGGGAGAGAGCGTGAGAAACAAAAGAGATAAAAAGTCGTGAGAAAGAAATCCAAAGAGAAATAGAAAGACAGGAGAGAAAAGAAAGCGCGAAGGTTAGGAAGAGAGAAAGAGAAAAGGAAAAAGAAGTTGAATAAGTTGAAAAGACACAGAGAGAGAAAGAGACAGAGACAGAGAGTGGGAGAAAAGGGGTGGAAAAGAGAGAGATAAATACAAGTACAGTGTCTTTGTTCGAGGCACCTGGCTTTGGCAACATCAAGTTGACATATTTCAATCTGCAGCTTGTTTTTCTCTTGCGCTTCTCTGAGTGTTGTCTCGCCTGAATTATTTATCTATTTATTTATTTTCAACCTGCGTGTGGCACATTTTTATGAGTTCATGTATTCCTGCTACTTATTCAAATCAATATATATATATATATATATATATATATATGTAATAAATTGGGTTTTTTTACCACTAGGAAGTGTTAATACACAAATTCTCCTTATATTAAATTAAAGTTTTATAGCCTTCGTGCGGTGGTCTCAAACTCAAGATGATAGTAAGAGGCCGCAAACTTTATATGAAAGTTAAAAACACAGCGGGTTATTTTCCACTAGATGTCGCTGTTTTCGGTTGTGCCAACAAAAAAAGTGCTAGATGCACGATGGAAGAGAAAATACGGAAACTCAGTGATCAGATCGCACCTTATTATGTTTGAAAAGAAGAGGCAAAATAAAATAAAAAAGGAATAAAAAAGGAGATAGAAAAAAAAAGAAAAGGGGAATGAAAAAAAGAGACAAAGAAAACATGAAAAGTGATGTTTTTTTCTCAGTAATTTATTTCTTTTCTTCCCTTTTCTTTCTTTTTCCCCAATTTTCTTTTTTTTTTCCTTTTTCCCTGTACATTTTTTTTTGCCTTTTTTATATTCCTCCCTCTTTTTTATCCTCCCCCCCAAAAAAAATATTTATTAATAATAATAATTTCCTTTGTATTGTCATTCTTTGTAACAATGTACACAGAACGAAATGTCGATACACCTGACCCGTTGTAGCGAGCCGATGCAGCCGCAGCCAACAGAGGGCGCCGCCATTTTACCAATTAGGTATGACTCGGCCGAGGCGCGAACCAGCGACCTCCCAGTCTCAAAGCGGGCACACTACCATCTAGGCTACTGAGCTGGTTTATGCCGCCTTTCTGTCTTTCTTTAAGAAAGGCTCAGTAAAAATGGGAAGATAAAACCTGCCTTTTGCGCATTTTCACTCACCCTAGTTTGTAGTCTTCCTTGTACTTGTTTTTGGATGCCCGACACATGACAGCTCATCTAGTAGACTCCTATAACACACTGTCCCTTTAAGAACAGCAGACAGTCTTTATCAGCGCTTTTTTGTGGAAAATCCTATTTTGGCCCAATCCTCAACTCAATTGAGTTTGAGACCCCTGCCCCAGTGTGAATTAGTTGACCACAAGATGGCGCTGTATTGTCTAACGCGAAGGAAAACCAGTGCCACAGAGCACAGCATAGCAGCAAGATGCCAGACAAACATAGTGGCGACTTCAAGGTAGGGATTCCACTATGTCAAAGAAATGCAAATTTCTCCACCTCTATTTCTTTATTCAAAGAACATTAGTAAAATAGTCCATGTATTTTTGCCTGGTAATCAAATCAATGTTTGTTTTGCTGCTGAAGGAACATTTTTGTACCACTAGGAGGCAGGAACTAAGTAAATATACCTTGTCCCTTTAAAGTTACTTCAATTTGACTTTAGCCATTGAAGGTGTTTTAAGTTAACGCTCTGAGAGCACCATTGATTTATATTTTTATGATTTAACAATTTCAGTACTCATTTCTTACATTTTTAGAGTCACTCCGGTAATAGTCACAAATGTTGGAAATATCGTAAGTAGTTTGCCAACAGATCTACCGTAAATTCCGGACGATAGAGCGCACCTGATTATAAGCCGCACCCACCACATTTTAAGAGGAAAACCGATTTTGTACATACACAAGCCGCACCTGTATATAAGCCGCATGCGCCCACATTTAAACATGTAACACAAACAGAATTAACCCAAACCCGACTTCAAGTCCCGCGATTGAAATTAAATGTCCTTCCTTAAAGTCCACAGTCCAAAAATCACAGCCGGCAAAATGAATGGAAAATAATACCGGTACTTAAGGTTTGATGGAGACCTGCAGATTCCGGGTCCCGTTGAAAGTAATCCAAGGGAAAAAGTGTATATTTCCAAAGGTAAGGGTGGGAAAAATATATCAGATGAACACATTTACTCACGCAACTCCTTTTTCTTTCACCAACTTTTTACCCCCGCGTCTTTCCTTGTCTGTCCCTCACCTTTAGCGGTCCCCACTTAAACTGTGCCTGTGACAGGGCAGTTAATGGTCGCAACACTCGAGCGCCGCTGGCGGCCGTTAGAAAAATGACATCAATTGGCCGCAACACTGAATAAGCCGCAGGATTGAAAGTCAGGGAAAAAAGTAGCGGCTTATAGTCCGGAATTTACAGTACTTATTTTTCCTTTATTCGTCGACAAGTCTTCGGCCAATGTCATTTCACCCTACATGGTTTCAAGAAAAGCAAAGCGCCTTTGATTGTCTCCATTAAGCTCAAAGGCGATTTCATCACCTGGTAAAAATAATTCATACGGCCCCAAAGGGCTTCAATAGCCTTCTTCTTTTCCAGTGTGTAGACGCTTCACTGTTGCCACAGCAACGCTCAACGCAACAGCCTGCAACCTGAGGAAGGTAGTGCTCCCTCCTCCCTCTAATAGAAAAGCTTTTTGAGGATTCTCATAAGGGATTTTCATGGACTTCCTTGTTATAGTCTCCGAACAGTCTCCAGGTTACATGTTTATGACATACAATGCCGTGAAAAAGTATTTGCTCCTTCCTGATTTCTATGTTTTTGCATATTTATCACTCACTGAGGCCCCTGAGTCTAATAGCAAGTTGGGCCACCTTTTGTAGCGATAACTGAAATCAAATGTTTCAATAATTGGTCTTTCACAAGGCTGTGGAGGACATTAGGCCCACTCTTCTTTGCAAGATTGTTTTAAATCCGCCGGATTGAAGGGTTTTCTAGCATGAACTGCCTGCTAAGGTCACACCACAGCAGCTTAATTGTATTTTAATTTGGAATTTGACTTGGTCACTCCAGAAGCTTTTTTTTGTAGGCCATTCAGATGTGCACTAGCTGGTGTCTTTTGGATTGTTGTCGCCTGCATTATTCCAAAGCGCTTGAGATAAAGGGCACAGATTCTCTTTCAAGATCTTTTGGTAACCACCAGAATTCTGCCAACAACAGAAAGTCGTCCTGGCTCTGAGGCAGCAAAGCAGCCCCAGACCATCACACTCCCACCACCATTCTTTACAGTTTGGCACCATGATGATATTGTCAAATGTAACGGCTGCCACCTTCCAAAGTTCCATGTTTGACTCCATCCACAGAACGTTTCTCCAAAAGTCGTGAGGATAATCAAGATGCTTTTTGGCAAATGTGAGACGACTCTTTGTGTTCTTTTGTGACAGCAATAGTTTCCGCCTAGGAACTCTCCCATGGATGCCATTTTTGACCCGTGTCTTTCTTCCAGTGAAGTCATAAACACTGACCATAACTGAGACCAGAGAGGCCTGCAGTTCCCTGGATGTTTTTCCAGGTTCTGTTGTTGACAGAATAATGAATCCAGGCTTTTACATCAGTTCATACCCTCAAACTGTCATGATAACCGATGTGATGCACCTGCCTCAGACTCTGATTGGCTCCCTGCCCCTATTTAAACCCACTCCTCTCTGTCACCTGTTGTCAGTCCATCTGCAAACCTCAGTTTACTCTAGGCAAGCTTTTTTCAACCCTGACTCCCACCTGTTTTTGCTCCCGTCTGTTCCCCGGCCTCGACTTGTTTTCTGATCCTGACCGCGTCTACTCTCCTCTCCTGGCTTTCGACTCGTTTCTGATCCCGACCACGTGTTTGCTCGCCTGTCCCAGCTACTGACCCGTTTTTTCCTGTTCCCGACACCGCCATCGCCCACTTCCGCGTTCAGAGCGACCTGCTTCCCGCGCCCAACAATCACTGGATCATGGGTGCAACCGTTTCTTCCCAATAAAACTGAGAGAAACGTAACGCAAGTGGGTCCTGTCTCTGTTCTGGTCCTGACACAAACTCCAACTCTCTTGGATCTCGCAGCAGGACAATGATCTCAAACACACCAGCAAGTCCACCACCTCTGATTGGCTCAAAAAACAAAATGAAGGTTCTAAACTGGCCAAGTCAAAGTCCAGATTTAAATTCAATTGAGATGCTGGCGTGTGAATTGAAATGGACAGTTAATATGGCGAATTGCAAACAATTTTGCAAAGAAGAATGGGCCAAAATTACTTCATTGCGTTGTGACTCATGACCAATTGCAGTAGATAGATAGATAGTTTATTCATCCCCGTAGGGAAATTCACACTTTCAGCAGTATCCTTGTGTTGTTTATTAACAGATTATCAGGATGGCCTCGGGGTGCTGTGTTGTAGTTTAGCAACAGCGGAGTTGAGATTTCAAAATTGCATTTAATATTTACATGGGTTGTTTCTGTTTGATATTTAAATTGGTTTGATGATCTGAAACGTTTATGACTGATAAATATGCAAAAAAAACACAGAATTCAGGAATGGGACCAATGTGTGTTCACAGCTCTGTATATACACTTAACTCTCTTCATGTTATGTGCTAGCTGCTCGCCTTAACGTAAGGATGACGGATGACTGTTTACCACATCCGTCTAACCCATTTCCAGCCCAAGGCGAGGAAAGACTGCAACGTGACACATTTCACGTCCTTCGTATTTACCCTCCTCAAATATTTCTCGTGGAGCTTCGCCTCCGGCGTTTAACCCTCGCTTGATTTATTGCAAACTCGACTACAGAAAAAAAAGAGACGAAATAGAGAAAATGCAATCTTTGTCAGGATTGCGAGTGAAGAGTTGGCGCTGGATCGAAATGCTGAAGAATTATTGAACGAGTGTGACGTGAACTGGGAAAACAAACTAAATCCATCCATCCGTTATCTGTACCGCTTATCCTCAGTAGGGTCACGGGGGTGCTGGAGCCCATCCCAGCCATCCTGGGGCAGTGGGCAGGGGACACCCAGAACTGCTTGCCAGCCAATCACAGGGCACACAGAGACAACTCCCTCGCTCATTCACACCTAGGGACAATTTGGACCAGACAATTAACCTGAAACACATGTTTTTGGAATGTGGGAGGAAACCAACGCCAGCACGGGGAGAACATGCAAACTCCACATAGGAGGTTCCATCTCCCGACCTCAGAACTGTGCCGCACACGCGCTAACCACTGCCCCACCGTGCTCAATATAAATCACTAAATGTCGTTTAACATTGCTCACATTTTAACGATGCAGTGAATTGAGCACATTGAAGGGACAATGTGAAATCTTAAGTGCCTCCTAGTGGTACGAAAAAACATTTTCAGTGAAAAGAAAACATGCATTTCAATAATAATAACTTCCTGTGCGGAGTTTGTATGTTCTCCCCGTGCTTGCGTGGGTTTCCTCCGGGCACTCCGGTTTCCTCCCACATTCCAAAGACATGCATTTCAGGTGGATTGGCCGGTCCAAATTGTCTCTAAGTGTGAATGAGTGAGTTGTCTGTCCCTGTGTGCCCTGCGATTGGCTGGCAACCAGTTCAGGGTGTCCCCTGCCCACTGCCCGATGATTGCTGGGATGGGCTCCGGCACCCCCGTGACCCTACTGAGGATAAGCGGTACAGCTAATGAGATGAGATAATATATATACCGTATTTTCCGCACTATATGGCGCACCGGGTTATAGGGCACACCCCGAAAAAATAGTTTTTGGTCCTATTTTTGACATAGATAAGACGCACTGGATTATAAGGCGCTACAATGGGAACGTGGACAAAATAGTCGGATGGTTCAGTCCAACTTATTACCCCCTTAACATTCCCAAAGCTTGCAAAGACGCAAATACGTGTCGAGAACACGTGCGGATGCGGTGTCTGTACGATGTCACTCAAATGCATCGTTCCATCATTCGGAAGGTTAAAGTCTTTGGATTCAAGAAATGCCAACCATTCCTTAGTTTCTATTTTCTTTTTTGCTCGCAACTTTACTGTGCATATGACAATAAACACTTGGAATTGAGTTGAATTTAAAAATAGACACTCCATTCCATCCATTATCTGCACCGCTTATCACAGAAACATCGAGTTCAGTCTGAAACAAGATAAAGGGAAAATATATAGCCGGAGTAGCTCACCGAAGTCGTTGTGTTCATAATAATGTGCAACCATGGTCCTCTTATATCCGTGAGTGTAGTAAATCCAGGAGAGTAACATATTTACAAATACAGTACAGAATAGTAAAACACTATTTTCTCAATGCCGTCAACCCAACTTGCTAGTCACATTCATCTTTTTCGGCCAAATGCAGGCTTTGTTTTGCCGCTTCAGCCAATGCCAGCCTGTAAATGATAAAAAGGATCCGCCCCTTGACCTCCGAATAACTTTAGCCAATAGTGATCGATTCAATTGATGATTGACACATTGGTTAGCCAATGAAACGCCGGTAAATAAATCCCGGCATACACCGCGGACTACTTTGCCTTCGGGGGAAAATCGAGTCGGCGGCTGCTTGCATTAGTTGGAAGACTTTGCGACTTAATATTGATCCATATATAAGGCGCACTGTATTATAAGGCGCATGGTCAGCTTTTGAAAAAAATAAAGGCTTTTAGGTGTGCCTTATAGTGCGGAAAATATGGTATATATTATATGTATATATATATATATATATATATATATATATATATATTTTTTTTTTTTTTAAGCATTTTTGAAGGGGCGTCGCTACTCCGCGGATTTTCTCTTTTCGCGGGTGGTTTTGGTCCCCATTCACCGCGATAACCGAGGGATTACTGTGCTTTTAAAGCAATTTTAACCCTGCAACGAAATTCCTAAATACAACTATAATATAATGACGAAATCCATTTACATTGTTTTTTTACACTAATTACTGACGCCATTTTTGTTTGTTTTTTCGTTACCACCCTCCAGCTTTAATATGAAGAAGCTGGAAAGGTTGGAATAGTTCTTTTTTCTTTTTATACATGGTAACTTCTACCAGGCAGTGGTCGTCCTCAGGCTCGGGGCCTGTGGTGCGACCTCTCCATGCGGCGGCGTTGCAAAATGTCACTTTGCTATCGCTCAAAGAAGCAGCGCTAGCGGCTCGTTAGCCTCTAGCTGCAAATGCACAGACGCGCTTAAAGGTCACAGAAGAGAGCTCATGTATATCGGCCGCTAACGTCGATTTGTGTTCCGGTGCGAAAATGTTGGGTCTAAAGAGACCGCTGATGTGTGGGAGAGCTTTGAAAATGAGCTAATTCTAGAAGGAAATTCAGGCAAACACTTGTTTTGTTTTTTTTAACAACTGCAGCTGGAGAAACGGATCATTGACTTGCTCTTGTCTCGCTGGTCACGCTCCTTTTGGCTTTTCCCCAGTCTCTTTTTGTGTTGGATTGAAATAAGAAGACATGGAGAAGTACTGTAGCCGTTAGCATCACTTTTCTAGCTTGTATCCATTAGCATAACTCATCAACATGAGACCTTTAGCATAATTTGTAACTATGAAGTCGTTAGAGTTATAGCCATTACCCAAAAATTTTAGCATGAAGAAGTTAGCATTTCCGACAGTGTTTACGGCTAGCTTGCGCGAATACTTGGGCTGGCTGTGAGAGAAAAAATAAAGAAACAAAATTTAAAAAAAATTCTAATCAAACGTTTGCTTTATCCTTATTTCGAAATCTTCGTTCGTTTTGGTGATTTCAGTTCGTTTGGAAATTTCGGAATTTCAGTTTGTTTGGCAATTTGCATACTCATCAGCCAATCAGAAGCCTGAATCAAATAACTTTGTGCTTCTGGACTCTCCCGAGCCTTATATGGTCGTGCTTATCATTTTCCAACGCACAGAGAACACATGAAAATGGAGAAGTGGTTAGGAATTGTTAAAATGTGTCAATTTAATAGCGCTCTTACTCATTCTATTGCGGTAAGACGTTTTCTATGGTGTGACGTCATGATGCGCGCACCATTTTTCGTTTTGCTAATTGTTGTTCGCCATGTTGTATCGAATGTAGCCGTGTTCTTGTTTGCTTGCTGTTGAGGAATAAATATGCCTAAAGGCTGAACCACAATGTCCTGCTTATCTTCTCACGCATGAGGAAACTGCACACTCTGACATATCCTTACCAGGAATTAAGCCAAAACCTCAGCCCCAGAAGATTCAAAAGAAGCGAACAAAATTGATGACGCTCCAAAACGTAAATGTACATTAAACCATCGTGGGAAGAGGAGTTCACGTGGCTTCTAGAAAACATTGCATGAATGAAGAAGAGTCAATCCAGGTACATACTGATGGCAGATGGAAAACAACTATGTCATATACACGCAATGAATGTTATAAGTAGATTTAGAATAAACGTAACCGTATAAAGTGGTACATTTCCAAGCTTTCACCCCGATTCCTGAACAAAATTCCAATCGACAAACACGTGGCTTTTCTTATTTATTATCACATGGACAAATTGACAGTTTCATACAACATCCCTTCCTTCGTGAGTCCATTTCCCAGGGTTAAGACAAGAATATATTCGCAACGTTAAAATGTGATGATCATAATCAAAGCACTTGTGGTTTGAGGGAATCTGCAGTCGATGTTGTAGTGTCCGTTTTTGGGCTCGATGCTTGGTTTTGCCGGTGTTGCGTTTGCTTGTCGAGCCTAGAAAAATCCAGCCTGACAGCGAGTATTATAGCCCGACTCAACCTGAGTCCGACTCGCCCCAAGCCCGAACAATTAGAATTGTTTCTATTTTATTTGTGAGGATGTAGGAGGAGGTGGGAGGATCTTACCCTAGTTGACAAATATGGAACTCCTTCCAAAAACCAAAAAAACGGAAGATTTTCCCCACATTGTCCTTTTTTCCTGCAGTGCAAAGACTCGACACAATAAATTAAGTCTGGTGTGGCGTTCACATGAGCACGCAGCTCTTGGATCGTTCTTTCCTAATGGCGGGCGTTTCCTCGTGCATTTCAGTCCGAGACGGCTGCTGCGAGACGCGTTTGAGACCCCGTCGCGAGCCGGCCCGCTTCAGCGCCGTACGGGAAGGGGCCCGCGTCACCGAGGCCAGGGTGGTCACGTGGAACACGTCCCGGACGCTGTTTTCGGAAAACTTGGAGGTACACTCGGCGTACGCCACGGCGCCGATCTGTCTTGCCAGATGAGAACCCTACAAGGGCAGAAAAAGAGGGTTTGTTTTGGTGTTGGGTCTCCAATAAATCCTGGTGTTTTACATACATGGACTCTGGCGGTCCGCCAGAGTCACATAAACCTGTACAGTAATACCTCTACAACGAGCTTAATTCATTCCAGGATCAGGCTCAAATGTTCCCGATATGAAATAATTAAAAACAAATTGATTTGCTCCAGTCCTAACCAGTGTTCCCTCTAAGCTGCTCGCACATTCTCAGCGCACAAGAAAATCTAGCCAGCTCACAAAAATCAGAAATTGCTAATTAAGTAGCGACTTAAGTTAAAGTTACAGTGCATGAAGGTCAAAATACACGGGTTCCCCTGACGTTGTGTCCTAAATGCGGTATTTTGAAGTCGAGTCGAAGTAGAACGAGGTTGAGTAAAGTTAGTAGAGTTTGTCGAGAACCGGCTTCTTCGGCTCGGCTCACAAAAAGGAACCGGCTCTTTCGAGTCCTAAACGGCTCTTCGGGTTGTTTTTGCTTCTTTCATCCCAACATGACCAAATATGATGTAAAACTATGCACAAAATGACTTAAAAGAAGGGGGGAATAGAACAAAAAAGAAAAAAAATACCAAAATGAAAAAGTAGTGAAAAGCTGAGAAAAAAAGAAACAAAAGGAAGAGAAAAAAAAAAGGAAAAATTTAGAAAAAAGCCAGAAAAAAAAAGAAAAGAAAGAAATGTAGGAAAAAAGTAAATAGAGAACAAAAAGAAAAAAACAGCTTGGAAAAAATAAACACAATGAGATTTTTTTTAAAGGGATTTTTTTTTCAAAAAAGTAGAAAAAAAACAGGGAAAATAGAAGAAAAAGTTTGTGTTGCATTCAAATAATTTCCAATGATATCAAGTGAATCTTGTTGCCAACATTGTACTCCCACTAAAAAAATGTCATTAAATACAGTTCTGTATCTTGCAACCGACGAAATAAGCCCCCCAAAATGTGAGTATTATGCGACAAAATATATCAGGAAAAAAAAGAAATGGATATCTTGTGAAAGAATTGTAAAAACAAATGACATTTGTCGGCAATCTTACATGAGTCAATTCATTCAAAAGTGAAAACAAATTTTGCATTGCCGGAAACTCAGCAAAATGTGACTTGATGTCAAATTTTGGCCACGTTTGATAATGGATTATCTTGCCACACTTGGGATTGCCGTTGCTCACTGTCGTTTCAAGCGTTGCTCACCGACTTTGTGTGAACGCTCACACCCGTAAGGAAAATTCCAGGGAACATTGCTCCTAACAAAAGCGTACAAGGGAATCTGAAATAGTTATAAAACACACTCTCGGGTCCCCCTCTTCCTGATCACTAAAAACATTCTTATATTAATCAGGAAACAGGAAAAAACAGCAAAAAGATGAGATAAACAAAATAAAATGCAGTTTTATTATGAAATTATATTTAAAAAAAAGACCGATCTCGCCTTGCCTATTTCCACTCTAACCTGATCGTCTCGATCACTCGTACCAACGTTATTATACACTGGTGATACTGTCACCGTGTTTTACATAATCTATCTTGCTGTGAGTACCGTATTTTCCGCACTATAAGGCGCACCGGGTTATAGGGCGCACCCCCGAAAAAATAGTTTTTGGTCCTATATCTTCCATACATAAGGCGCACTGGATTATAAGGCGCTAAAATGGGAACGTGGACAAAACAGTCAGATGGTTCAGTCCAACTGATTACCCCCTTAACATTCCCAAAGCTTGCAAATATCATTCGGAAGGTTCAAGTCTTGGGATTCAAGAAATGCCAACCATTCCTTAGTTTCTATTTTCTTTTTCGCTGGCAACTTTACTGTGCATATGACAATAAACACTTGGAATTGAGTTGAATTTAAAAATAGACACTCCATTCCATCCAGTATCTGCAATGCTTATCAAAGAAACATCGAGTTAAGTCTGAAACAAGATACAGGGAAAATATATAGCCGGAGTAGCTCACCGAAGTCGTTGTGTTCAATAATAATGTATAACCATGGTCCTCTTATATCTGTGAGTTTAGTAAATCCAGGAGAATAAAATATTTACAAATACAGAATAGTAAAATGTAGACCATTTTCTACATTTTGGACTGGCCACTCACCAGTCTAACAAAATTTGCTAAACACCGAAATTTTAGCGGCAAAACAAAGAGGTTTAAGTGCCGCCCGGGTGATGTTTCTTCCCTTTCAGTCGCTCCTTTCAAATTAAAACAATTTGCTTTTAGCTTCCTTTGTTTCAGTCGGTACTTGCAAGAAAATGACTCACTGCGCTCGTGATTATTTTTTTTCAATCCGTTTCCAACCGTCGGCCTTTTTTTGCGATGAGTCACCGGTCACTTTGGAAACTTTGAAGAAAGAGAACTCGTTTGCATTCCGCGTTGGCATGCAATTTGAGTTAATCGTGTCCGAAGGCTCTTTCATTAAAATCCCAGCCAGGGACATTCGGATGAACTCGGGTTTGGTTAACTTTGGTATTCGAGTCATTCTGACTCGTTTGCGGTATTCGTTTTTCGAGTTTTACGGTAGTTTTGTATATTGGTGTGTGAGTGTGTGTGTGAATGGGTAAGTGTGAAGCACATTGTAAAGCGCTTTGGGAGGTCTTCATTGACTTGAAAAGCGCTATAGAAATGCAGAGCATTTAGCATCTTGATTATCCTCAAAACGTTTGGAGGCTGACTCCTTATCGGTGTGTGAGTGTGTGTGTGAATGGGTAAGTGTGAAGCACATTGTAAAGCGCTTTGGGAGGTCTTCATTGACTTGAAAAGCACTATAGAAATGCAGATCATTTACCATTTAGCATCTCTATTATCCTCAAAACGTTAGGAGGCTGACTCCTCGGTGTGTGAGTGTGTGTGTGAATGGGTAGGTGTGAAGCACATTGTAAAGCGCTTTGGGAGGTCTTCATTGACTTGAAAAGCGCTATAGAAATGCAGTCCGTTTACCATTTAGCATCTTGATTATCTACTACTGACTATTATGACACCATTCCCTGATCTAAAACCTACAGGAGGGCAAGGAAAAAAACTCAAAAACCTCAACATGAGGAAAATGAAGAAACCTTGAGAAGGGACAGTCTAAAAGGACTGCACAGACTATTACAAACTACAGACTATTATGACAGCATCCCCTGATCTAAAACCTACATGAGGGCAAGGAAAAACTCAAAAACCTCAACATGAGGAAAATGAAGAAACCTTAAGACCTCAACATGAGGAAAATAAAGAAACCTTAAGAAGGGACAGTCTAAAAGGACTGCACAGACTATTGCAAACTACAGACTATTATGACACCATGCCCTGATCTAAAACCTACACGAGGACAAGGAAAAACTCAACATGAGGAAAATGAAGAAACCTTGAGAAGGGGCCAGACGTGAGGGAATCCACTGCCCTAAAGGGTGAGGAAAACTAAGAATCCAGGTGCTTTCCTATCAAGTATAGTTTATGCAAAAAGGCCCAATTTAGGAACAGTGTTGCAGTTAAGAGAGACAATGTAAGCAGCACGAACGTGTACAATTATAGTACATAAACCCCTAAAAATCCTGTAAAATTGGCCTTAAATCCCAATCCAAAACGTACCCAAAGTAAATTGAACGCTGTTCATGAACTGTTTAGAGAATCTGGATGCTTTTGGCCTCTTTGTGAGACAATAGTCAAGAACCAGAACAGGATCAGGACCCAAACGCGTGACGTTTCACACACAAGCCTTTTATTTTACGGGAAATGGGGAGTCATGCACGAGAGGCAGCAATTTGACGTAAAATGATAGCCAGAGGCTGACGAGATCGATACCAATTGCCCGGACAGATGCGGTCGATACCGGACAGGACGAGACGGACAGGATTGATAATGAAACAGGATATCGGGGAAAAAAACAGGGCAAACTAGACGGGAACGAAAACTGGAAACCGATATTAAACAGGACAAAAATAAACGGAACAATACCGGACAGGAAATGCCAACAGGAAAAACCCACGTCTTGCGGGGCAGAGGTTGGTTGATGGGCTGACAAAGGACGTGTCATGGTTGCCATGGCGCCCACTTGGCCGCGCCTGTGTGTTTCAAGGTTGCCGTGGTGCCCTATTGGCCCTGCCCATGTGTGTCACGTTTGCCAAGGTTCCCAATTGGCCCCGCCCGTGTTGTGCCAGCTGCGGCTGGTTTGAAGATTGACTTTCTGTGTATATAAAGCTCAACGCTCAACTCTTGCTTCTGTGTCAGCCCGTCAACAAACCTCTGCCCCACAAGACGTGGGTTCTGTCCTGTTTTCCTGTGATATCTGCAGTCCGGTATTGTTCCCGTTTATTTTTGTACTGTTTAATTTCGGGTTCCAGTTTTGTTTTCCGTCTGTTCTTGTCCTGTTGGTTAGTTTCTCCAGTTTTGGTTCCTGTCTAGTTTCTCCTGTTTATTTTCGTTACCCTGATTCGTTATCGTATGTCGTCGGTCTCCTGCGTCCTGTCCCTCCACGCCAGACTGGTTTCTAACGTGCATGACTCCTCATTTCCCGTAAAATAAAATGCTTGTGTGAGAACGTCACACGATTGGGTCCTGTATCTGTTCTCGTTCTGACAGGAAGAATGAGAGCACTGAGCTTAAATAGACGGAAAGCCAATCTGTCAACGAGCCGCAGCCGGCACCACATGGGCGGGGCCAATTGGGCGCCATGACAACAATAGTTTGAAACCTTACTGGGTACCTTGTCGAATTTCAACACAATCTGAAAAACTAAACATTAGTATTTGATATATTTTAGTAGGTTTCGGCGTTTCCCAAAAAATCGCAAAACACTGGTGAGTGGTGACATCGCACGGACACGTTTTTGCTTCTTAACAGTCCGACGTTGAAGGGTTAAAGAGAGGATGCATGACTTTTTTAAAATATTTTGAGTAAATTAACATTGGATATGTTCTCTGGTTGATTAATGGTAGTCTGCAAAGGCATCTACAGAGGCTGATTTGCTATGGGACTCGCTCCTGCTTTTGGCGACATCCGGTGGACACGTTTAAAACTGCAGGTTGTTGCCCGATGTCTTACGGCCCTTATCCAACCTGCGGGCGGTATGTTTTAACACCACTGCACTAAAGTATCTTGGAACAAAATTGTCTTTTTGAATCCGATGGAGTTTGCGCGTGCTTCATTGCCGTGACCATGGTCGCCATTGTCCTTTTGTCTTGAGGCGGCGGATTAAAAGCTTTCTTGCGCAATAACTTTTCTCTTTTTTCCTTTTTTTTTGACAGCTGTTCCTTTGAGTTAGCGTGGCAAAAGCCAGCCAGGAGGTTTAAAAGAGGTTTGTCCAGATTCTGACTCCGGTCTCTTGATGTCAGACGGGAACGCTTAATGCCGCAATTACTGTCAGGGCAACGAAGGTGGTTACCTTTGCTTTGATGGAGAATTGGAAAAGAAATCCAAACGTGAAGGCTCCTCGGAATAAAGAATTCCCATTTACATGAAAATAGGTTATTAAAATCCCCGCTCCGGGTCGCCGAGCTCTTTCCTCCGAGACGCAAACAAAACAATTTGTCGGAGATCAGAAACGGAGACGGGACCCACTTGCGTTCGTTTTTCTCAGCTTTATTTAGAACACAGGTGTCAGACAGGCGGCCCGCGGGCCAGATCAGGCCCACCAATGGTTTAAATCCGGCCCGCAAGACAACAGTGAGAGAAGCGCAAGAGGGAAATGAGCTGTGGTTTGAAATATTTCCACCGGATGTCAGCAAAGACAGTTAACACTTGCAAAACAATTGTGGTCGTATTTCTCCATTTCACTTCTTTATTTATTTCTCCCTCTTTTTCTTTCTCCTGTTCACTCTCTCTTTCTCTCATTCTTTCTTTTCTCTATTTCTCTCTCACTCTCTAACTCTTTCTTTTTCTCTGTCTTGCTCTCTTTCTATTTTCTCTCTCTAATTTATACTTTAATTCTCTTTCTTTTTATTTTTCTCTTTCTTTCTCTCCCTCTTTCTTTCCCCTTTTTGACCTCTCTCTCTCTCTCTCATCTCTCTATATCTCTCTTTCTCTCTCTCTATTTCTCTCTCTCTCTCCCTCACCTCACTTTGTCTCTTTTTCTCCTGCTGACTTTTTTTTCTGTCCTTTCACTGCTCTTATTCTTTTTATCGTTCTCTTTTTTCACTTTCTTCTTCTCTCTATCTTCATTTCCCCCTTCTCCTCCATTCATATCTATTCTGCTCTCTCTTTTTCTCTCACTGTTGTTCTCCCTATCTATTTATCGCTCTCTTTCCCTCCCTCTCTTTCTCTCTCTTTTTCTCCCTCTCTCTTTCTCTTAAACTTACTAGTCCGGCCCCCGTGAGATTTTTTTAGAGCATTTGTGGCCCCCCAGCTAAAACCAGTTTGACACCCCTGATTTAGAAGGAGGAAAGGGCTTGCACCCACGATCGCTCAGAACGCGGAAGTGGCATTGTCGGGAGCGGGGGGAAAACAGGTCGATGGCCGGGACGGTGGAGCAGAAACGTAGTCGAGTTCAGAAAAGGGGTCGAAGCCGGGAATCGCACAGGAATCAGGACCGGATAGAGTCAAGGGTCGAAAAATGCTTGCCTAGCAGGAGCTGAGGTTCGCAGACAGACTGACAACAGGTGAAGGGAAGACGGGGGTTTAAAAAGAGATCAGCAGCCAATCAGCGTCAGGTGCCCCGCATCATGACACAATTGTATTGAATTTTCGGATTTATCGAAGCGAATCTGGCAAACTTCATCGGAATTCTTTTTGGTATTGAGAGATTAAATACAGTATTCTCCGGACTATGAGTCTCGCCGGAGTATAATTCGCACCAGCCAAAAACATAGATAGATAGATACTTTCTTCATTCTCGTAGGGAAATTTACACTTCCGGCAGTATCCTTGTGTTGAAAAATAAAATTATAAAATAAAGATATAGAATACAACAATACCCAATACAACATTTTGCTATAGAAGTATTTAAATAGTGCTACAGAAAATACACACTGTCATAAAAATAGGGTGGGGGTGGGGTTTAATGCAGGCTATTACTCCCCCGGACGGAGTTAAAGAGCCTCATGGCATGAGGAAGAAATGATCTCCTCAGTCCGTCCGTGGAACATGCAGAATTAAGAAGGAAAAATCATGTATACCAGCCCCCCTTTCATTATTTTCTCCTGCAGTTCGTGCGTAAGAAATGAACGGGGGGAAGGCGCCTTGGTTGGATCGTTGTACTGCTGAATGCTTGAAGAAAGGTGGCGCGGCTGTGATCGACTGGTTAGTATGCTGGTTGAATGTATGCTTTTTATGTGGTGTGGTCCCTGTTGATTGGTGTGGTGCATGTGAGCAGTCAAACATAACGTTTCCTCGTGTGTAATCACAAATGAATGACTGCGTATATTTTCATTGCTGCTATCGATTAGTGTGTAAAAGGAAGAAGTGTGAAGCACATTGTAAAGCACTTTGGGAGGTCTTCATTGACTTGAAAAGCGCTATATAAATGCAGACCACAAATATTAGCATTCGCACGAGCAACTGCGATAGAAAACGCACAATAAAAAAATCACTGGTAAAAGCTGAAATGTTGGTCATAAATTTTCCATTCCAAACAAACATGTCGCTTTGTTGTACTGAATTGAATTAGAATGAAGTCATTAATAGGGTGCTGAGCACAATGAGCACAATAATAATGAGAGGGAAGCTGGTTTGAAGTCAGCTGGGCAGCAAAGATGCCTAAGGCATGGCCTGCAGGAGTTGCTTACCATTCTGGAAGCACACCAGCATGGCAAAGCCACGGGCAGCTTTTTTTATCAGGAAAATTTACTCAGTTGTACTTTAGGCCTCTGTAAATGTCTTTAGCTGGGTTTTATGTCAAGGTACTCTCAATAAATACAAACAAAATGGATAAACATCTGCTTTCATGGAGTCTCTTCCACCACCCCCCTCCCCTGGCAGCTAAATTGGGTACTGCAGCTGCCGACCACTCCGAGCAGCCCAATCCAATCTTCTAGTGGCCTGGCGTTTGCTTTTTTTGTTATAAACCTCTTGCATACTCACTCATATCAGAAATTTTACAACAGGGGTTTCGCACATGACTTAATATGTACATTTATCGTGTAATATATATGTTTTCAGTAAGAGTTTGATATAAACGCCCCCTACTGGCAGGATACGATCACCGCTGTTGAACTGAAGCTAAATGTTTGTAGTTTGAGGTGTCCTTAAAGAATTTAAAAATACCATATTTTGTGGACCATAAGTCTCTCTCTCGAGTATAGGTCGCAGGAGCCAAATAATGCATCATTAAGAAGGAAACAACATGTATACGCGGCACTCTGAGTATAAGTCGCATTATTGGTGAACACCAAAAACATACATGGCGTCTTGAAAGGCAATTTAAAATTGGAAAAATAAAATCGAAAACACGGTATACTTTGACACGCGAGTCAGTAACGACGTAACATGAGGAATTATTCAAATAACTAGCATTAAGAGCATGTTTCACTCCAAGCAGCTACATCCAATCAAATCTTCATTCTCTTTGTCATTTTTACCGGTAAACAACTCCTCTAAATCGGGAAAAAGACGATAAGCTGCTTCCTCTTTCCGCTTCTACGTCGCGGTCAAGGTTGAAATGATCAACACCGGCCTACAGTGCCCTCTTGTGGCTTCGTGTCAAAATAACACGCGAAGTGATATACAGTACTGGTCATAAAGATGTAAAACTTAATGATACAATAATAAAATAGGTTGGCTCGTTGACAGATTGGCTTCCCTTCTGTTTAAGTTCAGTGCCCCCACTCTCCCTTTGTCAGCCCGTCAACAAACCTCTGCCCCACAAGACGTGGGTTCTGACTCGGTCCTGTTGCCTGTTGTCCGGTATTGCTCCCGTTTATTTTTTCCTGTTTAATATGGGTTTCCGGTTTTGTTCCAGTCTAGTTTTGCCTGTTTCATTTTGATATCCTGTTTCAATATCAATCCTGTCTGTCCTGTCCTATCTGGTATCGACCCCATCTGTCCGATATCTGCTGGGGCAATTGTTATCGATCTCGTCAGACTCTGGTTTCCTGTCTTTCCACGCCAGACCGCTGCCTCACGTGCATGACTCCCCATTTCCCGTAAAATAAGAGGCTTGTGTGAGAACGTCACGCATTTGGGTCCTGATCCTGTGACACAATTTTTCTGAATTTTTGTCTCGGTTGAAACAAATCGTCGAAACTTAATCAGATTGGCTTTTAGTATGGAGCTAGCTTAAATAGCGATATGTATTTGTACCTGTTCATGGGTGACAGGAATGAGTCTGTGTTTGGAAAGCTCCCTCATGATGTTGACGTCAGTCCTCAAATCCAATTTGCAACCCACCAGGACGACTTTGGCTTTGGGACAGAACTCCTGCGTCTCTCCTTTCCACTGCAGAAACAAAGAGAACCAAAATCATATCAGGAAAGGAAATAAACAATAAAGTCAGTAACGCAGTTCCATTTTGCATAGTGTTCTGCATCCCGATTGGCTAAACATAGGAAGATGCTTTCTATCGCCAACAAATGTGGACCTCTCCACTAGTGAAACCTGCTCATAAGTCACGTACAGGTCTTTGGCGCGCCCTAGTGGCTCCCTGGCACTTTTTCAAAAATGTTCTGTAGGACAGAACTGGAAGATCAATGTCGATATCCATAACAGCCACATGATAGTGGCACAGTATCATGTAAACTGAAGTGGATCAGGTCCAGTTGTGGATTAAAACAGCACAAATGATCATTTGTTTGATGTAAATTTGTGATGCTGCCACAGTAGCAGACCACGTTACGGGATTACTGTATCAATTGTCTCTCGTTGGTTCTGTTGCCATCGTGACAACTGATTTACAGGTTTTTGTTCTGGAACCGGAACATGTTTATATTTTCTGTTCCAGCTATATGTGGGGTGAGCTTTCTATCACATTTTTATGTAAATTTGTGGTGTTGCCACAGTAGCAGACCACATTACGGGATTACTGTATTAATTGTAGAAAAAAATATTTCTGTAATATCGTTGTATTTTTATAGTATTTCTGTTGTATGATTTTGTAGTATTTTTTCTTTATTACAGTTTTGCTGCAGTAGCGTTGTTGTAGCATTTCTATCTTATTAAATAATATATTCGGTCCCTGTTTTCAAGGACTAACCTTAATACTTAGTTTCGTGGGAATATTTTTGTTATTTTTTAGAATTTATTAAGAATTTATTAAGTATTTTTGTGGTGTATTTTTGTTAAAGAGACATCGGGGACAAATATTCCACCTAATAATAATTATTTGGGACTTAATTTACTTCTGTATATATACATTAAAAAAAAAAATATATATATATATATATATATATATATATATATATATATGTATAAAAATGTGTATGTATGTATGTATGTGAATTTATCGACAGGGATGAGTAAAGTATCTATTTATTGTATCTATCTGGTATCTATGTAACTATATAAGGTATCTATCTATCTATCTATGGTGTCTATCTATCTATGGTATCTATGTATCGATCTATGGTATCTACCTATCTGTGTATCTATGGTATCTATCTATCTATGGTGTCTATCTATCAATGGTATTCATCTATCGATGGTATCTATCTATCTATGGTGTCTATCTATCTATTTATCGAAGGTATCTATGGTATCTATCTATCTGTGCATCTATCTATGTACCTATGGTATCTATCTATCTATCTATTTATCGATTGTATCTATGGTATCTATCGATGGTATTTATGGTATCTATCTGTGTATCTATGGTATCTATCGATCTATGGTGTCTATCTATCAATGGTATCTATGGTATTCATCTATCGATGGTATCTATCTATCTATGGTATCTATCTATCTATCGATGGTATCAATGGTATCTAGCTATCTATGGTATCTATCTATCTATCTGTGTATCTATCTGTGTATCTATGGTATCTATCCATTTATCGATTGTATCTATGGTATCCACGATGGTATCTATGGTATCTATCTAGCGATCGCTGGTATCTATCTATCTTTGGTATCTATCTATCGATGATATCTATGGTATCTATATCTATGGTATCTATGGTATCTATCTGTGTATCTATGGTATCTATCTAGCTATCGCTGGTATCTATCTATCTTTGGTATCTTTCTATCGATGGTATCTATCTATCTATCTGTGTATCTATCTGTG
The DNA here is from genome assembly GCF_059441175.1 of Urocampus carinirostris. NCBI lineage: Eukaryota > Metazoa > Chordata > Actinopteri > Syngnathiformes > Syngnathidae > Urocampus > Urocampus carinirostris. The sequence goes on along the minus strand of NC_142367.1, from coordinate 23,924,316 downwards.
TATCTATGGTATCTATCCATTTATCGATTGTATCTATGGTATCCACGATGGTATCTATGGTATCTATCTAGCGATCGCTGGTATCTATCTATCTTTGGTATCTATCTATCGATGATATCTATGGTATCTATATCTATGGTATCTATGGTATCTATCTGTGTATCTATGGTATCTATCTAGCTATCGCTGGTATCTATCTATCTTTGGTATCTTTCTATCGATGGTATCTATCTATCTATCTGTGTATCTATCTGTGTATCTATGGTATCTATCCATTTATCGATTGTATCTATGGTATCCACGATGGTATCTATGGTATCTATCTAGCGATCGCTGGTATCTATCTATCTTTGGTATCTATCTATCGATGATATCTATGGTATCTATATCTATGGTATCTATGGTATCTATCTGTGTATCTATGGTATCTATCTAGCTATCGCTGGTATCTATCTATCTTTGGTATCTTTCTATCGATGGTATCTATCTATCTATCTATGCTATCTATATCTATGGTATCTATCTGTGTACCTATGGTATCTATCTATCGATGGTATCTACTGTATATGGTATCTATGGTATCTATCTATCGATGGTATCTATGGTATCTCTCTCTCTCTATCTATCTTGACATCTATTATCATTATAGTTTGGTCATTTTGGTTTGGCAGGCCGGACGAAAAAGCCTGCGGGCCGTAGTTTGCCCACCCAACGGTCCAGCAGGTGTCAGTTTGATGCCCGTCTCGACGCGAGAGCGGCCAACAGGTTCCAGCGATGCCATTTTCGTTTCTCTATCGCCGATTTGAACGCATCGCGAGCGCGTTCCGTGAATATTTAATCGCTCTCAGCACTCGACGAATCAGCGAGCGAGGACCCTCGGGCATATCGGAAAGCCGGCGAGTTCCGGTGCTTCATAGTACTTATAGTGCTCCTGGCAGTATTTCGTTGATTCAGTCTATATGACATTAGCTGTATGTCGGATTCTGCTATTTTTAGCTTCGCCTGTGGCTCCTCCATTTTTTTCACCAAGATTAGGAATATTTTTGTGTTTTTGTCACTCTGATTTACTAACATTACTGCTTATTTGACACAGTACCACATATGTCCGGAATGTTCTCCCTGAATCTGTTGAGGACTCTTATAGTTTAAGGAACGCTGTGTAAAATTCGACCACTAGATGTGGCTGTAACGTGCGGAGCAACAGAAAACCAGTGCTTCATTTTTGATTCCAGCTCTCTGTGGGGTGAGCTTCCTTTCACAGTTTGATGTAAATTTGTGATATTGCCACAGTAGCAGACCACGTTACGGGATGACTGTATCAATTGTCTCTCATTGGTTCTGTTGCCATCGTGACAACTGATTTACAGGTTTTTGTTCTGGAACCGGAACATGTTTACATTTTTGATTCCATCGCTCTGTGGGGTGAGCTTCCTTTCACAGTTTTATGTAAATTTGTGGTGTTGCCACACTAGCAGACCACGTTACAGGATTACTGTATCAATTGTCTCTCATTGGTTTTGTTGCCATCTAGACAACTGATTTACAGGTTTTTGTTCTGGAACCGTAACATGTTTATATTTTCTGTTCCAGCTCTATGTGGGGTGAGCTTCCTTTCACAGTTTTATGTAAATTTGTGGTGTTGCCACAGTAGCAGACCACGTTACGGGATTACTGTATCAATTGTCTCTCATTGGTTCTGTTGCCATCGTGACAACTGATTTACAGGTTTTTGTTCTGGAACCGTAACATGTTTACATTTTCTGTTCCAGCTCTCTGTGGGGTGAGCTTTATTTTATAGTTTTATGTAAATTTGTGATGTTGCCACAGTAGCAGACCACGTTACGGGATTACTGTATCAATTGTCTCTCATTGGTTCTGTTGCCATCGTGACAACTGATTTACAGGTTTTTGTTCTGGAACCGTAACATGTTTACATTTTCTGTTCCAGCTCTCTGTGGGGTGAGCTTTCTTTCATAGTTTTATGTAAATTTGTGATGTTGCCACAGTAGCAGACCATGTTACAGGATTACTGTATCAATTGTATCAAAACGCAAATACAAACTAAGAGGACTCAAGGTGACCCAAAAGCACAAATAACTGGGTGAAATAAAGACTGATGATTAAAAGTATGACTCGGATAGTTAAAGGGACACAGTGTAATATTTCACCAGCAAATGTGGCTGTATTGTGTCATGCAACCCAGAACGAGTGCTACAAAACACACGGGAGAATAGAAACTACAATGACGCAAAGTGACCAAAACCCACCGTTTTTCGTCTCATTTTCTTCGTCCAGCCTTTTGAAAAGTTTTTGTTTTTTTAGGTCGCCGTAGAAGCGAAATATTGGACACTTACTGTATGTTGCAAAAGTGAGTACACCCCTCACATTTCTGCAGAGACTTCATTATATTTGTTTAATAGAACATCACTGAAGAAATATTGCTTTCACACCATGAAAATAAATCTTTGTTAAGCTTATACAGCAGAGACATTTTAAAATATAGCCATCAATAACTAAAACCCTGGCGACAAAAGTGAGCACACCCCAAAGGCTTGACATCCCTATACATCCAATCAAAGCACTGCTTGTCATTTTACCTCCAAAATACCAGGTATTAATTGGGAGCAGGTGTGTTTAATTTAAACTAAACTATGTCATACTGGTCACTGAAACTCCCAAGATGGCATACCATGGCAAGAGACTCTCTGGGAACCTTAAAAAAATGAATTAAAAATACAAGATGATTGCCAACAACCTGAAGTTGAACTGCAGTACAGTAGCCAAGATCCTCTAGTGTTTAAAAAAAAAAACAGGATTCTCTCACATCAGGACTTGTGTTGGATGTCCGAAGAAGACGAGTGAATGAAAACAGTGACACCCCCAAAAGCTATATAAGAAATATAGGAGCAGGAGTGCTGTCAGCATTGCGGCAGAGATTGAAGAGGTGGGGTTCAGCCTGGAAGTACTCAGACCATACACTCCAGGAACTTTCACTTTAGGGTGTACTCACTTTTCATTTCCACAGACTAGCTTTTGTTGTGTCAGAGCAATGTTTCTTCAGTGATGTTCAATTAAACATTATAAAGCAGGAATATGAGGAGTGTACTGTAGTCACTTTTGTGACACACTGTATGTTAGCGCCCCCTTTAGGAGTATTTTTACAGTATTTTAAAAATGTACGTTTATGTAAGAGTTAACATTTGTTTGCCTGTTATCCAAATCAATACGGATGTTTTTAATGAATTCAGCTTTTTTTACGACCTGGGAGCACTCAAAAATACACACTGTTCCTTTAAATAGTATTTAAACATTTACTGATGATAACAGAAATTTCGAGACAATGTGGAGGTGAATCACGTTGACGTCAGCCCATCCCAGATGAGTCATCTTTTCCAAAATAAAGCTTTTATAGACAACAAAGGACAAGGAACCGAAAAATCACAGCGATTCGAAGAACGAGTGAAGAAGTTGAAGGATCTTTGAAGGGCGTCACAATGTCGAGCAAGGTTATCGAAAAGAAAACCACCTTTTATTGTCCCCAGAGAGTTTCGTGCCATGGTGTGCCATCTTGGGAGTTTCAGTGACCGGTATGACATGGTTTACTTCAAATTACATTTTTTTATTGACTTAGTTTGTACTCCTCATTTATTTTGAAAGTTTATTTCTGATAGGAAGTGACATCACAACGGGAGCCTTATCAGTTCACTCGGTGGAGCAAGGTTATTGAAAAGAAAACCACGTACGGTGTTCCTACACATTGTCACCTTCACTTGTTCGATTATTTGCCATTTTTTTGTTCCTTAGCACTCAAAAGTTGAGTTTAATAGCACCGCCATGTGTGTCATGCAGAGTTCAAGTCAAAGGGTTCTGGGAAATTCGCAATGACCGTATTTTCCAGACTATGAGGTGCACCTGAAAACACTAAATTTGGCTGAGAAACAGGAAATACGGTAAATAAAATCGTGTATCCTTGGGAAGCCTTATGTAGTGCCACAATTGATTTTTTTATTGTCCCCAGAGAGTTTCGTGCCATGGTGTGCCATCTTGGGAGTTTCAGTGACCAGTATGACATGGTTTACTTCAAATTACATTTTTTTATTGACTTAGTTTGTACTCCTCATTTATTTTGAAAGTTTATTTCTGATAGGAAGTGACATCACATCGGGAGCCTTATCAGTTCACTCGGTGGAGCAAGGTTATTGAAAAGAAAACCACGTACGGTGTTCCTACACATTGTCACCTTCACTTGTTTGACTATTTCTTATTTTACCCGCCGTATTTTTCGGTGTATAAGGCACACCGGATTTTAAGGCGTACCATCAAATGTCTTGCAAATATTGTGTGGCAAAAATATATGAACTATTATTTAAATTGGCATTTTTTTTTTAAATACTCCTCGCTTGAGAATTTTTGATTTATTTTATATCAAATGAGCCTCAATTGGAGGAAGATGACATCATAGTCAGCCATCTTATAGAAAAAAAGCTGAGCAAAAAACTTTATGATCACTTTCAATTGTATTCTTACTTGTGACTTTTAGCACTCGTTTTTGGTCGCACGCGACAATACTACATTTAGTGGTCAAATAATATAAACTGTCCCTTTAACTCATGAAGGCGGGTTCCCAGACTATCATCATTAGGGTTTCGAGTTTGAAACCCCTTGACACATCGCATCATCAGAAGTAGTTTGCTTCCGTTATTGTTTCCTCGACCGGGTTTTTTTTTTGTACGTTTCCAAAGATATACTTTTGTAGATATTTATTTTTGATCTTCATTGAAATTGCGTATTGCTTTGTGGATCTTCTCGATCGTTTGTGGTGTGGCTTCCGACTCACTATGTTCTCACTCTATGTTTCGGTTTTACTCTGTTTTGGATGAAAGTGGAGCTTAGACGCTATGCTTACTTAGCGCTTCATTCTGAGAGGAGTAAAGTGGCTACTACATTCCGTACAGGGTTGGGTAGGGTTACTTGAACTGGATTACTTTCAATGACTTTTGGATTACTCCGATACCAAATATGCTAATAAAAGACAAAAGAAACGAAATATGAATAAAATGACTCCATTTTGTGCAGGCTTGGGGAGTAACGGACTACACGGAACGGCAAAAAATGATGTCGGCAAGCTGTTTGGATTGATTTTCATTTTGTTTCTGTGGCATTTGATGTTCGGTTTGCCGGAGATCAAAGAGATCAAAGCCAGGAGAGAAAGCTTACCGCGTGTTGTGAGTCATCAGTTTATACATATTTAGTTTCTTTTGTCTTTTATTAGCATATTTGGTAATGAAGTAATCCTGAAAGTAATCTAGTTAAAGTAACCCTACCCAAATCTGGTTGGTGAACAGTGTTGGGTGCAAAAACTGGAAACAAAATACTTAGTTTGTAGGTACTTCATTTAAAAAGTACTTTATTGACCACCTAGATTACTTAGTAACCAATTCCAGGGTTCGTACACCTTGTTTATAGCCAAGTTTTAATATTATTCCCAAAAGAAATCCAGTGTGATCGTGAAAAAACAGGCAAAAAAATTGAGGGTAACATTTGGTTCTGTTTTGGTCACTTTGAGTCTCCATAGTTTGTATTCTTCCTTGTGCATTTAGCACTCGTTTTTGGTTGAAAAGCAGCCTACATAGATAGAATAGAATATACCTTTATTGACATTGTTACCAGGGTTGGGTAGGGTTACTTGAACTGGATTACTTTCAATGACTTTTGGATTACTCCGATACCAAATATGATAATAAAAGACAAAAGAAACTAAATAGGAATCAAATGACTCCATTTTGTGAAGGCTTGGGGAGTAACGGAATACACGGAACGGCAAAAATGATTTCTTTTCATTTTGTTTCTGTGGCATTTGATGTTCGTTTTGCCGGAGATCAAAGAGATCAAAGCCAGGAGAGAAATCTTACCACGTGTTGTGAGTCATCATTTGATTCCTATTTCGTTTCTTTTGTCTTTTATGAGCATATTTGGTATTGGAGTCATCCAAAAGTCATTGAAAGTAATCCAGTTCAAGTAACCCTACCCAACCCTGATTCCTTACCACGCAATTTTACAAGAAGAGTAAAAGATATAAAACGCCACACTGACCTTTTTGACGACGCTGTCCAGCGTCTCCGGACGGCTGATGTCGAAGCAGATGAGGACGGCGTCCGAATCGGGATAAGCTAACGGACGCACATTGTCGTAGTAGGCCGAACCTGGAAATTGGGTAAGAAACACGCATGTCAAATACACCGGAAATCAACACGAAACTAATAAAGCCCGTGTAAACATTTTCAGGGTTCTACTCCATTTTCATGACCGAATTCAAGCACTTTTTAAAGGTAAGTCAGTGAGGTGCCTGAAGGTGGCGGAGTCATACGCACGTGGTCTTAGTTTTCTTTAATTGTAGGAAGAAAATGGTGAAAGTAAGAAAAGGACTGTTTGAAATACAGTCCAAATGCCAACCCAAACCCTAAAAACTATGAAAAAGGGAGAGTTTATGCAAGCACATCCAAGAATTTCACATCCTTGCACAAGCAACATGTAACAGGTAGAATATGCAAACATATTTGTTGATCTGAACAATACGTGTGTAAATATTTTTGGGACAAATCTTCCTCATATATATGTTTGGTAAATATGACAATATTAACTAGCTTTAATTTTCAGTTGCAGGAAGTTCTTCCCATAACAATTTACTGTCAGGACCAGAACGGAGACAGGACCCACTTGCGTTGCGTTTCCCACAAGTTTTATTGGAAGAAAGAAAAAGGGTTGCGCCCACGATCGGAGGATTGCAGGTCGCTCTGAAGGCGGAAGTGGGACTTCCCTGGCGAGCGATGGCAGTGTTGGGAACAGAAAAAAACAGGTCAGTAGCCGGGACAGGAGAGCAAAAACGGGGTCGGGGTCGGAAGTGAGTTGTAAGCCAGGAAAGGAGAGTAAACGTGGTCGGGGATAAAAAGGTCCAAAGCCGGGACGGGAGAGTACACATGGTCAGGATCAAAAACGGGTCGAAGCCGAGGGACAGACAGGAGCAAAAAACAGGACAGGTGGGAGTCGGGGTAAAAGGCTTGCCTAGTGTTAACTGAGGTTCGTAGACGGACTGACAAATGGGGACAGATAGGAGTGGGTTTAAATAGGGACAGAGAGCCAGAGTCCAAAACACGGGTGAATACTTGCACTTATACTCACTTCATAGTGCCCTGTTTGGGTATATAAGGCACCTGTGTAGTAGGCGGTAACTCCTAGGAGGCGACGTACAATGCCGTACAAACTAATGCCAGCTGCAGTCAAAATCCGAGGGAAGAAGAAATGCAATGGCAAAGCGAAAGCTACCAGAGAGCAGAGCCGGTGTCATTTTTAAGCAGGCTTGTTTTGTTTTTCATAATTTAATGTGTTGTCTATCGAGTCAGACTGCCAAGAAATATGGCAAAAATGTCGAGCTTTTTACCCAAAATTCAAGCACTTTTAAAAACTTGAAATCACAACATTTTCAAGGATTTCATGCATGGAACCTCAATTGTCACGGTTGCCATGGCGCCCAATTGGCCCCGCCCATGTGGCGCCAGCTGCAGCTCATTGACAGATTGGCTTTCTGTCTATTTAAGCTCAGTACTCTCACTCTTCCTTTGTCAGTCCGTCAACGAACCTCTGCCCCGCAGCACGTGGGTTTTGACTCGGTCCTGTTCCTGTTGGTATTTCCTGTTTGGTATAGTTCCCATTTGTCCTGTTTAATATTGGTTTCCTGTTTTGTTCCCGTCTGTTTTTGTCCTGTTTTTAATTCTCTCCTGTTTTCGTTGCCGTCTAGTTTGTCCTGTTTAATGTCGTTCTCCAGTTTTGATATCAATCCGGTCTGTCCTGTCCTGTCTGCTATCGACCCCATCGGCCCGATATCAACTTGGGCAATTGGAATCGGCCTCGTCTGTCCCTGGCGTCCTGTCCTTCCACGCTAGACTGCTACCTAACGTGCATGACTCCCCATTTCCCGTAAAATAGAAGGCTTGTGTGAGAAACGTCACACGTTTAGGTCCTAATATCGGTTTTCAGTTCAGTTTCCGTCTATTTTTGTCCCGTTTATTATGTTCTCCAGTTTTCGTTCCCGTCTAGTTTGTCCTGTCTATTTCCGATACTCTGTTTCATTATCTATCTTGTCTGTCCCGTTTTGTCCGGTATCAACCCCATCTGCCCGATATCAACTTGGGCAATTGGTATCGATCTCATCTGTCTCAGTGTTCTCACTTTTCCTTTGTCAGTCCGTCAGCGAATATCTGCCCCGCAAGACGTGGGTTTTGACTCGGTCCTGTTTCCTGTTGGTATTTCCTGTCCGGTATTGTTCCCGTTTATTTTGTCCTGTTTTTTCCAAGTTTCGTTCTGGTCTATTTTTGTCCTGTTTATTATTCTCTCCAGTTTCGTTCCTGTCTACTTTGTCCTGTTTGCTTTCAATATCCTGTTTTGATATCAATTCTGTCTGTCCCGTCCTGTCCAGTATCGACCCCATCTGTCTGATATCCGCTCAGGCAATTGGTATCAATATCGTCTGTCTCTGGCTTCCTGTCCTTCCACGCCAGACTGCTACCTAACGTGCATGACTCCCCATTTCCCGCAAAATAAAAGGCTTGTGTGAGAAACGTCACGCGTTTGGGTCCTGATCCTGTTCCGGTTCTTGACAATCCGGCCCCGAGAGAATGGTTGTTCTATTGTGTAATAATGGTGTTTCTCTTATTACATCTCACAATTTGTATTTATAGCGCGTCACTGTTACCGTCATGTATCTGTTCAGGTTTTAAATTGTACCGGCAAAAATCCCTTCTCATCCGTCCCCGACTCGCTTTCCCCCGAGGGCCCCCGACGAAAAACCCTGACATAAGTGCGCTTTAATTGCGCAACATCGGTGGAAGCGTGTAAGATCCTGTTTTGATACCAATCCTGTCTGTCCTGATGTTTAATATCGGTTTCCAGTTTTGTCCCTGTCAGTTTGTCCTGTTTATTTTCGATATCTTGTTTTGATATCAATCCTGTCTGTCCCGTTGTTTAATATTGGTTTCCAGTTTCATTCCCGTTTAGTTTGTCCTGTTTAATTTAAGTATCGTGTTTTGATATCAATCCTGTCTGTCCTGCTGTTTAATATTGGTTTCCAGTTTCATTCCCGTTTAGTTTGTCCTGTTTGATTTCGATACCCTGTTTTGATATTGATCCTGTCTGTCCCGTTGTTTAATATTGGTTTCCAGTTTCGTCCCCGTCTAGTTTGTCCTGTTTAATTTCAATACCCTGTTTTGATATTGATCCTGTCTGTCCTGTTGTTTAATATCGGTTTCCAGTTTTGTCCCTGTCAGTTTGTCCTGTTTATTTTCGATATCTTGTTTTGATATCAATCCTGTCTGTCCCGTTGTTTAATATCGGTTTCCAGTTTTATTCCCGTTTAGTTTGTCCTGTTTGATTTCGATACCCTGTTTTGATGTTGATCCTGTCTGTCCCGTTGTTTATTATTGATCACAAGTTTTGTTCCCGTCTAGTTTGTCCTGTTTAATTTAAGTATCATGTTTTGATATCAATCTTGTCCTGTCCGGTATCGACCCCATCTGTCCAATATCTGCTCGGGCAATTGGTATCGATCTGGTCGGCCTCTGGCTTCCTATCATTCCACGCCAGACTGCTACCTAACGTGCATGACTCCCCATTTCCCGTAAGAAAAAAAATGGTGTGAGAAACGTCACGCGTTTGGGTCCTGATCCTGTTCCGGTTCTTGACAATCCGGCCCCGGGAGAATGGGTGTTCTATTGTGTAATAATATTGTTAATATTGTTACATCTCACAATTTGTATTTATAGCGCGTCACTGTTACCGTCATGTATCCGTTCAGGTTTTAAATTGTACCGGAAAAATCCCTTCTCATCCGTCCCCGACTCGCTCTCCCCCGAGGGCCCCCGACGTGGTTTTTCCTGACATAAGTGCGCTTTAATTGCGCAACATCGGTGGAATCGTGTAAGACTAAAGTAGCTCATTTATTTATAAGGCGTCTTCCGGCGCTAGCCTAATGTCCACCGACAGAACAAAATGCCCGCTCTGTGTTTACCGACGCTGCAGGCTCTTTATTTTGGAGGGAGACAGATGGGCTCCCGCTTCCTCTCGGGACCTCCGGGGGGAATCGTACTGCTGCTCTTACCACGAGTACGAGGACTCTTATGAATAGATTCCAAAGGCGATCGATACGCATTAGCTGGGAACGCGGATTAGCGGAACGGAGTGGGGACGGTGGAACGCGAAACCTGGAAAACACTATCGTTCTGAGGTTTCATTCTGAAAGAAAAGCAGTGTTTTTGTCAATAAAGGTAACAATAATCACAAAAAACACCCCCTTCATTGATTATTTTCGCTACAAAACAACCAGGACTCGAGTTCTTAAGGTCCACTGTGTACAAGACTATCCTTGTGCAATGATGTTTGCACAGTCCAGTCTCTGGAGCATCACATTTATGGGGGTGATTCAACTTTTACCATGGCCAGAGAGAGAGAACTATCTCGTAGAGCACAGGTGTCAAGAAGGCGGCCCGCGGGCCGAATCCGGCCCGCTAAGGGATTGAATCCGGCCCGCGAGACAACACTCAGAGAAGCGCAAGAGGAAAACAAGCTGCAGGTTGAAATAGGTCTACTTGATTTTGCCAAAGCCAGGTGCCTCAAACAAAGACTCTGTACTTGTATTTATCTCTCTCTCTCTCTCTCTCTCTCTCTCTCTCTCTCTCTCTCTCTCTCTCTCTCTCTCTCTCTCTCTCTCTCTCTTTATTTTCCACCCCTTTTCTCCCACTCTGTCTCTTTCACTCTCTGTGCCTCTCTTTTTCTCTTCCTTTGTTGCTCTCTGTCTCTTTCTCTCTCTCTGTTTTAACCTCTTTTGCTCTAACTTCCTTTTTTCCTTTTCTCTCTTTTCTCTTTCTCTCTTCCTACCATTCGTGCTTTCTTTTCTCTTTTCTCTCCTTCTGTCTTTCTATTTCTCTTTGGATTTCTTTCTTCCTCTCCCTTTTCCCCCTCTCTTACGATTTTTATATTTTGTTTGTCACGCTCTCTCCCTCTCCCTCTCTCTCTTTCTTTGTCCCGCCCTCTCTCCTTTTCCCTCCCTCTTTCTCTTATATCTTTATCTCTCCTTTTCTTTCTCTTGAATCTACTCGACCGGCCCCCGACAGAGTGTTTGTTCTATCGTGTGGCCCCCCAGTTCAAATGAGTTTGACACCCCTGACGTAGAGTATAACAAACTATTATTGGTCTAAGAAATGAAATTGCCAAGAAACTGAAGATTTCCTACAACGGGGTGTACTACTCCCATTAGATAAGAGGACTAACAGGCTCTGCCTAAAGTAGAAAAAGAAGTAGCAAGATGATAAGTGCATTAAAGTCCTTAGTTCCCCCCCCCCTATGTTTTGGTCCAGAGCCTTTGCTTTGAAGGTGGTCTACTCATGATCCCAAGAGCCAAGAAGAAATCCGCAGGTTCAAGAGCGCTCTCCATTTGGGTCCCTGTGCTGTGGATCTGATCTATTACCTTACGTGCAGCCCCTTCTCCAGGTTTCTTCATTTTCCTCATGTTGAGGTTTTTGAGTTTTTCCCTGCCCTCATGTAGGTTTTAGATCAGGGGATGCTGTCAGAATAGTCTGTGCAGATTAAGGCTGTCTGTCACGGTTGCCACGGTGCCCAATTGGCCCCACCTGTGTGGCACCAGTTGAGGCTCATTGACAAATTGGCTTTGTGTCTATTTAAGCTCAGTGCTGTCACTCTTCCTTTGTCGGTCCGTCAACAAACCTCTGCCCCGCAAGACGTGGGTTTTGACTCGGTCCCGTTTCCTGTTGTTATTTCCTGTCCAGTATTGTTTCCGTTTATTTTTGTCCTGTTTAATATCGGGTTCAAGTCATGTTTATTTGTATAGCCCTTTCCAGTTTCGTTCTCATCTATTTTCGTCTTGTTTATTATTCTCTCCAGTTTTTCTTCCCATCTAGTTTGTCCCGTTTCATTTCGATATCCTGGTTCATTATCAATCCTGTCTCTCCCGTCCTGTCCGGTATCGACCCCAACCGTCTGATATCAACTCGGGCAGTCGGTATCGATCTCGTCGGCCTCTGGCTTCCTGTCCTTCCACTCCAGACTGCTGCCTAACCTGCATGACTCCCCATTTCCCCTAAAATAAAAGGCTTGTGTGAGAAACGTCACGCGTTTGGGTCCTGATCCTGTTCTGGTTCATGACAGCGTCACAAATAAACATGACTAGTTTGAGACATAGATGGCTCAGAGTTCCTCAACTCAAGAGATTAATATGAGCAAAAAAAACACAGATGTTAATAAATCATAGAGTGACTTTTTCATGAAAAACACAATCGTTTTTGGGGGATTTATAATAAAGAATCTTTTTCGAGAAATATTTAGAATATAAGTGGAAGCAACCCCCCTTCTGAATTGCGTTGAGGAATGTGACTGGAATCCTTGGTCGATGCGCTGAGGCGGCAAATTTTGCCCACAAAAGCACAACAAGTGGCGTTGGAATGTTGTCACAATGGCCCCTACTTGGGTGCGGGGCCCCTAGAGAAGAAACTGGCATTGTCAACGAGCAGGTGACGGGCCATTGCCGAAACGTCGACCCTCACTTGAGTCATGGACCCCCGACTGACCTCGTTTCTAAACACTTTCACCCACTCCTGTTATGCTAGATCATCAAAATTGATGTCAAGAATTGGAAGAGGATCAGGACCCAAACGCGTGGCGTTTCTCACACAAGCCTTTTATTTTAGGGGGAAATGGGGAGTCATGTACGTTAGGCAGCGGTCTGGTGTGAAGTGATAGGAAGCCAGAGAAGATTGATACCAATTGCCCAAATTGATATTGGACGGATGGGGTCGATACCGGACAGGACGGGACCAAAGGGGTTGATAATGAAACAGAATATCGAAAAAAAATAGGACAAACTCGACAGGACAAAAATACACAGGAACAATGATTGGACGGGACAGACGGGATTGATATCAAAACAGGATATTGAAAATAAACAGGACAAACTACACGAAAACAAAACTTGTGATCGATATTAAACAACGGGACGGACAGGATTGATATCAAAACAAGGTATCAATATTAAACAGGACAGACTAGACAGGAACGAAACTGGAAACCAATATTAGACAACAGGACAGACAGGATTGGTATCAAAACTGGATGTCGAAATTAAACAGGACAAACTAGACGGGAATGAAACTGGAAACCAATATTAAACAGCGGGACAGGCAGGATTGATATCAAAACAAGATATCGAAAATAAACAGGACAAACTGACGGGACAAAACTAGAAACCAATAATAAACTTCAGGATAGACAGGATCGATATCAAAACAGGGTATTGAAATTAAACAGGACAAACTGACGGGAATGAAACTGGAAACCGATATTAAACAACAAGACAGACAGGATTGACATCCAAACAAGATATCGAAATTAAACAGGACAAACTGACAGGGACAAAACTGGAAACCGATATTAAACATCGGGACAGACAGGATCGATATCAAAACAGGGTATCGAAAATAAACAGGACAAACTGACAGGGACAAAACTGGAAATCGATATTAAACAACGGGACAGACAGGATTGATATCAAAACAAGATATCGAAAATAAACAGGACAAACTGACAGGGACAAAACTGGAAATCGATATTAAACAACGGGACGGACAGGATCGATATCAAAACAGGGTATTGAAATTAAACAGGACAAACTAGACTGGGACGAAACTGGAAACCGATATTAAACAACGGGACAGACAGGATCAATATCAAAACAGGGTATCGAAATTAAACAGGACAAACTGACGGGAATGAAACTGGAAACCAATATTAAACAACGGGACAGACAGGATTGGTATCAAAACAAGATATCGAAAATAAACAGGACAAACTGACAGGGACAAAACTGGAAACCGATATTAAACAACGGGACAGACAGGATTGGTATCAAAACAGGATATCGAAATTAAACAGGACAAACTAAACGGGAATGAAACTGGAAACCAATATTAAACAACGGGACAGACAGGATTGGTATCAAAACAAGATATCGAAAATAAACAGGACAAACTGACAGGGACAAAACTGGAAACCGATATTAAACAACGGGACAGACAGGATTGGTATCAAAACAGGATATCGAAATTAAACAGGACAAACTAAACGGGAATGAAACTGGAAACCAATATTAAACAACGGGACAGACAGGATCGATATCAAAACATGGTATCGAAATTAAACAGGACAAACCGACGGGAATTAAACTGGAAACCTATATTAAACAACAAGACAGACAGGATTGATATCCAAACAAGATATCTAAATTAAACAGGACAAACTGACAGGGACAAAACTGGAAACCGATATTAAACATCGGGACAGACAGGATCGATATCAAAACAGGGTATCGAAATTAAACAGGACAAACTAGACAGGGACGAAACTGGAGACCGATATTAAACCACAGGAAGGACAGGATCCATATCAAAACAGGGTGTCGAAATTAGACAGGACAAACTAGACGGGAACGAAACTGGAAATCGATATTAAACAACGGGACAGACAGGATCGATATCAAAACAGGGTATCAAAAATAAACAGGACAAACTTGACGGGAACAAAACTGGCAATCAATATTAAACAACGGGACAGACAGCATAGATATCAAAACAGGGTATCGAAATTAAACAGGACAAACTAGACAGGGACGAAACTGGAGACCGATATTAAACCACAGGAAGGACAGGATCCATATCAAAACAGGGTGTCGAAATTAGACAGGACAAACTAGACGGGAACGAAACTGGAAATCGATATTAAACAACGGGACAGACAGGATCGATATCAAAACAGGGTATCAAAAATAAACAGGACAAACTTGACGGGAACAAAACTGGCAATCAATATTAAACAACGGGACAGACAGCATAGATATCAAAACAGGGTATCGAAATTAAACAGGACAAACTAGACTGGGACGAAACTGGAAACCGATATTAAACAGGACAAAATAAACAGGAACCATACCAGACAGGAAACAGGACCTTTAATGGTACAAGGAAACATGTGTACACAAATTTTCTTGTGATTTTTTTTTTTCTTTTAAAATGACAATTTTAAAAATGTGATATTCAACTCTTTTAAAGGTACAGTGTGTTATATTTAGAGCCTCCAAGTGCTACAAAAAACTTCATTCAGTTAAAAAAAAAAAAGAATTGGTTTGAAAAATAGGCAAAAATACATGAACTAACATAAATATTCCTAGGTGGATGTCAGGACCAGAACAAAAACAGGACCCAATTGCGTGACGTTTACCACAAGTTTTATTGAAAGAGAGAGGATCCGGTGTTCGCTGGACGCGGGAAGCAAGTCGCTCTCGAATTCAGACTGTGATCCGAACACGGAAGTGGATCTTTTGTAGCGAGCGATGGCGGTGTCAGGGACGGAAAACAGGTCGGTAGCCGGGACTGGGAGAACAAAGCGTGGTCGGGGTCGGAAACGAGTCGTAAGCCAGGACGGGAGAGTAGACGTGGTCGGGATCAGAAATGGGTCGTAAGCCGGGACGGGAGAGCAGACGTGGTCAGGAGCAAAACAGGTCACAGACGGAAGCAAAAACGGGACAGGTGGGAGTCAGGGTCGAACGAGACTTCCTGCTGACACACCGTGCTCTTCCCACCGGTTTTCCTTCGCATTAGACCATACAGCGCCATCTAGTGGTCCAAAATTACACACTGTACCTTGAAACCTACCTATTTTTTCCATTCCTTAGCCAGCAGGACGCGTATTTGTGAACCCAAAAGCGGAATCTAAAGTTTAAACGAGGTGGAATTTCTCCAGCGATTGGCGGGACGTACTTATCCGGTTTAAATTCGTACCAAATCTCGTTAGCAATTTCCGACGCTCTTATCGACTTCTCCCGCTCGGAGTGAAACTCGGCGTATTTTTCGGTCGGCGGTACCGATAAGAGAGGATTCCTTCTATCTTTTTCGTCTTTCTGCATAATTCAGGAGCGCTGGCTCCTCACACATACAGGCACCTTTAATCCCCCCTGATGACATCTTCCATCACAACGCAGTCCTTCTCATTAATATTAAAAGCCTGTTTGTCCGTTTTCCCTTTCTTCCTTACGCATCCTCGCGATCCCGTGTCACGCCGACTCCGACCCGATACGGTTATTGTTCCCGAGTGCGCGAACCTCCGCTTACGGACTTCATAGAGCAAAACCGTTGTGAATCGAATCACGTTTTCCCATCGAAATGAATGGAAACGGGATGAATCCGTTCCAAGGTCAATACAAAAGAAAAAGCAACATCCGATTGGAAACGATGTCGGGACCAGAACGGAAACAGGACCCAATTGCGTTACGTTTCTCACAAGTTTTATCGAAGGAAAGTCGCTCTCGTACTTGGATTGTGATCCAAACACGGAAGTGGATCTTCTGTGGCGAGCGATGGCGGTGTCAAGGACAGAAAAACAAGTCGATAGCCGGGACAGGAGAGCAAAAACGTGGTCGGGGTCAGATACGGGTCATAAGCCGGGACGGGAGAGCGGACGTGGTCGGGATCAAAACGGGTCGTAGCCGGAAACGAACAGGAGCAAAAACGGCACAGGTGGGAGTCAGGGTAGAAAAAAAGCTTGCCTTGTATAACAGAGGCTGCAGATGGACTGACAA
Organism: Urocampus carinirostris; assembly: GCF_059441175.1. Classification (NCBI taxonomy): domain Eukaryota; kingdom Metazoa; phylum Chordata; class Actinopteri; order Syngnathiformes; family Syngnathidae; genus Urocampus; species Urocampus carinirostris. The sequence goes on along the minus strand of NC_142367.1, from coordinate 23,907,626 downwards.
AAGGGGACAGACAAAATGTAAAACTCGAGAAAAAGAAAAAGTGAAAAAAAATAAAATAAACAAGACAAAAAGTAATACTCAAGAAGGAAAAGGAAACGACAAAAAGAAAATTCAAATAGGAAAAAGAGAAAAAAAAGATTTAAAAAATGGAAAAGAAACGTCAAAAAAGAAACAAGACAAAAAGGAAAAGTCACAAAGGAAAAAGAAAAGAAAAAAAGACAAATACAAATTGGAAAAAGCAAAAAAGATTTTAAAAAATAGAAGACAAACGTGAAAAAAGAAACGAGACAAAAAGGAAAAATCACAAAGGAAAAGGAAAAGAAAAAAGAAAATTACAAATTGGAAAAAGCAAAAAGGGATTTAAAAAAATAGAAAAAGAAACGTGAAAAAAGAAACAAAACAAAAAGTAAAAGTGAAGAAAAAAGGAAAATAAAAGTGGAAAACAATTTCTTTAAAAAGAAAAGGGAAAAAATTCAAAAGAAAAAAATTGAACTTAAAAAAAAGGAAAAGAAAAAAATTTAAAATGAAGAAAAGAGAAGAAATTAAAAAGAGAAAAATGAAAAAAAATAAGTCAAAAAGTAAAACTCGAAAAAAAGAAAAACCGAAAAAAAGGGCAAAAAAATAAATACTCAAGTAAGGAAAGGAAAAGAAAAAAAATACAAATACAAATTGGAAAAAGAGTAGAAAAAAAGATTTAAAAAAAGAAAAGAAGCGTGAAAAAAGAAACAAAAGTGAAAATGAAAAACATAGGACAAAAAGAAAAACTCTAGAAAAAAAGGAAAATAAAAGTTTAAAAAAGAAAAAGGAAAATAAAATTTGAAAAAAGAGAAAAAAATGATTTTGGTTTTCATTTTTGTCTTTTTCACTTTCATTCTTGTTCTCTCCATTTCTTTTTTTGCCTTTCTTATCTCCTCCTTTCCTTTTTATGTTTTCCTCTTTTTCTTATTTCCTCCTCCTTTTTTATTCCCTTTATTGTCTTTTTGTCTTTCTTTTTTGCTTGCACTGCAAATGACAGCGCCATCTAGTGGACAAATAGAAAACCAGGACTATATTCCAAGGAAGATCAAGAAGATCCATCCCCCTCTCACCCAAGGGATTAAGGAGACACTTTGGACTCCATTGATTCCCTAATGGAAGGGATCTATTCTCTTAAGAGCGCCGCACTTTACTTAAAAAACCCTTCCCGTCGTCTCCTCGCTCGAACCTTTCAAAGCGCCTCGCCCAAAAAAAACCGAGGTTTGTTCTGTAGCTTGAAAGCCTTGAAAAGGCTTGAATTTGGATGTTTTCGTGGTTGTATTTTAGGTTGTAAATGCTTGGAATTGTTGTCGTTTCTCTTGAATTGAGTGATGGGCTTTTTTATTGCATCCTTCCTTTCCCTTTTTTCTTTTTACCAACACTTCCCCCTGATTTTTCTACTTTTCTTTCTTTATTTTGTTGTTTTTCTTCTTTTTCTTTCTTTTTCTTCTTCCATCCATTTTCCTGTTTCGTTTCTTTCTTTTTCCTATAACTTCTTTCTTTGAGTACTTTACTCTTTTTGTTAATAAATTTTGAGTTTTTCTCTTCTTTACCTTTCCCCCTTATCCTCCTTTTTACCTCTTTCCTTTTTTATATTTCTTCTTTATTTTTTTATTCCTTGCTTTATTGTTTTTTCCTTTTTCCCCCTGATTTTTCTCCTTTTATTTCTTTTTTTTTGTTTTTTTCTTCTATTTCTTTCTTTTTTCCTTCCATTCCATTTCCCTGTGTTGTTTCTTTCTTTTTTCTATAACTTCTTCCTTTGAGTACTTTACTATTTTTCTTTATACATTTTGAGTTTTTCTCTTTTTTCTTTACCTTTCGCCCTTATTCTCTTTTTTTACCCCTTTCCTTTTGTATATTTCTTCTTTATTTTTTCATTTCTTGCTTTATTGTTTTTTCCCTTGTCCCCCTGTTTTTTCTCCTTTTATTTCTTTATTTTGTTTTTTCTTCTATTTCTTTCTTTTTTCCTTCCCTTCCATTTTCCTGTGTTCTTTCTTTTTTTATAACTTCTTCCTTTGAGTACTTTACTATTTTTCTTTATTTATTTTGAGTTGTTCTCTTTCTTCTTTACCTTTGCCCCTTATTCTCCTTTTTACTTCTTTCCTTTTTTTATATTTCTTTATTTTTTCATTATTTCTTTATTGTTTTTTTTTTTTCCCTTTTCCCCCTGTTTTTTCTCATTTTCCTTTTTAGGTGCTAGGGTCTAGGGTCTTGTATTATGGTTCCAACATAGATTTGGAGCTAGGGTTAGAAACTACGGTTTTGGCTCATTATTGGGATAGTAAATGGAATTTAAGGTTCTGAATTAGGGTTGGGGCTACGGTAGGTGTAGTTTAGGGTTAGGAACTAGGGTTTGAACTTCATGTTAGGGTTTTAAACTGAATACAGGGTTCCAAAATAGGTTTAGAGCTAGGGTTAGGGTTTGAAACAAGGTTAGTGCTAGGGTAACAACTAGGGTTATGTGTAGAGCTAGAGGTAGAAGCTAGGGTTTGGGTTGCAAACTCAAGTTTTAAACTTATATTTACGTTCCAAAAGAGGATTGGGGTAGGGTTGAAAACTACAGTTTAGTCTCCTTATTGGGATATTAAACTGAATTTAGGGTCCTGAATTGGGTTAGGGCTAGAATTACAGCAAGGATTAGGAGTAGGGCAAGGGTTAGGTGTAGGGTAAGGAGATAGGGTGTGTGTTGCAAATTCAGGTTTCAAATTTATATTTACGTTCCAAAGGAGGATTGGGCTAGGGTTAAAAACTACGGTTTAGGCTCCCTATTGGGATATTAAACTGAATTTAGGGTCCTAAATTGGGTTAGGGCTAGAATTACAGCAAGGATTAGGAGAAGGGCATGGGTTAGGTGTAGGGTTAGGGTTGCAAATTCAGGTTTCAAATTTATATTTACGTTCCAAAAGAGGATTGGGATAGGATTGAAAACTACAGATTAAACTGAATCTAGAGTCCTAAAATAGGGTTAGGGCTAGGATTACAGCGAGGATTAGGAGTAGGGCAAGGATTTGGTGTAGGGTTAGGAGATACGGTTTGGGTTGCAAATTCAGGTTTCAAACTTATATTTACATTCCAAAAGAGGATTGGGCTAGGGTTGAAAACTACAGATTAAACTGAATCTAGAGTCCTGAAATAGGGTTAGGGCTAGGATTACAGCAAGGATTAGGAGTAGGGCAAGGGTTAAGTGTAGGGTTAGGGTTGCAAATTCAGCTTTCAAATTTATATTTACGTTCCAAAAGAGGATTGGGATAGGATTGAAAACTACAGATTAAACTGAATTTAGAGTTCTGAAATAGGGTTAGGGCTAGGATTACAGCGAGGATTAGGAGTAGGGCAAGGGTTAGGTGTAGGGTTAGGGTTGCAAATTCAGCTTTCAAATTTATATTTACGTTCCAAAAGAGGATTGGGATAGGATTGAAAACTACAGATTAAACTGAATTTAGAGTTCTGAAATAGGGTTAGGGCTAGGATTACAGCGAGGAGTAGGGCATGGGTTAGGTGTAGGGTTAGGGTTGCAAATTCAGGTTTCAAACTTATATTTACGTTGCAAAAGAGGATTGGGCTAGGGTTGAAAACTACAGATTAAAGTGAATTTAGAGTCCTGAAATGGGTTTAATTCTAGGATTACAGCAAGGATTAGGAGTAGGGTTAGGTGTAGGGTTAGGAGAAAGGGGTTGGGTTGCAAATTCAGGTTTCAAACTTATATTTATGTTCCAAAAGAGGATTGGGCTAGGGTTGAAAACTACAGTTTAGGCACCTTATTAGGATATTAAACTGAATTTAGGGTCCTGAATTGGGTTAGGGCTCGAATTACAGCAAGGATTAGGAGTAGGGTTAGGAACTAGCGTTTGAACTCCATAATTAAGGTTCTAAACTGAAAGTTGAGTTCCAAAATAGGTTCAGAACTATGTTTATTGTTTAAACAAGGCTAGGGTTACATATTGGGTTAGGTTTAGGGCTAGAGTTAGGAGCTAAGGTTTTGACTGCAAGTTGGGTCTTAAACCCATTTAGGGTTCTGAAATAAGGCTTTCATTTAATGGTACTGGAAAATTGGCTGTAAAATTCTTGAAAAAGTGCTTGAATTTGGCCATCAACAAAGTATGAAAGCAGCAAGAGATAAATAAAGGACACATTGGGTTCTTGCGCCGAAGCTTTCAAGAAAGCGGTCGGACGGTCATCCGATCTCCTCATGAATGATGGATGCCTCAGACTCCATGGATGGTGGAACCAAAGCGGCCCACTTTCACATATTTTCTTCCCGGATAGAAAAGCCGTTCGGGTAGGAACGAGTTTTTGAAAGGCACACTGACTCAGTTTTGCCCACTAGATGTCGCTGTCTTGTGTAGAAAACATACAAGGAATGGAGACAAATTACAGAGACTCAAAGTGACCAAACACACCATTTTTGGGAATTTTTTGCTCATTCTTTTCCCCAAAAAAATTAAAAAGGAGAGAAAGAAAGGAAAAAGGAAAGGGAAAAAAGAAGAATTGAAAAAGAAAAAACCGGGGGGGGAGGAAAAGAACAATAAACCAAAGAATGAAAAATAAAGAAGACATATAAAAAAGGATAAAATTCCGTTTACTATCCCAATAATGAGCCAAAACCGTAGTTTCTAACCCTAGCTCCAATTCTATTTTGGAACCATAATACTAGACCCTAGACCCTAGCACCTAAAAAGGTAACGAGAAAAAAACAGGGGGAAAAGGAAAAAAACAATAAAGAAAAGAACGAAAAAATAAAGAAGAAATATAAAAAAGGAAAGGATTAAAAAGGAGGATAAGGGGAAAGGAAAAGAAGAAAGAGAAAAACTCCAAATTGAATGAAAAAAATAATAAAGTACTCAAAGGAAGAAATTATTGGAAGAAGAAAGAAACAAAACAGGAAAATTGAAGGGAAGAAAAAAAGAAAGAAAAATAACAGAATAAAGAAATAAAAGGAGAAAAATCAGGGGAAAGGGTTGGAAGAAAAAAGGGGAAGAAAGAGGGAAAGAAAACAAAGAAAATGAAAATGGAATAAAAAAGGAAAGGAAGAAGGAAATAAAACAAAGAAAATAATGAAGACATTATTGGAAAAAGAAACAACACAAGAAAATTTAATGGAAGGGAAAAAAAGAAAGAAAAAGAAGAAAAATAACAGAATAAAGAAATAAAAGTAGAAAAATCAGGGGAAAGGGTTAGAAGAAAGAAAAAAGGGGAAGAAAGAAGGAAAGAAAATGAAAATGGAATAAAAAAAAGGAAAGGAAGAAGGAACTAAAACAGAAAATAATGAAGAAATTATAGTAAAAAGAAAGAAACAACACAGGAAAATTTAATGGAAGGGAAAAAAAGAAAGAAAAAGAAGAAAAATAACAGAATAAAGAAATAAAAGTAGAAAAATCAGGGGAAAGGGTTGGAAGAAAAAAAAGGGAAAGAAAGAAGGAAGGAAAACAAAGAAAATAAAAAAGGAAAGGAAGAAGGAAATAAAACAAAGAAAATAATGAAGAAATGAAAGAAAAAGAAAGGAAACAATGAAGGGGAAAAAAGAATTGAAAGGGGAAAAAGAAGGGTACAAAAAAATAAAAAGAAAGGAAAAGAAAATCAGAAAAAAGATGAAAACAAGGGCGGAGAGTCTAACAGGTTTGACCGGCGCTTTCTCTAAAAAACACTTTCACTATATCGTCTAGTGCAGGGGTGTCAAACTCATTTTAACTCAGGGGCCACACCATAGAACAAACATCCACTCTGGGGCCGGGACTACCAGATTAAAGATAGAAAAAGAGAGAGAGAAAAAAAAGGGAAGAGAAAAAGCAAGAGGGTGGGGCAAAGAAAGGGAGAAAGAGAGAGAGAGCAAATATGAGAAGCATAAGAGATAAGAGAAATAGTGAGAGAGGGGAAAAGAAAGAGAGAAATAAAGATATCCAAAGAGAAAGAGAGAAGGAGAAAAAAGAAGGGGAGAAAGAGTAAATGGGAAAGCCAGAGAGAAAGACAGAAAAAAGAGAGAAAAGGAAGAGAGTAAAACAAGGTAAAAAAAAGAGAAATAGACAGGAACAAAGAAAGAGAAAAAGAAAAACAGAGAGAACAAAAGAGAGATAGACAATGGGAGGAAGAGAGAGAGATAGTGAGGGAGAGTGAGAAAAGAGAGAAACAAGTATAAGTACAGTTCTTTGTGAGAGGCACCTGGCTTTTGGCAACATCAACATATTTCAACCTGCACCTTATTTTTCTCTTGCACTTCCCTCAGCGTTGTCTCGCGGGCCAGATTCAATCCCTTAGCGGGCCTGAGGTGGCCCGTGGGCCGCCTGTTTGACACCCCTGGTCTAGTGCAACCAAAAACGCGCTACAAATCACAAGGAACAATACAAACTACGGCGACTCAAAGCGACCAAAAAGCAGCATATTTTTTCATTTTTTGACCCGCTTTTCACAAGGTTTTTGGTCTTTGAGAGTACGTGTAGCAGCAAGATGGCGGGCAATCGTGTCAGCTCCCTCAAGGTGGCCTAAAGTTATCTCAAATAAACACACATTTCTGGACCTATGAGAATTAAAAAAATCAAAATTTGATAGTCCATGTATTTTTGCGTATTATTCAAATAAAAAATTTTAAAAAATCTACAAAAACAGGGGTCGGAAACCTATGGCTCACAAGCCATACAGGGCTCTTTTCATGAGTACATATGGCCTCAGAGATGATATAAATTGTTCCATTATTTAACATATTGATATGTGTACCACCGATTGTTGCGCATGGGAAGCTGAGAAAAAACTGACTGCTTCATTGGTTCAGTCCAGTTTTATAGGACACCATTTTAACTCGTTTACAGTCCAACAGACCCCATTGTGGCTGTAATCGCGAAATATCCTTGATTTAGAAGCTCTAAAGATATTCATTGTTGAGACACTTTATGAAGAAAAGCCACAGTACCAACCCAACACACACTTTTTACCCAAAAGCTCTAGCAAAACACCCAGAGCAATTTGAATGGGTGAGCAGTAGGAATGGGCGGAGCTATACACGCAGCGCCCGTACTCTTTCGACCCCTCGCCGTCCGCACTGAAAATAAATACAGGACTCTTCTCGTTTGCTGTATTTGGTTGACATTTTTACAAAAGAGCTTTGCTTGCACCGGATATGGGACTCAGGTTGTGGCATTATTAGGATTATTTATTATCAAATCATCAAACTTAACACAGTGAAATAGTCAAGTCCCATTTATTTGTTTTGGCCCTTAATCCCAAAAATGTCTCAAAGGACTGCACAGGACACCGTCCCCTGATCTGAAACCGACATGCAGGAAAAGGAAAAACTAAAAAAAAAACTCAGCTCGAGAAAAAAGACTTTGAGAAGTGGTAATTCCCCTTCCAGGATGACCAGGGTGGAATAGATTTAGCATTGGGTCACAGTACACAAAACATAGTCAACATCAATAATAAGAAATCATGGGTAATATCTTGAAATTTGTCCAGAAAGTGCATGACAGCAACGACGCCTCGAGCCCATAAACTAGTCCGAAAAGTCGATCGAAAAATACGATTGATAAAATAAAATAAACAAGTCATTCTTATCAACTGCGTCGATGCCAGTTTCCTTTAATCCTCGAGGAACGATGACAAGCGAATGCGATTTTGTCCATGACCACCAGTAACAAACACACAGGAAGACGACGTCTCGGGTCCGTGTTGCAATCTGGCACTATTCTCTACAGCGTTGATTTTTGTTATTAAATATAATCAAAATATTTTTGGTTTTGTAGTTCTTAGGAGACAATGTCCCTTCTAAGAGAATTTGCTGATTTTGGGGGGTTCCTCTCCCCTTTTTTTTTGGACCTATTTTGTTTATAGACTTTCTCCCACCCTGAAAATTTTTCTTAGCCTATGTTTGCATCATGCTGTACATATCTCTCAAAATCCAGTTGGGCTCGTCTCTCAGGTTATGTAAAAACAGAGAAACGCTACACGCTCAATGTGTGCGGACCAGTTTTTGTTTGGGTCTTACACAGGGTTGGGTAGGGTTACTTGAACTGGATTACTTTTAATTACTTTTGGATTACTCCAATAGCAAATATGCTAATAAAAGACAAAAAAACTAAATATGTTCGTTTTGCCGGAGATCAAAGCCAGGAGAGAAAGCTTACCACGTGTTGTGAGTCATCATTCGATTCCTATTTAGTTTCTTTTGTCTTTTATTAGCATATTTAGTATCGGAGTAATCCAAAAGTAATCGAAAGTAATCCAGTTCAAGTAACCCTACCCAACCCTGGTCTAACAGTCATCAGTTACATAAGATACGAGTGAGACGCTTTCCCTCGGAAATATGAGAGTCACAAACTTCGATATTATTTCTCTTGTGTTTTGTAGCATTACTGTAGTGTTTTTGTATCATTGTTGTCGTATTTTTGTTGCATTTCTCGAATATTTTGTAGCATTATGGCGGTACATTTGTCTCAGTTTTGTACTATTTCCGTAGTATTTTTTGTAGCCTTACCGAAGTATTTCTGTCGCATTACTGTAGTTTTTTTGTATCATTGTTGTCATATTTTTGTAGCATTACTGTAGTATTTTCGTATCATTGTTGTAGTGTTTTTGTTGCATTTCTCTGAATTTTTTGTAGCATTATGGCAGTACATTTGTCTGTTTTGTAGTATTTCTGTAGTATTCTTGTCTTACTGAAGTATTTTTTGTAGCATTACTGTAATGTTTTTGTATCATTATTGTCGTATTTTTGTTGCATTTCTCTAGTATTTTTGTATCATTGTTGTAGTATTTTTGTTGCATTTCTCAAATATTTTGTAGCATTATGGCGTGCATTTATCTGTTTTGTAGTATTTTTGTCGGATTACGGTAGTATTTTTGTAGCATTATGGTTGAACATTTGTCCCCATTTTGTAGTATTTCTGTAGTATTTTTGTAGCCTTACTGAAGTATTTTTGTCGCATTACTAAAGTATTTTTGTATCATGACTGTAGTGTTTTTGTATCATTGTTGTAGTATTTTTGTTGCATTTCTCGAATATTTTGTAGCATTATGGCAGTACATTTGTCTCAGTTTTGTAGTATTTCTGTAGTATTTTTTGTAACCTTACCGAAGTATTTTTTGTAGCATTACTGTAGTGTTTTTGTATCATTGTTGTCATATTTTTGTAGCATTACTGTAGTATTTGTGTATCATTGTTGTAGTGTTTTTGTTGCATTTCTCGAATTTTTTGTAGCATTATGGCGGTACATTTGTCTCAGTTTTGTAGGATTTCTGTCGTATTTTTTGTAGCCTTACCGAAGTATTTTTTGTAGCATTACTGTAGTGTTTTTGTATCATTGTTGTAGTGTTTTTGTTGCATTTCTCGAATTTTTTGTAGCATTATGGCGGTACATTTGTCTCAGTTTTGTAGGATTTCTGTCGTATTTTTTGTAGCCTTACCGAAGTATTTTTTGTAGCATTACTGTAGTGTTTTTGTATCATTGTTGTAGTGTTTTTGTTGCATTTCTCGAATTTTTTGTAGCATTATGGCGGTACATTTGTCTCAGTTTTGTAGGATTTCTGTCGTATTTTTTGTAGCCTTACCAAAGTATTTTTTGTAGCATTACTGTAGTGTTTTTGTATCATTATTGTAGTATTTTTGTTGCATTTCTCTAGTATTTTTGTAGTAGTTCTCTGGTATTTTTGTAGCATTATGGCAGTACATTTGTCTCAATTTTGTAGTATTTCAGTAGTATTTTTGTAGCCTTACTGAAGTATTTTTGTCGCATTGCTGTAGTACATTTGTATCATTATTGTAGTATTTTTGTTGCATTTTTGTAGTATTTTTGTAGCATCATGGTAGAACATTTGTCCCAATTTTGTACTATTTCTGTAGTATTTTTGTAGCCTTACTGAAGTATTTTTGTCGCATGACTGTCGTAGTTTTGCATCATTATTGTAGTATTTTGTTGCATTTCTCTAGTATTTTTGTAGCAGTACTGTAGTACTTTTGTATCATTACTGTAGTACTTTTGTATCATTATTGTAGTATTTTTGTCTTACTGAAGTATTTTTGTCGCATTACTGAAGTACTTTTGTATCATTACTGTAGTACTTTTGCAGCATTATTGTAGTATTTTTGTTGCATTTTTCGAATATTTTGTAGCATTATGGCGGTACAGTTGTCTCAATTTTGTATTATTTCTGTAGTATTTTTGTTGGATTACTCTAGTATTTTTGTAGCATTACTGTAGTACTTTTGTATCATTATTGTAGTATTTTTGTAGTAGTTCTGTGGTATTTTTGTAGCATTATGATAGAACATTTGTCCCAATTTTGTAGTATTTCTGTAGTATTTTTGTAGCCTTACTGAAGTATTTTTGTCGCATGACTGTCGTGCTTTTGCATCATTATTGTAGTATTGTGTTGCATTTCTCTAGTATTTCTGTAGTAGTTCTCTAGTATTTTTGTAGCATTATGGTAGTACATTTGTCCCAATTTTGTAGTATTTCTGTAGTATTTTTGTAGCCTTACTGAAGTATTTTTGTTGCATTTCTTGAGTATTTTTGTAGTAGTTCTCTAGTAGTTTCGTAGTAGTTCTCTAGTATTTTTGTAGCATTGTGTTAGTACATTCGTCTCAATTTTGTAGGATTTCTGTAGTATTTTTGTAGCCTTACTGGAGTATTTTTATCGCATTACTGTAGTATTTTTGTATCATTGTTGTAGTATTTTTGTTGCATTTCTCAAATATTTTATAGCATTATGGTGGTACTTTTGTCTCAATTTTGTAGTATTTCTGTAGTATTTTTGTAGCCTTACTGAAGTATTTTTGTCGCATTACTAAAGTATTTTTGTATCATGACTGTAGTGTTTTTGTATCATTGTTGTAGTATTTTTGTTGCATTTCTCGAATATTTTGTAGCATTATGGCAGTACATTTGTCTCAGTTTTGTAGTATTTCTGTAGTATTTTTTGTAACCTTACCGAAGTATTTTTTGTAGCATTACTGTAGTGTTTTTGTATCATTGTTGTCATATTTTTGTAGCATTACTGTAGTATTTGTGTATCATTGTTGTAGTGTTTTTGTTGCATTTCTCGAATTTTTTGTAGCATTATGGCGGTACATTTGTCTCAGTTTTGTAGGATTTCTGTCGTATTTTTTGTAGCCTTACCGAAGTATTTTTTGTAGCATTACTGTAGTGTTTTTGTATCATTGTTGTAGTGTTTTTGTTGCATTTCTCGAATTTTTTGTAGCATTATGGCAGTACATTTGTCTCAATTTTGTAGTATTTCTGTAGGATTTTTTTTTAGCCTTACCAAAGTATTTTTTGTAGCATTACTGTAGTGTTTTTGTATCATTATTGTAGTATTTTTGTTGCATTTCTCTAGTATTTTTGTAGTAGTTCTCTGGTATTTTTGTAGCATTATGGCAGTACATTTGTCTCAATTTTGTAGTATTTCAGTAGTATTTTTGTAGCCTTACTGAAGTATTTTTGTCGCATTGCTGTAGTACATTTGTATCATTATTGTAGTATTTTTGTTGCATTTTTGTAGTATTTTTGTAGCATCATGGTAGAACATTTGTCCCAATTTTGTACTATTTCTGTAGTATTTTTGTAGCCTTACTGAAGTATTTTTGTCGCATGACTGTCGTAGTTTTGCATCATTATTGTAGTATTTTGTTGCATTTCTCTAGTATTTTTGTAGCAGTACTGTAGTACTTTTGTATCATTACTGTAGTACTTTTGTATCATTATTGTAGTATTTTTGTCTTACTGAAGTATTTTTGTCGCATTACTGAAGTACTTTTGTATCATTACTGTAGTACTTTTGCAGCATTATTGTAGTATTTTTGTTGCATTTTTCGAATATTTTGTAGCATTATGGCGGTACAGTTGTCTCAATTTTGTATTATTTCTGTAGTATTTTTGTTGGATTACTCTAGTATTTTTGTAGCATTACTGTAGTACTTTTGTATCATTATTGTAGTATTTTTGTAGTAGTTCTGTGGTATTTTTGTAGCATTATGATAGAACATTTGTCCCAATTTTGTAGTATTTCTGTAGTATTTTTGTAGCCTTACTGAAGTATTTTTGTCGCATGACTGTCGTGCTTTTGCATCATTATTGTAGTATTGTGTTGCATTTCTCTAGTATTTCTGTAGTAGTTCTCTAGTATTTTTGTAGCATTATGGTAGTACATTTGTCCCAATTTTGTAGTATTTCTGTAGTATTTTTGTAGCCTTACTGAAGTATTTTTGTTGCATTTCTTGAGTATTTTTGTAGTAGTTCTCTAGTAGTTTCGTAGTAGTTCTCTAGTATTTTTGTAGCATTGTGTTAGTACATTCGTCTCAATTTTGTAGGATTTCTGTAGTATTTTTGTAGCCTTACTGGAGTATTTTTATCGCATTACTGTAGTATTTTTGTATCATTGTTGTAGTATTTTTGTTGCATTTCTCAAATATTTTATAGCATTATGGTGGTACTTTTGTCTCAATTTTGTAGTATTTCTGTAGTATTTTTGTCGGATTATTGGAGTATTTTTGTCGCATTGCTGTAGTACATTTGTATCATTATTGTAGTATTTTTGTTGCATTTTTGTAGTATTTTTGTAGCATCATGGTAGAACATTTGTCCCAATTTTGTACTATTTCTGTAGTATTTTTGTAGCCTTACTGAAGTATTTTTGTCGCATGACTGTCGTAGTTTTGCATCATTATTGTAGTATTTTGTTGCATTTCTCTAGTATTTTTGTAGCAGTACTGTAGTACTTTTGTATCATTACTGTAGTACTTTTGTATCATTATTGTAGTATTTTTGTCTTACTGAAGTATTTTTGTCGCATTACTGAAGTACTTTTGTATCATTACTGTAGTACTTTTGCAGCATTATTGTAGTATTTTTGTTGCATTTTTCGAATATTTTGTAGCATTATGGCGGTACAGTTGTCTCAATTTTGTATTATTTCTGTAGTATTTTTGTTGGATTACTCTAGTATTTTTGTAGCATTACTGTAGTACTTTTGTATCATTATTGTAGTATTTTTGTAGTAGTTCTGTGGTATTTTTGTAGCATTATGATAGAACATTTGTCCCAATTTTGTAGTATTTCTGTAGTATTTTTGTAGCCTTACTGAAGTATTTTTGTCGCATGACTGTCGTGCTTTTGCATCATTATTGTAGTATTCTGTTGCATTTCTCTAGTATTTCTGTAGTAGTTCTCTAGTATTTTTGTAGCATTATGGTAGTACATTTGTCCCAATTTTGTAGTATTTCTGTAGTATTTTTGTAGCCTTACTGAAGTATTTTTGTTGCATTTCTTGAGTATTTTTGTAGTAGTTCTCTAGTAGTTTCGTAGTAGTTCTCTAGTATTTTTGTAGCATTGTGTTAGTACATTCGTCTCAATTTTGTAGGATTTCTGTAGTATTTTTGTAGCCTTACTGGAGTATTTTTATCGCATTACTGTAGTATTTTTGTATCATTGTTGTAGTATTTTTGTTGCATTTCTCAAATATTTTATAGCATTATGGTGGTACTTTTGTCTCAATTTTGTAGTATTTCTGTAGTATTTTTGTCGGATTATTGGAGTATTTTTGTCGCATTGCTGTAGTACATTTGTATCATTATTGTAGTATTTTTGTTGCATTTTTGTAGTATTTTTGTAGCATCATGGTAGAACATTTGTCCCAATTTTGTACTATTTCTGTAGTATTTTTGTAGCCTTACTGAAGTATTTTTGTCGCATGACTGTCGTAGTTTTGCATCATTATTGTAGTATTTTGTTGCATTTCTCTAGTATTTTTGTAGCAGTACTGTAGTACTTTTGTATCATTACTGTAGTACTTTTGTATCATTATTGTAGTATTTTTGTCTTACTGAAGTATTTTTGTCGCATTACTGAAGTACTTTTGTATCATTACTGTAGTACTTTTGCAGCATTATTGTAGTATTTTTGTTGCATTTTTCGAATATTTTGTAGCATTATGGCGGTACAGTTGTCTCAATTTTGTATTATTTCTGTAGTATTTTTGTTGGATTACTCTAGTATTTTTGTAGCATTACTGTAGTACTTTTGTATCATTATTGTAGTATTTTTGTAGTAGTTCTGTGGTATTTTTGTAGCATTATGATAGAACATTTGTCCCAATTTTGTAGTATTTCTGTAGTATTTTTGTAGCCTTACTGAAGTATTTTTGTCGCATGACTGTCGTGCTTTTGCATCATTATTGTAGTATTGTGTTGCATTTCTCTAGTATTTCTGTAGTAGTTCTCTAGTATTTTTGTAGCATTATGGTAGTACATTTGTCCCAATTTTGTAGTATTTCTGTAGTATTTTTGTAGCCTTACTGAAGTATTTTTGTTGCATTTCTTGAGTATTTTTGTAGTAGTTCTCTAGTAGTTTCGTAGTAGTTCTCTAGTATTTTTGTAGCATTGTGTTAGTACATTCGTCTCAATTTTGTAGGATTTCTGTAGTATTTTTGTAGCCTTACTGGAGTATTTTTATCGCATTACTGTAGTATTTTTGTATCATTGTTGTAGTATTTTTGTTGCATTTCTCAAATATTTTATAGCATTATGGTGGTACTTTTGTCTCAATTTTGTAGTATTTCTGTAGTATTTTTGTCGGATTATTGTAGTATTTTTGTCGCATTGCTGTAGTACATTTGTATCATTATTGTAGTATTTTTGTTGCATTTTTGTAGTATTTTTGTAGCATCATGGTAGAACATTTGTCCCAATTTTGTACTATTTCTGTAGTATTTTTGTAGCCTTACTGAAGTATTTTTGTCGCATGACTGTCGTAGTTTTGCATCATTATTGTAGTATTTTGTTGCATTTCTCTAGTATTTTTGTAGTAGATCTCTAGTAGTTTTGTAGCATTATGGTAGTACATTTGTCACAATTGTGTAGTATTTTTGTAGTATTTTTGTCGCCTTACTGAAGTATTTTTGTCGTATTACTATAGTATTTTGTAGTATTTCAGTAGTATTTTTGTTGGATTACTGTAGTATTTTTGTAGCATTACTGTAGTACTTTTGTATCATTACTGTAGTACTTTTGTCCCATTATTGTAGTATTTTGTTGCATTTCTCTAGTATTTTTGTAGTAGTTCTCTAGTATTTTTGTAGCATTATGGTAGTACATTGGTCTCAATTGTGTAGTATTTCTGTAGTATTTTTGTAGCGTTACTGAAGTATTTTTGTCGCATTACTGTAGTATTTTTGTAGCATTACTGTAGTATTTTTTGTATCATTGTTGTAGTATTTTTGTTGCATTTCTTTAGTATTTTGGAGTAGATCTCTAGTAGTTTTGTAGCATTATGGTAGTACATTTGTCACAATCGTGTAGTAATTCTGTAGTATTTTTGTCGCATTACTATAGTATTTTGTAGCATTACTGTAGTATTTTTGTATCATTATTGTAGTATTTTGTTGCATTTCTCGAAAATTTTGTAGCATTATGGCGGTACATTTGTCTCAATTTTGTAGTATTTCTGTAGTATTTATGTCGGATTACTGTAGTATTTTTGTCAAGAATGACAATAAAAGTAAATTATCTTCTTTTCTATTTTGTAGTATTTCTGTAGGATTTTTTTTAAGTATTTTTTGTAGCATTACTGTCATACTTTTGCATCATTATTGTAATATTTTGTTGCATTTCTACAATATTTTTGTAGTAGTTCTCTAGTATTTTTGTAGCATTATGGTAGTACATTTGTCCCAATTTTGTAGTATTTCTGTAGTATTTTTGTAGCCTTACTGAAGTATTTTTGTCGCATGACTGTCGTGCTTTTGCATCATTATTGTAGTATTGTGTGGCATTTCTCTAGTATTTCTGTAGTAGTTCTCTAGTATTTTTTTAGCATTATGGTTGTACATTTGTCCCAATTTTGTAGTATTTCTGTAGTATTTTTGTAGCCTTACTGAAGTATTTGTGTTGAATTACTGTAATATTTTTTTTGCATTTCTTGAGTATTTTTGTAGTAGTTCTCTAGTATTTTTGTAGCATTGTGTTAGTACATTCGTCTCAATTTTGTAGGATTTCTGTAGTATTTTTGTAGCCTTACTGAAGTATTTTTGTTGCATTACTGTAGTATTTTTGTATAATTATTGTAGTATTTTTGTTGCATTTCTTGAATATTTTGTAGCATTATGGCGGTACATTTGTCTCAATTTTGTAGTATTTCTGTAGTATTTTTGTCGCATTACTGTAGTATTTTTGTATAATTATTGTAGTATTTTTGTTGCATTTCTTGAATATTTTGTAGCATTATGGCGGTACATTTGTCTCAATTTTGTAGTATTTCTGTAGTATTTTTGTCGGATTACTGGAGTATTTTTGTAGCATTACTGTAGTACTTTTGTATCATTACTGCAGTACTTTTGTATCATGATGTTGTAGTATTTTTGTTGCATTTCTCAAAAATTTTGTAGCATTATGGCGGTACATATGTCTCAATTTTGTAGTATTTCTGTAGTATTTTTGTCTTACTGAAGTATTTTTGTAGCATTACTGAAGTACTTTTGTATCATTATTGTAGTATTTTTGTTGCATTTCTCTAGTATTTTTGTAGCATTATGGTAGAACATTTGTCCCAATTTTGTAGTATTTCTGTAGTATTTTTGTATCATTGTTGTAGTATTTTTGTTGCATTTCTTTAGTATTTTTGTAGTAGTATTTTACATTTGTCTCAATTTTGTAGGATTTCTGTAGTATTTTTGTAGCCTTACTGAAATATTTTTGTCGCATTACTGTAGTATTTTTGTATCACTATTGTAGTATTTTTGTTGCATTTCTCTAGGATTTTTGTAGCATTGCGGTAGTACATTTGTCTCAATATATTAGCATTTTCGTAGCAGTACTGCAGTACTTTTGTATCATTACTTTAGTATTTTTGTTGCATTTCTCTCGTATTTTTGTAGTATTTATCTAATATTTTTGTAGCATTATGGTAGTATATTTGTCTCAATTTTGTATGATTTCTGTAGCCTTACTGAATTTTTTTTGTAGCATTACTGTATTACTTTTGCATCATTATTGTGGTGCTTTAAAGTATTTTTGAAATATTTCCATAATGGTACTTCCTGTTTGTAATATTACTGTATTTGTATATTTGAAGTAATTTTTGTACTATTTCTGGAGTGGTGTATTTCTTAAGTATTAGGAGGTGGAGTGCTTGTCTTGGGATCAAGAGGTTGCAGGTTCGATTCCCGGCTCCTCCGCGGCCATTCATTAATGTACTGCTCCGTGGGAAATGATCCAATTTGTGTGCCTGTGCGGTCTAGCAAAAGCTATTTTTTATTTGAATTTACTTACTACTGTTTCAAAGCCGGATTGACCAGCTAATGTTATGATACCAGCTCATCACTTCCACTTGACCCTGCTTTTTATGCTCTCAATCAAAAACACACACGTTTAATTGACGAATTGATGTTATGATAAAAGCTAATAGACCAGTCTCTGCTTGAACTTGCTTCCCTAAAACAAGTTAACCAAACTTTTATGCTATTTATTAATCAAACATATGCTTTTTTTTTTTTTACCACAGACTCGATATACAGAAAAATCTTAATATCATCAGCGGTGGTTTTGATTCACAGGCATGTCAGGACTCAGGAGTTAGCTGTCGTTGTCTACTCTTATGTTATGCTTCCTCCTTTAGTGGCTCCGCCCCGGGTCGCTTATCCAATCAGAAGGCACAGGGTGAGTAACAACCAGATAGAGGAAGGGAAGAGAGGGGGATAGAGACTTGGCTGCATCTGAGCCCTTATATTCGGCCAGTCGATTGAATAAAGTGCCGATACCGATATCCGTCAAATACCCAAATATCGGGGCTGGAAATGTCACGGTTGCCATGGCGCCCAATTGACCCCGCCCGTGTGGCGCCAGCTGTGGCTCGCTAACAGATTGGCTTTCCTTCTATTTAAGCTCAGTGTTCTCACTCTTCCTTTGTCAGTCCGTCAACGAACCACTGCCCCGCAAGACATGGGTTCTGACTCCGTCCTGTTTCTTGTTGGCATTTCCTGTCCGGTATTGTTCCTGTTTATTTTGTCCTGTTTAATATCCGTTTCCAGTTTCATTCCTGTCTATTTTTGTCCTGTTTATTATTCTCTCCAGTTTCGTTCCTGTCTACTTTGTCCTGTTTCAATATCTATCCTGTCTGTCCTGTCCTGTCCTGTCCTGTCCAGTATCGACCCTATCTGTCCGGTATCAACTCGGGCAATTGGTATCGATCTCGTCGGCCTCTGGCTTCCTATTATTTCCCGCCAGACCGCTGCCTAACGTGCATGACTCCTGTAAAATAAAAGGCTTGTGTGAGAACGTCACGCGTTTGGGTCCTGATCCTGTTCCGGTTCATGAGACTTTTCCTTTTTTTTCTCATTCCTCCCTTTATTTTTCTCTCTCTTTCTCTATTGCTTTCTGTCTCTGGTTCTCTATTACTGTTGCAAGTTCTCTCTAATTCTTTCTCCCTCTTTTTCCCTTCTGCCTCTCTTTTTGTTTTTTGTCTCTTTCTGTACTTACTCTAATCTGTTCTCCCCATCTTTCTCTCTCTCTCTCTCTCTCTCTCTCTCTCTCTCTCTCTCTCTCTATACTTGCTCTAATCTGTTCTCTCTTTCTCTGTACTTGCTCTAATCTGTTCTCTCCCTCTCTCTCTCTCTCTCTCTCTCTCTCTCTCTGTCTCTCCCCCTTTCTATTCCAGCCCCTGTGAGAAACGGTTCTCTACCACGGGGCCCCGAGTTAAAATGAGTTCGACAGCCCTTCTCCATACAAACCCTCGTAAGACTGGAACAAGTCAAAGTCAGATTTTATTTGCTCAATTTGCTTTCAATATCCTGTTTCGATATCAATCCTGTCTGTCCCGTCCTGTCCGGTATCGACCCCATCCGTCCGATATCAACTCGGGCAATTGGTATCGATCTCGTCAGCCTCTGGCTTCCTATCATTTCACGCCAGACCGCTGCCTAACTTTATTTATAAATGTCACGGTTGCCATGGCGCACAATTAGCACCAGCTGCGGCTCGTTGACAGATTGGCTTCCCTGCTATTTAAACCCAGTCCTGTCACTCTCCTTTTGTCAGTCCGTCAACAAACCTCTGCCCCGCAAGACATGGGTTTCGACTCGGTCCTGTTTCCTGTTGGTATTCTCTGTCCTGTGTTGTTCCCGATATTTTTGTCCTGTTTTATATCGATTTCCAGTTTTGTTCCTGTCTATTTTTGTCCTGTTTATCATTCTCTCCAGTTTTCGTTCCCATCTAGTTTGTCCTGTTTATTTTCCATATCCTGTTTCATTATCAATCCTGTTGACCCCATTTGTTCGATATCTGCTCTGGCGATTGGTATCGATCTCGTCAGCCTCTGGCTTCCTATCGTTCCACGCCAGAATGCTACCTAACGTGCATGGCTCCCCATTTCCCGTAAAATAAAAGGCTTGTGTGAGAAACGTCACGCGTTTGGGTCCTGATCCTGTACCGGTTTTTGACGGATAATCGGTCAAACTTTGATCTTAATTCTTTCATCCATGTCATTCGATATCCATTAAAAAATCCCGACTGCTCTCACACACAGAAAACCTTTGTGGACATCCCTTACGGACATAATTTAACACTCCTTGCTTAACTATCAAAACAAGACCTGACATGCAAACTAATAGAAAACTCCGCATTAATATTTGTTACATAAGCCGACTAGCCGACAAGCTAACGTGGAAACAACAGCACAGTTGGAAGTGGTTGTGGGTGGTTGGGATCAAAAGATCGCAGGTTCGATTCCCGGCTCCTCCATGTTCTATGTCGAAGTGTCCTTGGGTAAGACACTGAATCCCTAATGCTCCCAATAAGCAGGTCGGCACCTTGAATGGCTGACTCCCTATTGGTGTGTGTGAGTGTGTGTGTAAAAGGGAAAAGTGTAAAGCACATTGTAAAGCGCTTCGGGAGGTCTTCATTGACTTGAAAAGCGCTATAGAAATGTAGACCATTTACCTTTAGCATCTTGATTATCCTCAAAACGTTTGGAGGCTGACTCCCTATTGGTGTGAGAGTGTGTGTGTGAATGGGTAACTGTGAAGCACATTGTAACACATTGTTAACTTGAAAAGCGCTATAAAAATGCAGTCTTTTTAGCATTTAGCATCTTGATTATCCTCAAAATGTTTGGAGGCTGACTCCCTATTGGTGTGAGAGTGTGTGTGTGAATGGCTAAGTGTGAAGCACATTGTAAAGCGCTTTGGCAGCTCTTCATTGACTTGAAAAGCGCTATATACATGCAGACCATTTACCATTTGTATCAGACATGAATCTAATTCCAAGGCGCCCCCTGGAGGTCACTTGCCTTAACGAAGGTCTTACCTGACGTGTCCCACATGTTGAGTTCGATGCGTTGCTTCTCGATCTCGAAACTGGCCGTGTAATTCTCAAAAACCGTCGGGACGTAATTCTGCGAACACGGAAGTCAAAGTTTGAACGCGAACTTGCCGATTTTCGTCATCAATGACAACCAAACATTCAACAACACTGCTTGAAATCCTTGGAAACGCTTGAATTCTAATGTTGTGTTTACAAGGATTGAAAAGTGCTTGAATTTTGGATGAAGTAGTGTCAATGCTTGAAATGGTTGCCTTGTTTCTCAACAAGTCTGCTTAAAAATGACACAACTCGACTTTATTTATAAATGTCACGGTTGCCATGGCGCACAATTGGCGCCAGCTGCGGCTCGTTGACAGATTGGCTTCCCTGCTATTTAAACCCAGTCCTGTCACTCTCCTTTTGTCAGTCCGTCAACAAACCTCTGCCCCGCAAGACATGGGTTTCGACTCGGTCCTGTTTCCTGTTGGTATTCTCTGTCCTGTGTTGTTCCCGATATTTTTGTCCTGTTTTATATCGATTTCCAGTTTTGTTCCTGTCTATTTTTGTCCTGTTTATCATTCTCTCCAGTTTTCGTTCCCATCTAGTTTGTCCTGTTTATTTTCCATATCCTGTTTCATTATCAATCCTGTTGACCCCATTTGTTCGATATCTGCTCTGGCGATTGGTATCGATCTCGTCAGCCTCTGGCTTCCTATCATTCCTCGCCAGACTGCTGCCTAACGTGCATGACTCCCCATTTCCCGTAAAATAAAAGGCTCGTGTGAGAAACGTCACGCGTTTGGGTCCTGGTCCCGTTCCGGTTCTTGACTCTACGGGCGCTTGAAATCCTTGGAAGCACTCTAATTCTAATGTTGTGTTTACAAGAATTGAAAGGTGCTTGAATTTTGGATGAAGTGAAATGATGAAATGCTTGAAATGGTTGCCTTGTTTCTCAAAAAATCTGCTTAAGAATGACTCAACTCGACTTTATTTACAAAAGCCTTTTAAAACACCCACAGCTGAAGACAAAGTGCATAGAATAGAAATGCTTTAGATATATAAAAAAAGAAAAGTATTAAAATAATAAAACAGGAACAAAGTGTCAGGGATTTCAGAATCTTTTAAAAAATGGAAAATGAGGGAGCCTGTCAGATGCGTAAGAGAAAATTGATCCAAAGTTTTGAGAACATTAACGCTTTGCCATTTCATTTCTTCTTCCCTCGCGATTAACGGCAGCTGGTATCAGTTTGTATGGTATCGTCCTATGAAGCATTATCGCCCCCCTATGGGACAAGTGCGTGCTACACCTAAACAGACTACTATGAAAAGTGTATACCTGCAAGGATTAAGTATCAATTATGGATATTTCTTTGGGGCCAAGGTAGCGTTCACAGTAGTAAGTTGCTTACTGTAACTCAAGGGTGTCAAACTCATTTTAACTCAGGGGCCACACGATAGAACAAACATTCTGTCGGGGCCGGAGTAGTAGATTTAAGAGAAAAAAAAGAGAGTTAAAGAAATAAGAGAAAGAGGAAGGGAAAAGGAGAGAGCGTGAGAAAGAAAAGATAAAAAGTCGTGAGAGAGGGGGAAAAGAAAGGAAGAGGAGGAAAGAAATCCAAAGAGAAAGACAGAAGGAGAGAAAAGAGAAAAGAAAGTGCGAAGGGTATGAAGAGAGAAAAGGAAAAAAGGAAGTTAGAGCAAAAGAGGTTAAAAGACACAGAGAGAAAGAGACAAAGAGCAACAAAGGAAGAGAAAAAGAGACACAGATAGTGAAAGAGTGGAAGAAAATGGGTGGAAAAGAGAGAGAACGAGAGAGAGAGAGAGAGAAAAAAAAATACAAGTACAGTCTCTTTGTTGGAGGCACCTGGCTTTGGCAACATCAAGTTGACATATTTCAACCTGCAGCTTGTTTTTCTCTTGCGCTTCTCTGAATGTTGTCTCCAGGGCCGGATTCAATCCCTTAGCGGGCCTGATCCGGCCCGCGGGCTGCCTGTTTGACACCTGCGCTGTAACTGAAAATTTCAGCTACATACTCCTGTCATTTTTACCCAATTTTTATTCAATATATAAAAATCAAATGTTTTGTTAAATGCACACACGATATTAAGAATGGTATATGCTGGGTTAGGTTGGGTTACTTTAACTGGATTACTTTCAATTACTTTTGGATTACTCCAATAGCAAATATGCTAATAAAAGTCAAAAGAAACTAAATAGGAATAAAATTACTAAATTTTGTGCAGGCTTGGGGAGTAACGGAATACATGGAACGGCAAAAAATGACTTTGGCAAACTGTTTGGATTGATATTCATTTTGTTTCTGTCGCATTTGATGTTAGTTTTGCCGGAGATCAAAGCCAGGAGAGAAAGCTAACCACGTGTTGTGAGTCATCATTTAATTCATATTTAGTTTCTTTTGTCTTTTATTAGCATATTTGGTATCGGAGTCATCCAAAAGTCATTGAAAGGAATCCAGTTCAAGTAACCCTACCCATCCCTGGTTGGTGAACAGTGTTGGGTGCAAAAACTGGAAACAAAATACTTAGTTTGTAGGTACTTCATTTAAAGAGTACCTTATTTACCACCTACATTACTTAGTAACCAATTCCAGGGTTCGTACACCTTGTTTATAGCCATGTTTTAATTTTTTTCCCAGAAGAAATCCAGTGTGATCGTGAAAAACCAGGCCAAAAAATTGAGGGTAACATTTGGTTATGTTTTGGTCACTTTGAGTCCCCATAGTTTGTATTCTTCCTTGTCAATTAGCACTCGTTTTTGGTTGAAAAGCAGCCTACATAGATAGAATAGAATATACCTTTATTGTCATTGTTACCAGGGTTGGGTAGGGTTACTTTAACGGGATTACTTTCAATGACTTTTGGATGACTCCAATACCAAATATGCTAATAAAAGAAGAAAGAAACTATATATGAATCAAATGACTCCATTTGATGTTGGCGAGCTGTTTGGATTTCTTTTCATTTTGTTTCTGTCGCATTTGATGTTCGTTTTGCCGGAGATCAAAGCCAGGAGAGAAAGCTTACCGCGTGTTGTGAGTCATCATTTGATTCCTTTTTAGTTTCTTTTGTCTTGTCTTAGCATATTTGGTATTGGAGTCATCCAAAAGTCATTGAAAGTAATCCAGTTCAAGTAACCCTACCCAACCCTGGGTATATGTATATCATAATTATAATTGTGTAACTGCAAAAAAATATGATGAACTTTCTTTTAATGGCACTAGAAAATTTGGCAAATGAGCTTTTAAAAGTCCTTAAAAAAAGTGCTTGAATTTGTCCGTGCAAAAGCGTGTACGAACCCTAAAAACGATCTTGTGCGTCATGCGTAAAAACGCACCGGTTTTACTAAACTTTTTTTTTGAAACAGATAATAACTTGAGAAATCATTTTGCATGTACCTCTGGGTATGAATCTTTGGCGAAAACGTGCAGCAAAGCAGTTTTTCCACACTGCGTGTCCCCAACCACAACAATTTTACACCGGAGCGGTCCTTTGCCCTCCATCGCTGGTCCAGAAGCGGGGGTCTCTCAGTGTTTTTTTGTCATTTATGAATCTCACGTCCAACAAATCTCAGAAAAACAAGCGGAAGGTAGGTTTTCTTGTGTGAATGGGATTATTTTCCTAAACTTGTTGCAAAAGAAATGTAAACAGGAAAGGTGGAGTGCGCTTCTTGCTCTGAAGCGCTGCATGAGTACAGCGGCTCTATAAAGTCAAGCTCGTTGTCGAACTTCCGGTACGGGAGAGTGGTAGACATTCAAACTAAAACGCGTGTTTTGAATCATGCGTGTTTATCACACAGCCGGGGCGCTTCGTAAACAAGAAATTTGTTTTATTGTGAAAACATAATCACGGGTTCCGGTAGTTTGAGCCAGCGAAAGCTTCGGTTACGTCACATTATTTTTTACCAAACACATTTATTGTTTCTTTAATAATCTGAGAGAGTCAGTACAGTTTTAATTATATATTGTTGCATTTTATATGCTGATAAAATGAAAAAATTATATATATTTTACAAAAAAACATGCGCAACAGCTTTGGGATGGGCTTCTGATGATTTTTGGCGCCATCTTGTGCCCAAAGGCTAATAATTGCTAATAAACCATCAACAGTTGAAATCACTTCATTTACATTCAAAGGCAAAGTTATAATCTTTTAAATATTTTATTGCGCATTCTGTTTTTTCCACCTAAAAACACTATCTGTGTTCAGAATATTAAAAAAAAAACACGTACTCTTTCAACCGGAAGTAGCAAACTTTTACCAAAACGGAAATCAACTTTGTTGCACTATTGTTACAATATACTGTTTTTTATTTGAATTATTATAACTTAGGCTGTTTTTAAGCACTACAGTGTAATAATAATAATAATAATAATCACCATAATTTTAGTTAGTATTATATTTTTACGCCTATTTATCCTGATCGTGTTTTACATGTTTTTCTCTTCAAAGTCTTTATTATACGTTTTACTCTGGAGTGCCATGTCTAATCTCGTTGCATGCAATCTTTCACAACGTTGTCATCAATGACAATCGAGACTTTTCGATTGTAATGCGACCGTTGGAGCAGTTTATTCACGCGCTTCAAAATAAAAGCAGCCTTAGATTGAAATACTCATTTCGAGTCAAGTTTTTCTTTTATTTTTTTAATATGGACATAAATGGATAGTGTATTATTTTAATTGTTTAGGGTTTTATGGGGGGAAGTGATAGTCTAATGTAGAAAACAGTATATTAGTGAGTATGCTGAAGCATTACACAAACATGGTCAATGTTTTATTCTGAAAGTCATGGGTTTCGGAAATAACATTTTTTTCTACAAAACACGTTTATCGTTTCATTGATAATCAGTTTAAATCTTAAAATGTTTACATTTAACAGGCTAAAGGATTGTATACATTTGACTATAAAGGATTTTATACGATCGACTACAAATTACATGTATTCAGTTGAATGCAATAAAGCTATTCACTGACTGTGTTTTAGCTCAATGAACAATAAAAGGTGAAACGCATAATGTTTTGTCTAGTGCTTTTGATAACAGGATTCGTGGATTTGCTGACGCAGAATGAACCAGGCAGTCTCCTGTTTACACTTTTGAATCATTTGGTAAACGGTACATTTTGCTAGTTAAATCCCGACACAGGCCAAGAAAATAAATAAATAAGAAATAGAAACTATTAGTGTCGTTGGCGTCTGTGGGAAACCTTCTGAAGTCCTTTAGCTTTCTCCTATCGGCCATCTTCTCCCCGTATAATGGTGTGCCGGCTCCTCCCATGGGCGTGCCAAGAAAGACCCCTGGGCTTCACCATCTCGTAGACGAGCGTCCCGATGTCTGGGGTACTCAAAACAACACCGAGCCTTTCTGCGTCATCAGCGTCTGGATGTGCCGATTATCTTATCAGCAGTACGTCCCGTCCCTGCCGTTCCTGTAAACAACATTTTCCACCAGCCTGCCCTGACCTTGTACGACAGCCCAGTCAGTGAATATCTTTTGCATGAAATGTAATTTATATTGAATCGTATAAAACCCTTTATAGTCAAATGTGTAAAATCCTTCACTCCCTTAAAGTCAAGTACTGCGTATTTTAAATGAAGTTCTAGTTTGAACAAAACGGTAGATAATGATTTAGTATTATTATAATTTCACAACAAATATGTAACTTGAAGCGACGATGGCGTCCGTGGGAAGCCTTCTTCTGAAGTCCTTTAGCTTTCTCCTATTGGCCATCTTCTCCCCGCATAATGGTGTGCCGGCTCCTCCCATGGGCGTGCCAAGGAAGCCCCCTGGGCCTCAAGTACTGCGTATTTTAAATGCAAAATGTTTATTTCGCTGTATTCGTTTAGCTTCTGCAAACACCTTTATCAACTATTGACATGTTATGGTATTTGATTATTGTACAACGTTTTAGGAATTCTTCAGTCATTTGAAAAGCGCTTTATAAATGCAGTCCGTTCACCATTTAAAACCGGAAGTAGCAAACTTTTACCAAAACCGGAAGTTAAATGCAATCGTTGCAGTGATTTCTTCACTTTGTCGACTAAAGTACTCTATTTTTGTTCTAGTTTAAGCAAAACAGTAGATAATTATTTCGTATTATTATAATTTTCGAATCAGTATAAGGAGAGAAAGCGGTGGTTCATCACATATTCCGGAAGAAGCATTACAAAAACACGGAAATTGTTTTTATTATGAAAGCACTTCCGGTCCTTTGAGCCAACGGCAGTTACTGTTGCCCCACAGTATTTGTACAAGGTTATCATTTGATTATTAATTTAGAGTGAGTGAATATAAATGTTTGATTATAACATTTTACATATAATAAATATAAAATAACTCTTTTTAAAAAACTCACTAACATAAGCGCAACAGTTTTAAGATGAGCTTCTGACGATTTTGGCGCCATCTTGTGCTCAAACTAAACAGCCAATCGTTGCTAATTCACTGTTAGCAGCTGAGGTCACTTAACTTATATTACTTTTTTCACAAAAACGGGAACAAACGTTTGGGAATTTCTCATCTGAACCCTGTGGAATGTCGAATTAAGGAAAAACGAGGTGATTACGTTCACATTTTAACTGTTTCTGTCCAACAAATCGTCGAATTGCTTACCACAAGAATATATTTATTTACTTACGATTATTTTATTTACTTTTCTTGTCGTCATGTTACATTCAGGGTTGGGTAGGGTCACTTTAACTTGATTACTTTCAGTTACTTTTGGATTACTCCAATACCAAATATGCTAATAAAAGACAAAAGTAACTAAATAGGAATAAAATGACTCAATTTTGTGCAGGCTTGGGGAGTAACGGAATACATGGAACGGCAAAAATGATGTTGGCAAGCTGTTTTTTTGATAATGGAAAAGCTGGATTGATTTTCATTTTGTTTCTGTCGCATTTTATGTTCGTTTTGCCGGAGATCAAAGAGATCAAAGCCAGGAGAGAAAGCTTACCGCGTGTTGTGAGTCATCATTTGATTCATTTCTTTTGTCTTTTATTAGCATATTTGGTATTGGAGTAATCCAAAAGTCATTGAAAGTAATCACATTAAAGTAACCCTACCCAACCCTGGTTACATTTAAAATCGTATGTGTTGGTTAAGAAATGTTTTCATTATTGTATAAAAATGCAATCGTAGAAATAAACAACAAATATAAATATGTGACGGTTTATGTCAAATTTTGAAACAAATCAAAGAAAGTTGTCTCATTGTAAATTTTCCCAGAAAATATGAGCAGTTTTTGAAATAGTTGTTCATGAAACTGTACTATGATTGTCGAAAATGTAGTTTTGGATGCTTTTTGTCGTCAAAAATTGAAATTTACACACATTTCCAGTTAAAAACGTTTTTTTCCCCCCATCGCTAAGTAAATCACTTCCTTTTTATCTTTTTTAATGTTGTCAAATGAAGTCAGACGTCTTTGAGACACTTTTCTGTGAGAAAATAATGATCAAATACGTTTTAACTTCCATTTTGTTCTTAAGGTCGGGTGCGCAGTTTGAGGTGTCCTTTAAAAGGTGGAAAGTTAAATAGTTTCTCTTAAGTATGTGTTAACAATGCCCAACTATTGCCAAAGGAGCCATTATGCCATTTTTTTAGAAATTTTGAAAGAGTTGTAAATGTTTGACTTCTCTTTGTAGAAATCAAACGATGATTGTGCACACTTGCGCGTGGAAATGGATACCGAGTTGCATTTTCGCATGTTTCTTTTTGCCTCTATTGAATACACGTTGAAAAATTGTACACATTTATGTTGGGGATTTCATTGGGTAACCAATGTGTCATTCATTGTTTCATTCGGTGACTGCTGGCTGCAGATATTTTAGATTTACAGGAGGCGATTTCTGTTTGAGCCTAATGTGGGCTGTGGATTGTGAAAAAAAGCCTATTAGCTAAGAGTGGTGTCAATCATAAGGTCAGAGGTCTAATATTGGGAATCATTTTATGAGTCTGTTTATTTTTAAAGGAGTTTCAGAGCGAAACAAACAAAGGACAAGGAAATTCCAACAAAGCAGAAATGCTTTTAGGCGGATTTTTTTTCATCCGACGGCATTATCGTGTGTTTTCGAGTAAACATTCAACTTATCTGATAATTGCAAGGGGACCTAATCTGTGAGTTACACTGGCGGATGTTTATTTTTCCTAACCTAAGTGTAAACAGGCGACTGCTGAAGTGAAGTTGGAGTGTCCGGGAAGCTTTCTTCTCAACTTCTTTTGCTTTCTCTTATTGGCTCACGTCTCCCCGCAAGATGGTGTCTCGGCTCCTCCCATGGGCGTGCCAAGCAGATGTTTGCGCCCGACGATCTCTGGTCGTCCTGCGTCAGCATAAAACATCTTCCACACAGCCTGCCCTGACCTTGTAAATAGAACTAAAGCCCAGTCAGTGACTATCTTAAAAGCATTAAACTGAATATATGTAACTTGTAGTCAATCGTATAAAACCCTTTATAGTCAAATGTATATCCTTTAATATATTGTCATTATGTAACCGCGGTGTTCCTGTCCCACCAAAGATCCACATTCACGCTGGACTGGATGATGAGGTTTTTATTACAGTTGCTGCAAATGAATGAGTCACGACACATGGTAAGCTTCTCTGCTGGCTTTGATCTCGTTGACAGCTCGCTGTTAGACCGCCCAACAACATATCAAAGAGCTTTCTTTCAGTTTACATAAAATACATTTTAGAATATCAACCGTCACAATACATTTTTACATCCAATTTAACAAGAGTTCGTATAGTGTTTTTTTTTACGTTTACAACGAATTCAACATATTTTTCTTTAGTCTGAATTTCAATCAACATCATCCTTTTTATATATATGAGAAAATAGAAATGATAACAATGAGTATAAAAACGGGTACAATTTACCTGCAAATGAATGAGTCACAACACATGGTAAGCTTCTCTGCTGGATTTGATCTCTATAAGGGGAATTAGCCTTTTAGCACAACACGCAACGTCCGGCAAAACTAACATAAAAGGAGACGGAAGGAAAACGAAAATAAATCCAAACAGCTTGCCAACATCAATCACATTACTGTGCATGTTGAGAGATTTGTCAGCTGTGGTTTTAATGTTTAAAATTCACTTTTTTTCGGGGCACCAAGAAATCGTGACTGCCAACAAACCCCGCCTTCCGGTCACATGTCAATAGCCAAACCAGACCCCACCCCATACCAGCAGGTGGCACTGTTGGTCTCATCATTGCAGGACACTTACACAAAAACTATAAAACATATTTCAGCGGGAATTTCAATAAAACAAAAGTTATTATTACACCATTTTTGAGCATTTTTGTTTGGCGAGCCGGATGACAAAGCCTGACGGAATGCATGTGGCCTGCGGGCCGCAGTTTGCTCACCCCGAGGGGTTTTGTTGAAAAGGTGTCAAAATAAAACAAACACTTGGAGATTTTCCCTAAAGGGAAACTGAGTATTATTTAGCAGCTAAATAAAGCAGGATGTCTTTTTAAGACAGTTTTAAGAAAAGTGTGGAAGTGTTTGTTTTATTTTGACATTCTAAACCACGGGTGTCAAACAGGCGGCCCGCGGGTCGGATCAGGCCCGCTAAGGGATGGAATCCGGCCCGCGAGACAACACTCAGAGAAGCGCAGGAGAAAAACGAGCTGCAGGTTGAAATAGGTCCACTTGATGTTGCCAAACAAAGGTGCCTGGAACAAAGACACTGTACTTGTATTTATTTCTCTCTCTTCTTTTTCTTTTCCACCCCTTTTCTCCCACTCTGTCTCTTTCACTCTCTGTGTCTCTCTTTTTCTCTTCCTTTGTTGCTTTGTGGCTCTTTCTCTCTCTGTGTCTTTTAACCTCTTTTTCTCTAACTTCCTTTTGTCCTTTTCTCTTTCTCTCTTCCTCCCCTTCGCGCTTTCTTTTCTCTTTTCTCTCCTTCTGTCTTTCTATTTCTCTTTGGATTTCTTTCTTCCTCTCCCTTTCTTTTCCCCCCCTCTCACGACTTTTTATCTTTTGTTTCTCACGCTCTCTCCCTCTCTCTTTTTCTTTCTTTGTCCTGCCCTCTCTCCTTTTCCCTCCCTTTTCTCTCATTTCTTTATTTCTTTGTTTCTCTTCCTTTGTTGCTCTTTCTCTCTTTCTCTCTCTGTGTCTTTTAACCTTTTTTGCTGTAACTTCCTTTTTTCCTTTTCTCTCTTTTCTCTTTCTCTCTTCCTACCCTTCGCCCTTTCTTTTCTCGTTTCTCTCCTTCTGTCTTTCTATTTCTCTTTGGATTTCTTTCTTCCTCTCCCTTTTCCCCCTCTCATGACTTCTCTTTTTATCTCTTTTGTTTGTCACGCTCTCTCCCTCTCTCTTTTTCTTTCGTTGTCCCGCCCTCTCTCCTTATCCCTCCCTCTTTCTCTTATTTCCTTATCTCTTTTTCTTTCTCTTGAATCTACTCGTCCGACCCCCGAGTTCAAACGAGTTTGACACCCCTGTTCTGAACCTTCTCGCCACGTTTCCTCTGCGCGTTCACGTCAAAACGTGCACTTTTTTTTCCCGGCCGACAACAAGTTCGATCGCATGTTTTCTCCCTGAGCCCCGTTCAGACTCGACCAATCGATCCCCGGAAAACGAGCGACCATGTCCGGCGAAGGGGATTCGCAGCCTCGCTCCAACCGCTCCTTGCTGCTCAGCGCTTACGGAGGCTACGACAAAATCAAGCTGCTGGTGGAAGATTTCCAGCCGCCGGTTCTCGAGTCCAATGAAGTTCTGGTCCGGGTAAGGGCCTGCGGGCTCAACTTTGCCGAACTGATGGGCAAGCAAGGCTTGTACGCCATGCTGACTCCCCCTCCGGTCGTTTTGGGGATGGAAGGGGCCGGGGTCGTCGAAGCCGTCGGGGACGGAGTCGACCACCTTAAGGTGAGGAGAAACCATTTCCTTGTTATCATTTTAAAGTTTTATTTACTACAGACCGTTTTCAGGGCACCCCCAAAAATGTTCGATTTTGAAAACACTTCTTTACTTAATAAAAGCGCAATTAGGATGAAAACCGGTCGATAAAAGAAGGAAAACAGAACAAAAATGTCAACTACTGCCTGGAAATGGTTCAGCCCCGCCTTCTTTTTCGCTCGACATGCGTCACTTGCGCCATAGCGGCGGAGTCTGTAGAACAGGGGTGACACTTATTTGAACTCGGGGGGGCCACACGATAGAACAAACATTCTGTCGGGGGCCGGACTAGTAGATTAAAGAGAGATAAAGAAATAAGGGAAAGGGAGAGGGAAAAGGAGGGGGCGGGACAAAGAAAGAAAAAGAGAGAGGGAGAGAGCGTGAGAAACAAAAGATAAAGAGAGTCGTGAGAGAGGGGGAAAAGAGAGGGAGAAGAAGAAAGAAATCTAAAGAGAAATAGAAAGACAGAAGGAGAGAAAAGAGAAAAGAAAGTGCAAAGAGTATGAAGAGAGAAAGGGAAAAAAGGAAGTTAGAGCAAAAGAGGTTAAAAGACACAGAGACAAAGAGCAAGAAAGGAAGAGGAAAAAGAGACACAAAAAGTGAAAGAGAGAGAGAGAGAGAGTGGGAGAAAAGGGTGGAAAAGAAAGCGAGAGAGGGAGAGAAAAAAATACAAATACGGTGTCTTTGTTCGAGGCACCTGGCTTTGGCAACATCAAGTTGACCTATTTCAACCTGCAGCTTGTTTTTCTCTTGCGCTTCTCTGAGTCTTGTCTCGCGGGCCGGATTCAATCCCTTAGCGGGCCTGACCACGTCATGGTAATCATTATGAGAAGTGTCGTAGAGATCAATGTATGAACGGCGCGTTTATCTCGGGTAATAAAAGAAAAGGATGAAATTGCTTCGGGGAGATTCCGTTCCAGCTTGCCCTGTTATTTGTTTCTTGCTCCGTCCTGGAATGTGATTTCATTCTTGTCATACATTCCACTTAGCTGATGTCAAACGGCGTGGGCGCGCCTGTTATCCGCTTCCAACCTTGTTTTTGTTTTTGAGTTAACCTCATATTACCTCTAGGTCGTGTCATTTGCGGGGTTCGGACGGGTGCTTGAAATCCTTGAAAATGCTTGAACTTTAATGCTGTGTCTTCAGGCTGACGAGATCGATACCAATTGCTCGAGCAGATATCAGACAGATGGAGCGATACCGGACAGGACGAGACAGACGGTATTGATATCAAAACTGGATATTGAAATTAAACGGGACATACTAGACGGGAACGAAACTGGAAACCGATACGAAACAATGGGACAGACAGGATTGATATCAGAACAGGATAGCGAAATTAAACGGGACAAACTAGACGGGAACAAAACTGGAAACCAATATGAAACAACAGGACGGACATGATTGATATCAAAACTGGATATCGATATTAAACAGGACAAACTAGAAGGGACCAAACCGGAAACTGATATTAAACAGGACAAAATAGACGGGAACAACAGCAGAAACCTGATATTAAACAACGGGACAGACCGGATTGATATCAAAACAGGATATCGAAATCAAACAGGACAAACCAGACGGGAACAAAACTGGAAACTGATATGAAACAATGGGACAGACAGGACTGATATCAAAACAGGATATCGATATTAAACGGGACAAACTAGATGGGAACGAAACTGGAAATCGATTTTAAGCAACGGGACGAACAGGATTGATATAAAAACAGGATATCGAAATTAAACTGGACAAGCTAGATGGGAACAAAACTGGAAACTGATATAAAACAACAGGACAGACAGGCTTGATATCAAAACAGGATAGCGAAATTAAACAGGACAAACTAGACGGGAACGAAACTGGTAACCGATATTAAACAGGACAAAATAGACGGGAACAATAGCGGACAGGAAACCGGACAGAGTCTGAACCCACGTCTTGCGGGTGCAGAGGTTTGTTGACGGACTGACAAAGTAAGAGTGAGAGCACTGAGCTTAAATAGAAGGGAAGCCAATCCGTCAACGAGCCGCAGCTGGCGCCAATTGGGCGCCATGGCAACCGTGACACCCTCTGTGTTGTGGTTCACTTTTTGCGGTTTCGTTTGTTTGTGTGTGTCATTTACTTAAATTCCCAAAAAATCATATGTCTCGATGAATTCACAGACGTGGATCTGCAAAAGGATTCCTTCTGGATTTTTTTCTTTTAATGATAATGGAAAAATTGGCGGGCGGCACGGTGGTTAGCGCGTGTGTGACACAGTTCTGAGGTCAAAGGTTCAAATCCAGCTGCCAACCTTCCTGTGTGGAGTTTGCATGTTCTCCCTGTGCTTGCGTGGATTTAAGTCCGGTTTCCTCCCAGATTCCCAAAACATGCATGTCAGGTGAATTGGCCGGTCCAAATTGTCCCTAGGTGTGAATGAGCCGCTGGTTGTTTACTAATTGTAAGCAAGCTTGTCAGAGTTTGCATGTTCTCCCCGTGCTTGCATGGGTTTCCTCCCAGATTCCAAAAACATGCATGTCAGGTGAATTGGCCGGTCCAAATTGTCCCTAGGTGTGAATGAGCCGCTGGTTGTTTACTAATTGTAAGCAAGCTTGTCAGAGTTTGCATGTTCTCCCCGTGCTTGCGTGTGTTTCCTCCCACATTCCAAAAACATGCTTGTCAGGTGAATGGGCCGGTCCAAATTGTCCCTAGGTAGGAATGAGCCGTCGGTTGTTTACTAATTGTAAGCAGGCTTGTCAGAGTTTGCACGCTCTCCCCGTGCTGGCGTGGGTTTCTTCTGGGCATTCCGGTTTCCTCCCACATTCCAAAAACATGCTTGTCAGGTGAATTGGCCTAACCAAATTGTCCCTAGGTGTTGATGGGTGAGTGACTTGTCTGTCTCTGTGACTGGCTGGCAAGCAGTTAAGGGTGTCCCCTGCCCACTGCCCGAAGATGGCTGGGATGGGCTCCGGCACCCCCGCGACCCTACTGAGGATAAGCGGTGCAGATAATGAATGGATGGATGATCCGTCGATAGTATGGCGGCGCAGTGGGTAGCGCGCGTGCAGTACAGTTCTGAGGTCGTGAGATCAAACCTCCTGTGTGGAGTTTGCATGTTCTTGCGTGGGTTTCCTCCCACATTCCAAAAACATGAATGTCAGGTTCATTGGCCGGTCCCTAGGTGGGAATGAGCGAGTCTTTGTGCGCCCTGTGATTGGCTGGCAACCAGTTGAGGGTGTCCCCTGCCCACTGCCCGAAGATAGCTGGGATGGGCTCCGGCACCCCCGCGACCCTACTGTGGATAAGCGGTGCAGATGATGGATGGATGGAAAAATTGTGCGATCCAATGGATGTTTTCTCGTTGTTTATGTCGTTTTTAGGTGGGCTCGCGGGTGATGGCGCTGAGCAAGAAGGGCATGTGGCAGCAGTATGCGGTGGTGCCCGCCCACCGGGCGTTTCCGATGCCCGACTCCATGAGCTTCGAGGAGGGCGCCGCCCTGCCCATCAATTACCTGACGGCGTACCTGATGCTCTTCCGCATGGCCAACCTCACACCGGGCAAGAGCGTTTTGGTCCACATGGCGGCAGGTAAAACACTGCCACACTTTGCCCTCGCCGTGCCCTGAAAACTCGGGTTTACAGTCTTTGTCTTTTGATGGCTTTATTGACCTTTAGCACTCACGTGCCAACGCCATAAAGTGGCCTGCCCCGTTTTTTTACAACTTGAAACACAATATGACTCATTGCAAAAATAAAAAACAACCATTGTTGCAAAGTATATGTCAAACAGGCGGCCCGCGGGCCAGATCAGGCCCGCTAAGGGTTTGAATCCGGCCCGCGAGACAGCACTCAGAGAAGCGCAAGAGAAAAACAAGCTGCAGGTTGAAATATATCCACTTTATGTGGCCAAAGCCAGCTGCCTCGGACAAAGACACTGTACTTGTATTTCTTTTTCTCTCTCTCTCTCTCTTCCACTCTCTGTCTCTCTCTCTCTCTCTCTTCCACCCCTATTCTTCCACTCTCTGTCTCTCTCTCTGTGTCTTTTAACCCCTTTTGCTCTAACTTCCTTTTTTCCTTCTCTGTCTTCATACCCTTCGCGCTTTCTTTTCTCTTTTTTCTCCTTCTGTCTTTCTATTTCTCTTTGGATTTCTTTCTTCCTCTCCCTTTCTTTTCCCCCTTTCTCACGACTTTTTATCTTTTGTTTCTCACGCTCTCTCTTTTTCTTTCTTTGTCCCGCCCTTTCTCCTTTTCCCTTCCTTTTTCTCTTATTTCTTTAACTCTCTTTTTCTTTCTCTTAAATCTTACTACTCCGGCCCCCGACAGAATGTTTTTTCCATCGTGTGGCCCCTGAGTTAAAATGAGTTTGACACCCCTGCTTTAAAATGTAGTTGATTATAAATCTACTTATAACAATCATGGCATGTTTTCTACCTGCCATCAGTATGTCCCTGTATTGACTCATCTTCATTCCTGCAATGTTTGCGATGCGTCGTCTGCTACAAGCCACGTGAACTCCTCCTTCCACGATGCTCTTCATGTACGTTTACGTTTTGGAGCGTCATCAATTTTGTTCGCTTCTTTTGAATCTTCTGGGGCTTGGCTTGATTCCTGGTAAGGATATGTCGGAGTGTGCGGTTTTCTCATGCATGAGAAGATAAGCAGGACATTTGTCACGAGATGGACCGGACCAGAACGGAGGCAGGAGGCAGGAAGGGAGAACTCAATTGCGTTAACGATCAAAACTTTTATTTAGCAAAATAAAAGTCGTCCAAAACTCAGGGACAAGACAGAACAAACAGGCTTTAACTAAAAACGTGCAAACACAGGTTTAGTAGTTGAGGTAGAGCGCTCGTCTTGGGATCAAGTGATCCCAGTTCGAATCCCGGCTCCTCCGTGTTACATGTTGAAGTGTCCTTGAGTAAGACACTGAACCCCTAATACCCCCAATAAGCAGGTTAGTGCCTTAGATGGCTGCAAGGCCGCTATTGGGAAATGTGAAGCACATTGTAAAGCGCTTTGGGAAGTCACTGACTTGAAAAGCGCTATAGAAATGCAGATCATTTCATTTCATTACATTTCTTCCGACCCAAACAAAACAGGACAGAGCAAAACAGAACGGGAAATGCAGACGGAAAATGCAAAACAGAAAATGCAATGAGCCAGCACCCGCAAAACCCCAAACCCACCTTAAGAAGCAAACGCGCAAATTAGGCGATCTGCTTCAGCTGTTGCCCAGGGGGCGGGGCCAGCCGGTTGCCACGGCGACCATGCTGGAGCATGGTTCTGTTCGATATAACATGGCGATCTACATGAGCAAAACGAAAAATGGTGCGTGCGTAATGACTCCACACAATGGAAAAGGTCCTACCGTAATACCACGAGTAAGAGCGCTATTAAATTGACAAATCTTAACGATTCCGAACAACTTCTCCATTTTCTTGTGTTCTCTGTGCGTCTACTTTGGAAAATGCACGACCATATAAGGCACGGGAAAGTCCGGAAGCAGGAAGTTATTCGATGCAGGCTTCTGATTGGCTGCAGAGTATGCAAATTGCATCAGATATTCCATCAGCAGCATTTATGTTTTCACTATCCACTTAACTTTTAACTGATTTAAACTTTTGAACCTTTTCACACTAAGCAGCTTTTTAAGTGAAGCCACTGAAATCCCCGTGTGACACAATTGCTCAATAAAAAAATATTGACTAGAGTGGAGCGTAGAATAACCTATACAGTTTTTTCAAAGCTAATTGTGAAAAACATATCTAAGAAACATCTATTCTAAAGAACAAAGCGGATGCTGGATATTTTTCCTTGTCCGCATGTCAGTTTCAGATCAGGGGATGTTGTCATTGCAACCAGGGAAGTCCTTTGAGACATTTTGGGATTTATTAGGAATCAAATTATTAAAAATGTATCGTTTACCAAATTTTTCGAATCAGTTAGCTGACTCCATTAACCAAACACAACATACTAACAATGCATGCTCGTTTCTTTTTGTGAAAAGACGGACAAGAGACCAGCAGATTTAATTTCTTAAACAACTAAGTGAACGCCATCGAATTAGCCGAATTAGTGTCGCTCGAGTCTCCGTCGAGCCTTCTCCCTCGATCTCCCCAAGTTCTCCCGGCGCACGCCTTTTTCTGCAAGCCGGCGCCCCAGCTCCTCCCATGGGCGTGTCAGGAAAAAAAAAAACATGTGGGCTCCACGGCTCCACCACCCTGCCTCGATATCTGTCCTTGTGCGTCTGGCCTCCTCCGTCAGAGTCCTGTCATCAACAGAACTAAACAAAACATTCACATTCGGAACGGCGTGACCTGAAGCTCACTCAGTGAAAATCTTCATTGCACTCGATAAATGTAACTTATATTTAATCGTATAGAATCCTTCAGGATTAAGGGCCGAACACTCTCATTTTAATACATGACCCGCACACAGGTCGTCCCCTAGTGCGTCTTCACACTGTCCGTGTCCTCTAAAACCGCAGTCTTGTTTTCTTTCTATCCCCCGCAGGTGGCGTCGGGATCGCCGCCACTCAACTTTGCCAAACGGTGCCGGACGTGACGGTTTTCGGCACAGCTTCCGCCTCCAAGCACGAAACCATCACTCAGATGGGCGTCGACCACCCCATCGACTACCGCAATAAAGACTACGTGGAGGAAATTCGAAAAATCAGCCCCCAAGGTCGGAATGTCTTTTACCTATCTTTTTTTTTCCTTGACTGACGGCTAATGACGTCAACGGCAGTCCATTAATAAATGACAATGACCTTTTTAGTCGTCAATGGGAATGAATGAAACCATTTTATGACCAGGGTTGGGTGGGGTTACTTGAACTGGATTACTTTCAATGACTTTTGGATGACTCCAATACCAAATATGCTAATAAAAGACAAAAGAAACTAAATATGAATAACATTATGACTCACAACACGTGGTAAGCTTTCTCTCCTGGCTTTGATCTCTTTGATCTCTGGAAAAACCAACATCAAATGCCACAGAAACAAAATGAAAAGAAATGAAAACAGCTCATTTTTGCCGTTCCGTGTATTCCGTTACTCCCGAAGTCTGCACAAAATGGAGTCATTTTATTCATATTTATTCTCTTTTATCTTTTATTAGCATATTTGGTATTAGAGTAATCCAAAAGTCATTGAAAGTAATCCAGTTCGAGTAACCCTGTTTATGACTGTATTCAAATTTTTGACCTATTTCCATGCGAATGCAGGGGTGGACATTGTTCTGGATCCACTAGGTGGTGCCGACACTCAGAAGGGCTTCGACTTGTTGAAACCTTTGGGCTTTGTCATCAATTTTGGTGAGTGAAATAAAGCTTACAATCCTCCTTTTTCACAGGGGTTGCGTTCCAAAAAGGACCCTCGATAATCAAAATCTGAGAAGTTGAAACCTTTATTTATTCATCCAATAAAATGGTACATCTACTTACAAATTACAAAGTACAGGAAAATATTGCTTCAAGTTACAAAGACGTTTCAGGATACAAAGTCATAAACACAGCACAGCTATTTGCCGCTCTCGGGGGGTTCCCATACGTTCGCAAACTGGTGTTAGGGAAAAAAACTATTACAAATGTAGCGTTTACCAAATTGTTCGACTGAGTTATCGGACTTCATTCTCCTAACAATGCATGCTCATTTCTTAATGGGAAAATGAACAAAGATAGCCGGCATTTTCACACGGGGGCAGATTTAGTTTCTTAAAGTATTTAACTAAGTGAAATCCGTAGAATTTAGCCGAATTATTGTCAAATTAGTCCCATCTCTCGTCTCGCCTTCCGTCTTTTCACACTTCAGGGCGTCGGCCATCCCCGATAGGCAGGGCAGGAACCAGCTTCACCACCTCCTCACCAAAAGGCGCCGCCACGTCTAAAAAAACTCACAAGAAGAAAGCTTATCAGCCAAACAATGTCTCCTTTTTCACGTCACATGCTCCCCTGGCGTCCGCCCTTGTCCCCGTTCCTGTTGTTTTTCTGTAAACGTCATTCTTGTCTAGGCTACAATGACCTCGCCCCACTCGCTCTCTGCGTCTCTTTTTCTCTTCCTTTGTTGCTCTTTGTCTCTTTCTCTCTCTCTGTCTTTTTAACTTATTTTGCTCTATTTATTTCTCTCTCTCCCCCCCCCCCTCTCTCTCTCTCATTCTATTTCTTTCTTTTCCACCCCTTTTCTCCCATTCTGTCTCTGTCTCTTTCACTCTCTGTGTCTCTCTTTTTCTCTTCCTGTGTTGCTCTTTGTCTCTTTCTCTCTCTCTGTCTTTTTAACTTATTTTCTTCTAACTTCCTTTTATCCTTTTCTCTCTTCTTACCCTTTGTGCTTTCTTTTCTCTTTTCTCTCCTTCTGTCTTTCTATATCTCTTTGGATTTCTTTCTTCCTCTCCCTTTCTTTCCCCCCTCTCTCATGACTTTTTATCTCTTGTTTCTCACGCTCTCTCCCTCTCTCTCTTTTTCTTTCTTTGTCCTGCCCTCTCTCCTTTTCCCTCCCTTTTCTCTCATTTCTTTATTTCTTTGTTTCTCTTCCTTTGTTGCTCTTTGTTTCTTTCTCTCTCTGTGTCTTTTAACCTTTTTTGCTGTAACTTCCTTTTTTCCTTTTCTCTCTTTGCTGTTTCTTTCTTCCTACCCTTTGTGCTTTCTTTTCTCTCCTTCTGTCTTTCTATTTCTCTTTGGATT
The DNA here is from genome assembly GCF_059441175.1 of Urocampus carinirostris. Classification (NCBI taxonomy): domain Eukaryota; kingdom Metazoa; phylum Chordata; class Actinopteri; order Syngnathiformes; family Syngnathidae; genus Urocampus; species Urocampus carinirostris. Next base: position 23,867,755 of record NC_142367.1, on the reverse strand, counting down.
TTTTCTCCCTCTCTCACGACTTTTTATCTTTTGTTTTTCACGCTCTCCCCTTTCTCTCTTATTTGTCCCACCCTCTCTCCTTTTCCCTCCCTCTTTCTCTTATTTCTTTATCTCTCTTTTTCTTTCTCTTTAATCTACAAGAATGTCTGTTCTATCGTGTGGCCCCCGAGTTCAAATGAGTTTGACACCCCCCGGTTTAGCCAATTAGAACGCAGACCACAATGCATCATGAAAATGTGTGAAAAGTAAACCTTGATACAGCGAGGGATGACTGTATTTCTGTGTCGCCTTCCAGGTGCAGCCAACTGCGTGACGGGCCAGAAGAAGAACTTGCTCGCCATGGCCAAGACCTGGTACAAGCAGATGTCCATCAACATGATGAAGCTCATGCCCACCAACAAGGCCATTTGCGGCTTCCACCTGGGCTACGTGGGCGATGCCCACGTGGATGCGGGCATGGCCGCCATCTTGGATCTCTACCACGAGGGCAAGGTCAAACCTCGCATCGACTCCTGCTTCCACTTTGAGGAGGTACGCTAGCTCCGAAACTGACCGGGGTAAACAGTGTTTTAGTTTTTTGAGTTCAATACCCGGTTGTGGTACTCCGGTACTGGTACTTCCCCTCAGTACCAAACAGCCCCTTAAAAAAACGAAGATCTATGGAGGCTGCTGAAACAGGAATGGGACAGCTGAAGGTCTTTGCCCTCGTTGCCGCCGAGACAGGAACCAGGCGCGACCGAGGGGCTTACTCCACGCTGCTAAGGCGAGAACCAGGCGCAGCATAGGGGCTTTCTCCTCGCTACCAAGACAGAAACAAGGCACGGCTGAGGGGTTTCTTTCTCGCTGCGGAGACAGGAACCAGACACGGATGAGAGGCTTTCTCCTTGCCACCGGGATAGGAACCAGGCCCGACCAAGGGGCTTACTCCACGCTGTTGAGGCGAGAACCAGCATAGGGGCTTTCTCCTTGCCAACAAGACAGGAACCAGACACGGCTGAGAGGTTTCCTCCTTGCCGCAGAGACAGGAACCAGACAAAGCTGAGAGGCTTTCTCCTCGCCACCAAGACAGGAACCAGGTGTGACCAAGGGGCTTACTCCAAGCTGCTGAGACGATAACCAGGCGCAGCATAGGGGCTTTCTCCTCGCCACCAAGACACGAACCAGGCACGGCTGAGGGGTTTCCTCCTCGCCGTGGAGACAGGAACCAGACACGGATGAGAGGCTTTCTCCTTGCCACCGGGACAGGAACCAGGCGCGACCAAGGGGCTTACTCCACGCTGCTGAGGCAAGAACCAGGTCAGCATAGGGGCTTCTTCTTCACCACTGAGTCAGGAACCAGGCGCGACCAAGGGGCTTACTCCTCACTGCTGAGACGAGAACCAGGCGCAGCTGAGAGGCTTTCTCCTCGCCAACAAGACAGGAACCAGTCATGGCTTAGGGGTTTCCTCCTCGATGCAAAGACAGGAACTGGACTGGTCGGAGGGGTTTTCTTCTCACCACTGAGACGGGAACAAGGCGCGACCAAGGGGCTTACTCCATGCTGCTGAGATGAGAACTAGGTGCAGCATAGGGGTTTCCTCCTCGCCAACAAGACAGGAACCAGGCACAGCTGAGGGGTTTCCTCCTCGCTGTGGCGATAGGAACCAGACAAAGCTTAGAGGCTTTCCCCTTGCCACCAAGACAGGAACCGGGCGCGACCGAAAGGCTTACTCCTCATTGCTGAGACGAGAACCAGGCGCAGCTTGGGGGCTTTCTCCTCGCCAACAAGACAGGAACCAGTCATGGCTTAGGGGTTTCCTCCTCGATGCAACGACGGGAACCAGACTCGTCGGAGGGGTTTTCTCCTCACCACCGAGACAGGTACCAGGCGCGACCTAGTGGCTTACTCCACGCTGCTGAGGCGAGAACCAGGCGCAGCATAGGGGCTTTCTCCTCGCCAACAAGACAGGAACCAGACACGGCTGAGGGGTTTCCTCCTCGCTGCGGAGACTGGAACCAGACACGGATGAGAGGCTTTCTCCTTGCCACCGGGACAGGAACCAGGCGGGACCGAAGGGCTTACTCCTCGCCGCTGAGACGAGAACCAGGCTCAGCATAGGGGCCTTCTCCTCGCCAACCAGACAGGAACCAGGCACGGCTGAGAGGCTTTCCCCTCGCCACCATGACAGGAACCAGGCGCGACCTAGGGGCTTACTCCTTGCTGCTGAGACAAGAACCAGGCCAACATAAGGGCTTTCTCCTCGCCACCAAGACAGCAACCAGGCACAACTAGGGGTTTCCTCCGCAACACGGAGACAAGAAACAGGCACAGCTGAGAGGCTTTCTCCTCCCCACCGAGATGGGAACCAGGCACGACCAAGGGGCTTAGTCTTCACTGCTGAGACGATAACCAGGCGCAGCATAGGGGCTTTCTCCTCGCCAACAAGATAGGAACCTGACACGGCTGAGAGGCTTTCTCCTCGCCACCAAAACAAGAACCAGGCGCGACCAAGGGGCTTACTCCAGGCTGCTGAGACGGGAACCAGGCGCAGCATTGGGGCCTTCTCCTCGCCACCAAGACAGGAACCAGGCACGGCTGAGGGGTTTCCTCCTCAGCGCGGAGACAGGAACAAGGGGCGGCTGAGGGGCTTACTCCACGCTGCTGAGACGATAACAAAGCGCAGCATAGGGGCTTTCTCCTCACCAACAAGACAGGAACCAGGCACGGTTGAGGGGTTTCCTCCTCGCCGTGGATACTGGAACCAGACATGGCCGAGGGCTTTCTCCTCACCACCAAGACGGGAATAAGGCACGGCTGAGGGGTTTCCTCCTCACCACCAAGACGGGAACAAGGCGCGACCAAGGGGCTTACTCCACGCTGCTGAGACGAGAACCAGGCGCAGCATATGGGCTTTCTCCTCACCAACGAGACAGGAACCAGGCACGGCTGAGGGGTTTCCTCCTCAGCGCGGAGACAGGAACAAGGGGCGGCTGAGGGGCTTACTCCACGCTGCTGAGACGATAACAAAGCGCAGCATAGGGGCTTTCTCCTCACCAACAAGACAGGAACCAGGCACGGTTGAGGGGTTTCCTCCTCGCCGTGGATACTGGAACCAGACATGGCCGAGGGCTTTCTCCTCACCACCAAGACGGGAATAAGGCACGGCTGAGGGGTTTCCTCCTCACCACCAAGACGGGAACAAGGCGCGACCAAGGGGCTTACTCCACGCTGCTGAGACGAGAACCAGGCGCAGCATATGGGCTTTCTCCTCACCAACGAGACAGGAACCAGGCACGGCTGAGGGGTTTCCTCCTCAGCGCGGAGACAGGAACAAGGGGCGGCTGAGGGGCTTACTCCACGCTGCTGAGACGATAACAAAGCGCAGCATAGGGGCTTTCTCCTCACCAACAAGACAGGAACCAGGCACGGTTGAGGGGTTTCCTCCTCGCCGTGGATACTGGAACCAGACATGGCCGAGGGCTTTCTCCTCACCACCAAGACGGGAATAAGGCACGGCTGAGGGGTTTCCTCCTCACCACCAAGACGGGAACAAGGCGCGACCAAGGGGCTTACTCCACGCTGCTGAGACGAGAACCAGGCGCAGCATATGGGCTTTCTCCTCACCAACAAGACAGGAACCAGGCACGGCTGAGGGGTTTCCTCCTTGCCGCAGAGACGGGAACCAGACACGGCCGATCGGCTTTCTCCTCACCACCAAGACGAGAATAAGGCACGGCTGGGGGTTTCCTTCCATCACCAAGACGGGAACGAGGCGCGGCTGAGGGGCTTTCTCCTCGTCGCCAAGACGGGAACCAAAAGCAGTCGCCAGGACAGGGTTTTAGAAGCCTCTTTCTGGGTTCTTTGAGGATCAGGTCATTCTGTTAAATTTTTAAGATCAGATCCAAACTTGTTTGGTGCCCTCTGGTGGAAGGAGGCATACTAGACCCTGGTGTGTGTCAGGCCACTGAAGTAGTGTCGCTGCTTTTGAGGGACTCCCTTGAAGCTGTGATTTTTCTGCCTTTTTTTTAATTAAAACTATAAAATATAGCAGTTACTTGTGCTTATTTTGGGTATTTTATACTTTATTGGAATATTTTTTGGAAATACATGACTTTTATTTTGGTTACTTTTTAAAAAAAAAGTAAAAAAAATAAAAAAGGCACTTGAAATGAGCAAAATGTAATCATAGAAATAAATTCAGGTTTTTTTATTTATTTTACTAGAAAAATGGTAAAAAGTTAGAAAATATAGTGCATTGAGTAGGAATTATATCTGGAAAAATCAGTAGTTTTTTTCTTAGAAATGGATTTAATGCTGAATTATACACACTTTACACCTTTAAGAGGTTTCTTCCGTTTTTGTTATAATAAATGTAATAATAATGCAGGACATGGAATATGAAAAATGGTAAAAAGTTAGAAAATATAGTTCATTGAGTAAGAATTATCTGGAAAAATCAGTAGTTTTTTTATTTTTAGGAGTGGGTTTAATGCTAAATTATACACACTGTCCCTTTAAGAGGTTTCTTCCATTTTTGTTATAATAAATGTAATAATAATGCAGGACGGGCAGCACGGTGACGCAGTGGTTAGCGCTTGTGCGGTACAGTTCATGTCATGGGAACCTGTCGTTGGTTCAAATCCAGCTCCAGACTTCCTGTGCGGAGTTTGTATGTTCTCCCCGTGCTTGCGTGGGTTTCCTCCGGGCACTCCGGTTTCCTCCCACATTCCAAAAACATGCATTTCAGGTGAATTGGCCGGTCCAAATTGTCCCTAGGTGTGAATGAGGGAGGGAGTTGTCTGTCCCTGTGTGCCCTGCGATTGGCTGGCAACCAGTTCAGGGTGTCCACTGCCCACTGCCCGGAGATGGCTGGGATGGGCTCCAGCCCCCCCGCGACCCTAATGAGGATAAGCGGTACGGCTAATGAGATGAGATGAGATGAGAAAATATAGTACATTGAGTAAGAATTATATCTGGAAAAATCAGTAGTTTTTTTTAGGAATGTCATTAATGCTAAATTACACACACTGTCCCTTGAAAAAAATAAAGGCTTCTTAGGTTTCTTAATAAATGTAATAATAATGCAGGACATGGAATATAAAACCAGATTCAAACAAACAGGCATTGAAACAAAGGTAAAAGCATGTATCTTCAGCCGCATCGAATTTTGGGTAAAGGGCCGGCTTTCTTTTTTGCGGCAATTTAAATTTGGCGAACCTATGAGACGTTTTTTTTTTTTTATTTAATTTTGTTTTCAGATCGCAGACGCGATGCAGCGCATGCACGAGCGTCAGAACATCGGGAAGGTGATTCTTCTGCCCGAACCCAAAAAGCAGAACCCGGACCAAACCGCAAACCAATGAGTCACGTCGTTCCTTTCCTACGGTTTTTGCACTTCCTAACGTCTCTTTCTCTCTCTTGTGTTTTTAGCACCGTGCGTCTTTCAAAATAAAAGGTTGTCAAATGAAATGATCTGCATTTCTATAGCGCTTTTCAAGTCAATGACTTCCCAAAGCGCTTTACAATGTGCTCCACATTTCCCAATAGCGGCTTTGCAGCCATGTAAGGCGCTAACCTGCTTATTGGGGGTATCAGGGGTTCAGTGTCTTACCCAAGGACACTTCGACATGTAACACAGAAGAGCCGGGGGGATCGAACTGGGATCCCTTGATCCCAAGAGGAGCGCTCTACCTCCTGAGCAACTGCCGCCCCATGTTCCCTGGAATTTTCCCGGGGTCTGAGCGTTCACACAAAGTCGGTGAGCAACGCTTGAAACAACAGTGAGCAACGGCAATCCCAAGTGTGGCAACTAAGTCATTATCAAAAATGTCCAAATTTGACATTTTGCTGAGTTTCCGGCAATGCAAAATGATTTTTCACTTTTGAATGAATTGACTCATGTACGATGGCCTACAAACGTCATTTGTTTTTACAATTCTTTTGCAAGATTTTAATTTTTTTTTTTTTCCTGGTATCTTTTGTCACATAATATTAACATTTTTGGGGGGCTTATTGAGTCGGTTGCACGATACAAAACTGTATTTAATTACATTTTTGAGTGGAAGTACAATGTTGGCAACAAGATTCACTTGGTATCATTGAAAATGATTTGAATGCAACACAAACTTTTTCTTCTTTTTCCCTGTTTTTTTTTTCAATGTTTTTAAATTCTTTTAAAAAAAAATCTCATTGTGTTTATTTTTTCCTAGCTGTTACTGTTTTTCTTTTTGTTCGCTATTTACTTTTTTCCTACATTTCTTTTTCCTGTTTTTTCTCTAAATTTTTCCTTCTTTTTTCTCTTCCTTTTGTTTCTTTTTTTCTCAGCTTTTCACTACTTTTTCATTTTGGTATTTTTTTCTTTTTTGTTCTATTCCCCCCATTCCTTTAAGTCATTTTGTGCATAATTTTACATAATATTTGGTCATGTTGGGATTAAAGAAGCAAAAACAACCCGAAGAGCCGTTAAGGAACCGAAAGAGCCGTTTCCTTTTAGTGAGCCGAGCCGAAGAAGCCGGTTCTCGACAAACTCTACTAACTTTACTCAACTTCGTTCAACTTCGACTCGACTTCAAAATACCGCGTTTAGGACACAACGTCAGGGGAACCCGTGTATTTTGACCTTCATGCACTGTAACTTTGACTCAAATTGCTTCTTAATTATTAATTTGGATCCCTGATTTTTGTGCGCTGGCTCAATTTTCTCGTGCGCTGAGAATGTGCGAGCAGTGCGCAATTGCGCACACGCGCAGCTTAGAGGGAACACCGGTCAAATGACTGCTTTGTTGTGCAGTTCTTTGCATCAACTGACTTTTGTCTAGTTTGCCATTCGCGTCGGTGCCAAAGTGGACAATGAGGGATTGTTTGGTGTTGCTGTCGACTTGGGAGGCAGACATGTTTTTTCTGCCACCGTTAAAAAGGAGGGCCCGTCCTGCTGTAATACATAGAAATACGAGTCAAGTCCTGTTTATTTGTTTGGCCCTTAATCACAAAGAGTCTTAAAGGATTTTATACATTTGACTATAAAGGATTTTATACGATTGAATACAAGTTACATGTATTGAGTGCAATGAAGGTTTTCACCAAGTAGGCTTTAGTTCATGTCACGGTCGCCGTGGCGACCAGTCTGCCGCGCCCCCGAACTCAAGCTGTAGCAGATCAGCTGATTGCTGGTCTGCTACTTAAGGCTGGGTTGTGGGTTTGGCGGGCGCTGGCTCATTACACATTCCCCGGTCTGTTATGCCTTGTCCTGTTTTAGTTTTAAACATTGTCCGTTCTGTTATGCCTTGTCCTGTTTAGTTGAGTTGGAAGAAACAACTGTTTGTTTTGTCATGTCCCAGAGTTTTGGACAACTTTTATTTTGGTGAATAAAAGTTTTGGATCGTTACGCAATTGAGTTCTCCCTTCCTGCCTCCGTTCCGGTCCGGTCACCCCTTCCACTCCACCACGCCTCGCGACAGCCCCCTTCCACTCCACCTCGTGACAGTTCAATGTCTTGTCAGGCCGTTACGAATGCAGAATATTTTGTCCAGGCAGACCGGATTTAGGAGGGCCCGTCCTGCCGTAATACAAAAAAATACAAGTCAAGTCCTGTTTATTTGTTTGGCCCTTAATCACAAAGCGTCTTGAAGGATTTTATACATTTGACTATAAAGGATTTTATACGATTGAATACAAGTTACGTTTATTGAGTGCAATGAATATTTTCACCGACTAGGCTTTAGTTCAATGCAGAATATTTTGTCCAGGCAGCCATGTTTTTTTCTGCCACCGTTAAAAAGGAAGGCCCGTCCTGCCGTAATACATAGAAATACGAGTCAAGTCCTGTTTATTTGTTGATCACAAAAAGTCCTGAAGGATTTTATACATTTGACTATAAAGGATGTTATACGATGGAATACAAGTTACATTTATTGAGTGCAATGAAGATTTTCACCGAGTAGGCTTTAGTTCAATGACAGGTCACCCTGTTCTGAATGCTGAATATTTTGTCTAGTTCTATTGATAACAGGACTCTGATGGAGGACGGCAGGCAATTTTTGGAGAAACGCTCTCCGCTGTTTTGAGTTTTTCCAGACTTCGTGGCGAGGTGGTGGTGCTCACGTTGGGCTTCATTGGCACGCCCATGGGAGGAGCCGGCACGCAATCTTACGGAAAGACGTGAGCTGAGAGGAGAAGGCTGGCGAACTTCAAGAGAGGGTTTCCCAGAGACTCCAACGACACTGATTCGTCCGTATTCGATGGAGTTCGGTGGATGGTCTCAAGGGACCCTTCCTACTAGAGGTAAGCGCTAAAGTCCGAGCCAAAAACGGAATTCAGGTCTGGCCCAGAATATCAATCATCACGCTCGGGCTGGTTCTCTCTTGCTGATTTTTTTTTCTTAAAGTATCTACTCGCGATTTTTCATGAGTTTGTTTGGTGGATTCAGTCCCCTCTCTCTCACAGCGCATAGCTTTAGAGCACAGGTGTCAAAGAGGCGGCCCGCGGGCCAGATCAGGCCCGCTAAGGGATTGAATCCGGCCTGCGAGACAACCAGAGAAGCGCAAGAGAAAAACAAGCTGCAGGTTGAAATATGTCAACTTGATGTTGCCAAAGCCAGGTGCCTCGAACAAAGACACTGTACTTGTATTTCTTTCTCTCTCTCTCTCTTTCACCCCTTTTCTCCCACTCTGTCTCTTTCACTCTCTGTGTCTCTCTTTTTCTCTTCCTTTGTTGCTCTTTGTCTCTTTCTCTCTCTGTGTCTTTTAACCTCTTTTGCTCTAACTTTCTTTTTTCCTTTTCTCTCTTTTCTTTTTCTCTCTTCCTACCCTTTGTGCTTTCTTTTCTCTCCTTCTGTCTTTCTATTTCTCTTTGGATTTTTTTCTTCCTCTCCCTTTCTTTTCCCCCTCTCTCACGACTTTTTATCTCTTTTGTTTCTCTCGCTCTCTCTCTCTTTTTCTTTCTTTGTCCCGCCCTCTCTCCTTTTCCCTCCCTCTTTCTGTTATTTCTTTATCTCTCTTTTTCTTTCTCTTGAATTTACTCGTCCGGCCCCCGACAGAATGTTTGTTCTATTCTGTGGCCCCCGAGTTCAAATGAGTTTGACACCCCTGATCTAAAGTATGGCTAAAAGAAAATGACGGATGGATAATTAAAAAAAAGAAAAAATAAGAAAGTACAATTAGATGAAAACACATAGGACATAAACTGCATTGATTTTGCACTTTGTCGTGCACGATGTGGATTTTCTCCTGGATTTTCTAGGTTACAATGAACGCATCCCCTGATCTGAAACCAACATGCAGGAAAGGGAAAACTCAAAAACCTCAACATGAGGGAAAAAAAGAAACATTGAGAAATCCCCCCTCCAGGAAAACCAGGGTCAACTGAAAAAAGACAGAAAACAGGAAAACAAATTTAACTTGGTAAAACTCTTTAGTTTCTAAGTTAGAACATGATAACGTTTTTATTTTATGACAGATATTTTGTTCTAATTTCAAGTATCGTTTTTGTTGTTTTGGGGAGATTTTTAGATGACGTTAAAAATGATGCCAATCTAATATAAAAATCACATTTTAATGATTATTTGTCATTAAAAAAAATAGAGATCCGTCCATTATAGCACTTATCCTCAGTAGGGTCACGGGGGTGATGGAGCCCATCCCAGCTATTTTAGGGCAGTGGGCAGGGGACACCCTCAACTGGTTGCAAGCCAGTCGCAGGGCATACAGACACCTCAATAAGCAGGTAGGTGCCTTGCATGGCTGACTCCCTATTGGTGTGTGAGTGTGTGTGTGAATGGGTAAATGTGAAGCACATTGTAAAGCGCTTTGGGAGGTCTTCATTGACTTGAAAAGCGCTACAGAAATGCAGACCATTTAGCATCTTGATTATCCTCAAAACGTTTGGAGGCTGACTCCGCTATTGGTGTGTGAGTGTGTGTGTGAATGGGTAAGTGTGAAGCACACTGTAAAGCTCTTTGGGAGGTCTTCATTAACTATAAAAGCGCTATAGGAATGCTGACATTTAGCATCTTGATTATCCTCCAAACGTTTGGAGGCTGACTCCCTATTGGTGTGTGAGTGTGTGTGAATGGGTAAGTGTGAAGCACATTGTAAAGCACTTTGGGAGCTCTTCATTGACTTGAAAAGCGCTGTTTGAATGCAGACCATTTACCATTTATCCAATGTTGTAATGACTGAACTCATTCCCATAATGCCTCATTTCGGTGCCACAATGGACAATGTTGTAGTGAGACATTATGGGAATGAGTTCAGCAAAAATAACAACAATTGCAGACCATTTCCCATTTACTCGCTCACTCCCACCTAGGGACAATTTGGACAGGCCAATTCACCCGACATGCATGTTTTTGGGAATGTGGGAGGAAATCCACGCAGGCACAGTGAGAACATGCAAACTCCACACCAGGAGGCTCTTGAACCCATGACCTCAGAACTGTGCCACGAATGCGTTATCCACTAACCCGAAAAAAGGTTATAATGTAGAAATAACATTTCTTTTGTTCCACGTTTCGCTTTCACTCATTTTAAGCGTTATTTTTTTGCTTTTTTTTTCTCTAGAAAAACGAGAAAAATTTAGGAAAATGCGTTAAAAAGGTTTAAAATAGGCATGAAATTAAATCATTTGAACAAGATATTCGAATGAAAAAAAAGTACGTTAACTCTAAACGGTTGAAAAAAAAAATCTCGAAGAGGACTTTCAGTAGGACATGGTTCATTGCAGCGTCTGCTGCTTAAAGGGACAGTGTGTATTATTTGGTGCCTCCTAGTGGGGCAAAAAACAACTCGATAATACAAAATACTACTACAGAAATGCTACAAAAACTATTACAGTCCAAAAACAAATTCTACTACAGAAATCGTACAATAATATTACAAAAAAACACAAATACTACAGAAGTGCTGTATTAATGCTACAAAAATACTACAAAACTAAATATCGAATCACTAAGACATTTGTATGTCTTTTACATTGTAAGATCACTACCGAGTCGTCGCTGCCATGTTTGGTATCTTGCTGCTACGTTGTGTTCATTTGGCACTGGTTTTCCTTTGCATTAGACAATACAGTGACATTTAGTAGTCAAATATTACACACTGGGGCTTTAATTTTTCACTTTCATTTCTGGCTAAACTTTAGCCACTTTCCTCCATCTTTCGTTAAAAGACACCTTAGGACAGGGGTGTCAAACTCATTTTAACTGGGGGGGCCACACGATAGAATAAACATTCTGTCGGGGGCCGGATGAGTAGATTCAAGAGAAAGAAAAAGAGATAAAGTAATAAGAGAAAGAGGGAGGGAAAAGGAGAGAGGGCGGGACAAAGAAAGAAAAAGAGAGAGAGGGAGAGAGCGTAAGAAACAAAAGATAAAAAGTCGTGAGAGAGGGGGGAAAAGAAAAGGAGAGGAAGAAAGAAATCCAAAGAGAAATAGAAAGACAGAAGGAGAGAAAAGAAAGCGCGAAGGGTAAGAAGAGAGAAAGAGAAGAGGAAAAAAGGAAGTTAGAGCAAAAGAGGTTAAAAGACACAGAGAGAGAAAGAAAGAGCAACAAAGGAAGAGAAAAAGAGAGAGACAGAGAGTGAAAGAGACAGAGACAGAGTGGGAGAAAAGGGGTGGAAAAGAAATAGAGAGAGAGAAAGAGAGAGGGAGTGATAAACAAAAGAGATAAAAAGAGAAGTCGTGAGAGAGGGAAAGAAAGGGAGAGGAAGAAAGAAATCCAAAGAGAAATAGAAAGACAGGAGGAGAGAAATAAGAAAAGAAAGCGCAAAGGGTATGAAGAGAGAAAGAGAAGAGGAAAAAAGGAAGTTAGAACAAAAGAGGTTAAAATACACGGAGACAAAGACCAACAAAGGAAGAGAAAAAGAGACAGAGAGTGAAAGAGACAGAGTGGGAGAAAAGGGGTGGAAAAGAAAGAGAGAGAGAGAGCGTGAGAAACAAAAGAGATAAAAAGAGAAGTCGTGAGAGAGGGGAAAAGAAAGGGAGAGGAAGAAAGAAATCCAAAGAGAAATAGAAAGACAGAAGGAGAGAAAAGAGAAAAGAAAGCGCGAAGGGTAGGAAGAGAGAAAGGGAAAAGAGAGAAAAGGAAAAAAGGAAGTTAGAGCAAAAGAAGTTAAAAAGACGCAGAGAAAGAGCAACAAAGGAAGAGAAAAAGAGAGACATAGAGAGTGGGAGAAAAAGAGTGGAAGAGAGCAAGAGAGAGAGAGAGAGAGAGACAGAGAGAAAACAAGTACAGTGTCTTTGTTCGAGGCACCTGGCTTTGGCAACATCAAGTTGACATATTTCAACCTGCAGCTCGATTTTCTCTTGCGCTTCTCTGAGTGTTGTCTCACGGGCCGAATTCAATCCCTTAGCGGGCCTGATCCGGCCCGCGGGCTGCCTGTTTGACACCTGTGCCTTAGGCGTATATTATAAATTTTCAATTGAAAAAAAAAAAAAGAAAATAACATTAATAATCTCGCTTTGTGTCCGATAATTTGTCTTTTTGACGGATTGTTGTGTTGCAGTGAAGCCAATGGATTTGCTAGTAACCCTGCAATTATTTCGAACCACCAGCAGATGGCGCACCATTTTACGGTTTCGTCACCTTCCTGTTAGGATGACTTCGTAAAACGTGACTCCCTCGTACAGTCGACGTGGTTTAGCGGAAGTTTAATTCTGAAAGTGTGTGACGGAAGCGGTTTTCCCCTGCGAATCCACCTTGACACTTTGCCTTTAAACGAGAACGCCCTCCTGTGGTGCTTAGGCGACGTCATAGACGTTTAGAGTCTTCGTTAGCGATCATAGTGGACGTGTACGCAGTCGCCATATTTGATGTGGCTAAAATAAGAAGTTTGAATGAATAAATGAAGTTTATTTTGAAATTTAAATGATTTTACAGCTTTATCGACCTAATACAGGTAAGACTACTAAATGCCATGTAAATGGTATCACTGTAGTTGTATTTTCACGGTATTATGTCGTTTTTTTGATTTTCAGAATAAAAGCAAAATAATAGATTAGACTCCTGTTTTTAAGAACTAAATTTTTATAGGATTTTTGTAGTGTCATCTGTAGTACTATCCCTTTATTATAGTATTACTGTAGTAGGAGTTATGTAGTATTGCTTTTTTCCCAAAATGAAAGAAAAATATGATAGTAGGCCCTTGTATTAAAGCACTAAATTTGATAGATTTGTAGCAATTTTTGTCGCATTTTTGTCTTATTTTAGTAGTGTTTCGCTCGTATAATATCTGTAGAAGTATTTATGAAGTATTATCCCATGTATGATGGTATCACAGTAGTTGTATTTTCAGAGTATTATGTAGTTTTTCTATTTTCATAATAAAAGCAAAATAATAGATTAGACTCCTGTTTTTAAGAACTAAATTTAAGTTTTATAGGATTTTTGTAGTGTCGTCTGTAGTACTATCCCTTTATTATAGTATTACTGTAGTAGGAGTTATATAGTATTGCTTTTTTTTCAAAATGAAAGAAAAATATGATAGTAGGCTCTTGTATTAAAGCACTAAATTTGATAGTTTTGTAGCAATTTTGAAGTATTTTTGTCACATCTTTGCCTTATTTTAGTAGTACTTCTGTTGCATAGTATTCTGTAGTATTTATGAAGTAGTATCCCTTGTATGATGGTATCACTGTAGTTGTATTTTCACAGTATTTATTATGTAGTTTTTTAATTTTAGGAATAAAAGCAAAATAATAGATTAGACTCCTGTTTTTAAGAACTAAATTTAAGTTTTACAAAATTTTTGTAGTATGTCTGTTATCTGTAGTATTATCCCTTTATTATAGTATTACTGTAGTAGCAGTTATGTAGTATTTTTTTTTAAATAGAAGCAAAATATGATAGTAGGCCCTTGTCTTGAAGCACTCATTTTGATAGTTTTGTAGCAATTTTGAATTATTTTTGTCACTTCTTTGTCTTACTTTAGTCGTATTTCTGCAGTATGCTTTTGTAAAAGTATTTCCGCAGTAGTATGTTATCACCGTAGTTGTATTTTCACAGTATTTATCACGTCGTTTTTTGATTTTCAGAATAAAAGCAAAATAATAGATTAGACTCCTGTTTTTAGGAACTAAGTGTAAGTTTTATGGGATTTTTGTAGTATGTCTGTTATCTGTAGTACTATGCCTTTATTGTAGTATTACTGTAGTAGGAGTTATAAAGTATTGCTTTTTTTCAAAATGAAAGAAAAATATGATAGTCTTGTCTTGAAGCACTCATTTTGATAGTTTTTTAGCAATTTTGAAGTATTTTTGTCTTATTTTAGTATGACTTCTGTTGTATACTATTCTGTAGTATTTATGAAGTAGTATCCCTTGTATGATGGTATCTCCGTGATTGTATTTTCACAGTATTTAATACATAGTTTTTTGATTTTCAGAATAAAATAAAAACAATAGATTACACTCCTGTTTTTAGGAACTAATTGTAAGTTTTATAAGATTTTTTGTAGTATTTCATCGTTTTTGGACAAGACGTACAAAGGGACAATGAGCACGAAGATGGCACGAAACACATTTCTTTAGTAGTAGTACTTTAATCACCAGTATATATAATTATCAGTGTTAGGTTTTGACCGTTTTCGTATTGAAAGGTTTGTGCATGTAGCCCGCGGGCCGTAGTTTCACTCTCTCTCTTTCTCACTCTCTCTTTATATCTCTCTCTTTCTCTTTCTCTCTCTCTTTCTCTCTCTCTCTCTTTGCATCTGTCTCTCTCACAATCTCTACATATTTCTTTATCTTTCTCACTCTCTCTCTCTTTACATTTCTCTCTCTTTACATCTCTCTCTCTTTACATCTCTCTCTCTCTCTCTCAACATTTCTCTACATATCTCTCTCTATTTCTCTCTCTCTTTCTCTCTCTATCTCTCTCTCTCTTTACATCTCTCTCTACATCTCTCTCTCTTTCACACAATCCCTTTACATATCTCTCTCTCTTTCTCATTCTCTCTGTCTTTACATCACTCTACACATCTCTCTCTCTTAACATCTCTCTCTCGCAACCTCCCTCTTCAGCTATCTCTCTACATCTCTCTCTCTCTCTCTCTCTCAACATTTCTTTACATATCTCTCTCTCTTTCTCACTCTCTCTATCAACATGTCTTTCTTGCTCTTTCTCTCTCTCTCTCTTTCTATCTTTCTCTCTACATCTCTCTCTCTCTCTTTCTCTCTTTCTGTGTTTCTCTCTCTCTTCACATCTCTCTCTCTCACACAATCTCTTTAGATGGTACGAAACACATTTCTTTAGTAGTAGTACTTTAATCACCATTATATATAAGTATCAGTGTTAGGTTTTGACCGTTTTCTTATTAAAAAGTTTGTGCACGTTGCCCGCGGGCCGTAGTTTTCCAAACCTGCCTCAAAGTCTCATCATCTGCACTAACTCTTGAAGCGCTTTTTCCACATCCAACATGGCGGACTATCACCACGCGCCTCTTTCTACTCCACGCGATTCCCGAACGAGTGTGTTTATGACCTTTCCCTCCTCCCTCCAGCTCGCTGCTGCAGCGGTGGAGATCCTGGCCAAGTGTCCGTCAACAGCTTGCCGTCACTGGGATGCGGCTGCGGACCTGTCGGTAAGGACCTCCAGGATCACCTTTTTTTTGCGTTTTGAGCGAATAAATGACAACAAGGGATGTTTTTCGCGCGCGCGTGTGAGAGATTTAATGACGATCGCTTTTGAAAGCCTTAACTGGAGCGCCGAACGCTCGGCTTTTGACTTTAAGCGCTGAGCGTGCCAAAATAGCAACACTGGGATATTCTTAGTGTGTGCAATGCGAGCGAGACTCGCTCTCTGCTCTGCATGCTGCACTTAAACCGATAGAGGAATGCCCTATACCGGGGCTGACGAACTCCTTTTAGCTCGGGGGCCACAAATGCTATAAAAAATCTCACGGGGGCCGGACTAGTAAGTTGGAGAAAAGGAAAGAATAAGAGTGGGAGAAAAAGAGACAAAAGGATATATATATATATATATATATATATATATATATATATATATAATGTATAGAGAGAGAGATGTAGATACATGTTGAGAGAGAGAGAGAGAGAGAGAGAGAGATGTTGAGTAGAGAAATGTTGAGAGAGAGAGAGAGAGAGATGTTGAGTAGAGAAATGTTGAGAGAGAGAGAGAGAGACGGATGTAGAGAAATGTTGAGAGAGAGAGAGAGAGAGAGAGAGAGGTAGAGAGAGAGAGAGTGAGAGATGTAGAGAAATGTTTAAAGAGAGAGAGAGAGAGTGAGATGTATGGAAATGTTGAGAGAGAGAGAGAGAGAGAGAGAGAGCGAGAGCGAGAGATGTAGAGTAGAGAAATGTTGAGAGAGAGAGAGATGTTGAGTAGAGAAATGTTGAGAGAGAGAGAGAGATGTAGATAGATGTTGAGAGAGAGAGAGAGAGAGATGTAGAGTAGAGAAATGTTGAGAGAGAGAGAGACTGATGTAGAGAAATGTTGAGAGAGAGAGAAAGAGAGAGAGAGGTAGAGAGAGAGAGAGTGAGAGATGTAGAGAAATGTTTAAAGAGAGAGAGAGAATGAGATGTATGGAAATGTTGAGAGAGAGAGGGAGAGAGAGAGATGTAGAGAGAGAGATGTAGAGAAATGTTGAGATAGATGTAGAGAGAGAGTGAGATGTAGAGAAATGTTGAGAGAGTGAGAGAGAGATGTAGAGAAATGTTGAGAGAGAGATGTAGAGAAATGTTGAGAGAGAGAGAGATGTAGAGAAATGTTGAGAGAGAGAGAGAGATGTAGAGAAATGTTGAGAGAGAGAGAGAGAGAGAGAGAGAGAGAGAGAGAGAAATGTTGAGAGAGAGAGATGTAGAGAAATGTTGAGAGAGGGAGAGAGATGTAAAGAACTGTTGAGAGAGAAAGACAGATGTAGAGAAATTTTGAGAGAGAGAGAGAGAGAGAGATGTAGAGAAATGTTGAGAGAGAGAGAGAGAGAGAGAGATGTAGAGAAATGTTGAGGGAGTGAGAGATGTAGAGAAATGTTGAGAGAGAGAGATATGTAGAGAAATGATGAGAGAGAGAGAGAGAGAGCGATGTAGAGAAAAGATGAGAGAGAGAGAGAGAGAGAGAGAGATGTAGAGAAAAGTTGAGAGAGAGAGAGAGAGCGATGTAGAGAAAAGTTGAGAGAGAGAGAGAGTGATGTAGAGAAATGTTGAGGGAGTGAGAGAGCGATGTAGAGAAAAGTTGAGAGAGAGAGAGAGAGAGAGAGAAGAGCGATGTAGAGAAAAGTTGAGAGAGAGAGAAAGGGTCGAAAATGGGGAAGAAAGAGGGTGATAGGGTCTCTTTCTCTCTCTTTCTCTTTACATCTCTCTCTCACTCTCTCTGTCTGTATATCTCTCAACATATCTCTCTCTTTACATCTCTCTCTCTCTTTAAAGCTCTCTCTCATACAATATTTACATATCTCTCTCTCTTTCTCACTCTGTCGGTCTTTACATCTCTCTCTCTCTTTATATCTTTCTCTCTCTTTAAATCTCTCTCTCTCACACAATCTCTCTATATATATATATCTTTCTCACTCTCTCTGTCTCTACATATCTCTCTCTCACTTTACATCTCTCTCTCTCACAACCTCCCTCTACAGTTATCTCTCTCTCCCTCTCTCTCTGTCTTTCTCTCTCTCTCTCTCTCTCTCTCTCTCTTTCTCTCCCTTGCAATTTCTCTCTCTCTCTCTTTACATTCCTGTCAAAATAACCAACTGCTATCCTCTTGCATTTAAAGGCTCGAAACCACTTCCAGATTTGTACAGTCGAGCACGTTAGCTGCATTTTATGACGTTTTCCCCCCCGAATGTCCCCCTCGGTATGTCGTCCATAAAGCCTTGGGTCTTGTGGTTCCAATTTTCTGCTCTTGCTGCTGCGTTTTTTTTCCAACTTATCTTCAAAAAACAGTTCCAAAACACGCCCTCGCCTGCTGAAGAGAAGACGTTCTTTCTGTTTGCCAAATTTCAGATACATTCCGACGTGATGGACGTGCTGGAACGTATCTTCGGCCATTTTTTTCTCTCGAATGTGTTTTCTCGAATCGGAGTTGTGACGGGGGGACAAAAAAAAAGTTTCGGGAAGCGTGAAAAGAACTGGACCAGCCGGTCGGGTGGGACCATTTCTGTGTTATGAGGAATCGACACCGTTACTGATGTTCGTTGTCAAAAAGTCTCCCAAAAGCTCCAAAAAACACTCTGAATTAAATGAAATTTAAGTCTTGAAATACAACAAACTGACATAAAACAACATGCAGGACCTAGCAAAAGTAATGACCCCCCCCCTCAAGTACTCTAAGACAGGGGTGTTAAACTCATTTTAAGTCGGGGGCCACACCATACAACAAACATTCCGTCGGGGGCCGGACGAGTAGATTCAAGAGAAAGAAAAAGAGAGAGAAAGAAATAAGAGAAAGAGGGAGGGAAAAGGAGAGAGAGGGTAGGACAAAGAAAGAAAAAAAGGGAAGAGAGGGAGAGAGCGTGAGAAACAAAAGATAAAAAGTCGTGAGAGAGGAGAAAAGAAAGGGAGAGGAAGAAAGAAATCCAAAGAGAAATAGAAAGACGGAAGGAGAGAAAAGAAAGCACGAAGGGTAGGAAGAGAGAAAGAGAAAAGAGAGAAAAGGAAAAAAGGAAGTTACAGCAAAAAAAGGTTAAAAGACACAGAGAGAGAAAGAGACAAAGAGCAACAAAGAAATAAAGAAATGAGAGAAAAGGGAGGGAAAAGGAGAGAGGGCAGGACAAAGAAAGTAAAAGAGAGAGGGAGAGAGCGTGAGAAACAAAAGATAAAAAGTCGTGAGAGGGGGGGAAAAGAAAGGGAGAGGAAGAAAGAAATCCAAAGAGAAATAGAAAGACAGAAGGAGAGAAATAAGAAAAGAAAGCGCAAAGGGTAGGAAGAGAGAAAGATAAAAGAGAGAAAAGGAAAAAAGGAAGATAGGGCAAAAGAGGTTAACAGACAGAGAGAGAGAAAGAGACAAAGAGCAACAAAGGAAGAGAAAAAGAGAGAGACAGAGAGTGAAAGAAACGGAGACCGAGTGGGAGAAAAGGGGTGGAAAAGAAAGAGAGAAAGAGAGAGAGAAATAAATACAAGTCCAGTGTCTTTGTTGGAGGCACCTGGCTTTGGCAACATCAAGTGGACATATTTCAACCTGCAGCTCATTTTCCTCTTGCGCTTCTCTCACTGTCGTCTTGCGGGCCGGATTCAATCCCTTAGCGGGCCTAAACTGGCCCGCGGACCGCCTATTTGTCAAACTTATAGATCGTTTCCAAGAATCAACAACATGTGAGACATAATCTTGAAATGTAAGCAAATTGATTGAATGTTTTCTATGACGCTAACAAAAACAAAATTGAAAAAAGGGCTTTGCAAAAATGTTGGCCCCCTTTGAGTTAATACTTTGCTCCAATTACAATTCAATGTCATTGATATCAACGTTGCAGAACAGTGTATGCAATGAGATTAGACACAGCACTCTTGGATATATACATCATACAGACTACTATTCATCTATTATCTGCACCGCTTATCCTCAGTAGGGCTGCGGGGGTGCCGGAGCCCATCCCAGTGGGCAGGGGACACCCTGAACTGGTTGCCAGCCAATCACAGGGCACACGGGGACAGACAATTCGCTCGCTCATTCACACCTAGGGACAATTCGGTTAGGCCAATCAACCTGACATGGATGTTTTTGGAATGTAGGAGGACGGGGAGAACATGCAAACTCCACACTGGAAGACTACCGTAGCGGAAGCACTAAGTTATAATAATAAGAATGCAATGAAGAATAATGCATTGTAACAATACTGCAATGAAAAAAAGGGCAATAACATTTTGCAGTGGCAATTTTAACTCTTTTGGGGTATGTAAAGTTTTGCAAATCTTAAAACTTAAATATTTGCCTATTCTTCCTCACAAAACAGCTCATGTCCATTTAAGTTTGATGGTGCAAAGCATTTTTAAGATCTTTCCACAAATGCTCCACAGAATTGAGTTCTGGCCATTGTAACGCCTTTTTTAATGTTAGTTACAAATTTTATTGTATATTTTGCATAAGTCTTGGCTCGTTGTCCACGTTGGAAGGTGAACCTGCGACCCGTCACGGAGCAGGTTCATCTAAAATGAGACTTAGTAGCACACAGTTGCACTCTGTCATTTAGGTTGACATTGGATCCCTCAGAAGTCATCAAGGAACTTCTGGAGTCAGTTGGCTGAGCTAAGAGAACAAGTGTTAGGAATTAAATACATTACAATGTATCGTTTACCAAATTGTTCGAATGAGTTATCTGACTCCATTAACCAAACACAAACTTCATTCTCCCAACAATGTATGCTCGTTTCTTTATGGAAAAATGAACAAGAGACCGGCGTTTCAACACGAGTGCAGATTTAATTTCTTAAATAATAAACTAAGTGAATTACATCGAATTAGTGACGCTCTTCGTCGAGCCTTTTCTCTCGATTGTCCCTCGAGCTTCTACCGTTCTCCCGGCCCACGCCTTTTTCCCAAGCTGGCGTGTCGGCTCCTCCCATGGGCGGGCCAGAGACTCCCCACGTGGACTCCACCTCGTCGCCTCGATGTCTGTCATGGTCAAAACATCCTGCCAATTCCTCGTCATCAGGGCTTTGTTCTCCAAACATCGCCTACCATCCGTGTCAGAATTCTGTTATCAACAGAACTAAACAAAACATTCACATTCAGAACAGCGTGACCTGTCATTGAACTTAAGCCTTCTCTTTGAAAAAATCTTCATTGCATTCACTAAATGTAGATTGTATAAAATCCTTTATAGTAAAATGTATAAAAATCACAGGGAAAACCTACTTTTCAGTTTTTTTCTTTGTAAATATCCCTCATTAGCCGCACCGCTTATCCTCAGTAGGGTCTCGGGGGTGCTGGAGCCCATCCCAGTAATCATCGGGCAGTGGGCAGGGGACACCCTGAACTGGTTGCCAGCCAATCGCAGGGCACACAGGGACAGACAATTGGCTCGCTCATTCACACCTAGGGACAATTTGGACCGGCCAATCCACCTGAAATGCATGTTTTTGGAATGTGGGAGGAAACTGGAGTGCCCGGAGAACATACAAACTCCGCACAGGAAGTCCGGTATCTGGATTTGAACCCACACAAGAGGTACCCAAGACCTTAGAACTGTGCCACACACGCGCTAACCACTGCGCCGCCGTGCTGCCCATTCCCTGTAATGTAAAATGTTGAAATAATTTGGTTCCACTTCACAATTCAGTCTCACGTGTTGATTTCTAGAAACCATTTTATATTTTTAAAGTTTGAAGCCTGACAAAACGTTCTTGAAGTAAAATACCGTCGTGGTCAGCAGACGGTGGGTGCTTTGCAAACGGCCCGTGGCTTTGGTGACATACAGTGGACATATTGAACACTGCAAGTCATTATTTGGCTCCTTTTTCTCTTGTGCTTCTCTCAGCATTGTCTGGCGTGCCACACGAGCTGATGATGGTGGCTCGGTTGACGAATGAGCCCGCATTTTAACCGCAAAACTCTCCTGGCAGGGATCCTAACGAGTACCCAAGATGACGGCAGAGCCTCCAGCCCGTTTCCTGGTCCTGTTCGACTTCGACGAGACCCTGGTGAACGAGAACAGCGACGACTCGGTCCTGCGGGCCCTGCCGGATCCGCGATTGCCGGACTGGCTGAAGAACAGCTACCGCGAAGGCCACTACAACGAGCACATGCAGCAGATCCTGGCCTACATGGCCCAGCAGGGGGTGTCGCCCGAGGCCATCCGTTCCGCCCTGGAGGCGATCCCGCCTACGCCCGGTACCCCCGCGCTCCTGGACTTCCTCCGGAGTCGCCAGCCGGACTTCGAACTGGCGGTGGTCTCCGACGCCAACGTCTACTTCATCGACACCTGGTTGAAGCGCGCCGGGGTGCGCCAACTCTTCCGGGAGATCTTCTCCAACCCTGCCGGTTTTGACAGCGCCGGCCGTCTGGTGCTGCTCCCCTACCACGCCCACTCCTGCGACCGATGTCCTGAAAACCTGTGCAAGCAGGTGGTCCTGAGGGAATACTTGGCCCTGCGGCAAAAAGAGCGCGGCGCGCCGTTCCAACAGGTCTTTTACGTCGGGGACGGCGCCAACGACATCTGCCCTTCTCTGGTTTTGGGACCCCGGGACACGGTCTTCCCCAGGAAGGACTTCCCCATGCACAGGTTGCTCAAGTCCGAGGGGGCAAACTTCAAGGCTAACATGGTACCCTGGAGCAGTGGCCAGGACGTGGTGGACTGTCTCAAGAAGATTGTGGAGGAGAGATGATTGTTCCAGTGGGGTAAAAGTTTAAACCCAAAACAACCAAAACAAAGGTGCTCTAATACCATATGTTCCAGGATGTACTGTAAATCGCACTGGAGTATAAGTCACATTTGTCTGAAACAGAGGTGGTTAACCCGGTCTTCTTCAACTCAGGTGATTTAGATCACTAGAATCATTAACAAGGTCCTGCTAGCTTGCAAAACAAGCTAATACATTCTATCCATTAATTGAAACATGTAGGACCCTTGAGGACCAGTTTCCCCACCTCTGCTCCGGACCATATTTAGCTTTGTCTGTGAAGAAAAGCTAGCATAGTCTTCTTGCTGATCATCTTCTTGGAGGGCCACATGTCCTGTATGTTTTTAGAGGTTTCTCTTCTTCAACTCGGTGATTCCAGTCACCAGGAAGGTTACCAAGGTTCTGCTAGCTTCTTTATTGCTAGCTTTCTCTACTACTGCTTGTGTCGAATAGTTAGCTTCCTTGACACAATTATTGTTGTCTTCTGCACAGTAAGCCTGGATCAGTCTCTTCTGCGCTGAAAACTAGCTTGTTCCTAGCTCTGGTCTAAAACATGCTATGCTAACTAATAATACAGAAGAATATGATCCTTAATATCAGCAAGAAGACTATGGTAGCTTTCTCCACAGAATACAAAGCTAGTTTTTAGCAAAACAGTCCTTGATGCAGAACAATACTGCGCTGGTTTTCGACAAAGAGGAAGCTAGTTTTCAATGAAGAACACAACTATGCTTGCTTCCTTTACAAGGTTGAGAAAGAAGCTAGTTTTGGGAACAGAAGAGACTGATGCTAGCTTATACCGTGTAGATAAAAAGTTATAAAAGCAAGTATTTGACACTGTCAGAAGAAAAGCTAGAAGACTATAATCCTAATAATCCTAACCAACAGCAAGAAATGTATGCTAACTTTTCCCAAAAAATACAAAGTTAGTTTTTAGCAGAGAAGCTACTTCTAGCTAGCAGAACAATACAAGACTGGCTTCCTGTGTTGAAGACAACGCGAGTTTTTGACAAAGAGGAAGCTAGTTTTCCCCACAGAACACGACCATGCCTACTTTCTGTTCACACATAGAGGAGGAAGCTAGAATTCAGCGCAGATGAGATGAAGGCTAGCTTAGCATGCAGAAGGTAATGCTAATTTTGTCAAAGAAGCTAGTATTTGACACTAGCAGTAGTAGAAGAACAAGTTTGTTTTGGACAAAGAAGTATTAGTTACTAATTATTAGCAAAAAGAGTACGCTAGCTTTCTCCACAGAATAAAAAGCTAGCTTTTAGCCGAGAAGCTAATTTTAAACGCTAGCTCCCCGTGTTGAAAACGACTCGCGTTTTCGACAAAATAAAAGCTAGTTTTCAACCAAGAACACAACCATTCTTCCCTCCTTGTTACATGTAGAGGAAGAAGCTAGTTTTCAGCGCAGGAGACTGACGCTAACTTACCATAATGCTAATTTGGACAAAGAAACTAGTCTTTGATACCGGCAGTAGAACAAGCCAGTTCTCGAGAAAGAAGAATATGATGCTAATTATCAGCAAGAAGACTAAGCTAACTTTTTCCAAAACAGACAAAGCTAGTTTTAGCAGCTATGCTAGTTTCTGACTCCGAACAATACAACGCTGGGTGAATGCAATGCAAGTTTTTGACAAAAAGGGAGCTAGCTTTCAACGCGACAAGCTAGTTTTGAGCGCAGAAGCTAGCTTATCATGCGAGTAATCGACGCCGGCAGTAGAACGAGCTAGTTTTCAGCAAAAAGATGCTAGTTTCTTGCCTAGGAAAACAAAAAAACATCTAGAAAAGACATAGATTTATAGAATTGAAAATATAGTACATAGTTTCATAGGTACTAATGATAATACCGGCGCTCTTGAAACAAGAATAAGTGTTATTTACCAAAGTGTAAACAGAGTTTGAATTTAAACTGTTCCCATATTTTCTGTTAGTCACACTTTTAAAAAAATATAATACAGGTATAATCGTTTTTTATTTAGAAATAAGTAGATGAAAAGGTCTTGGTGGAATAAGTTTAGCCTTTTTTCATAAGGGTGTTGGAACTTTATTTAGGTTTACTAATACTTGTATTAGTATATATATAACTATATATTAGTTATATATATAACTAATACTGGTTTCAAAAATCACTACTAGTATTCTAAATTCATATAATTCAATTATTGCCAATTATAGTTTATTTTTAACAGTTGAATGAATGCAGTTTTACACCTAAACCAACCCACCATGCTTTCTATTATTTTGGGGAATATAAATAGAATACAGGTATTGGTTGAAAAACATCGTTTTGATCAATAATAGGAACTGTAATTCTTGTCTAATGTTCGTTTCTGTGAGTTTTAAATATCACAAAAATCTAAGTAGTTAACTTCATAAGAAGGATTTTAAACTGCTTGTAATCGTTTTACATGTGAATTAGTCTGGAATTTTGAGACCTTAAAAGTAAAAACTCAAAAGAGAAGACCTACAATATTTACATAACGACTGGGTGTAACCGCTATCGGGTAAGGTATGCGAATAATTACGGGCGAGGAAAAGAAAAAATGCAAATACCTGAATGAGAATTGTGGCTTTTTTTCATTTTGCTTCTCAAGTTGTATTGCTGAGCCGTTTGACGGCTAATGCTAAGCTAGGCTAATCATACAATTTTTAAGGGGGAATTGCCAAAAATCGTGTTTTAAGCTTTGTTAAATGTTGCGGTTATTTAAAATGATAGCTACCGTTTTCAAACATGACGGGAATGTAAGTTTTTAAGTCTACGTTTTATTAGCTAGCAAGCTACTATCAGAGGCCGTTTCAGGGGTAAATCATAATTGCTCTCAAGACTATATCTCATAAATTCACAAACATACTATGCTCTCACACCTACTACTATTCTCTCTTACATATACAGTGAAGAAATTAAATATTTGCACACCCTGCTATTTTGCTGTGAGAGATAAACTAAAAAGAAAAATCAAAAGGAAACGTTTGACCTCAGTACTAGCAAACAAAGGCTACTGTACCAAATATTAACATGCATTTTCTCAGGTGTTCAAATACTCATTTTCAGCTATATTACACAATTGTTAAAGAATCGTGCATTAGGATTTCTGTATTTTTCTTTTTAGTTTATCTCCCTCACAGCGGACATGCATTTCCAACCCCATGATTTCTAAGTGGGAGAATTAGCAAAATAGCAGGGTGTTCAAATACTTTTTTTCTTCACTGTGTTACTATAGTCTCTCACACAGTACTATACTTTCTAAAGCAGACTACTTTGCTGTCACACACGTACTACTATACTCTCACATACTACCATACTGTCTCAAAAATACTACTAAACTGGTAGCAACTCCAATTTGACAACTTATTGTACAACATGTACTCACAGATCTTGCATCGCCATGGTTACCAAAAGTACGCAAAGTAAAACAACCCTGAGAGGTAAAAAATAACCCTATAGTAATATAGGGTTATAAGTTTAATGGCGTGTGAGGAAAAATTTGTGGGAGAGAGAGTATAATCGTTTGTGTGAGAGTCTATCGTAGAGTGTGTGTGTGGGGGGGAGTATAGTAGTTTGGGTACGAGATTATAGCAGTGTGTGTCAGAGAATCTAGTAGTGTGTGAGAGTATTATAGTATGTGTTAGAAAGTATAGTATTGTGCATGAGAGAGTATAGCATTGTTTGTGCATGGATATATAGGTTCCTGTGAGAGTACAGTTGTGCGTATGTAATTTGTGTATGAGGGTACAATAGTATAGGTGAGAGATTATAGAGTGTGCAAAAGCATAGTAATGTGTGTTTGAAAGTATAATAGTATGGGTGAGAGAGTATAGGGTGTGTATGAGAGTATTAGAGTATGTGTAAGAAAGTATAGTAACATGCACGAGAGAGTGGTGTTTGTACGGGGAAGGGGGGTATAGTAGTTTGTGTGTGAGATAATAGTGTGTGTATGAGAGTTTTATAGTATGTGTTAGAAAGTATAGTAGTGTGCATGAGAGAGTATAGCATTGTTTGTGCATAGATATATCTGTTTCTATGAGAGTACAGTTGTGCGTATGTGAGAGTATGATGTAAACTGAGGGTTTAATTGATTGTGGGAGAGTCAATCTCTTTATATTCATGGGAGTATA
Organism: Urocampus carinirostris; assembly: GCF_059441175.1. NCBI lineage: Eukaryota > Metazoa > Chordata > Actinopteri > Syngnathiformes > Syngnathidae > Urocampus > Urocampus carinirostris. The sequence continues at coordinate 23,841,375 of NC_142367.1, read as the reverse complement.
ATATGTGTGTGAGATTATAGTAGTATGTGTATGAAAGCATAGGAAATGTGTGTTTGAAAGTATAAGAGTATGGGTGAGAGAGTATAGTACTGTGTATGTGTGTGTGTGTGTGAGTATAAGAGTATGTCTAAGAAAGTATAGTAATGTGCATGAGAGGGAGTGGTGTTTGTGAGTGGGGGGGTATAGTAGTTTGTGTGTGAGATGAGAGTTTTATAGTATTTGTTAAAAAGTATAGTAGTGTCCATGAGGGAATATAGTAGATTTTTGCATGGATATGACTGCAGTCGTGAGTATGATGTTAACTGTGAGGGTTTTAAAGTGTGTATGAGAGTATAACGGTGTGAAAGCATCGTAATGTGTGTTTGAAAGTATAAGAGTATGGGTGAGAGAGTATAGTAGTGTGTGTATGAGAGTATAAGAGTGTCTAAGAAAGTATAGTAACATGCATGAGAGAGTGGTGTTTGTGCAAGAGTAATGTGGGGTGGGGGAGTATAGTAGTATGTGTGTGAGATTATAGTATGGCTGCGAAAGTATAGTAATGTGTGTATAAAAGTAAAGGTATGGGTGAGAGAGTATAGTAGTGTGTGTATGAGAGTTTAATAGTATGTTTGAGAAAGTATAGTAACGTGCATGTGAGTGGTGTTTGTGCAAGTGTATAGTAGTGTGTGTGGGTGGGGTGGGGTAGTATAGTAGCATGTGTGTGAGATTATAGTATGTGTGTGAAAGCATAGTTATGTGTGTATAAAAGTATAAGAGTATGGGTGAGGTTATTGGATGTTTGAGAAAGTATAGTAAAGTTTATGAGAGAGTAGTGTTCGTGCAAGAGTATGGTAGTGTTTGTGCGTTGGGTGGGGGAGTATAGTAGTATGTGTGTGAGATTATAGTATGTGTGTGAAAGCATTTTGATGTGTGTATAAAAGTAGAGAGTATGGGTGAGAGAGTATAGTAGTGTGTATATGAGAGGTTATTGGATGTTTGAGAAAGTATAGTAAAGTTTATGAGAGAGTAGTGCTCGTGCAAGAGTATGGTAGTGTTTGTGCGTTGGGTGGGGGGAGTATAGTATTATGTGTGTGAGATTATAGTAGTATGTGTGCGAAAGCATAGTAATGTGAGTATAAAAGTATGAGTATGGGTTAGAGTATAGTAGTGTGTGTATGAGAGTATAGATAGAGTATGTTTGAGAAAGTATAGTAACGTGCATGAGAGAGTGGTGTTTGTGCAAGAGTATAGTAGTGTGTGTGGGAGATTATAGTAATGTGCATGGGTTTGATTGTGTCTGTATGAAAGTATAGTTGTGGATGTGTGAGGGTATGATGTTATATATGAGAGCAAGTATGATTTACTTCTCAAAGGGCCTCTCAGAAACTACTTCCCACGCGCCATTTGCGTGGAAAACAGCGATTTGACATCATTTTCTCATGATGAGATCTCATGACATGATCACATGAGTGACCTCAACCAATCACACGTCTTGTGATCATATCACGATGACATCATTCGCTAATCAAACTCAGCTAACAATCAATAAACAGGTTCTGATGCGCCTTCAATGTCGTGAAATCGGAAACGAAACAGTGCGGGTATCGGATCGAAACCAGGAGCTCGGGTGACAAAAAAGCCGATACTTAATCTCTGTCCTGGAAATACTGCTGTAATCTACACCAGCATTCAAATAACTGCCTGCACTTTGGCCTCTCATGTATTATTCAAGTCTAGAGGGTCGGGGGAAGGAGCCGTGCAATATTTTCTCCTATAATACAATTTTAATTGAGTCATACATCGTATATTTAGAATAGAATATACCTTTATTGTCATTGTTACGAAATTGGACGTGGCACTCCAGGTTCACATTTAACAGTGAGGAAACATTTATTTGTTCTCTTAAGAGCAGGGTTTTCGAACTTGGTTTGGCTCTGGGGCCGGATCCAGATTTTATGTTCTCAGGTGGGCAGGATCTGTAAAGAATATCATCTTCTAATTTTTAGAATTTTTTTTTTGTAATTTGCTTCATCTACCTTACATATCATAATTACGGATAAGTCAAGTCACATTTATTTGTACAGCCCTTATTTTACATTTGTCTGGGCAGTGTTTGAAAACAACTCACAACAATGACCCGGACCAATAATCAACATTTCGTTTTTTTCTGGGTTAAGGCGCAAAAAATGAAGTGGCATCCATCTTTGAATCTCAGTAGGGCAAGTCTCCAGATTTCTACAATTTAATAGTCCAGTTGTCTCCAGTGGCAGATACAGTTGAGTGTCATCTGCATAGCAACGGAAACTAATATTATACTTGCGGATAATGTCACCAAGAAGAAGCATATAAATACTGAAAAGGAGGGGGCCAAGTACAGAGCCCTGTGGAACGCCACAGGGGACGAGTGATCTTTTCCCAATACATTTATTTAAAAAGAATGGCGTAGGACACATTCTAACTAGTTTATTTTTAACAGTTGATTGAATGTTTTTTTACATCATGCTTTACAAACTCAACACTACCCCCTGGCGGCCGGAGAGAGCATTTGGCTTGCATTTATTAAGTTTTGATAGAAACGACCTATAGACTCGCTTCTTGTTTTGACATACTCCGAAATTTATGGCCAGCCGGATAAAATAATCCTACAGTCCGGGTGATGCCCGTGGGCCATATGTTTGACATACCTGTCATCTTCTAATTTTTTAATTAATTTGCTTTATCTACCTTACATATCATAATCACGTATAACGAGTATTTTCCCAATACATTTATTTAAAAACAATGGCATTGAATGTGTTAGCTGGTTTATTTTTAACAGTTGAGTGAATGCAGATTTCCACCTAAACCAACCCACCATGCTTTACAAACTCAACACTGCCCCCTGGCGGCAGGAGAGAACATTTGGCTTGCATTTATTAGAAATAACTTTTGATAGAAACGACCTATAGACTCGCTTCTTGTTTTGACATACTCGGAAATTTATGGCGAGCCGGATAAAATAATCCAATAATCCTGTCTGAAAGACAAGTGCAGTGCTCGTTTTTTTTCCCAGAATTCTTTCTCAACCAGTACAGTGTCATGAAGCACTTTAAACAACAAACCTGCAAGTGTTAGCCACAATAAAACGCAATTCGACGTTGATACCCATCAGTTTTCGTGAATGAGATTTAAATATGGGTTGTAGAGTTAAAATGGCAAAAAAAATTAGCCGCCATCATCCCTTAGAAGCTTCTCAGGGAGTTTATTTTGTTGTGTCAAGTTTTAAAGTCATCAAAATGGCATCATTTTGTGCAATAACGAAACACTTAATAGGCAATACGGTGTGTATAGGATGCATAAGGGACTTTTATTTTTCTGGGGTGCTTTATTTACGTTTTCTTTCTTGATTTGCTGTGTTTATTTGGACTTTAAAGAAGTGGATGTATCACAAACATTGTAACGGGAATATAAAAGCCATCATGTAACCAATCCTGCTTTTTGAGTGCTTATTACTACCCCCCCCAATCACATTTTAATATAAACACAATGAGATCTTTACAATCTGGTTTAGTTTATACAATTTTGGTTATACCTGGGCCCCGGGATTGAGCCCTGTGGAACACCAACGGACAGTAAAGCTGGACTACAATGAATATATAGTGTGTATTATTTAGTGCCTTCTTGAAGTATGAAAACACTTCATTTATTGAAAAACAATATTGACTTAAAAATAAAATGACTTAAATTATATGATTGTGCATTTTTACAAACGCTCCTGGTTAGAGAAATTTGTACCGTAAATTCCGGACTATAAGCCACTACTTTTTTCCCAAACTTTCAACCCTGCGGCTTATTCATTGATGCGGCCAATTTATGTCATTTTTCTAAGGGCCGCCAGCGGCGCTCGAGTACAAAAGGTAAGATTTAGACCGGTGGAATATATGCGCCGAGGAAGACTGCAACTTCTTTCCGACACTGAGGAAGACGACTTTGATGGCTTCAGTTCTAAGGGGGAAGATGAGGACGGTTTACCATGATTTTTACAAGTACGGTATGTTTTTTTACCAGAACCGTTTACTGTGTTGCGAGTGTGATGCTAGCGTGTTGCTAGCGTGTTGCTACCATTAACTGCCCTGTCACAGGCACCGTTTGGGATGAAAGTTATGTTATTATTATTAAAGCTTTGAAAACTCTCGGTGTACCGTCTTTCTTTGTAAATATGTGTAACCCATGTATAATATGCATTTGCCACTGTATATTTTTGTAATGTATTTATTTGTATTTATTTTAGACACTTATTCTGATATGTTTTGCACAGGCAAATGAAAAAGGAGGGGCGGAACAAACGCGGGGTGACGGGAAGTGGGGAGCAGTGAAGGTGAGGAACAGACAGACCTGTTTGTGGACGCGGCGGATAATAGTGGATATATATTTTTCCCACCATTACCTTTGGAAATATACACTTTTTTCCTTGGATTACTTTCAACGGGACCCGGACTCTGCAGGTCTGCATCAAACCTTAAGTACCGGTATCATTTTCCGTTTATTTTGCCGGCTGTGATTTTTTGACTGCGTACTTTAATGAAGGACATTTAGTTTCAATCATGGGACTTAAAGTCGGGTTTAGGTTAATTTTGTGTTTGTGTTACATTTTTTAATGTGGGCGCATGCGGCTTATATACAGGTGCGGCTTGTGTAAGTACAGAATCGGTTTCCCTTTTAAAATGTGGTGCGTGCGGCTTATAATCAGGTGCGCTCTATAGTCCGGAATTTACGGTATTTGAATTAGATATGATGAGCTCCACCTAGAGGTACTTGCCATAATTATCTGCCATTTTGCTGCTACGTGTACCCAAAAAACTGGCAAAAGGCTGATAAAACAACATTAAAAGAAAATGATGTGGTTTGAAGATGGAAGAAAATGGTGGAGGAGAACATATATATATATATATATATATATATATATATATATATATATATATATATATATATATATATATATATATATATATATATATATATATATGTGTGTGTGTGTGTGAGATAATTTTCTGTAAGAGAACAAACATGGCACAAAAATGATTTGCTGTATTTTGGTGAAGTACAGACACACGAAAGGACTGACTCAAATTAATTTGAAGGCAAAGGGACTAACAAAAGGCGCTCTGCGCATAACAGAGTAACAAAAACACGCTCGGGAAAACACTCCATGCTGTCAAAGTTCAAGAAGTCCTGGATGGATCAACGGCGTGTATTATCAGGCAGATCAGGGGGAAACAACGACCCAAAAGCTTTTGCTTTCGGCACAGTTTATCTGCCAGTTGGCGCCCTCTAGAGAATGGTGCCATGTTGGATCCTAAAGAATTCTTAAACTTTTTTTAATATTTTAAGAATATTTGGAATACATATTAGATATTAAACAAATAACCGTTAATGTGAATTCCTCGTTCCTTGTGATTTGAAAATTCGTTATGACTCTTTCAAAATAAATAGCCACATCTAGTGGTCAAGTGATTCAAACTGTCCCTTAAGCGTCTTGTATTATCATTCAATCATAAAAATACAAATACAAACTGTTAATCTCAGGAAACAAGATAAATATTGTAATTTATTTTTGGTTTTCAAATACGTTGAATTAACTATAATGCGATGTTTTTATTTTTTTATTCTTTAATTTCTGATAGCACATTTTTGTGTTTTTTTGACACAATTAGCACACGAATTATTTATTATAATCAAACGTATGTAAAAAAAAATAATACTAAAGCTTCCGTTAAAACGTTTTAACGTATTTTCGGTTCAAATGATTAAAAACGAAAAATTCAGAACGTTTTATTTCCATGATGCGCTTTTGCAATTCTACCGCTAGAGGTCACTAATTCACAGCAGTTGAATATTTTGTTTATTAACACGTTTAGTCTCCATTTGTCTAATAAGTTTTCATCATGAAATTAAACAGTACAACATTCTTACCAACATTCTTAATCATGGCCAAAATAATATAATAATTTCAGTAATTATTAATCGTCCACTAGATGCAAATTGAGTGAAGCTTAAAATATCCCACTTTGTATGGCGCACCCAAACGCAACATCATACCGGATGTGACCTGTTCTCTTGTCAGTGTTTTTAAAAAAATCGGCGGTCGCTTGCTACTCTGTCCTCCATATAGAGTGCACATTTAACCCGAATATTGCTCATTTAATCCCCACTAAGGTAAGTTTTAAGTTCTTATTTTGTCACAAAAGCTATTTGGACTTACAAGTGACCGGCACTGCCGTTTAAACTTGACATACCTGGTTGAGTTCGAGAGTTGGAAGCTAACAAGCTTAGCCGCTTAAGCTAACATTCGGCTTGACGGCTTTGTTTGACGTATATTTTATATTTAACGCCATTTACGGTATTTAAACATGTACGCAACTTTTAATTTATGCCCTGAAAGATATATTTCTCGATTTATGCAAGCAAACCTAATTTCAAAACTAATTTATTTTAATACGTTAAATCAGCATGGTGTTATTAACACCCCCCCTCCATTTCGAATTGAATCGTCTTTATTGTCATATCAACGTATGCAACGAGATTAGACATGGCACTCCAGGTTGAACACGCAAGTAACTCATTTTATATGTATAGCCCTCAATCACAAAGAGTCTTAAAGGGCTGCACAGGTTAATGCACAGACTGTTATTTCAGACTATTATTACACCACCCCCTGATCTGGAACCAACACGAGGGCAAGGAAAAACTCAAAAACCTCAACATGAGGAAAAAGAAGAAACCTTGAGGAGGGACCGCACATGTGGTATCTCCCTTTCAGGATTACCACGCAACAGATGTTGCAATTACAAATAATACAGAGATATTGTCCACAAAAGTATAGCTTATTCATATGCTTCAGAGTAGAAGTGTGTTTTAAGCTTAGATTTAAGCATTTCCACGGATCTCAGGGGGAAGAGCATTCCACAGCACCGGTGCCCGCATGGAGAACCCTCTCAAACCTGCGGAACACTTCTTGGCTCTTGAGATCACCAGTAGACCGGCACTTTCAGAACGAAGGCTTCGGACCGGAACATAAGGGGAAATCAGATCTGAAAGATATGAGGGAGCAAGTCCATGTATGATTTCGAATAATACTACTGTAAGAGAACCTTGAAATCACATCTTAGTCTAACAGGGAGCCAATGCAGGTTAGCCAAAATCGGCGTGATGTGATCGGACTGTGATTGTCCTAGTTAAAAGCCTCGCTGCAGCATTTTGTACCAGCTGAAGACTCTGGATTCTGGACTTCGGGGGACCGGAGAGTAGTGCATTACAGTAATCGAGACGGGAGGGACCAACGCCTGAATTATAATCTCCGACTGAGACAGCATAGGACGAATTCTAAAAGCGAAAAATAAGACAGTACACTGTTAGTATCCAGGAAAGGGGATGACCTTATGTGCAGCCCCTTCTCAAGGTTTCTTCATTTTCCTCATGCTGAGGTTTTTGAGTTTTTCCTTGCCCTCATGTAGGTTTTAGATCAGGGGATGGTGTCATAATAGTCTGTAGTTTGCAATAGTCTTTGATCTGTGCAGCCCTTTGAGACTCTTTGTGATAAAGGGCATCACAACTTAACTTGACTTGAGGTTTTTGAGTTTTTCCTTGCCCTCATGTCGGTTTTAGATCAGGGGATGGTGTCATAATAGTCTGGTTTGCAATAATCTGTGGTCTGTGCAACCATTTGAGACTATACGTGATTAGGGGCGTCACAAATAAACATGACATGACTACTATAAGCAGGTAAAACTTTACAAGGCAATGTGTAGAGACTGGTCTAAGTAGTTATAAAGGTGCAATGAAAACTAGTAACTCCTACGACTCGTCAATTGAAAATGAGTGCAAAACATTTAGCATGAAGAAAATAATCCAATGGCAGCACAGCCGCACAGTGGTTAGCCTGTGTGCAGCACAGTTCTGAGGTCATGGTTCAAATTCAGCTACCAACCTTCCTGTGCGGAGTTTGCATGTTCTCCCCGCGCTTGCGTGGGTTTCCTGCGGGCACTCCGGTTTCCTCCCACATTCCAAAAATATGCATGTCAGGTTAATTGGCCGGTCCAAATTGTCCCTAGGTGTGAATGAGCGAGCGAATTGTCTGTCCCTGTGAGACTGGCTGGCAACCAGTTGAGGGTGCCCACTGCCCGATGGCTGGGATGGGCTCCAGCACCCCCGCGACCCTACTGAGGATAAGCGGTACAGATAATGGATGGATGGGTGAAAATAATCCAAAATAAGTCGCACTTGTTTAGGGTGGTGATGGCCCTGGGGAAGAATCTGTCTTGGAGTCTGTTTGTCCTTGTTTTAGCGCCAACAGGTCAAAGAGTTGATGGTCCAGGCAGGGTAAAAAGAATGTATTATGATGATGATAGCTGTGCTGCAGTATTGCAAGGTGGGAATGTCCTCCCGACTGGGCAGAGAACAGCTCATGATTTTCTGGGCTCTGTTGATTACTCCCTGTAGGTTTTTCCTGCTCATTTCACCATTTTATCACTTTAAATTTTACAGTGACAGTGGAGGATTACTACTATAATTGTTTTTCTTGTTTTCTTTTCCCAAATATCAGTCTAATAAGTCAATTTATGTTTATTTGTGTAGCCCTAAATTACAAAAAGTCTCAGAGGGCTGCACAGACCACAGATTATTGCAAAAGTTTACAGGATATTGATTACATACAGTTTTCTAGTTTACTGTGGCTAACAATTAAATAATAACAAGAACGGCAAACTATAATTTTGGGTCGGATTGAGATGTGTGAATATGTGTTTTACGGACTGGGTTTAGATTAGGTCGAACTGGGTTTTCCAAAATAAAGTTCAGATAATAATGTTCCACTGTTTTCAAATATATTTTGAATTCCATACACAAAATAAGATCAAAAAATAGATCATTAATAATTAATATAAAAATAAGTCATTATTTATGGTGAAATTCTCTTGCCTTCATCTAAATTTGATTTTTTTGGGGGTGGTGTAGGGAGCTAAATTGTTTCATATAACTGCTTGTATTTTAGTAAGTACAGTCCAAGTGTATTGCATTAAATAGTCAAAAAAATTTTTTTCAATTTAATTGTTTCAATTCGAAACATGTCCCCTTCTCCCCCAATAAATCGAAGTAGGCTTAGATGATCAAGAGAACAATCAATTCATACGTATTTTTTTCTCGTATTTAACTCGTTATGTGGCAGTCACAGATTATGTTTGTTTTCTATAGGTATCCACTTAAATATTGCAGCTTGGTTGTCCTGTAAAAGGGATTACCTCATGTGTGGTCTCTTATCGTGGTTTCTCGTTTTTCCTTATGTTTTTTTTGTATGTTTTCCCTGCCCTCGTGTAAGTTTGAGATCAGTGGATGTTCTAACTACCATGACTGTGAGCCGATACAGTGATTTGATTCTTTGATAAAGGCCTATACAAATAAATGTTACTTGCAAGTCTAGTACTTTGTTCTAAATAAACTATTTCTGGCTTTCTGAAAATACAGTATCTGTTATATTGTATAATTTGCTTCTGTTTTGTGTTTATAAAATAATACTAGACTATTGTACAGAATAGTCTTTATTGTCATCAATATCAACGTTGTGAACCATTTTGTGCTATGACATTAGACATGGCACTCTAGGGTTAAAAAAACTGTCAAGACTTTGATGAGAAAAAAGATAAGACCATCAGGATAAATAGGCAAAAATATATAGTCACAACAGCGTTAAGAAAACTGCTTGTAATTATAATGCAATGAAAAATAATAGTGTATTGTAATCACAGTGCAATAAAAATAAATGTTGTAACATGGAGCAGCAGCAGTATAAAAAAAATAAATATATATTTTCTAGATAATTATTTTCAATTTCATGCAATGGCATATTTTTTTTGATGATGTATATCAGTGTTTTGTTTTCAGTGCTCTCCTATAGTTTTCTGAGATTTGCCCAGAACACGTAGACATTTTTGAGACGCAGTACGTCATATTAGTTTCATCCCGAGGAAAATGAATGATGTGTATTTTTGCAAAGCATCCCTATTTTCAATTCTCTGCGTTCCCTAACAGACACAAGCAGTGACCCGAATAGACATAACTTGCTCCTGCCTTCCCTGCAACTCCAATATAATGCTGCAACAGCAGCAATGTGCAGAGCAGCCAGGACTTTTAGGGAAACTTCATCCTGGAGGGAAGAAGCTAAAAGGAAAGACTTTCTATCTGGACAATGTGAAAAAACGTCCCGCTGCCCTTCTCTCCGAAGCCATAACTCTTTTTGGAGGGGTATGCCACATTTTTTTTACTATGTTACAACGTCCACACAAAGGACAGTCATCACCAGAAATTTACCTTTTATCTTTTCAAAGGGAGTTGAGAGCTTTCTTCACAAGGACGTGAGCTTTGTTGTCACCGGAAGTCACAAAAGCCCGGAGGAGAAAAAGCTCGCAGATGGCAAGAGAAGTGATGACTCTCGGCGGCCAGTCAAGCGGCAAGAAAGTGTTCATGACAGTAGGAAGCAGCAGCTTGCTACTCCACAGCCAGCGGTAGGAACCCAAATCTTGTTTGCCAAAGTTAGCTCGCTCACCATTAAATAAAAAGTGTGTTTTTGCAATGTTGGATCGTTGTTTTGATCAACCTTCACAGGCTTGCGGTAGCCGAGGAAAAGCCCTGCTCGAAAAAGCCATTCGCAATAAAGTAAGCCGCAAATCTTAATCTTGGTTGCCTTTGAAGCTAAATATTTGGGGATTTCATTGCACAGGAGCGGCTGCAGACGAGCAACGTGTTGGCAAACGCCCGCTCTTGGGGAGTCGGTATTGTTCATGTGGACGGTATCCTTTGCACTCAAGAACCCTTGCTCACAGCAGGTGGTGCCACATAAGTATGGATCATTAGTTTGATTTGCCCTTCCAAAGTCGCTTCCTTAATATTGCCCCCAGATGTTCTGATTTATTTAAAAAAGCTGAACAGTGAGCAGGTTCTTGTGAAGTCCATCAGAGCTGAGGTATGTTAAAAACTGAAAGTAATATGTACATTTCCAACTCTCCACGTTCCACGGTGGTAAGTGGTCAATAGGGAAATAAAATATCTTACTAAATTCATGTGTATATTTTCACAGAGGAGTCACACCAAGCGGCATTCTTCCCATGTTGTCAAAGGTTTGTGAACTTGACATAAAAATTGCAATTTCTATGATTTAAGTTTAATATTGTGCACTTTGTTTTTTGACAGCTGCGCCTCTGAGATCTCCTTTCCTCAAAATCGAAGATTGCAGCAGGTGAGTGAGGTGTCATGGTCAAGTCACGGGCGCCGGCACGAGTTTGCTGCTGATACAGCATTATAGCAATATCGGTTGTGACGGTGACTGACACCAGTATCGGCTACCCTCCAGTGCAGGGGTCAGGAACCTTTTTGACTCAAAGAGCCATAAGAGCAAAAAATGTTTTAAAAAGAAATTGAGAGAGCCACATCCTATATTGTCAGACAAAATTGAAAAAAACTGCCAAACACGCTCTCTAGACAAAAGCTAATTCTTCAGCACATTTTATTTCACTGTGTGCCATTTGATGATTTCATCAAATGTATAAAATGATAATAATGCCAAATCCTGTGTCCCAAATAAATGTAAATATGCCATTTGCAATTTGTTAAGAGTGTTGAGGCAAATTTTTTCCATGAAATTTGTCCTTAATAACTGTTTCCAAAAATGTGCATGCAAAGTTTTTTTGTAAAAATGTCACAAATCACTGCAAACGATAAGCATATGGTCATATTCACTTTGGGTGTAGACTGCACTGAGCGAGAGAGAGAGAAGGAAGTGCCTTGCGCTGTGTGCAGGGATCCGCCCACCCGTACTGCTCACCCAATCAAAGTTGTTTGCCAGCGTTTTTATTTATCAGTATAAATGGTTTCTTATCGAACTTCTGCATTAAGTTGCTTCGGTTTTATATGGACCAAAACCGGGATGAAATCACTTGACTTTGGAACGCCACAGAGAGATGTGCAATGGTTACATTTTAACTCCCGAACCATAGGTTCCCTACCCCTGCTCTAGTGGATGTTTTTAAAATATCGTTTAACAGTCGGTACTAAAGAATACTTGTATATGAAGGGTCACACAGGTGTAGGGAAAGTTTCGTTTTTACTCATTTGTGGATCTTAATTTCATGTTTGCTAATTTATTTTAAATGTTATTTTAAATGTATACATTTGTTGAAAACTTAGTGTTACTAAAATAGCCTTTTAGACATTAGTTTCTTTTGAAGCCAGTCTGTCAAGACTGAAAAACGAATTGGGAAATAAGTAGCTCAGCACAAGCACACTACACAGTGCACGTTAGGACTTTCCCTAATTGCGCCTGTTAACAAATGGCACTGTGTAACATGAAGAGCTCCAGCGCCCCCCCCAGGGAGCCCAAAACCCAGACAGATAGCGTTTCGTGTTGTGCTCCTGCAGGGAACGTGCACTCAAACGACTCTTTATTTCTTCCATTTGCGCTAATTGAAGCGCACCCTCTTAAGAAAATGGACTCAAAGCTGCAAATGGTTCAGCAAATGAAACAACTTTGGTTCTGTTGGTTTAAAAATAAATTGCGATAGTTGGAACTTGACCCTCTGTTATACATTTCAACCAATGCCTTGTGCGTCAAAGATCTGTTCAGAAGATCAAAATCCATGATTTATGTGTCCAGGAAGTACAAGCCCTTGCATATGCAGTCCATGAGCTTTCCATCACTGTGCTCCTCGGGCCGGTTCAGTCCTTTCGAGTCGCCTCAAAGAGAAGACTCGTCGAGGTTGGTTAAGCAAATTTGGTCACTTCCGTCATTCAAAAATTCCACTGTGATAAGAAGAAAATTTGTTTTTCCTGTTCAGGCCAAAGAAAAAAGTGGCAAGTCACAGTCAAGACAAATCGCAAACGGTGCCTCCTTGGCCGACGTGTAAGAAGAAGATCTCGTTCTGCGAATGTTGCTTTCAGGCTTTTACCAATCTGGATGAGGTGGGCGATCTTCCCTCACACTTTTTCGGACTTGAGTCGATTCCAGGGTTTTGATATGGATTTGTCGTTTGCAGCACTTGCAGTCTGATCAACATCGAGCGTTTGTGATGGAGGATTCAAATTATAACATCTTGGACAGTCTGGTGGTCAACATGGTTCCTCCGTTTGAGCTTGATCCTTCTGAGCAAGGGGAGGAAAAGCTAAATAGGTGAGCTATGGTTACCTGTTTTTGTCCTGACCCAAACACACACGTTCCGTTCTCAAGTGTACCTATTCTGTCTATGGACTACCAATTTTTTTGTCTGTAGACTGCCGGCTATTGTGGCCAATTCTGAACTGGAACCACTGAGCGATGCCGAGATGGAACATGAAGTTCAGGCCTTAAAAGAAGAATCCTCGGTCTCCATTTCTGCCCACGTCACTCCTCTGCATTCCAGCAACTCACCCAAGGAACCAGATCCCGCCCCAAATCCAACAAATGACATCCAGTGTCACAAGTCTGATGACTTTCTCCACACTGCCCAAGCAACCCTGCCCATTTTGGACCTGGCACCGCAAGTCCATTTTCTCCCGTCACCGTTTTTTGACCCGTATTCCATGCCCCCTGTTCTTAGCCCACACTTTTCCACCTCCAATAACACGGAACCCTATAGTCTCTATTCAGAACCTCCAGTACTCAGTCCCCAGATAGATGACAAAGATTATGAATGTGAAGTGGAAGCTACAGTTCGAATGTGTGAATCTGTTTCAATCTCCTTACGCGCACTTCCTTCTCTGCCAGCAAAAAATGCGAAGGCCTCCCCTCCAGTTTTGCGTCCCGCAACTCCGAACCCGAAAAAACGCCGCCGGTATTCCAGCGCCGACGACGATCGCGGCAGAAGAAAAAGGACAAAAGGCAAAGACCTCGCAGGGTCGGAAAGCGAATCCATCGCCGGGGACGAAATGCAGTTTTTCGAGGGCAACGACGCGCAGCGGAATGAAAACCCCCCTCGGAAAGACGCAACCCGTCTTCCCGGCGGATTCCAATTCTCTCTGTTTAACATGTCGGGACCAGAGGCGCAACAATCCCCTTCGGCGTGCATCGACCCGGCCCTCATCCCGGACATCACCCGTCTCGCCTCGTCCGACTCGGACTGGGACCGCGAGCTGCTGTCTCGCATGGACCCGACGCGGTCGGGCTCCGGCGAGCGGGACACGGACTTTATACACAGACCCTGCGCTTGGACGGGCGACGGCGGCTACCAGTTACGGCTGCACAGCGCCCTGCAGCCCCCCACTCCCGCCACCGAGCCCCCGACCTTCTCCGGCACGGCGGTGCCCGTTGTCAAAGTACTTCACTGACTGCACTTTTTGCTGAGCGCGCTCACGATGGACTTAATGGACCGTTTGTTGAAAGCATTTACGCTGCGCATCGCTTCCTAATAGACAATCTAGGCAGGCACAACGTGAGTGAATGGGTACAGCCATTTTCCTTTGAAGGCAGACCGCTTACCGTACAATATCAATATTTTGGGATCAATTTCGAATGCCCGATGAACTTAGACAATTGCAGCGAGTCGTGCAGAAAGTATTTCACCCTTAAATGCGTTTCATGTTTTGGTAAATGAACTGTTAAGTCTGCACATTGACATTTCTCAATATATTCTCATATAGCCAGACTTAAGGGATACATTTGAGTATAATTCTCTTATTACCGCAAATTGGAAGAAAACTCAATCTTTGTCAACCGCAAAGCAAATCATTCTTTGAACAGTTATTTGATTTAGAGACGTTTTTCCTCCTCAAAGGGGCATTATTCAAGAACTAGAACTGTTTGAAGCAGATCCTTTTGGAACCTGCTTTGAAGGTCTGATGATAAAAAAGGTGGGAAGCTTCATACCTTGCAACGTACCAAAATTGAATCAATATGGGAAAAAAAATGCTCATTTCAGGGATAAGATGTTATGAATTAACGTGGAACAAAATTAAATGTATATTTTCGAAATAAATAGATTTTTTAAAAAACGATTTGGTGTTTTGAGATGAAAGTATGATACGGTGCCACTTTTTTCTGGTATAGGTAAGCAAAATAATGTTTTTGTGTTTGTTAAACACAGGACTATACAGATGCTTAAAGTTTTTGAAAATGATTAAAATTTTCAAGGATGGAAAGATGCTTCAAATTTAGGGTGAAGTGTTTGTAATTGCTTAAAATTGTTGCCATGTTTCACAACAAGTCCGCCGCCCCTGCTCTCTGGTGACTTTGCGTTGCCATTGCATTTCTTTTTCTCTTGTGATTTACAGAAGCTGGCATTAGTTTGTATGGCGTTTTCCTAAAGTGTCATTGTCCCATATGGGTTGCACCAAAGAGGATAGGTGTCATGATTACCGATGTGACTCCGCTGTGCCCGCTCCTTTGGCGCCAACTGCCTCGGACTATGATTGGCTCCCGATCAGTACTTGTACCCACTCCTGTCTGTCCCCTTTTGTCAGTCCGTCTGCGAACCTCAGTTAACACAAGGCAAGTCTTTTTCGACCCTGACTCCCACCTGTTCCGTTTTTTTGCTCCTGTCTGTCCCCTGGCTTCAACCCGTTTTTGATCCTGACCACGTCTACTCCCCTGTCCCTGCTTTCGACCACTTTTTTGTCCCCGACTACATCTACTCTCCTTTCCTGGCCTCTGACTCGTTTCCGACCCTGACCACTCTTTTGCTTTCCCTTGTGATTTACAGAAGCTGACTTGAGTTTGTATGACTTTGTCCCATGAAGCGCCATATAGGAAAGGTGTGTGCTACTCTTAAACAGGGATTTATGAGATGTATATTAGTGCAAGGATTATGTATAATTATGGACATTTATGATGGTATATTCTAAATATTGAGGTTGCATTTTCCAGAAGTAAATTGTAATGGGAAGAACTTCCTGCACCTGAAAATTTAAGCTACATATTACAGCCAAAGATTTGTCTCAATAACAAATATATTTGCGTTTAACTTTGCGTTTAACTCTAAAAATCACGTCTTGATAAATCCACACGCCACACGCAAGAATAAAAATGGCATAGGCAAGTCAAGTCAAGTCATTTTTATTTGTATAGCCCTAAATCACGAAGAGTCTCAAAGGGCTTCACAGATTGTTACACTATATTACACAAACTATTTTCAACCGACAAGAGGAGTAGGTTATTCGTATGCAATGGAGTAGAAGTGAGTTTTAAGTTTAGATTTAAACATTTCCACTGAGGTTGCAGATCGAATCTCAGGGGGAAGAGCATTCCACAGCACCGGTGCCCGGATGGAGAACGCTCTCGAACCAGCAGAAGACTTTTTTGCTCTCGGGATCATCAGAAGACCAGCACTCTCAGATCGTAGGCTTCGGACCGGGACATAGTGGCAGATCAGATCTGAAAGATAAGAGGGAGCAAGTCCATGTATGATTTTGTACAATACTAAGAGAACTTTGAAGTCACATCTTTGGCTAACTGGGAGCCAATGCAGGTTAGCCATAATCGGTGTTATGTGATCGTACAGATCTATTTGTGGATCCTCAAAATAAATTCATGATTCACACCAGATATCTTATTTAAATAATACTGGAAACAGGAAAAATGGCTTTGTAATTCTTTAGAGCCCCATTGTGTAATATTTGACCACTAGATGGGACTGGTGTATAATGTGAACAGACAAATATGGCACTGATCCTAAGTAGGGAATCCACTATGTAAAAGAAATATATTTATTTCCCAAAATATGTTTTGTTATAAAAATTAATTAGTTTTTTTGTACCTTTTCCAGAATGCATTAAACATCATTCATAAGCTATTACATACAAGTGTGTTTTAAGCCTAAATTTTAAACAGTGAGTTAAGATAAAGAACCGACATCCCATAAAATTTCACAATTATTTTATTATAACACTAGAAAACACATTTTTAATAAGGTAGAGCCAGATGTCCACTGGACATTGTTATTAGCGATGTTTCATGATGTCTGTGTATTATCTTATAGACTTCTTGTGACTTGACTAATTATTACACTGTCCCTTTAAAACGGGTGTCAAACTGGTTTTAGCTGGGGGCCACAAATGCTATAAAAATCTCACGGGGGCTACACTAGTAAATTTAAGAGAAAGAGAGGGAAGGAAAGAGAGTGATAAAAAGATTGGGAGAACAAGGGAGACAGTCACAGTGAGAGAAAAAGAGAGAACAGATTAGAGATATGAATGGAGAAGGGGGAAATGAATATAGAGAGAAAAAGAAAGTGCAAAAAGAGAAGGATAAAAAGAATAAGAAGTGAAACGACAGAAAGAAAAAGAGTCAGCAGGAGAAAGAGACCAGGTGAGGTGAGAGAAGAGAGAGAGGTCGAAAAGGGGAAAGAAAGGATGAGAAAGGAGAAAAATAGAAAGAAAGATAATTAAAGTGTAAATTAAAGAGGGAAATTGAAAGAGAGCAAGACAGAGAAAAAGAAAGAGTTAGAGAGTGAGAGAAATAGAGAAAAGGAGAGAGAAAGAGAGGGTGAACAGAAGAAAGAAAAAGAGGGAGAGATAAATAAAAAAGAAGTGAGTAAGAGAGAAATACTACCACAATTGTTTGGCAAGTGTTAACTGGCTTTGGGTGACATCCGGTGGAAATATTTCAAACTACAGCTCATTTTCCTCTTGCGCTTTTCTCACTGTTGTCTTGCGGGCCGGATTTAAACAATTGGTGGGCCTGATCTGGCCTGCGGGCCGCCTGTTTGCTTTAAAAAGTGCTCGAATTTGGCCATGAATGGAGTTCACGAAACCCGAATATACTTTTATTTATTTTACAAAATTTGAATAACATTTCCCGGTCAAGAAAATATTTTTCGTAAAACTAAAACAGACAGACGTGTGACGTCCATCCCTCTGGCACGGCTCCAACTCCTCTCCGACTCACTAGCGCCACCAAGAGGCCGGAGTGCTGTACTGCACAGGTGGGTATAGCACGGCGTGGCGGGAGGAGCGGGAAGCTTCCACAAGGAACTCCTGCCTTCATTCAACTCGCTCCCCTCATTTAACAAAAACACCGTTAACCTGAAATAACTTCTAATTGTCTCCTCCATCTTGAAGAGCGTCGCGCCGAATGTACTTTCTCCACACGGCGTCCGTCCGCCCGGCTTGTTGGAGGACGCCAGCCGGACTATGTGAGCACCATGCGGGCTTTGAGATGCCTTCTGTTCGCCTCACTCTTCGCAAGGTGCTTCGTAACGGGTGAGTCGAAATTCATAACTAGTTTTCGGTGATTATTACCGCTGGTTAATTGAAAATAATCTAGGTGACTGGGTCACTTTCACCCAAGGTTATCTTAATTAGTTTGACACCGCACAGTTTCAGCTGTGTCAAACAAGCGGCCCGCGGGCCAGATCAGGTCCGCTGAGGGATCGAATCCGGCCCGCGAGACGATGCTCAGAGAAGCGCAAGAGAAAAACGAGCTGCGAGTTGAAATATGTCCACTTGATGTTGCCAAAGCTTGGTGCCTCTCAAAAAGACGCTGTAGTTGTATTTATTTCTCGCTCTCTCTCGCTCTCTTTTCCACCCCTTTTCTCCCAATCTGTCTGTCCAACTCCGATGACTCAATGTTAGTTATTATTTCAGTTTGGGACAAAACTTCAGAGTCTTTCAAAACAGACTGTTTTAATTAACTTTAAATATTTTAAATTTTAATTTTTAATTTAATTTTTAATTTTAATTGAATGAATTACCAGTTTTAATTAATTAATTAATTTAATTTATTAATTTAATTTAATTCTTTTTAAATTAATTAATTAATTAATTGTTCAAATTATTAATTAATTCCAAACGATTCAAGACCAGCATTCAATTTATGCCACGAGTCCAGTCCACGTTCGAAAGTCTGACTATTGCTGCAGAAAATCCACCATTTTTTAAAAAAAATTCTCCTGTAGGTCTGAGAGAGCCTCTCGCTGAAGATGTGGTCCAGCCCAAGAGACTCCTGCAGCAGATTCACTCCCAGGAAGAACTCCCGCACCATGGCCTGGACACCCGCGTCCAGAACTTCTCAACAGGGGCTCAGGTAGTCAATGTTCCCTGGAATTTTCCTTACGGGTCTGAGCGTTCACACAGTCGGTGAGCAACGCTTGAAACAACAGTAAGCAACGGCGATCCCAAGTGTGGCAACTGAGTCATTATCAAACATGTCCAAAATTTGACATCAAGTTACATTTTTCTGAGTTTCCGGTAATGCAAAATTATTTTTCACTTTTGAATGACTTGTCTCATGTACGATGGCCTACAAACGTCATTTGTTTTTTTCAATTCTTTCACAAGATTTCCTTTTTTTTTTCCTGGTATCTTTTGTCGCATAATACTAACATTTTGGGGGGCTTATTGAGTCGGTTCCACGATACAGAACTGTACTTAATTACATTTTTGAGTGGAAGTACAATGTTGGCAACAAGATTCACTTGATATACCGTATTTAAGGCTCACCTAAAAGCCTTTATTTTTTTCAAATGCTGACCATGCGGCTTATAATACACTGCGCCTTATATATGGATCAACATTAAGTGGCAAAGTCTTCCAACTAACTTGCAGCCGCCGACTCGATTTTCCCCCGAAGGCCAAGTAGTCCGCGGTGTATGCTGGGATTCATTTACAGGCGTTTCATTGGCTAACCAATGTGTCAATCATCATTTGAATCGATCACTATTGGCTTAAGTTATTCGGAGGTAAAGGGGGCGGATTTTTTTTTATCATTTACAGGCTGGCATAGGCTAAAGCGGCAAAACAAAGCCTGCAATTGGCCGAAAAAGATGAATGTGAATCACACGTTGGGTTGACTGCATAGAGAAAGCATTTTTTTCTACTCTGTATTTGTAAATATTGTATTCTCCTGGATTTACTACCCTCACGGATATAAGAGGACATTGGCTGCACATTATTATGAACACAAAGACTTCGGTGCGCTACTCCGGGTTTTATATTGTCCCTGTAACTTGTTTCAGACTGAACTCGATGTTTCTGTGATAAGCGGTGCAGATAATGGATGGAATGGAGTGTCTATTTTTAAATTAAATTCAATTCTTGTGTTTATTGTCATATGCACAGTAAAGTTGCGAGCGAAAAAGAAAATAGATACTAAGGAATGGTTGGCATTTCTTGAATCCCAAGACTTAAACTTCCGAATGATACTTGGAACGATGCATTTGAGTGACATCGTACGGACACCGCATCCGCACGTATTTGCGTCTTTGCAAGCTTTGGGAATGTTAAGGGGGTAAGAAGTTGGACTGAACCATCTAACTGTTTTGTCCACGTACCCATTGTAGCGCCTTATCATCTGGTGCGTCTTATGTATGTCAAAAATCGGATCAAAAACTATTTTTTCGGGGTGCGCCCTATAACCCGGTGCGCCTTATAGTGCGGAAAATATGGTAATTGTAAATTATTTGAATGCAACTTTTTCTTTTTCCGTGTTTTTTTTTTTCTACTTTTTTAAAAATTCCTTTAAAATAATGTCTCATTGTGTTTATTTTTTCCGAGTTAGTTCTTTTTCCTACATTTCTTCTTTTTTTCTGGCTTTTTTTTCTAAATTTTTCTTTCTTTTTTCTCTTTGTTTCTTTTTTTCCCCTCAGCTTTTCACTACTTTTTCATTTTGGTATTTTTTTCTTTTTGTTCTATTACCCCCTTCCTTTAAGTCATTTTGTGCATAATTTTACGTCATATTTGGTCATGTTGGGATTAAAGAAGCGAAAACAACCCGAAGAGCCGTTCAGGACCCGAAAGAGCCGGTTCCTTTGAGTGAGCCGAGCCGAAGAAGCCGGTTCTCGACAAACTCTACTAACTTTACTCAACTTCGTTCTAATTCGACTCGACTTCAAAATACCGCATTTAGGACACAACGTCAGGGAACCCGTATATTTTGACCTTCATGCACTGTAACTTTGACTTAATTGGCTTCTTAATGAGTAATTTCGAGCCCTGATTTTTGTGCGCTGGCTAGATTTTCTTGTGCGCTATTGCGCACGCGCGCAGCTTAGAGGGAACACTGCAGGTAGTCCACTTTTTTTTAAAGTCTTCGCAAAAAAAGATTGTTTTCTCACCTTAAGATTGTCTTCGGACTCCTTATAGCTTATTTTTGGAGATCAATATTAACCGGATGGTGTTATGAATGCTCTGCAGGAAAGAGGTCTAAATCTAGTGGAAGCTAGAGCTCTTGTTGGTGATAGGAATGATTGTGAAAGGATAGTGGGATGTTTGGACAGGGCACTTCTATGATGCGACAGGGGTAAACCAGCGTAAGCTGTCGGGCCTGCTGTCTTTCCAGGTCCCAAAATTTTGTCTGTGTTTTTTTGCTACTTTTTCCCTTTTTTATTTTCTCTGTTTTTGTATGTGCTTGTCTTGCTGTCGGTCATCCCTCTTGAGCAGGGGTGTCAAACTCATTTGAACTCGGGGGCCGCACGATAGAACAAACATTCTGTCGGGGGCCGGACGAGTAGATTGAAGAGAAAGAAAAAGAGATAAAAAAATAAGAGAAAGAGGGAGGGAAAAGGAGAGAGGGCGGGACAAAGAAAGAAAAAGAGAGAGGGAGAGAGCGTGAGAAACAAAAGATAAAAAGTCGTCAGAGAGGGGGAAAATAAAGGGAGAGGAAGAAAGAAATCCAAAGAGAACTAGAAAAATAGAAGGAGAGAAAAGAGAAAAGAAAGCGCGAAGGGTAGGAAGAGAGAAAAAGAAAAGAGAGAAAAGGAATAAAGGACGTTACAGCAAAATAGGTTAAAAGACACAGAGAGAGAGAGAGAGAGAGAGAAAGAGACAAAGAGCAACAAAGGAAGAGAAAAAGAAAGACACTGAAAGTGAAAGAGACAGAGACAGAGTGGGAGAAAAGGGGTGGAAAAGAGAAAAAAGAAGGAAAGAAAGAAAGACATAGAGAAAGAAGGAAAGAAAGAAAGACAGAAACAAAGAAAGAACGACAGAAACAAAGAAAGACAGAAACAAAAAAGAAAAAAGAGGGAAAGAAAGAGAGAGAGAGAGAGAGAAAAAAAAAGAGAGAGAAATAAATACAAGTACAGTGTCTTTGTTGGAGGCACCTGGCTTTGGCAACATCAAGTTGACATATTTCAACCTGCAGCTTGTTTTCCTCTTGCGCTTCTCTGAGTGTTGTCTCGCGGGCCGGATTCCCTCCCTTAGCGGGCCTGATCTGGCCCGCGGGCCGCATGTTTGACACCTGTGCTCTTGAGGGATATGACCAGGATAGATAGATAGCGAGAGAGTCATAGATAGATAGAATATGAACTGGGAAAAGACTTTTCTGGCTTTATGCCAAAGACTTCGGGTGAAAGGGACTACACAACTTCGGGGGTCGGTAGCAAAAGTAAACGGCGATACAGCGAGGGAGTAATGTAATTTGGGAGTTCAAAAATAAGCTAGCTGCCGTTAGCATGAACAAAACACACTTCTCTAAAAAGTTTATGTAAGGGAAGCGTTCAACTATCGTTTAGAACAGGGGTGTCAACCAGGCGGCCCGCGGGCCGGATCAGGCTCGCTAAGGGATTGAATCCGGCCCGCGAGACATCGTTCAGAGAAGCGCAAGAGAAAAATGAGGTGCAGGTTGAAATATATCCACTTGATGTCGCCAAAGCCAGGTGCCTCTCACAAATGCTTCACTTGTATTTCTCTTTCTTTCTCTTCCTCCCTTTTTCTGTTACTCTCTATCTCTCTGTCTCTTTCACTCTCCCTGTCCCTCTTTCTCTTTCTTTGTTCCTCTTTGTCTCTCTCTCTCTGTGTCATTTTACCTTCTTTTGCTCTCTCTTCTTTTTTTTCCTTTTCTCTTTTCTCTCTTTCTCTCTCTTGCTTTTCACTTCTGTCTTTATCCTCTTCTCTCATCTCCTCTTTCTTTCTCTCGCTCTCTCTCTCTCTTTCTTCGTCACACCCTCTTAACTTTTCTCTCCTTCTCTTTCCCTTATATTTTTATCTTTTGTTTCTTCCCTAATTTACTAGTCCGGCCCCCGAGAGAATGTTTGTTCTATCGTGTGGCCCCCGACTTAAAATGAGTTTGACACTCCCGGTTTAGAAAATGTCAAAACTACTGAAACTTCTCCTATAGCCTTGAGCCAAACCAGGTAGTTAGACCAGGCATTTCAAACTCTGTTTGACTTTCTGTTCTTAAGAGGGAGAGAGAGAGAGAGATGCACAGGGAGAGAGTAAGAGAGAGAGAGAGACAGAGATGCACAGGGAGAGAGTAAGAGAGAGAGAGAGAGAGAGAGATGCACAGGGAGAGAGTAAGAGAGATGCACAGGGAGAGAGTAAGAGAGAGAGAGAGAGAGAGAGATGCACAGGGAGAGAGTAAGAGAGAGACAGAGAGAGAGACAGAGATGCACAGGGAGAGAGAGAGTAAGAGAGAGACAGAGAGAGAGACAGAGATGCACAGGGGGAGAGTAAGAGAGAGAGCGTAAGAGAGAGACAGAGATGCACAGGGAAAGCGAGGGAGAAAGAGTAAGAGAGAGACACATATGCACAGGGAGAGAGAGGGAGAGAGAGTAAGAGAGACACAGATGCACAGGGAGAGAGAGAGAGAGAGAGAGAGAGAGACACAGATGCACAGGGAGAGAGGGATAGAGAGAGAGAGAGAAACACAGATGCACAGAGAGGGAGGGAGAGAGAGAGAGAGAGAGAGACACACAGATGCACAGGGAGGGAGAGAGAGAGAGAGACAGAGAGAAAGAAAGAGGGAGACACAGAGAGAGAGAGATACAAAGATACAAGTACAGTGTCTTTGTTGGAGGCACCTGGCTTTGGCAACATCAAGTGGACATATTTCAACCTGCAGCTTGTTTTTCTCTTGCGCTTCTCTGAGTGTTGTCTCGCGGGCCAGATTCAATCCCTTAGCGGGCCTGATCTGGCCTGCGGACCACCTGTTGGACACCTGTGCTCTAGAGAGTCTTGAAAACATAGATAGTACCTTTGCTGAACGTCAGCTCTTTTCCACACCTTTACTGTCCTCTAGTGGCGAGAAGGAGCATTTGGTTTTTATTTATTGAAAAAAATCATAACCTTTCATAGAAATGAGCTTCTTTTTTGAAAATACTCTGAAATTTACAGCAGGGGTGGATCAAATCATACCCGGTCTAGATGAGTAGGTTAAACCAGAAGTACCGTAAATTCCGGACTATAGAGCGCACCTGATTATAAGCCGCACCCACCACATTTGGGAGGAAAACAGACTTTGTACATACACAAGCTGCACCTGCATAATAGCCGCATGCGCCCACATTGCAAAAATGCAACACAAACACAAAATTAACCCGTACCGGACAGAGTCCAAAAATCACAGACGGCAAAATGAACGGAAAATGATACCGGTACTTAAAGTTTGATGCAGACCTGCAGAGTCCGGGTGCCCGTTGAAAGTAATCCAAGGAAAAAAGTGTATATTTCCAAAGGTAAGGGCGGGAAAAATATATATCCACTATTGTCTGCCGCGTCCACAAACACGTCTCACCTTTACTCCACTTCCTGTCAGCCCGCGTTTGCCCCGCCC
Source organism: Urocampus carinirostris (assembly GCF_059441175.1). Taxonomy (NCBI): domain Eukaryota; kingdom Metazoa; phylum Chordata; class Actinopteri; order Syngnathiformes; family Syngnathidae; genus Urocampus; species Urocampus carinirostris. The sequence continues at coordinate 23,816,918 of NC_142367.1, read as the reverse complement.
CTTCTTTCTCATTTACTTGCGCAAAACGTATCCGAATAAGTTTCTAAAATAAATACATTACAAAAATATACAGTTGCAAATACATATTATACACGGGTTACACATATTTACAAAGAAAGACGGTACACCCAGAGAGTTTTCAAAGCTTTAATAATAATAATATAACTTTCGTGCCTGTGAAGGGTAGCAAAACGCTACTAGAAACACGCTCGCAACACAGTAAACGGGTCTATTAAAAAAACTCTGTTTCCTTCTTTATCGGACTGCTCGATTGCGTTTAGCTTGAAAGCTGCGTCATGTGCCTTTCTTTTTGCAATTTGCATGATGAGGATATGTCTACGCTAAATTAATTTGTGCACAAGCTAAGAAGTTGCAGTCTTCCTCGGCACATATATTCCACCGGTCTAAATCTTACCTTTTGTACTCGAGCGCTGCTGGCGGCCGTTAGAAAAATGACATAAATTGGCCGCATCACCGAATAAGCCGCAGGGTTGAAAGTTTGGGGAAAAGTAGCGGCTTATAGTCCGGAATTTACGGTATGTATTATTTTCCAGAAGCTCCCGGAAAATATCCCATCGAGATTTCTCATCCCATTTATCGACATTTCATATTGACGTTTATCCTCTTTTGTCTCGCAGCCCGTGCATCTCGCCCAGAGTAGTTTCCTGGTGAAAGCTTTTGGCAGCTCCTTTATCCTGGACCTGGAACTCAACCAGTAAGTGAACCCAATCCAACCACTCATCAGCGCCTCCTTGCTCCAGTGTTCTAGTTTGCCCGCGTCCCTGCATCCTAGACGCATTATTTTTGCTGGGGACGCATCGTCTCAAATCAACGCGCGTCCCCGGGACGCAACTTTTTTGACACCAAATTGTCATTATCATTTTTTAACAAAGATTTACCGCACTCCAAACTTTTCGTCAGGCAAATCCGCCATTGTTGTTTTGTCCGAGTTGTGTAGTGAAAGTCCGTCTCTTTTTAGGGAACTGGCTTTTTCGGCTCAACTCATTAAAGAGAGCCAGCTCTCCAACGGCTCACTTGCTTTGATGCATTTGTTGGAATTATATACATGTATTTATCCTACAAGTTGAGATTAATATGTTATAAGTGTTCTCAGCCCTTTTTGTATAGTTTTCAGCCGTGAGCTGTTCCTCAAGGCCATGAGTTGTTTTTTGTTTCTGTCTCTTTCACATTCCAGTGGGTGCACCCTGACCTGTGCATGCCATAACTCAAGTTGTTTTTCTCCAATAACCTTAATATTAGAAGGGAGGGTTCGGGGAATTGTTCAGAGCGAGGAGGAGATTTGTAACAGCCTAGTCTCCGCCGCTCTCATGATAATGATCAATAAAGTAACCAATTCTAAATGGTTTATTTCAGAGCGTTTTATTAAAAATGTTGGGGACTTAAACCTAACATTTAATGCATTCTATTACTAATGATGATGTTGTATAAAGAAGTTAAGAAAAAAAGGAAGTATAAAAGGAGAAAATGAAAAAAAGACAGGTTTGTGGTGATCCCTTTTAATCAGTATATTACCAATAATCATTGAATGCAGAAAATGAATTCATAATTTGAATAAGAAAATTCTACACACCGTAAATTCCGGACGATAGAGCGCACCTGATCATAAGCCGCACCCACCACATTTTAAGAGGAAAACCGATTTTGTACATACACAAGCCGCACCTGTATATAAGCCGCGTGCGCCCACATTTAAACATGTAACACAAATACAAAATTAACCCAAACCCGACTTCAAGTCCCGCGATTGAAACTAATTGTCCTTCATTAAAATCCACAGTCCAAAAATCACAGCCAGCAAAATGAACGGAAAATGATACCGGTACTTGAGGTTTGATGCGGACCTGCAGAGTCCGGGTCCCGTTGAAAGTAATCCAAAGAAAAAAAGTGTATATTTCCAAAGGTAAGTGTGGGAAAAATAGATCAGATGAAGACATTTACTCACGCAACTCTTCTCTTCTTTAACCAACTTTTTACCTCCTTTTCTTTCCTTGTCTGTCCCTCACCTTTAGCGGTCCCCACTTAGACTCGGCACCCCGCGTTTGTTCCGCCCCTCATTTTTCGTTCACCCGTGCGAAACATATCAGAATAAGTGTCTCAAATAAATACATTACAAAAATATACAGTTGCAAATACATATTATACATGGGTTACACATATTTACATAGAAAGACGGTACACCGAGTTTTCAAAGCTTTAATAATAATAATAATATAGCTTTGACAGGGCAGTTAATGGTAGCAACACTCGAGCGCCGCTAGCGGCCGTTAGAAAAATGACATAAATTGGCCGCATCACTGAATAAGCCGCAGGGTTGAAAGTTAGGGGAAAAAATTAGCGGCTTATAGTCCGGAATTTACAGTAATTCTATTTGCATGTATTTTTTTCCTTCTACAGTGAACGTCCAAGCGACTTCATTTTTGAACTTTTTTTTTTATAACAAACCTCATTCATGTTGAGGAACTCGGTGTCTCACAACCAAATGTTCATTAACAATATACCGTAAATTCCGGACTATAAGCCGCTACTTTTTTCCCAAATGTTCAGCCCTGCGGCTTATTCAGTGAAGCGGCTAATTTATGGAATTATTCTGACAGCCACCGGCGGCGCTGGAGTATAGAAGGTAAAATTAGGACCAGTAGAATACGTGCGCCAAAAAAGACTGTTACCTCTTAGTCTAAGCATATACTTTCTGTAAAGTCAAGATATGTTCCGATAATGAGGAAGATGCTCTTGATGGCTGTAGTTGTGAGGAGGAAGTTGAAGACGATCTGCCGTAAACTTCTCAATTACGCGATGCTTTATATTGTTTGATACGTAGCCAGCGTGTTCCTAGTAGCGTTTTGCTACCATTCACAGGCAGGCACGGTTTGGGATGAAAGTTATATTATTTCTATTAAAGCTTTGAAAACTCTCTCGGTGTACCGTCTTTCTTCGTAAATATGTGTAACCATGTATAATATGTATTTGCAACTGTATATTTTTCTAATGTATTTATTTTAGAGATTTATTCTGTTATGTGTTCTACGGACAAATCGAAACGAAGGGGCGGAGCACACGCGGGCTGATGGGAAATGTGGTAAAGCTGAGTTACCGGTAGATCTGTCTGTTGTCGCAGCGGACAATAGTGGATACATATTTTTCCCACCCTTAACTTTAGAAATATACATTTTGTTTCCTTGGATTACTTTCAACGAGACCTAGACTTTACAAGTCTGCATCATTTATCATTTATGATGTCAACTGTGGTTCTGGGGTTGTGTGAAGTTACAATTGTGGAATTTACAGCATGGTCTAGGTTAAACTTGTGACTGTGTTTCAAGCTTAAGTGCAGGCGCAAGCGGCTTATACAAGGGTGCGGCTTGTATAAGGAAAAAAGTGGCATGTCACTCAAAAAGTGGTGGGTGCAGCTTATAATCAGGTGCGCTCTATAATCCGGAATTTATGGTAAATGATCTAAGGAAACACATGTACAATATAACATGTTAAACTACATAAACATGTTAGAAAGAAAAAAAGCTTTTTTTGTATTTTGTAAGGGAAAATAGGACCGTTTGTAAGGGCATGGAGCGCACTCAATGTTGGGGAGCCATAGATTTTTGAGCATGCTCTCGCGTGGGGTTTCATTATCGACCTTATTTTTTTTGCGCCATTAACGTTAAGCGATACTTCGGGATTGAATGAAACAGCCGGTCACGTTTTTGTCCTTCCTTTATCCGCAGCCATCTCCTCTCGACCGAATATGTGGAGAGACACTTCCAAGAGGATGGCCGGCCGGCGCAGGTTAAGGTACATGAAAGGAGAATGACGTTGGAAATGGCACTGAAGGTTTCAAGAAGCATTTGCTAAACAGATTTCCCTGAACAATAGCTTCTTTGCACCTGACCAATCACAAGACGGTTGTCATGGTTATCAACAGCAGGCACCAGTGGCTGTATTTTGTGGCGGTGTGAGGGGAATCCAAATAAGATCTCCATTTTTCCACAGATATAATGAATTCTACAGTATGTTCAGGAGCTAGACAAGGGGTAAGGGACATTTTTGGACCCAAAGAGCCATAATTGCGAAATATTTAGATTTTTTTTTTTCCCCCAGAAGAGTGCAGTGTTCTAGTTTGTCCTAGACCAGAGGTGTCAAACTCATTTTAACTCGGGGGCCACACGATAGAACAAACATTCTGTCGGGGGCCGGACTAGTAGATTAAAGAGAGATAAAGAAATAAGGGAAAGGGGGAGGGAAAAGGAGAGAGGGCAGGACAAAGAAAGAAAAAGAGAGAGAGGGAGAGAGAAACAAAAGAAAATAAGTTGTGAGAGAGGGGGAAAAGAAAGGGAGCGGAAGAAAGAAATCCAAAGAGAAATAGAAAGACAGAAGGAGAGAAAAGAGAAAAGAAAGCGCAAAGGGTAGGAAGAGAGAAAGAGAAAAGAGAGAAAATGAAAAAAGGAAGTTAGAGCAAAAGAGGTTAAAAGACACAGAGAGAAAGAGACAAAGAGCAACAAAGGAAGAGAAAAAGAGAGACACAGAGTGAAAAAGACAGAGACAGTGGGAGAAAATGGGTGGAAAAGAGAGAGAGAAACAAATACAAGTACAGTGTCAGACACCTGGATTTGGCAACATCAAGCTGACATATTTCAAACTGCAGCTTGTTTTTGTCTTGCGCTTCTCTGAGTGTTGTCTCGCAGGCCAGATTCAATCACTTAGCGGGCCTGATCTGGCCCGCGGGCCGCCTCTTTGACACCTGTGTCCTAGACGCATCATTTTTGCTGGGGAGGCATCGTGTCAAATCAACGTGCGTCCCCGGGACGCAACTTTTTTGACCCAAAATTGTCATTATTCCCGAATTACCTTTTTTTTTTTTTTTTAACAAAGATTTACCGCACTCCAAACTTTTCGTCAGACAGATCCGCCATTGTTGTTTTGGTCTCGCGGTTTGAGTTTTCGTCCGCACGCCGATCTCGGCGCTTCGAGATGACGTCATTGTTGTGGTGGTTGTCGTCGAGGGAAGGTGAAAATCAACACAAAATTGGTCATTTCTTCAGTGTCGGTAATAAGTCGAAACATAACACAGAAAGTGGTAACAACGGCAATAATTCCGGCACGATAAAACGGCGGAGAAATTCTTCGGAAGATCGCGGAGGCAAGGAAAACACGCGTGTTGAAGCGAACGATTCGACGAAAGAAAATAAACAAAAGAATACTCCGAGCAAGAAACGGACTTTTCTGCCAAAATGGACTCAATTATATTCCTGGTGACGCTATGAGGAGAATGATAATGGATTGGACCTTGAGAAGGCATCACAACTGTGGCGGGACAGCAAACCACGAAGAATATATGAACTGAAAAATCTGAAGATATAACTGCTTTGTATTACCAATTAACTGTAATGATTAAAATTGAATGAAAATATAAATTTATATTATATATTTGTTGCCAATTTACAATTTCAACCTGGATAAGACTAAATTTTGGGGAGCCATAGATCTCTGTTGGGACCCATTGATCTTTGAGCATGCGAGTCCCCGGGACCCACCACTTTTCGGAGGTAAAATGAACACTGAGAGAGTTGGGGAAAAAAACGACATTACAAAATGTATTGTTTACCAAATTATTTGAATGAGTTATCTGACTCCATTAACCAAAAATAAACTTCATTCTCCCAACAATGCATGCTCTTTTCTTAATGGAAAAAATATGGGCAAGAGACCGGCATTTCCACACGGGGGCAGATTTATTTTCTTAAAGTATTTAACAAAGTGAACTCCATCCAATATGGCCGAATTCCATCTCTTCTCCGATCTGATCTTTCGTCTTCTGTCTCCTGCCCACGTCTTTTCACAAGCCGGCGTGAGGACCAGTATCTTTATCTCTCTCTGTTCTGGAATATTATTTGCTCACTATAAAACATTTCATCCAGCTGATGATGCTAGTGAAAAAGCAGGAAATACAGAAGCATGTCATATAAATAAATAGATGAAATAGATCAAATCACGTAATATATAACTATATGGCATACATGCATTTTAGTCATTTATTTCACTTTTTTATTCAGATATTTTGTCATTTATTTTGTTGTTTTTCGTGTATTGTGTCGTTTATTGTGCTGTGAATTTTGTCTTTTATTTTGTCTTATTTATTTTGACATTTATTTTGTATTGTGGACTTTGTCTTTGGTTTTGTCATTTTTTTATTTCGGTATTCATTTTATCGGGTATTTTGTCTTTAAATTCTTCATTTATTTATTTATTTTGACATTTATTTATTCATTTTGTCATTGTTTTCTTTCTTTTGTCTTATTTTGTCTCATTTATTTTCGTATTTATTTTGTCATTCATTATTTATTTCGGCATGTATTTAGTTAGGTATTTTGTCGTGTATTTTGCCTTGATTGTCTTTTATTTTTATTTTTTTTTTAAATGTCCTTATTCATTTTGTCGTGCATTTTTTTTCTTTTTTAGATTTATTTTGTCTTATTTGTTATTTTGGTATATACTCTGTCATGTATTTTTTTTTTTTTTTTGGTCATTTATGTATTCTGTCAAGTATTTTACTGTCAAAATTAAATTTATTTAAATGAGGAGGCGGCGGCCCAGTTGTCTGAGCTTTTCACCTATTGGTTGATCCGTGATGCTGCTACACCAATCAACCAATAGGTGAAGAGCTCTGCAAGTTTGACACGCCCCCTCATTGGATTCACGGTTTGTGACAAAATACACTACAAAATACTCAACAAAGTACAGTATAAAATAGATTTTATATATTTCTCTATCTATCTCTATCTATCTACTCGTATCTATTTCTATCTATTTCTCTATCTCTATCTATCTATCTCTAATACTGCTGGAAGTGTGAATTTCCCTACGGGGATGAAGAAAGTATCTATCTCTCTATCCCTCTATCTCTCTCTTTCTATCTCTATTTCTCTATATATTTCTCTATCTATCTCTATCTATCTATCTCTCTATATATTTCTCTATCTATCTATCTCTATCTATCTACTCGTATCTATTTCTATCTATTTCTCTATCTCTATCTATCTATCTCTAATACTGCTGGAAGTGTGAATTCCCCTACGGGGATGAAGAAAGTATCTATCCCTCTATCTCTCTCTTTCTATCTCTCTATTTCTCTATATATTTCTCTATCTATCTCTATCTCTCTATATATTTCTCTATCTATCTATCTCTATCTAACTGGTATCTATTTCTATCTATCTCTCTATCTCTATCTATTTATCTCAATCTATCTCTATCCCTCGATCTCTATCAATCTATCTTTCTCTATTTCTCTCTCTCTATCTAGTTCTCTATTTCTCTATCTATTTCTCTATCCATCTCTCTATCTCTATATCTCTATCTCTATATGAATACATGACAATTTCATACAGTAAGTAAATAAATTGCATTTATGTCATTTATTTTTACGGATTTTCATGATTTCTTTGTGTTAATTTATCCATATTGTTTATACATTTATTTTTACATTTATTTCTACGTATGGCAGGATCGGTTTTCCATAAAAACCAGGGCGACACTGCTTCCCTTTTTTGCGCTACATGCTAACGCACTTCTAATAAATGTCCTCTTTTCTGACTGAGTCGCGTTAGCTTGCCGAGCATCGTAACGTAACCCGTTATCGCCCTCCGTTATATGAAGAACGAGCATCCCGACCTCCGCATTCCACCGGGAGTGCCGCGTCAGGCAATTCCGCCGCCTCCTTTCCAAGCTCGTAATCTCACCTTTTTATTTATTAGCTCTTCCGGCTAAGTGCATCGAGCCGGTGCCGCCTGTGATGAAAATCATTTTTGTCCTCGGCGAACGGAGCAGGCGGAGAATCTAAATGAGTTGGCAAGCGATGTTCATTCAGAATGCTTTCAACTCATCTCTATTTCCAGAACACTACCAAAAAAACAACAGGATACATTTTCCGTACAATGGGAATACAGAAAAGAATGGATGAGATCTCCTAGGCAGCCGATCACAAAAAGTCAAGGGGCCTTGGGATTGAACTCTGTGGAACACCACTGGATTTTTTTTTTTCCTTTTTTGTTTTCTTTTAAAGTGACAATGTGTATGATTCAGTTATTTCTAGTAGTAAAACTAAACTTAATTCGTTAAATTAAAAGAAAAAAACAATTTTGATTTAAACAAGCAAAAATAAATGAGTTATCCATACAAATGCGGATTTTTTTTAAATACTCGTTGGTCGAGAAGCTAGCTTTTATTTTACTGTATATAATATGAGCATCACTTAAACCAGCAGTCCCAAACTTAATTGAGTTGGGGGCCGCTGAAGCTAGAATCCGGGTGAGGTTGGTTTAAACATTTAGCTGTTCTTAAAGGGACAGTGTTGTATATTTGTCCACTGGACAAAAATGAGTCTAAGAAAGACGACAAAAGACAGAGACTTAGAGTAAGCAAGAAGCACCCTTCTTCTTCCTCTTTTTACCTAGCCTTTCTCAAAGACAAAAAGAGAAATCTTTTTTTTTTTAGGAATAAAAAATATGGACGAAAAAATAAGAAAAATGCAAAAAAGGAAAATTTGAATGTAAAGATAAGTAGGGGAAAGAAAGTCAAAGGAAATGGAGAAAAAGAAAGTATTTAAAGAGAAAAAAGAAATAAATGAGAAAAAAATGCAGTTTTATCTCCTCTTGTTTTTTTCATTTTTTCCTTTTTTAATTTTGTTTGACTTTTTTCTTATTAATTTTTTTCATTATTCCCTTTTCATTTTTCTCTTTTTTTGTGATTGGTCACGTTGAGTCACTGTAGTTTGTCTTCTTCCATTGGGCTTTTAGCACCTGTTTCTTCGACACCACAGAATACAGCGACATCTTGTGGAAAAAATACACTTTTTCTTTAACGTTCATATTAAGGCGGGGGTCTCAAACTATCATCATGGAGGCAGCAATTGGGCCCCGTGCCACGCGTTTGAGAGCCCTGACTTTAAGGGAGTTTACTGTCTGCCATCTTGCTATTACTGTTACCCTTCAAAATGAAAACCTTTCAAAAGGCTAGGCAAAAAAAAATCATGTTTTTTGGTCACTTTGAGACTCCGTAGTTTGTATTCTTACTTGTGCTTTGAAGCAATTGTTTTCAATCGCACTACACTATATAGTGATATCTAGTGGTCAAATAATACACACTGTTCCTTTAAGAAAAAATATATGCGATTATCGTATTTTCCGCACTATAAGGCGCACCGGGTTATAGGGCGCACCCAGAAAAAATAGTTTTTGGTCCTATATTTGACATACATAAGGCGCACCGGATGATAAGGCGCTACAATGGGAACTTGGACAAAACAGTCAGATAGTTCAGTCCAACTTCTTACCCGCTTAACATTCCGAAAGCTTGCAAAGACGCAAATACATGTCGAGAACACGTGCGGATGCGGTGTCCGTAGGATGTCACTTCAAATGCATCATTCCATCATTCGGAAAGTTAAAGTCTTGGGATTCAAGAAATGCCAACCATTCCTTAGTATCTATTTTCTTTTTCGCTCGCAACTTTACTGTGCATATGACAATAAACACTTGGAATTGAGTTGAATTTAAAAATAGACACTCCATTCCATCCATTATCTGCACCGCTTATCACAGAAACATCGAGTTCAGTCTGAAACAAGATACAGGGAAAATGTATAGCCGGAGTAGCTCACCGAAGTTGTTGTGTTCAATAATAATGTGCAACCATGGTCCTCTTATATCCGTGAGTTTAGTAAATCCAGGAGAATAAAAGATTTACAAATACAGAATAGTAAAAGATGCTTTCTCTATGCCGTCAACCCAACGTGTGATTCACAATCATCTTTTTCGGCCAATTGCAGGCTTCGTTTTGCCGCTTTAGCCTATGCCAGCCTGTAAATGATAAAAAGGATCCGCCCCTTGACCTCCGAATAACTTTAGCCAATAGTGATCGATTCAAATGATGATTGACACATTGGTTAGCCAATGAAACGCTGGTAAATAAATCCCAGCATACACCGCGGACGACTTCGCCTTCGGGGGAAAATCTAGTCGTTCGTTGGAAGACTTTGCCACTTAATGTTGATCCATATATAAGGCGCACTGTATTATAAGGCGCATGGTCAGCTTTTGAAAAAAATAAAGGCTTTCAGGTGCGCCTTATAGTGCGGAAAATACGGTACTTGGTCATTGGCATCATCTTCCGTTTTCAGTAGAGATGCCCGAGTTCTGGTACCAAGTATTATCGATACTGTTTTTAGGGTATCAATACTCACTGCCATCTATTAATCCATTACCTGAAATGTAAGAATTGTTATATTGGAATTGGTATTCGTAAAATTCAATAGACTGAGCCATTGTAACTTTTTAGTACTATTTAAACCTGATGTGTAAAATGTGGTACAAATACGTGTTTTTTTTTTTTGTTTTTTAGGGCGGAGAACATTGTTACTACCACGGACGTTTGCGAGGGTTGCCCCGATCCTGGGCAGCCATTTCTACTTGTCACGGCCTGTGGTGAGAAAATACATTTTTATTTAAGTTTCGTATACCGAAACTATCTTGCCATATGTAGAGATGAATGAATAAATACCTCCAAGTATATGTCTTGATATATAAATGTACACATAAAGAAATCACGTATTACCTAAGTTTATGACATACAATGTATTCCCATCAGGGTTTGTACAGGTGCTTGAAATCCTTGAAAATGCTTTGATTCATGCCATGAGGCTCTTGAACTCCACCCGGGGGAGTAAAAGCCCACATTAAACCACACCCCTACATTTGCATATTACCCTGTTTTTCTTACAGTGTGTATTTTATGTAGCACGATTTCAATATCAACACGTTACATTGGGTATTTATGTATTATATTCCTTTTACTTATTGTTTTATTTTCAACACAAGGATACTGCTGGAAGCGTGAATTTCTCTACGGGGATGAAGAAAGTTTATCTATCTATCTATCTATC